>NC_136062.1:469765487-470432607 GCF_964261635.1 Lissotriton helveticus
ACGCATCAGGAACTACCAGGGACCCATACATTCCCCATGCATTCCTATGGGAGGGCAGGCCTATCTCACTCCACGCACTCAAGGAGCGCACGCACTTTACACTGCGCCACAGTGTCAAAGTGCGCAAAGGCCAGAAATCACTATAATTTAAGGCAAAAAGTTCAGGGGTGAACCTGCCACAAGGCCCAAGTCCAACAAGTGGGGATAGTCTGGATCCTATTACTAATCATGTAGTTACCACTCCGATAGTGTTTAGTCAGAGTGACGTTGAACACGCCCTAAATACCATCCCGAGAGGAAGAGCCCCGGGTCCGGATATGATTCCGGCAGATCTTTTTATCCATTGTAGAGAGGCATGGGTGCCGTACATAGAGCTGTTGGCGAATGCAATTTCCAGGGGCTCCCCGGTACCCGACGCCTGGAGGGGAGCTGAAATCATCCCAATTTTCAAAAAAGGGGATCGTGCAGACCCTGCAAATTACAGGCCAATTAGCCTAATTGCATGCGTTCAGAAGGTGGTGGCAAGGCTTGTACTACACAGAATCCAGAACTGGGTTGATGATTCGGGGGTTATGTCTGCACTACAGGCAGGCTTCCGCCCGTTTACCAGCACCGTGGATCAAGTTTTTAGATTTTCCAATATATACTGGAAGTGGGTTATCCTTGGGGGAGGCACCCTCTACGTAGCCTTTGTCGATTCGAAATCGGCATTCGATTTAGTTCCACGCTCAAGGCTATGGCGAGTGCTTCACGTGCAAGGTATGCCACAAGAACTCCTTACTCTTTTAATTAAATTCCACAAAAACAACTATGCACAGGTTAGGTGGGGTAACCATGGTCAGGTCACTGACAAATTCAATACAGAAAGGGGAGTCAGACAAGGGTGCGTCTTAGCACCAACTCTGTTTACGCTATATATAAACAGGGTTACAGAATATTACAGGGAGGTTCATACAGATGCACCCAAACAAAATGGCATCCCTATACCCCTGCTAATGTTTGCAGACGACACCCTGATAATCTCCAAGACGCAAGAAGGGCTTCAAAAAGCAATTGGCTGTTTTGAGGATTTTTGCAAAGACCATGGTTTAATTATAAATGTGTCTAAAACAAAATTAATGGTAATGCATAGACACAAGAAAGTGAGGGGCACAGTTTTCATGAATGGAGAGCTTTTAGAACAGACAGATTTCTTTAGCTATTTGGGCATTACACTGGGATCTAGGATGGAATGGAAGCCACACATGACTTACCTTACTGCAAAACACGCACAGCTAGCAGGTGTCCTCCTGAGAGAAATAAAATCATCAGCTACTCAACCAATAGCCCCAGCTCTAAAAATATATGACACGAAAGTCAGGGCTTCGTTGTTATATGGGGCCGAACTATGGGGGGTCACTGATGTCTCTGTCCTGGCAAATGCCCAAAATAAATTTTTGCGGTGCATAACTAAACTTCCCAAATCAACACCACTGACACCGCTGTACATGGACTTGGGATGTCAGAAATTTCAGGACATAGCTAGCTTTCGACCAGTTGCATATTGGAGAAGGCTCTGGGTTACGCCTGAACTAACCCATTATGCTGCAGCGCTCCTAGAAACCAGGAATATGGACACAGGGGGCAAAATATCATGGTTTAAACAGGTTATAAAGTCTTGGGTATGGAGCAACATTGGGAAAACCCATCAAAAAACATCTTCCCATCACGGAAAGCCCTAAAAGAGATGTATTGGGCTAACATCACCCAAAGGGAATTCCAAACGCACACTGACGCATCACTAACTAGGGCTTTCCTGGAACTTAAACACATCCCAGTATATGAGCGATATTGGGACCTTATCACCATCCCCATTGACAGGAAACTTTTCCATCAATACAGGGTAGGAAGCCTTCCTATCAACACATTCACAAGCAAATGGTCCAGTAATAAGAATGACCAATGTCCTTTTTGCATAGGCCAATCTGAAACTCTAGCCCATGTCCTATTCATATGTCCAGTATACAAAGCTCCGCGTCACAATTGGATCAAACCTATCTGTTTACAAAAAGGTATTCTCAATGGTACTGTAGCGCTCAGGATTCTAAAAACGGACTGCTCCGACAGTATGGTTATTGCACTTGCAAAGTTCCTAAAATGGATGTGGATTATACGTAGAGACAAAATGAAGCTAATATAGACTGCAGTGTCATAACCTGGCTTTTAACAATTATTAACTTTTAATCATGTAATTAACTTTTAAATGTCTTACAAAACTTTTAAGAAACAGTATATTTATTTTCTTAAACGATGTGTTTTGGAACATCCTGTACTAAACCTTTACTGAACAGTTAATCCATGAATTTTCCCTTGACCACAAGGACATTAGGATGACTTAAGTACGTAATGTTATTTTTAATATTTGCTGTTTTACTGTAATGTCTTTTATGACTTGTGTCGAAATAAAGACTTAATGAATGAATATCTTCCTAGAAACCTTGTGATGGTGACATGCAAGAAAGGAGAGCAGTGACAGTGTTCCTTCTTCACACTGGTCAGGAGTATCTGCAGCCAACAAGATGTTATTGACATATTGTATGAGAGCCACCCCTTTTTGCACAGGGAAAGAATCAAGCTGTCTTTTCAATGCCTGGCTAAAAATACTAGGACTCTTTTTATTCCCTTGTGGACCTCTACAGAATCTGAATGATCGATTATTCAAAGTGAAGCTGAACAAATAACGGCTGTCAGGATGAATAGGTATGGAGAAGAAAGCATTTTTCAAATCATTAACAGTAAATGTAGTAGCAGTCAGAGGAACCATGGTAAGAAGTGTCGTAATGTCATAGTCTACTGGGTATTGGGGCACTATGATCTTATTAACCTCTCGTAAATCAATGATAAACCTGTATATTTTAGGATCAGTCTTTTTAGGTCTCGCCTGAGCCAGCACATGCGCTGCTCTGGCGGGGCTGTAGTTAGGGCTTCCGAAAATGCAACCTCTGTAGCAATGAGCTTGCTGTTACGCGTGCGGGCTTACAAGCAGATGCTGCATCTGCGTTCACTTTTGGCGACGCACGCGCGACGCTGCATATGCTTTCGCTTTTGGCACCGCACACGCGACGCTGCAACTTACAAAGGTACACCGACACACACAAAGCTAAGCTACCACATAAATACACACATACACATTAACTAACTAACACACACAAGACCAGCACACAGACACTGACGTACAGAGACACTTAGACATCCAAGCACACGCTCATGCATTGAGAACATTAACCCCAAAGCTCCCTAGAATGCTGAAACTTTTTACGTAAGATGACTGTTTCAAGAATGTATTTTCTTTTCTACCGTAGCGCATAACCAATCCTTGTTTTTAAATTCCTTTTAGAGCGTGCGTGTGCACCACTCCCGGGCTTGCTCTAGCTCTTGTGTTTTTCCCCACACCCATCCCACTCTCTGCTTGTTCTCTCCTTCCAGGCTCCTAGTTTCAGTGCAGGCTCTCCAGCTGCTCATGGCTCACTGTCGCCATAGCGGAGCATGCGGGCTGAGTGCAGCTTTCTTGTGGGCCTGGTGAGCGATTGCTCTGCGGCGCCTCTGTTCCTGGTTGCAGTGTGGTGGCAGAGGAGGTACGGTTTCTGCGTCTCCCGGGCTGCTGGGTGCCTTTGGTGGGCATGAGGGGGGTTGAATATGTCCAATATGTCTGTGCTTGTCTAGCCTAGCATGTGGGATTTTGGTGACTTTCTCTGGGTGTGGTAAGCAAAAATCAAAGAATTCAGTGAATATGGTCACTGGCCATGTCTGGTCCTCTCCCCCGCCAAGTTTCTATGGTTTTACTGCCTCATTGTTTTTGGAGACCCTGTTTTCATTGCACCGCACTTGATGTCACACTTGTGTAGGTGGCTTTTGGTGCACTTAGGCTGTGTGGATGCAGGTTTTTTAATGTCTTCATAACTCACACCAGTCTCCCCCCTTTTCAGGATGAACCGGGAGCTGTGGCTCACTGGCATGGTCTTCTGCTTTTGGTATCACGGGTCCCTCAGCAGCAAATGTTTCTGGTCCCAGCTGTAGTCATACAGTGTTGTACGGCTGTCTTTGTAGATAGTGGCAGTAACTGCGATCCCTGATTGGACAGTACCCATCGACTGATAAGCAGTCGGTTGTCTTACTTCTGCATGCAACAGGGCCTTGGGTTGTTCCTGCTTGCGGTGGTTTTCTGCCTGACTTGTGCAGCTGTGGAGAAAGCTGGCAGTGGGTGTCTCAGTGGGTGTTTTTGCACCTGCTGAGGTTGCTATTGTACATTATGCACCATTCACACAGAGTGAGTTGTTGGTGCTATTGTATGCTTTTGCTTTTCAAATGGCTGCCGTTATAAAGAATGAAACACACCCATAACTAAACTCGCTGCAGGCAAGTTGCTTCTTACCAATAACTAGCTTTAGAGCACTAGTGACAAATTCACGTTGTGTACATACTAATGCCATCTGGTGGTTGTCTGTGTAATGAAACTCCAGACTGATAAAAGACACGTTCCTTTTGCTGACTGTTGCTGTGGGGAGAGAAGAATAGACAAATGATATATGCATGTGCTTTATGTGATTTCATTATTATGGCTGAAAGGGTGCGAGTTAAGTAATAAGCGCGGCCTGGCAGTGGAAGTGACCCCTCGTGCTGCAGAGCTCATGCTTGGAGTGGAATGTCGCAGCTAGAAAAGGCAGCGCATGTGGCTGTAATCTTAGACAGGGCAAAGATTCTGCTTCATGGTGAGAGTTGAGAGGCAGGGAAACCAGCGGCAGGTTAACAAGCCAGGTGTGCACTGGATTATAGATAGCCATGATAAAATATTACGTGGAGTGCACCCAGCCGCCAAAGAAGATAACCTCCCAGGTATTGGCATCATTGAGGCAGCCATGACCCGATGAGTCTCGCACTTTGTACAGGAATTCATCACAGGTGTACGCCATCTACTCAGAGGCGATAAAAGAGTAACTTACTGCCACGTTGTGGTTTCTGGGAGCACAGGCCCGCAAAGACTACAAAACCCACAAACAGTCTTGTGCTCAGGGATTTAAGTGGGCCAGGTCCCGCCGGTGCTCAGCATTAGCAGTTCTAACACGCATTGGCATAGCCAATAGGTCTCGCCTTTGGGACCTTATAAGTGTTTAGCCATGCAACAGTTGGTGTTGTTGCACAAAGGATATTCTGCTGCATAACTAAATACTTATAGGGTCCAAAAAGCGAGACCTATTGGCTATGCCAATGCTTGTTTCAACATGGGAAGGATAGGGCTATTGCAAATATTATAAGAAACTTCTTCCACAACCCCCACTTCAATCAGATCTTGAACAATCCGTATTAGTACCTCTTCATCTTCTCAAGATATTTTATATTGGGGAATAAAGCAATTTTCTTTACTTAAATATGGACTGGTGGGATAACATTTGTCCTATATCAGTGTCTGATGTAGCCCACAAGGTACTAGGTAGTGATGCTAAAGCAATATCTTCTCTAATGAGCCAAGACCTGTCAACCATGGGATAGTTATCATTCAAAATAACATGCACACATTCTGGGTAACATCGTATCATGGCAAGAAAATGTTTGAGCATATTAAGACCCACAATATTGTGCGGTGTGTTAGGGGAATGCAAAAAAGAACAGTCTGCATTGAATTTATCAACATGAAATGCAAACTGCTGTGACAGTGGATGAAGGGCAGGTGTCCCATCGAATCCTATCGGTGTTATTGTTAAGCCAGACAGGGGAGCCCTAGGAACCAATTGTTTAGAAAGAGCGCTACGAGTAGCTCCTGTATCAACTAGAAACCGATCAGTAGAACCCAAGACATTTGCATCCACATAGGGACCCTTCTGATCTACTGGGATTTCAACTGGTTCCTTACCCCATCCTAGGCATTCCCATGCATAATTAGAATCCTTCAAATCATCAGTCAAATAATCAGACATTTGATATTGATTTGCCTGTCGAAAGTATTAGAAGAATTCTGAGTATGTTCTACTGCCTCAAACCTGGTGTGATTATTCATACCTCCCCTATTTCCTAGATTCGCTGGGCGGCTTCTTATTTGTCATCTACCACGCTGATACTTCTGACCTTGCAAAAGAGGGCACTCAGAACGCCAATGTTCTATCTCCTTACAATAAGCACTCTGATCGGAAGACAAAATAGATCGAGGGAAAGAGGGTGCACCAGGATGACACATTGCACGTCCGCCTCTACCACCACCTCTATAAGAAGGACCATAAACCTGAGCTAACATAACTTTCGTTTTTAAATTGGAGAACCGTAGCCTTAAGGCCCGCCGGCGCAGGGTACGCCTAAGAGCCCCTGGATTCACCTGCCTTGTCAAATACAGAGACACGGACTCTTCGTCTGGCGTAGAAGATGATTTTTATTAGCTGCAGCTAGTACAGTGGTCTTAGAAGTCGTCAGTATAACGAGGTTAAAAAGAGACTGCCACTTCACTCCGTGGGCACAGGTTTATATATGGTACAATACAATGCAAAATGCAATCATACGAGAGCAGGAGACATAAACAAATGTTATAGACAATGCTTTAAACCCAAAGTAACTCAGGTTTCCCGGTTGCGTTTGTTACTCGACCCCTTGAGTAAATTATCGAGTGAATCCACACAATCAGATTTACAAGTAGAGAAAACACAGCTGTATGTGTTTAGAAGAATAGTCGTGAAACAGGAGAATACATGAGACATGTAGCGAAGGACAGCAGATAAGATAACCTGGAGGAAAGAATAGTGTGAGCCAACAAATAGTCCGGACGGGGATTTAATCAGCTCAGACAGGAATTAGTGTACTCGGCCAGACCCTGACACTCATTAGTAAACATAAGCAAAAGAAGCCACCTGACATGTGAAGGCAGAAACAGCAAAAACATCGCGTTCGCCACGCTGCCTGAGTGAGGGCAACATAAAATGGCGGCGATTACAAAATGGAGGCTGAGCACGAACGAATTCGTAATTTACAGAACCTCAGACCCTCCTTTTGCCATTACTCAGGCAAGAACAAACCAACTCATGCTAATCTGAGTCGGAATCAGCATCAATGTTCATGAAGTCCTCAAGCTGCTGCTGCACCATCATCCTGATATTCTCTGTCCTCTGAGTTTCAGGACGTGGAACGCATAAAGTAGCCAATAGGCCACACACTGCGGGACCACATTGAACGCACAGACAACAAGAGAATATGATGGCTAAAATTGCTCCTAGGAACGTCAAGATCTTCCATCCCCAGGTTGACAATATTCTCCAAAACCATTCCATAAAAGACCAATCCCCTTCGTCCTGATGAATCGACTCCGAGATGGTATGCAATTTGGAAATGGCTTGATATACTGCCGGAGCATCGTCTGGAATATAAATGCAGCAGCTAGATCCGATCAATTTACAGACACCTCCTCTGTCTGCTAGGATCACATCTAACGCAATTCGATTCTGCAACGTCATAAGACGATCAGCCTGAAGCTCTGCTGTAATGTTACCTATTGCGCCTGCAGTAACATTAATAGTCGTCTTGACCACACAAACCAATTGCCTGATATGTCTGCTGTTAACCATCGGGCCCCAAAAGGGGAGGAATCCTTTAAGCAAATCCCCTCCTTCTTGGGCTGCCGTGTCCTTGGCATCGAATATACCTCGGCTATATCTACTTCTATGGTGGTCTTACAGAGCCGAATATGTAGGGGGAAGAAGGAAGGCTATATAACACGTTCCAGAAAAGTTGGAAGGGAGCCAGGTGTAAGCTCTATCTTTGCAGACAAAATATGTTCCTTGAGATGGAAACAATGGACGGAAATCAGGGGACGAGAAAATGTAGGTGTGTAAACAACTCTGCTTATTGTCAGTTTTCTTACTGTTGACTTGGAGACAAAGATTACCTTGATGGGGTACAGTCCACACAGGAGAAGACTCACCCTGTCTAGTTTTGTCACCAAGACTAGAATTATAGTGGGTAACATTCCATCCTTCATAAGCTCTCTTCTCATCTAACAGAATTTTGCCCTTTTCTACAATCTTAGCCATCGCCACTATACCTTTGATCAAAGAGCTGTGGCTGAAATCCAATCCAATCCCAGAAGCTTTTACAGGATTTCTAAGTCTGTTGTGGTATGCGGACGAAAACATAGTCAGGTAAGCCCAAGCTGAACCTTCAAATGAGAAAGGGAGGACCAGATAAGGCATCCCTTTTTGTGTATTATGTGGCATAAGACCGCACACCCAACAGTCAGTCATATTAATGGCAAATTGGTGTTGGTGTAACAACTGGATGAATGTATTATTCATATATTCAGCTCTCCTTATCTGTTCATGAGGGGGTAGAGTGTGCATTTTATGTGAAAAGACAGAAAAACGAGAGGGCAAAGAAGTTGTAGAGTTAGCAGCATTTCTTGGGTGTAGAATATGGAGAAGCCAACCTATGCAAGCTAATAAAATACACAAAAACATAAAAATACACAAAGTTACGCCAAATCGACTACGCAATGATTTGCAATATTTCAATCTCATTTCTTGTTTCCTATTTCCCCTACCTATGGTTGTTGTACCATCCATCTTTATCTAAAAAAAATGTCACTCACGGCAATCTTCTTCAATCACTCAGCTATGTACTTCTGTATAACCTGAGGCACTAGCCACTTACTAAAAGAACGAAAACCAGGTTACAGTCTGAGTCTCCTACCGTGACCCTGCGACGGAGACGGATGGCACATCTAATACTAAATATCACACAAAAACAAGGAGGCAAGAGATCAATACATATATATATAAAAAAAATGTCTTTGAGTAATAAAGAAAAAAGTGTTCAAAATATTTAGTTCTTCTGGTCAGCTCTCGATCTTAGGTTGTAGCGAGTTTTGCTCGGCACTGTCTGGTTCTTAAATAGCGTTTTCGGATCCGTAGTGTCTATTCGAAGGTGTGCAGGCACAGCGGCTTGAAGAATGTCAACATTTGCTTTCTCAGACTGAGTTCCATAGATTTGAGCATCACTGGAAGGCACAAAACAAGGGACTGCTGCAGTATCCGATTCTCTTATACCACTGCGAATCCATTGGTCAAAGGGTAATGGTAATGGCACTTTTTTACAGTGCACGCCATGTACCCAATTTCGCTTGCCGACCACTTTCACAGCCGTGCGAGTGACAAGCAAAACTTGCGTAGGTGTAGACCAACAAGGCTCCAGATTCTTAGTCCGTTGAAAATTCTTAATGCAGACCCAGTCACCGGGCAGAATGGTGTGACCTGGGTCCGTGGAGGTCTCTGGCAAAGCACTGTTGACGAATAACACTTAATTTAGTAGTCAAATCAAGAGGATATGGTATGTCAGAATATCTCTTGGGGCGAGGGACACCCCAAACATTAGCTAGGCGTCCAAATACCACTTCATATGGGCTAAGTCTCATACGAGAGTGTACAGTAGTTCTGGTTGACAAAAGAGCTAGGGGCAAGGCATCTGGCCAAGCAAGACTCGTACTGGCTTGAATCATAGCTAGTTTAAGTTTGAGTGTACCATTATAACACTCAACCAAACCTGCTGACTGTGGATGGTTTGCCGCATGAAATATTTGTCTGATCCCAAGACCAGAACACACTTTATGCATAATTTGACCCACAAATTCACTTCCATTGTCACTCCAGACAATTCACGGCAAACCAAATCTGGGGAAGAACTCTTTAAGTAACACTTTAGCAGTTGATAGAGCAGTGTTATCTTTCAAGGGGTAGTCCTCTATCCAACGGGAAAAGGCACATACCACTACCAGAACATACTTAAGGTTGTTGCATCGATCCATGTGAATGTAATCGATCTGCAACACTTCAAAAGCATATGCCGGGGGAGAAAAGTGACCTGCTGTAACGACTGGATTTTCGGACTAGATGGAATCAGCTCACCAAAATACCACTCACCCAGCCGAAACGTAACCACCTCCCTCCTCAGGGCTTACTCACCTCATTAGATGAACACTGGATCCTCTCCTGGGAAGGAGAATTAGCTATATACATGCATATAATATATATATAATATCTCTAAACCTATAGGGATTGCTAATAGTAATACTTACCAGATTGCTATCCTAAACCACACTCATTCACACTTGATAGCCTCGCGGTAGGTCATACCCAGGCTATATTACCGGCCTCCACCCGTGAAGGGGCAGTTCTTATGAGATTACCATTACACACCAACCCTGGTTGGTGCTCACGCAAGCCGCAGTCTTCCGTCGGGTATAAACGCTGTATCCCCCCAGCGTATCACGCACAAACACGTACCGTATCCCCCCGGTACCTCACACGACCAACACAATCCGGCGTTGGCCACATAACGCCGCAACACATCGGCGATCACTTCCTATGCATCTTCTCTCTATATGGGAAATATCGCTACACGTATCTACAATTGGGCTTATATATGTTTGGAATTCTGTATGCAGTAGATCGGTGATCCAATCCTCTCACACAAAGATGGCCAAAATCATGGTGTATAAGAATTGTTAAACAACCCAAACTCTCCCCCCTTCCTATTTGTCTGTACACCACTTACCCGGACGGGATAGGCCTCCGTCCACAAAGTAGCATCCAGCTAGAAGAAAAGGTTAATTCTAGCAGATACAACAACTCATACACATTGGTTCATTATAAACCTGGGGTCCCTTTTATTACACACTAACAATAACATTGATAAACATATAACCTAAAAAGCAAATAAAAGAATTAGAATAGATATGTGCACACTACTGAGAAAGGGCAGACTTCACCTTATGAGTACGGGGTCTGGACTCAGTCGTCATCTCGGTTCCCTGCTTGTCTGTGCCCTGGACCATCTCTGGGATCACCCCTGCAGTCACGGATACACGTCTGCACCGCTATGCTCTGTCTCCTCTCTGCTCTCTTCCAGGTCACCGGAACCTTTCTCTCCTGTTATTGGTACTGTCTGTTTCACTCTCGGCTATCGATGTTATTCCTCGTCTCTCTCTCTCTCTCTCTATCATCAATCGGTCTGAGAGATCATCAGCTTTCGATATATCCAGACTTCAAAATGGCGATTGTCCGCTCCAGATTGTAAGATGCTTGCGACTAGCTGACAGGATAATAGAAAATGGCTACCTCTCCTCTCTGTACTTTCGCTAATATAGAACCCTCTTTCAGCATGGAAATTTCCAGCCAGTAACCTGCCGCCCACCAAATTCCTGTACCACTCCGTGCCAAGGACGCGCTCCCAGCTGGCCAGCCTGGTGTTGCGTGTTCAACATAGAGAAAAATACATTCTTTCGATAAGGGCCAGTCTTTCTCAGTTGCTTCTCCCTGAATCGTTTTCACACTCTCAATCGTGTCTTCACACATTCCAACTTCCCTAACCCAATTTGCAGGACCGGCCACATACATTCGACTAGCTGTGTCTCTAGCTGTAGTTCTTGCTACTTCATCTGCAAACGCATTTCCACGACCCACATCATCTGTAACTTTCCTATGTGCGCTGCACTTTATGATTGCTATTTGTGCAGGTAAGGTAAGTGACTCAAGGAGGTCATTCACGAATTGAGCATGCTGGATCTTTATCCCGTGAGAGGGAAAGAATCCTCTCTCCCTCCATAACCTACCAAAACTATGTGCAACGCCAAAAGCATACTGACTATTTGTGTACACATTCACTCTCTTTCCCTTTGCCAACACACATGCTCTAGTCAAGGCTATCAATTCAGCTGCTTGGGCTGAATCATGTCCATACGTGCCGTCTCAACAATTGTGCATAAGGTGGTAACAGCATAAGCAGAAGTAGTCTCACCATTTGGAAGCTTAAAACAAGAACTGTCCACCCATAGGATCCCGTCCGGGTCCTTGAGCGGAGTGTCCTTCAAATCAATCCTACCCTTTGTTTCTTCTTCCATTCGAAGAAAACAATCATGTTTTTCCTGAACGTCTTTCTCATCTGGCAATGGCAACAGTGTAGCTGGATTTAACGTGTTACATCTTTTGATGTGCACATGACTCGCTAGAAGTGTCAGCTCGTATCCAGACAAACGAGCAATCGTGAGATGCTGTGTTCTAGTTCTGCTCAGCAAGGTATCCACTGCATGTGGAACCATAACAATGAGTGTGTTATCAAACACTAATCCAGCAGATTGTCTAATAGAAATCGCCGCAGCTACCGTAGCTCTAAGACAACTGGGCAAAGCTTTAGCTACTGGGTCTAATGTAGCGGAGAAATAGGCACATGGCCTCTGCTTATCTCCAAATAACTGTGTCAAAACTGACAATGCGCAACCCTCTCTCTCGTGAACGTACAGTGTAAAGGACTTGCTATAATCTGGGGTACCCAACACTGGAGCAGAACATAGAGCAGCATGTAAGTCAACAAAGCTTTTCTGACATTCATCCGTCCAAGGGAGCGGATGTGGCGTATCTTTCAACGTTAATGCCAACAGTGGTTTAGCCAAAAGTGAAAAATTAGGAATCCATTGTCTACAGTAGGAAGTGATCCCCAAAAAGGCACGTACTTCTCTCTGCGTGGTGGGTACAGACATTTGTGAAATAGAGTGAATACGTTCTGGGGTCAATTACCTTCCCTCCTTCGACAAGAGATGACCTAAATAGGTAACCTCTTGTCGGGCATATTGCAACTTAGAGGGAGACACCTTATGATGTAGAGCAGACAAATGATGCAACAACGCAACAGTCACTTCCTTACACACATTTTCTGTATCAGCAGCCACCAACAAATCATCCACATACTGAATAAGTGTAGCTCCAGGAGGCAAAGAAAAAGCATCCAGTTGTGACTTAAGAGCCTTACTATAGATAGAGGGACTCTCACAATAGCCTTGGGTTGCTCTCTTAAATCTAAAGCTTCGGCCACCGAGAGAGAAACCAAAGATATCCCTACTTTCTTCAGCAATAGGAATACTAAAGAAAGCATTCTTGAGGTCAATAACCGAAAACCATGCTGCAGAAGCAGGAATCATCGTCAACAAAGCTGTCATGTCTGGAACAACAGGAAACTGTGGCACAACAATTTTATTGACCTCCCTAAGGTCAATAACAAATCAGTAGACAGGAGGCTGTGAAGCATCAGTTCTTTTAAGGATCGGAAGAACGGGACTGTTACAAACATTGCCTCTCATCTCTTCAACCACACCTTTCTGAATGAAATCATCGACAATAGCCAAAAGTGCTCTCTCTCCATCACTGGAGATACGGTATTGGGGAATTCATGGCATCCTCACATTCTCTTTAACTGTAACAACATACGGTGGGATCGCAAGACAACCCACGTCATTCGGGCCTGCAGCCCAAAGACTTTCAGGATGAGAAAGCAACTCAGATGGGAATTTGTCCCGAGACAGATACGCGGAAGATGTCATTTTCTTTCCCAACGTAAGATGCACACCCGAAGGGGAACAGTACAATGTTGCATGTAATCTTTTCAACAAATCCAAACCCAGCAAATTCTCACCGCAACCAGTTGTCAGAATAAGCGGGCATTCAGATCATAGGGACCAATCGAAACAGGCAAGGGGCAAGAAACCGGATTACGAACTCGGGCGCCAGAAAATCCCACAGAAGTATTTATTAAGCCAGACAAAGGTGCCCCAGGGAGTTCAGCATGCATAATAGAGCTTCTCATCGCACCAGTATCCAAAAGAAACGTTTCTGAAACACCCATAGTATTGATCGTGACATATGGCCCATTTTGATCTACTGGAATCGACACAACTCCCTCACTTCGTCCATTGCTGACCTATTCAATCTGAAAATCGTCAGCCCTTTCTTCACAGTAATCGTCATTATAATACTGCGTAGACTGAACTCTCTGTTGATCAAAATAATTCGTAGTAGATGGAAGAGTGGAACGCTGCTCCTGAGAGGACGCACCTCGTCCTCTACCTCTCGATCCTGACTGAGAATTACCACGCCCTCGTGGAGCAGACATCCCATTATTACGCTGTAATAATACCGGACAAATATTTTAGAAATGCCCCTCTTCTCTACAATACGCACATTGATTAGGACCCAACGGAAGACGTGGCGTGAAGTATTCAGGTTTCTGAAACACTTTCTGAAACTGTGGGGGTTGAGAAAACTGAGGCTGTGCAGAACGCGGAGGATAAGCTTGTTGTAAAAGAACCTTCGTTTTCAAATCTTTATTTTTCTTCTCTTGTTTTTCCTTCTCCTCCTTATCTCTATTTTCATAATATTGTGCAGTAGCCAATATCTTAGCAGGGGAAGAGACAGCCCATGCACTTTCAGAACTCTTTAGTTTATTTGACAATTCAGGAAGCAAGTTATATACAAACTTATCCACAAACAACCGCTGGCCACCCTCTGTACTCAAATCCTGACCACTATGATCAATAAACGTTTCTTCAAAACGGGTGAAATAATCCGAAACGCTTTCATCTTTCTTTTGCCTGCATGCGGCCAGCTTATCCCAATTAACTCACACCACGGGCATCATAGTTTTCATCAATTCAATTATTCTGCCTGGTAGGGCCGTAATCAGATCATCGGGTTTCGCACCACCCACTTGACCTGCATCAGCGGCTCTAATAGCAGCCCAATCACCACCTAATTCAGCATTATGATTTTCCCTATGAATCCTTGCCCACAATGCTTGTGGAACAACATTCCCAAATAACATATCAATATCGGCCAAATTCATAATACAAGCGTCAACTGTTTGGGACAATTCCTTGTAATATCCAGCCGGATTTTTACGCGGGTCCGGAAGAGTTTGTTTAAGCGCTAATACTTCAGACCTTTTCCAGGGCTCTTGGACCCATATACGCTGAAAATGAGCAGGGACAGGAGGCGGACCTACTACTGTGTCCCTCCATACAGGAGGAACTTCACACATCAGATAATTCTTAATGCCTTTGGTTTTGGTAGGATTAGTCTCGGAAAGGGAAAAAGACAGAAACATTGTTCGAAACGCAATGAGTGTTTTTACCGCATCTTCGACTTGTGGCCCTACAATAAAACCTTTATCGAAGTCGGCTTGTAGCTTCAATAGCTCAGAAGGAACTACATCTAACTCCAGATCTTCCCAACCTTTAATAAGAGTCTGACACATGAAATTAAAGACATATCTCTGCGTGGGCTCTACCCATTGGTGGAAAGAACTCATAATATCTTCTGTACTATAGTCTAGTCCTCTCTCAATCCATTTACAAGCGAGGGAACCCAAAACTACTTTCTCGTCCGTAAGGGGAAGTTGACAATGGGATTGTCGTCTAGAGAAAGCCGGAGACAGATTCAAAGACCCGAGGAGAGGAGAAAAGTAATTGGAGACAGCATCAGCTAATCTCCTGTGCAACGTAGGAGAATCCCTCGAGAGAATGGGAGGCAATGCAGATACAGAAGGTAACGGAGACTGAAGTGTAGCCAGCTGAGGAACAAGAGTGGGGATTTGTAGAGGTGGGGGCTGAATCGTAGGTTGTAAAAATGGAACAGAAGCAGGCAGGGAAGCATTAATGGGCTGAGCCTGTTGCTGAATAGTCGGCAATTGAACAACCACTGGTTGTGCAATAGGAGGGGGCAACAAGGGTGCAGTAGGATTCTGGGCATAGGGCGGAGGTGAATTCAATAAACAAGACATTAGGGAATCTTATTCTAGTTCCTTACTTTTATCTGAAGAGGAAGTAGGCAACACCGGATAGCCTCTATCTATCGCCATGCGATGTTGTCTTTCCGATATTTCATTCTCACCATCTGTTTCATTATTTTTAAACTGCTGAGCGGCCTCTATAATTGACATGTTTTGTGCTTTCTTATCCTTTTTCGCTTGTTTAATTTATTTCTGTTTGGCTTCCTTACGCCAAAGGCGGAAAGAGTCAAACATTGCCGGCCGGGCTTTTCGTTTAAACAAAATCGTTTCCAGATTATCTAGTATGGAGGAGTCAAACCTACCGTTTTGGGGCCATCTCAAAACTCCACTATTTTTCGTGTATCGAACCCATGTCTCATTAAAGGTAATGGGACCAATACCATGTTTAGAATAGAGCTCATAAGTGGGAGTTCCAACTGGAGGAATCGGACATGAATCCTCCAACTGGGAATCCCTCGTACAACCTAAACAACAAATTCTTCTAAACTTACTTAGTCCAGGCATCGTTACTTCTCTAGACTAGTCACAAACAACAAGGGGTATAAATCAACCAAACAGTAGAAACGTACTTACCCCTTGGCTTCGGGTATTGCAATTCCTGAATAAAAACCCAAAAACAAAACAAAACAAAACAAAGGATTGTGGGAGCGACCCACCAAATACTTAACTAAGGATCGTCCTACACCAGCGAAGGTCCGTCTATCGTCTCGCTTTACCAAACATCATCAGAAGGGTCCAAGGCAGGGCGACAGTCAGGGGAACAGTCTTCAGCAGCCGTCGGAAAGGAGTAGCCGCGCTGTCAAAGACCTTCGGTCCACTTACGACATACAGGTGTCGATCACGTGGTGCGCGTCCTCCAGAATTTTCTTGCGGGGCTCCTCACGACCCTCGGGCTTAACCGCTACCTCTGAAGTTGCCCCACGTTGGGCGCCAGTTGGAGAACCGTAGCCTTAAGGCCCGGCGGCGCAGGGTACGCCTAAGATCCCCTAGATTCACCTGCCTTGTTAAATACAGAGACACAGACTCTTCGTCTGGCGTAGAAGATGATTTTTATTAGCTGCAGCTAGTGCAGTGGTCTTAGAAGTCGTCAGAATAACGAGGTTCAAAAGAGACTGCCACTTCACTCCGTGGCGCACAGGTTTATATATGGTACAATACAATGCAAAATGCAATCATACGAGAGCAGGAGACATAAACAAATGTTATAGACAATGCTTTAAACCCAAATTAACTCAGGTTTCCCGGTTGCGTTTGTTACTCGACCCCTTGAGTAAATTATCGAGTGAATCCACACAATCAGATTTACAAGTAGAGAAAACACAGCTGTATGTGTTTAGAAGAATAGTCGTGAAACAGGAGAATACATGAGACATGTAGTGAAGGACAGCAGATAAGATAACCTGGAGGAAAGAATGGTGTGAGCCAACAAATAGTCCGGACTGGGATTTAATCAGCTCAGACAGGAATTAGTGTGCTCGGCCAGACCCTGATATTCGTTAGTAAACATAAGCAAAAGAAGCCACCTGACACGTGAAGGCAGAAAAAGCAAAAACATCGCGTTCGCCGCGCTGCCTGAGTGAGGGCAACATAAAATGGCGGCGATTACAAAATGGAGGCTGAGCACGAACGAATTCGTAATTTACATAACCTCAAAATCTTTAGCCTTCTTATCCTCCTTGCCCTTCGCTTCCAATTCCTGACGTTCATAATACTGAATATCTAAATGAGAGGTACCACTTAAAAGACTCAAGGGAAATGAGGTTATCTAACCAGTCAAAGAAAGGATTCCCTTGAAAGTATAACAGGATTTAGCTAAAACATAGCCTAAATATTCACAATTCAATCAATTCTATTACAACCACAAATATATAGAGTACAAATCATTTATTATGCATCATTTGTTAAAAACAAATAATAACACTACTGGACATATTCTAGTTCCCTAGTCAATGGTTAAAAAGCAGAACAAATTACACAATCAATTATGACCTGCACAATTGAGAAGACAGACATAAACTGTAAAACATAAGAATTGTAAAATACAATTTGTACATTCGTGGCTCCCAGATGCTGGCACCTATGTTTTATCGCTACAAATTTTATATATAAACATTGGTGATGGAGACTTGAATTGTACTGGAGATTGGGCGTCGACGCGTTTCGGTGGTTAAAACAGATTATTTCCACCTTTTTCAAGACCTTTCTTGTCGTCTGTCGTGACAGGGGGTCTGATAAATCACCCTACAATAAACATACATAAGATTACAATTTTACACATAATCTTTCTCTTGCATCATTACAAGACCAGCCTGTCCCCTGTTAACTCAGCATGATTTAAGGTACTAGGCCTAGGGCGTATAGAATATCTATGCTATAACCTACTCGTATTCGATCCGTAGTTAAAATCTGTTAGATCCGGCCTCGTGGCGTGGTCCTCCCTGACCCGTAGCAACCCCCGTCCGAGCTGTGCACCACAACAGACCCCCGAGTCCCCCGGCCTAACCGGCCCTTCCCTCAATGTTACCCACACCCGTCCCCTGACTTCCCCGTCCGTGCCTCCATCTTCCCGGCCTATGGGCCCAGTGTGCCACTTTCCGGCTCCTAGGATGGCTGCCCGCTCCAGTGCGGCCTAGGCCGAGAGGCGCCACCCTGGCTGGAGGACAGCGTGCTCCCCTTGAGTGAGAGAGGGAGGAGCAGTCTCTCTCACACCTCCGACCTCCCTTCGAGAGATGGGTTTCGATCGCCCCTACGGCCACCCTGCGGGCTGGCTCCAAGCCTGCTGTGTGTCTGGGACTCCTCCCAAGCCTGACATGAATAGATCAAAGGGCCGCATGGCAGGAAACCCCAACAAGCAGCCCCCAGGTGCCAAAACCCCTGCCGACCAGACTCCGGAGATCAAAGAGGAGCAGTCCTATAACTGGGGATGCGCCGGGACTATCGAGAGATTCGCCCCTGGAACAACGAGAGCCCTGCTGAGTGACTCGCGGCTCCCTTGCGACTTGGAACTCTGAGCCCTGCTAAGTGACTCGCGGCTCCTGTGCAACTTTGGAACATCTGAGCCCTGC
Organism: Lissotriton helveticus; assembly: GCF_964261635.1. NCBI lineage: Eukaryota > Metazoa > Chordata > Amphibia > Caudata > Salamandridae > Lissotriton > Lissotriton helveticus. The sequence goes on from NC_136062.1 coordinate 469,784,174, forward strand.
TGAGTGACTCGCGGCTCCCTCGCAACTCTGAAACATCTGAGCCCTGCTGAGTGACTCGCGGATCCCTCGTAACTTTGGAACATATGAGCCCTGCTGAGTGACTCGCGGCTTCCCTGACTCTCCCGATCTGGCTGGACCCCCACGGATCACATTGTATCCCCCGGCTCGAGGATTGAGAGCTGTGCGCCGGATACGCACCGATATTGACACTGAACTCTAAGACTGTCCCGCTACCCCTATCCTGATCGAGACTAACAGGGCCCTTGCCCTATTTGTAAATACTTGCCTTGCCGATCATAAAGATCCTTTTGAATCACGAGATAAAGAACGTTCTTAAGAAGCTATGGTGTGGTGTCTCTTTGTCGTGTGGTGCTGGTATAGTGTGTACGATCCTAGATTCGAGACTCTCCTCTTGAGGAGTCTCCCGCCAGAGTTCGACTCTGTACTTAGGAGGGTGGGCCCCAGGGTGGTCAGGTACACTTCCTGTTCGCCCTGAGGTCATCGTCTAACATTGGTGGCAAGCAACGGGATACGAACCACAATCTAGAGATCGTACAGTACACGACTAACGCACTACCGAGCAAAGACGGCAGAAGAAACCATCATGAGTACCATTGCAAGTACAGCATTCCGTGTAGTACAACTGGAGGAGTACTCGCACAAAGAACTAAAATAATTTTGCAAAGAACTGGGACTCACTACCACTGGCCTCAAAACAAAGGAAGACATGCAGAAAGCATTGAAAGCTTGGGTGGAGTCCGGAGTCCCCCACACAGAAGGAGCGGCGCCGCAGCCGGACGAACCGGGACTCCCCCAGACAGAAAGCAGCAGCCCGGTACGAACCATCGTGCCAGACAGGGGCCTATCCCCAGAAGCGCTCGCGGATCGAGAAAGAAGTCGCCACCACGAGCTTGAGATGGCCAAACTAAAGATCGAAGGTGAAAAAAAATTGGCGGAAAAGAAACTGGCGATCGAACAAATGAAGGTACAAGGAGAATTGGAAGAGAAGAAACTCCAGCGGGAGCATGAAGGGAAGAGACTTCAACTGGAGCACGAGCGAAGCTTGAAAGAGCTCGAGCTCAAGGCGCCGAACGAAGAGAACCGGCTCCCGGGGAACCGAGGGACCGAACACCCAGCAGAGCCAAAGGTCCACATCCCCAAAGATGTGGTCAAAGAATACTATAAAAATGACGACATCCAACAGTGGTTCAAGGCCTACGAAGTCGCCATGACCTCCCACCGAGTCCCGCAGAAAGATTGGGGGGCCGGATTGTAGGGCCGATTCCTGAGCGAAGGGAGAGACACCCTGCTCGATCTCCCGTCCTCCGTGCAGACTTCCTACAGCCACATGAAGGAGGCCCTCCTGACGAGATATGGCCTCACCCCAGAAATGTACCGCCAGCGGTTCCGGGACTGCAAAAAGATTCCTGGCACCACCTGGGTGGAGTACGTAAACTTTCTTAGCAGAGCATTCGACGGTTGGGTCAAGGGCAGCAAAGTGACCACCATGGAAGAACTAACTGACCTTATGCTGTGGGAACATTTATCCACGAACTGTTTTGTGGAGCTACGCCAGCATCTACTCGACAGGAAGCTCGCAGACCCGAGGAAGCTGGCAGTCGAGGCGGATCGCTGGGTGAACACCCGGGTCGCCCGGGGCCCCATAGGAGACTACCCCCGCAACAATCAAGGGCCACCCCGCGAGAGAGGGGGGGAAGCACCCGGAGGACCCAGGGACGCCCAGTCAGGTCCCCAGCGTAGCCCCCCAAGAAATCCACCGCCAAGCTTACCCGCACCCTCACCAGCTGCTGCCACCCCCCCAGGTAGACAGCACCGAGTGACCATCACATGTTGGAGATGTCACAAGCCCGGGCACTACGCCAGTGATCCCCAGTGCCCCCTGGCCCCACGTAACCCGACCACCACTCCCCCGACTAGGCAGATAGCGAATGTAGCCCTAGGGGAGGAAGTTGAGGACACCGAGGAATGGGAATCTGCTGCCATGACCCTAGTATCCCTGGGAGATAGGGAGATGGTCCCCGGGAATGCCCTGCCTACCAACACCAAGAAGTACAGCCAGGTAGTAACCGTGAATGGCCACCGGGTGGAGGCCCTCCGGGACACCGGAGCCAGCATCACAGGTGTCCTTAGCCATTTAGTACGAGAAGATCAAATCCTTCCCAATGTCCTGTGTCCTGTAATTTCAGCCGATAACGTTGAGAGCCTGTGCCAGGTAGCCCTGATACCATTCGAGTGGGAGGGAGTAGCAGGTAAACTGAAAGTAGCAGTACGGACCTCCCAGCCGGTCGACTGCCTCCTGGGGAACGACTTGGAAAGTTCTCCATGGAAGCAGGACGAGCGACGAACCCACCTCGGGATGATGGGTCTCCCCGAGTGGGTATGTGCCACCACCCGATCTATGGCCGCCCGACTGCCCCCCGACGGGGAAGTCGAGGATGAAACTGCCAACCTCCCCCCTGTGAATGATGACCGGGCCGATCCAGCCGTGACCTCCGACCTCTCCTCATGAGGAGAGGAGGTCGTGGACAGTGAGCACCTGCACCCCGACCCCGCACAGATCACTGAGCTGGGTGATCTGCCCGAATTGGCACAGTGGCGCCACGAAGGGGGCCCCTCCCGAGAGGAGTTCTGCCGGGAGCAACCTACCTGTCCTTCCCTGGTCGGACCCCGGCAACAAGCCGAAGCCCAGGCCGCGGGCGACCAATCTGGAACGCATAGGCTGTACTGGGAGAATGACCTCCTTTACAGCGAGCAGAAGTCAGCAGAGCTAGGGTCAGCCCGAGTGCTGGTGGTACCCCTATGCTTCCGAGACTTCCTCCTGGGCTTGGCCCACGACGTACCCCTAGCTGGCTACTTGGGCCAAGACAAAACGTATAGCCGCCTGGTCACGCACTTTTATTGGCCCAAGATGAAAACGAACGTAGAGGCCCGCTGCAAGTCCTGCCCCACGTGCCAGGCTAGTGGAAAAAGTGGAGGAAAGCGCAAGGCTCCCCTCCAACCATTCCCCGTCGTCAGTACCCCCTTTGAACGGGTCGGAATTGACATTGTAGGGCCGCTGGACCCCCAGACCTCTCAGGGTCACTGCTTCATCCTCGTCCTAGTGGACCATGCACTCGATACCCTGAAGCCATCCCCCTACGCACCGTTACGGCCCCCGTGGTGGGCCGGGCGCTGATGGGAATCTTTTCCCGTGTAGGATTTCCCCGAGAGGTGGTGAGTGACCGCGGGACGAACTTTATCTCCCGGTACATGACCTCCCTTTGGCAGCAATGCGGAGTGTCCTATCGATTCACCACCCCGTACCACCCCCAAGGAAATGGCCTAGTAGAGCAGTTTAACCGGACTCTAAAAGGGATGATCATGGGCCTAGAGGAGCCCCTCTGGCGTAAGTGGGATGTCCTGCTCCCCTGCCTCTTGTTCGCCTATCGGGAAGTTCCCCAAAAGTCCTTGGGGTTCAGCCCGTTTGAACTGCTGTACGAACACCCTGTCCGGGGGCCCCTCAGCTTGGTCAGAGAAGGTTGGGAAACGGCCCCCCGAGACCCCCCTCAGGAGGTGTTCCGGTACATTCTGACCCTCCGAAACCAGATTTGGAAGTTCCGGGAGTTGGCCGAGGCCAACCTGGAAGCGAGCCAGGAAGAAATGAAGCGCTGGTACGACCAGAATGCCACTCTGTTCGAGTTCCAGCAGGGCCAGCAGGTATGGGTCATGGCCCCAGTAAAGCCCTGGGCCCTCCAAGACAAATGGATGGGGCCCTTCAAGGTGATCGAGCGAAAAAGCCAAGTCACGTACTTGGTGGACGTCCAGTCCCCCCGGAACCCCCTGCGGGTCCTGCACATGAACCACCACTTCGTGCGGACGGAGCTGAGCTTACTGTTGGCCACAGATGACGGGGCGGAAGAGGAAACGGAGCCTCTCCCTGACCTCCTGTGCACCAAAGAGAAAAATGGCTCAGTGGACGGAGTGAACCTCTCTCCCTCCCTCACTTTCCAACAACGCGAGGACTGCCGCCAGCACTTGGGGCAATTCTCTGACCTGTTTTCCCTCACCCCCCGGGTCACCGACTGGTGTGTCCACGACGTGGACACCGCAGACAGCCAGCCGGTGCGACACCGAGCCTACCGAGTCCCCGATCGAGTCTGGTCCTGCATCCAGGCAGAGGTCTCGAAGATGTTATCCTTGGGGGTGGTCGAACCCTCAGACAGCCCCTGGGCCAGCCCAGTGGTGCTGGTCCCGAAGGCCGCTGCCCCGGGTGTCGCCCCTGAACTGAGGTTCTGCGTGGACTACCGGGGGCTCAATGCCATCACCCGAGCCGACGCTCACCCCATTCCCCGCGCAGATGAGCTCATTGACCGTCTCGGGTCTGCTCATTTCCTCAGCACTTTTGACCTGACCTGCGGATACTGGCAAATGGACCAAGGCAACAAGGGACGAGGTGCTATGGTACACATACATACACAATTTCCCACTAATAATTGGCTCCCTTTCCCCTTAATTAGGGCCAGAAGTTTCTTTATGCTGAAACCTACGGAAATCACATTAATAACGATTGGACGCGTACCATAGCACCTCGTCCCTTGTTGCCTTGCCAAGTAACAACAGGTAAATATACAAATATCAGCCTTTAAAATTTAAGGAGGCTGGCTCTATGAGATGACAGAGCAGGAATTTGACTCTAATCATATATATTTTTTGCACTCCAGGGTCTTCTATTGATCTCACACATAGCAATTCCCGGACGAAAATAGAACAGGAATATGAACTGCAGAGATTTATAAACTTTCATGCCAAACTAAGGGTAAGACACATAGTGTAGGTACTAGAGGGACTAGCACATATAAAATAAGTAGGTTAGAAAATAGGTAAAGAGTACCGATACATGCCCGTAGAGCATTGGGTACCTGTTTAAATGATTAAACAGATAAAGGTGTCTCCTAGATATAGGATTGTGATGGTCATTGATGTATCCTTAAGCTTGATGATGTTTAACAATGTTTTACAGTTGTGAATGTTAGAGATTTTAACCAAGGATCGAATAAGAGTAGGTTATAGCATAGATATTCTATACGCCCTAGGCCTAGTACCTAAAATCATGCTGAGTTAACAGGGGACAGGCTGGTCTTGTAATGATGCAAGAGAAAGATTATGTGTAAAATTGTAATCTTATGTATGTTTATTGTAGGGTGATTTATCAGACCCCCTGTCACGACAGACGACAAGAAAGGTCTTGAAAAAGGTGGAAATAATCTGTTTTAACCACCGAAACGCGTCGACGCGCAATCTCCAGTACAATTCAATTCTCCATCACCAATGTTTATATATAAAATTTGTAGCGATAAAACATAGGTGCCAGCATCTGGGAGCCACGAATGTACAAATTGTATTTTACAATTCTTATGTTTTACAGTTTATGTCTGTCTTCTCAATTGTGCAGGTCATAATTGATTGTGCAATTTGTTCTGCTTTTTAACCATTGACTAGGGAACTAGAATATGTCCAGTAGTGTTATTATTTGTTTTTAACCATTGATGCATTATAAATGACTTTTACTCTATATATTTGTGGTTGTAATAGAATTGATTGAATTGTGAATATTTAGGCTATGTTTTAGCTAAATCCTGTTATACTTTCAAGGGAATCCTTTCTATGACTGGTTCATAATACTGAGCCATTTTCAAAAGAGAGACTGGGGAAGACATAGTCCATGAACTCTCACTGGTCTTTATGCGACAAGCTATTTCTGGCAACATGTTAGTCACAAATTTGTCAACGCACAGATGCTTACTGTACTGCTCGTGTCATCTGTCAATGATGCCCACTAAAGTCATGGAATGTCTCCTTAAAACGTGTAAAGAAATCAGAAACTGACTCATCCTCTTTCTGCTTACAGGACGCTCATATAGTCCAATCTATCTTTTTAGGAGGTATAAGGGTTTTCAATTTAGTTATTATAGCTTTCGGAAGGTCTAATATCTCTGGTTGCAGTGTCTGTGCGGGTTCTCTTTCTGCAACTTTTCTCTCTATTTCCTTCCAAATATCTCCAAAAGCGGTATGATCATCTACTCTAGGAATAGATCTCCACATATTAGGGGGTAAGATAAGCCCAAAACACATATCAATATCAGGCAAAGTCATAGTTCAAGAACTAATAGCTCCTTTAACTTCTTCATAAAAAGTAGCCGGATTTTTCCGCGGGTCAAGCAAAGCAGCTTTAAGAGCCATGGCATCTGCTCTACTCCAACAAAATATCCCTTCACATCAATTGAATTTTTATTGTCATCCGTTCCTGCACCCCTAGGAGGGACATATAAAGGTGCAGCTGCACGCATTGGTTTCCCATGAATCACGTTATCCTTATCTGTCCCTGGGTCTTCCTCCTGCGACACGGGGTGTGAACTGTTTGTTCAGGCATAGCAGCTGCCTTTTTCTCCTCTTGCAAACGGAACACATCAGTTCATAATGTAACCACACGTCTAAATAAATCGGCCACCTGGGAAGGGAGAAAAAGACCGTAACTCAATTGTTTATGTTCAGATTTTATATCAACAGGCTCTAATTCTATGGAATATTTCCTAAAATTTGCTATCACTTCTCCAGTAAATGACTCTGTGAAATATAACTGCTCTGATTCTGGCCATTGCTGAACATCTGCTATAATATCTGGAGCAGAGATGGTAACCCAAGCTGATTCACGGGCATCAGATCTAAGAGAGGCCGCATGGTCAGCAGTCAAGAAAGAGCCAGTATGCCGTTTATCTTCTGTACCTGACCCTGTCTGATCTAAGAGAGATGTATCGTCATCTGATTTGTCCTCGGGTGCAGAGGGAAAAGTATATGGGGGTGGAGATCGATCTAACAAAATTGAATCATCCTGAGGTTGATTAAGTAGAGGATAAAGGGGTCGCCGGACAAGGTATTGGCCATTTACCTGTTAATGACACTCCCTATCCTCTTTCTCTTTTATTTCCTTCATTTCTTTCTGTTTCATTTTGAGCACTTTCACATAGATATTTTTACGCTGTTCTTTTTCTGCTAAAGCTTTCTCTTTTCTCACTCTCCCGTGCTCTTCTTTCTCCCACATTCGTACCCAATCAAACATATCTGGTCTGCTTTTACGTTTAAATTCACATTGTTCCACATACTGAATCTTTCTAAGATCAAATGACCCATTTATTGGCCATCGTAGATCAGGATCCTTATGAGTGTATTTGTTCCAGAGTGCGCTATACATTATGGAAGAAATATTGTTTTTAATGTACATATACCTATTTGGTGTTCCCTCAGGGGGAGATGGCTGACTTGATTCTAAATCCATTTTGGTACCTCAAAGAAAGCAGCACTTCCTACGAAGCGTGCTAGTGACAGGCATGTCGTAAATATAATAGTAAATACAATATCATAACAAAATAGTACTTATCACAAATACAGTACTGTTCATAAAATCAAAAGTAAGAGAAAAATCTTCCATTGCCTGCCTATGTATGTTGCAACACACATATTACCGAAACCAAACCAGAATTTTGGCCAAAAATCAAGAGTGCTGCTTTAGCGACCATACCGAGCAAAAATCTCCAGCCTCCAACTGTCAAGCTCTCAATCGACCTAATGGTCAATGTAAGACGAACGCCAAAAGGGATCTCAGTCCTGGACCGGTCGCCACCTGGAGGGTCAAATTGGGAAAATCGGAAAACCACTTTGGTCTGCAAAGACAAGGGTCTCCTCAGGCAGTGTACGTCCTCAGCAAGATTCCAAACTCCCGTCAAGACCACTCTGTTGGGCAGCCGTGTCTCCAACGAGTCCCACGTGACGGACGCAAATTTGTGGGAGCGAGACTTTTCAGGGGCCCACTGCTGAAGGGGTTCGCCCTTCTGCTTACTCGAGTCCTCGGACTGACAAGTAGAGATTGGCACGGAAGCTGTAATACCAAGACAATAGTTTATTTGACACTCATGAGAGGGGACAACATCGATACATAACCCGCAGGCACTGTATGAGACAGTACATAGAATACGGAAACCAAGGTGCTTATATACACCTTTTACTGCAGAGTAAGCATGGAGACTCAAAAAGAGGCGGTACAAGTATACACAAGAATAGCTATTTACATATAAGGGTACATGCGAATCACTTAGTCAACAAAGTAGGAGGAGTTACATAGTTGCTGTCATCAGTTAAAATAGCCTGACATTTATATACTAGGACAGATGTATTCTGGCAGCTACAGGCCTTTCTGAGCATGCGCAAGGCTCTAGCTCAGTGCTGAAGGAGTTAACTATAGATGATGACTCCGTCGAAATAGAGAAGCAGGCAACAGTGAAGACGGGGTAGCACATGGCAAACACATGGCTTAACTAAAACGGCTGCCAAAACAAAATGACTTTAGCTAATGCTAGCAGTAATCTTTCAGCCAATTTCCACAAATGCACACTTAAGTGGTCACCTGTACATGTGGAGAGGAGAGTGTCTGAGGCACAGAGGTCGAGGCATACTTAAGTGGTCACCTGTACATGTCGAGAGCAGAGGGTCTGAGGCACAGAGGTCGAGGCACTCTTAAGTGGTCACCTTTACATGTGAAGAGCAGAGGGTCTGAGGCACAGAGGTCAAGGCACACTTCAGTAGTCACCTGTACTCATCGAATGCAGAGGGTCTGAGGCACAGAGGTCAAGGCACACTTAAGTGGTCACCTGTACACGTCGAGAGCACAGGGTTTTTACGGCACAGAGGTTGCGGCACACTTAAGTGGTCACCTGTACACGTCGAGAGCAGAGGGTTTGAGGCACAGAGGTTGAGGCACACTTAAGTGGTCACCTGTATACGCAGAAAGCAGAGTGCCTGAGGCACAGAGGTTGAGGCACACCTAAGTGGTCACCTGTACATGCTGAGAGCAGAGTGCTTGAGGCACAGAGATCGAGGCACACTTAAGTGGTCAGCAGTACACGTCAAGAGCAAAAATTCTGAGGCACAGAGGTTGAGGCACACTTAAGTGGTCACTTGAACATGAGGAGAGCAGAGTGTCTGAGGCACAGAGGTCGAGGCACACTTAAGTGGTCACATGTACTCATGGAGAGCAGAGTGCTTGAGTCACAGAGATCGAGGCACACTTAAGTGGTCACCTGTACATGTGGAGAGCAGAGTATCAGAGGCACAGAGGTCGAGGCACACTTAAGTGGTCAGCTGTACTCATGGAGAGCAGAGTGCTTGCGTCACAGAGATCGAGGCACCTTAAGTGGTCAGCAGTACACCTCGAGAGCAGAGGGTCTGAGGCACAGAGATCGAGGCACACTTAAGTGGTCAGCAGTACACGTCGAGAGCAGAAATTCTGAGGCCCAGAGGTTGAGGCACACTTAAGTGGTCACCTGTACATGTGGAGAGCAGAGTGTCTGAGGCACAGAGGTCGAGGCACACTTAAGTGGTCAGCTGTACTCGTCGAGAGAGGAGTGCTTGAGTCACAGAGATCGAGGCACACTTAAGTGGTCAGCAGTAAACGTCGAGAGCAGAGGGTCTGAGGCACAGAGATCGAGGCACACTTAAGTGGTCAGCAGTACACGTGGAGTGAAGAGATTCTGAGGCACAGAGGTTGAGGCACACTTAAGTGGTCACCTGTACTCATGGAGAGCAGAGTGCCTAAGGCACAGTGGTCGAGGTACACTTAAGTGGTCACCTGTACACATCAAGAGCAGAGATTCTGAGTCACAGAGGTTGAGGCACACTTAAGTGGTCACCTGTACTCATGAGAGCAGAGTGCCTAAGGCACAGTGGTCGAGGCATGCTTAAGTGGGCACCTGTACTCATGGAGAACAGAGTGTCTGAGGCACAGAGGTTGAGGCACACTTAAGTGGTCACCTGTACATGCGGAGAGCAGAGGGTCTGAGGCACAGAGGTCGAGGCACACTTAAGTGGTCACCTGTACATGTGGAGAGCAGAGGGTCTGAGGCACAGAGGTTGAGACACACTTAAGTGGTCACCTGTACATGCTGAGAGCAGAGTGCTTGAGGCACAGAGATCGAGGCACACTTAAGTGGTCAGCAGTACACGTCGAGAGCAGAAATTCTGAGGCACAGAGGTTGAGGCACACTTAAGTGGTCACCTGTACATGTGGAGAGCAGAGTGTCTGAGGCACAGAGGTCGAGGCACACTTAAGTGGACACATGTACTCATGGAGAGCAGAGTGCTTGAATCACAGAGATCGAGGCACACTTAAGTGGTCAGCAGTACACGTCGAGAGCAGAGGGTCTGAGGCACAGAGATCAAGGCACACTTAAGTGGTCAGCAGTACACGTCGAGAGCAGAAATTCTGAGGCACAGAGGTTGAGGCACACTTAAGTGGTCCCCTGTACATGTGGAGAGCAGAGTATCAGAGGCACAGAGGTCGAGGCACACTTAAGTGGTCAGCTGTACTCATGGAGAGCAGAGTGCTTGAGTCACAGAGATCGAGGAACACTTAAGTGGTCAGCAGTACACGTCGAGAGCAGAGGGTCTGAGGCACAGAGATCGAGGCACACTTAAGTGGTCAGCAGTACACGTCGAGAGCAGAAATTTTGAGGCACAGAGGTTGAGGCACACTTAAGTGGTCACCTGTACATGTGGAGAGCAGAGTGTCTGAGGCACAGAGGTCGAGCACACTTAAGTGGTCAGCTGTACTCATGGAGAGCAGAGTGCTTAAGTCACAGAGATCGAGGCACACTTAAGTGGTCAGTAGTACACGTCGAGAGCAGAGGGTCTGAGGCACAGAGATCGAGGCACACTTAAGTGGTCAGCAGTACACGTGGAGAGCAGAGATTCTGAGTCACAGAGGTTGAGGCACACTTAAGTGGTCACCTGTACTCATGAGAGCAGAGTGCCTGAGGCACAGTGGTCGAGGCACGCTTAAGTGGGCACCTGTACTCATGGAGAGCAGAGTGTCTGAGGCACAGAGGTTGAGGCACACTTAAGTGGTCACCTGCACATGCAGAGAGCAGATGGTCTGAGGCACAGAGGTCGAGGCACACTTAAGTGGTCACCTGTACATGCGGAGAGCAGAGGGTCTGAGGCACAGAGGTTGAGGCACACTTAAGTGGTCACCTGAACACCATCCACTCCGGATCACCAACCGGCCCCTGCCCCCACCACGTCTTCAACAAGGCTGACTCCATCATCGCACCCCAACTCCGGGACATCATCAACGCCTCCTTCAACACCGCCACCTTCCCAGAGAGCTGGAAACACGCCGAGCTCAGCACACTCCTGAAGAAACCAACAGCTGACCCCACCGACCTCAAGAACTACCGCCCCATCTCGCTCCTCCCTTTTCCTGCCAAGGTCATCGAGAAGACCGTCAACAGACAGCTTGCCGCCTTCCTCGAGACGAACGGATCCCTCGACCACTCGCAGTCCGGCTTCCGGCTTCCGAGACCGCCCTCATCGCAGCCACAGACGACATCAGATCCCTGCTCGACAATGGGGAAACTGCGGCCCTCATCCTCCTGGACCTCTCCGCAGCGTTCGACACTGTCTGCCACCGCACCCTAGCACAACGCCTCAGCAACATCGGAATCCAAGAGAAAGCACTGGAATGGATCATCTCGTACCTCTCCGGAAGAACACAGAGAGTCCGCCTCCCCCCGTTCAGATCCAAGGCCTCCGAAGTCATCTGCGGCGTACCACAAGGATCATCACTCAGCCGCACCCTCTTCAATGTCTACATGAGCCCCCTCGCAGCCATCGCACGCCAACACAACCTCAACATCATCTCCTATTCCGACGACACCCAGCTGATCCTCTCCCTCACAAACAACCCCGCTACCGCCAGAACCAGCCTACACGAAGGGATGAAAGACGTCGCCGAGTGGATGAAGAACAGCCGCCTGAAACTGAACTCACACAAGACGGAAGTCCTCATCCTGGGATCATCACCCTCCGCCTGGGACTACTCCTGGTGGCCCCCTACCCTGGGCACCGCTCCCAAGCCAACGGACCACGCACGCAACCTGGGCTTCATCCTGGACTCCTCCCTCTTGATGACCAGACAAGTCAACGCCGTCTCATCTTGGTGCTTCAACACCCTGCGCATGCTCCGAAAGATCTTCCGGTGGATCCCCACCGAAACCAGGAAGACGGTCACCCAGGCACTCGTCACCAGCCGACTGGACTACGGAAACACCCTCTACGCCGGAACCACAGCCAAACTTCAGAAAAAACTCCAACGCATCCAGAACGCCTCTGCACGACTCATCCTGGACATCCCCCGACATAGCCACATCTCCGGACACCTGAGGGACCTGCACTGGCTCCCCGTCAGCAAGAGGATCACGTTCAGACTCCTCACCCACGCACACAAGGCCCTCCACGACCTGGGACCCAGGTACCTCAACAACTGCCTGACCTTCTACACTCCCACCCGCCAGCTACGCTCCGCCAGCCACACCCTCGCCGCAGTTCCACGCATCCGCAGAGCCACCACCGGAGGAAGATCCTTCTCCTACCTGGCGGCCAAGACATGGAACTCCCTCCCCATCCACCTCCGGCTGACCCAGGACCACCTCTCCTTCAGGAAGCAACTCAAGACCTGGCTCTTCGAGCAGTAGCAGCCCTCCCCCCTCTCCACCCCCCCTCCCCAGCGCCTTGAGACACTTCCGGGTGAGTAGCGCGCTATACAAATGCTATGATTGATTGATTGATCGAGAGCAGAGGGTCTGAGGCACAGTGTTTGAGGCACACTTAAGTTGTCACCTGTACACGTCAAGAGCAGAGATTCTGAGGCACAGAGGTTGAGGCACACTTAAGTGGTCACCTGTACTCATGGAGAGCAGAGTGCCTGAGGCACAGTGGTCGAGGCACACTTAAGTGGGCACCTGTACTCATGGAGAGCAGAGTGCCTGAGGCACAGAGGATGAGGTACACCTCAGTGGTCACCTCTACACGTCGAGGGCAGAGTGTCTGAAGAACAGAGGTCGAGGCACACTTAAGTGGTCACCTGTACACGTCGAGAGCAGAGATTCGGAGGCACAGTGGTCGAGGCACACTTAAGTGGGCACCTGTACACGTCGAGGGCAGAGTGTCTGAGGCACAGAGGTCGAGGCACACTTAAGTGGGCACCTGTACACGTCGAGGGCAGAGGGTCTGAGGCACAAAGGTCAAGGCACACTTAAGTGGGCACCTGTACACGTCGAGGGCAGAGTGCCTGAGGCACCGAGGTCGAGGCACACTTAAGTGGGCACCTGTGCACATCGAGGGCAGAGGGTCTGAGGCACAGAGGTCGAGGCGCACTTAAGTGGGCACCTGTGCACATCGAGGGCAGAGTGTCTGAGGCACTGAGGTCGAGGCACACTTAAGTGGGCACCTGTACACGTTGAGGGCAGAGTGTCTGATGCACAGAGGTCGAGGCACACTTAAGTGGGCACCTGTGCACATCGAGGGCAGAGGGTCTGAGGCACAGAGGTCGAGGCGCAAATAAGTGGTAACCTGTACATGTGGAGAGCAGAGGATCTGAGGCACAGTGGTCGAGGCACACTTAAGTGGGCACCTGTACACGTCGAGGGCAGAGTGTCTGAGGCACAGAGGTCGAGGCACACTTAAGTGGGCACCTGTACACGTCGAGGGCAGAGGGTCTGAGGCACAAAGGTCAAGGCACACTTAAGTGGGCACCTGTACACGTCGAGGGCAGAGTGCCTGAGGCACAGAGGTCGAGGCACACTTAAGTGGGCACCTGTACACGTTGAGGGCAGAGTGTCTGAGGCACAGAGGTCGAGGCACACTTAAGTGGGCACCTGTGCACATCGAGGGCAGAGGGTCTGAGGCACAGAGGTCGAGGCGCAAATAAGTGGAACCTGTACATATGGAGAGCAGAGGATCTGAGGCACAGTGGTCGAGGCACACTTAAGTGGGCGCCAGTACTCATGGAGAGCAGAGTGCCTGAGGCACAGTGGTCGAGGCACACTTAGGTGGTCCCCTGTACATGCAGAGAGCTGAGTGCCTGAGGCACAGAGGTTGAGGTACACCTCAGTGGTCACCTCTACACGTCGAGGGCAGAGTGTCTGAAGCACAGAGTTCGAGGCACACTTAAGTGGGCACCTGTACACGTCGAGGGCAGAGTGTCTGAGGCACAGAGGTCGAGGCACACTTAAGTGGGCACCTGTACACGTCGAGGGCAGAGGGTCTGAGGCACAAAGGTCAAGGCACACTTAAGTTGGCACCTGTACACGTCGAGGGCAGAGTGCCTGAGGCACAGAGGTCGAGGCACACTTAAGTGGGCACCTGTACACGTCGAGGGCAGAGTGCCTGAGGCACAGTGGTCGAGGCACAATTAAGTGGGCGCCAGTACTCATGGAGAGCAGAGTGCCTGAGGCACAGTGGTCGAGGCACACTTAGGTGGTCCCCTGTACATGCAGAGAGCTGAGTGCCTGAGGCACAGAGGTTGAGGTACACCTCAGTGGTCACCTCTACACGTCGAGGGCAGAGTGTCTGAAGCACAGAGTTCGAGGCACACTTAAGTGGGCACCTGTACACGTCGAGGGCAGAGTGCCTGAGGCACAGAGGTCGAGGCTCACTTAAGTGGGCACCTGTACACGTCGAGGGCAGAGTGTCTGAGGCACAGAGGTCGAGGCACACTTAAGTGGGCGCCAGTACTCATGGAGAGCAGAGTGCCTGAGGCACAGTGGTCGAGGCACACTTAAGTGGGCGCCAGTACTCATGGAGAGCAGAGTGCCTGAGGCACAGTGGTCGAGGCACACTTAAGTGGGCACCTGTACACGTTGAGGGCAGAGTGTCTGAGGCACAGAGGTCGAGGCACACTTAAGTGGGCACCTGTACATGTCGAGGGCAGAGTGCCTGAGGCACAGAGGTCGAGGCACACTTAAGTGGGCACCTGTACACGTTGAAGGCAGAGTGTCTGAGGCACAGTGGTCGAGGCACACTTAAGTGGGCACCTGTGCACATCGAGGGCAGAGTGTCTGAGGCACAGAGGTCGAGGCACACTTAAGTGGGCACCTGTGCACATCGAGGGCAGAGGGTCTGAGGCACAGAGGTCGAGGCGCAAATAAGTGGTAACCTGTACATGTGGAGAGCAGAGGATCTGAGGCACAGTGGTCGAGGCACACTTAAGTGGGCGCCAGTACTCATGGAGAGCAGAGTGCCTGAGGCACAGTGGTCGAGGCACACTTAAGTGGGCACCTGTACATGTTGAGGGCAGAGTGTCTGAAGCACAGAGGTCGAGGCACACTTAAGTGGGCACCTGTACACGTTGAGGGCAGAGTGTCTGAGGCACAGAGGTCGAGGCACACTTAAGTGGGCACCTGTACACGTTGAGGGCAGAGTGCCTGAGGCACAGAGGTCGAGGCACACTTAAGAGGGCACCTGTACACGTTGAGGGCAGAGTGTCTGAGGCACAGAGGTCGAGGCACACTTAAGTGGGCACCTGTGCACATCGAGGGCAGAGGGTCTGAGGCACAGAGGTCGAGGCGCAAATAAGTGGTAACCTGTACATGTGGAGAGCAGAGGATCTGAGGCACAGTGGTCGAGGCACACTTAAGTGGGCACCTGTACACGTCGAGGGCAGAGTGTCTGAGGCACAGAGGTCGAGGCACACTTAAGTGGGCACCTGTACACGTCGAGGGCAGAGGGTATGAGGCACAAAGGTCAAGGCACATGTAAGTGGGCACCTGCACACGTTGTGGGCAGAGTATCTGAGGCACAGAGGTCGAGGCACACTTAAGTGGGCGCCAGTACTCATGGAGAGCAGAGTGCCTGAGGCACAGTGGTCGAGGCACACTCGCCAGTACTCATGGAGAGCAGAGTGCCTGAGGCACAGTGGTCGAGGCACACTTAAGTGGGCACCTGTACACGTCGAGGGCAGAGTGTCTGAGGCACAGAGGTCGAGGCACACTTAAGTGGGCACCTGTACACATCGAGGGCAGAGTGCCTGAGGCACAGAGGTCGAGGCACACTTAAGTGGGCACCTGTGCACATCGAGGGCAGAGGGTCTGAGGCACAGAGGTCGAGGCGCACTTAAGTGGGCGCCAGTACTCATGGAGAGCAGAGTGCCTGAGGCACAGTGGTCGAGGCACACTTAAGTGGGCGCCAGTACTCATGGAGAGCAGAGTGCCTGAGGCACAGTGGTCGAGGCACACTTAAGTGGGCGCCAGTACTCATGGAGAGCAGAGTGCCTGAGGCACAGTGGTCGAGGCACACTTAAGTGGGCGCCAGCACTCATGGAGAGCAGAGGGCCTGAGGCACAGTGGTCGAGGCACACTTAAGTGGGCGCCAGTACTCATGGAGAGCAGAGTGCCTGAGGCACAGTGGTCGAGGCACACTCGCCAGTACTCATGGAGAGCAGAGTGCCTGAGGCACAGTGGTCGAGGCACACTTAAGTGGGCGCCAGTACTCATGGAGAGCAGAGTGCCTGAGGCACAGTGGTCGAGGCACACTTAAGTGGGCACCTGTACACGTTGAGGGCAGAGTGTCTGAGGCATTGAGGTGGAGGCACACTTAAGTGGTCACCTGTACACGTCGAGAGCAGAGGGTCTGAGGCACAGAGGTCGAGGCGCACTTAAGTGGTCACCTCTACACGTCGAGGGCAGAGGGTCTGAGGCACAGATGTCAAGGTACACGTGAGTGATCACCTGTACACATCGAGAGCAGAGGGTCTGAGGCACAGATGTCAAGGTACACGTGAGTGATCACCTGTACACGTCGAGAGCAGAGGGTCTGAGGCACAGAGGTTGAGGCACACGTGAGTGATCACCTGTACACATCGAGAGCAGAGGGTCAGAGGCACAGAGGTGGAGGCACACGTGAGTGATCACCTGTACACGTCGAGGGCAGAACTTGAAGGTTTCAGATTCAGACATGGAAAGGTCACCTGCAGACAGCATTAATCCCACCGCCGAGGACAGGGCGCCGAGACACACGTCTGCTAATAATAAATGACCAGCGCGGGGACCAGGGCGCCGAGGCTCATCGAAAGGGTGACTGGTCTGACAGCATCAGGCATCAAGGGTTAATAGGGAGACGTGAGCGCGGCTGGCAGCTGCCACCGAGAGGCCGGGCGCTGCCCCACCTGCTCCATCAGCCTGATTGAAATGTCTGCCGAGAGGCGCCAGCTGCAGCTTCATCTGGTGTCAGCGCGGCCACTCCCGGAGCAGGAGGCCCCATCGGTGACCCTCGGCAGAAGGAGCACGGAGGCAGGGAATTACAACTTGCACAGGGGTAGGGGGGGAGCAGAGAGGGTGAGACGTGGCGTGTGATCCATGCTTCTGTGACAACCTGTGTGAGAGATGGACTCTGTAGGTAGAGCTCCAGACTTTCATAGAGTGCCGAGGAGACTGTGTCTGTGTTTGCATGTCTGAGATGAGACACAGGCTGAGCGACTATCACCCATACCTGTGTCTCAGGAGAGGCATAGGCTGAGCCCCTCTCACCTGTACCTGTGTCTCAGGAGAGGCATAGGATGAGCCCCTCTTACCTCTATCTGTGTCTCAGGAGAGGCATAGGCTGACCTCGTATTACCTGTACCTGTGTCTGAGGAGAGGCATAGGATGAGACCTCCCTGCCAAAGAGGCCACCACACAAGTATACAATGCACCTGGTTGGATCCTGGTGCAGCTGGTGGGTCCAAGCCCCCACATGATGGTCATTTTAATGTTTGACTCATGAGATTTCTCTTGACGGCCACCTGTGCCTGGCTAGACCAAAGTCTAGGTGTGTTGGGACAGCCTTTGTCCACATGGCTTTCGAAAGATGAGATGCCCCACCATGTCATTTTTATATGACCTCCTTTATTCTCCCCCCCCCCCCCCCAATCTGTTGGACCTCTAGAAGTGTTTCCTCATCTGCAGCCCTTCACAAAGCTAGACAGTGAAGCTGTGATGTTTTTTCACCTTCACCGGTTTTTAGTTTTGAAAGCCCCAGGCCCTGACAGGGTCCCACTTGATTTAATTAAAAGGAATCCCAGCCTATGGGTACCTCTATTGACAAATGTCTTTAAAGCAGTAGTCATTGGCCATGTGCCAGTAACCTGGAAAGAGGCCATTGTGGTCCCCGTTTTTAAAAAGGTCAATAGGAGTCACCTGGCATTTTTTAGGCCAATTTCTCTCATTGATGCCACAGTAAAGGTATTAAGGAGGGTCATTCTTGCCCAACTAGATGCCCGAGTGTCCACCACAGAGGTCATATCAAAAACACAATATGGCTTTAGGAGGGGGTTGGGTACCAAGAGCAATGTCTCAATTTGTCCCTGATCATCGGCAAGTACAGGAAGGCCAGGAAGAGCTCTATTCACCTGGCCTTCATGGACTTGTCCAGTGCCTTTGACACCGTTAATCGGGACAAATTGTGGGCCCTGATGGGAAGAATGTGCGAAGGAGGGGCTCTCAATTCCCTACTTCGCAGGTTACACGCCAACACCACAGTTGTTATAAGATACGGCACCAAAGGGGGAAAAGACCAAGCCGATTGTCTCCACAGAAGGTTCGGCACGGTGCATTTCAGCCCTCTATCTCTTTTTAAACTACACAAATGGCCCAGAGGATTTTTTATTAGATAAGGATATTGACTTTCCTCGAATTGGTGGTAACCCTGTCCCACTACTATCATATGCGGATGACACAGCGTTAATGGCAGTGACAGCAAATAGCCTCCAAAAATCGCTCAGTGCTTTTACCGATTTTATGCCGTTGCTTGACTTAAAAGTCAATTTTAATAAATCTTACACCTTGGAGTTTGGCCCCAAATCAACAAACACTAGAAATTTTGCAGTAAGGGGTAAAAGAATTGATAAGCTGAACAACTTCACTAACTTAGGGAACCTATTCAATAACCAGAAGAATTGGGAACCACTTATAACAGCAAGGGTGCAAAACACAGGTAGGGCAGTGGAGGGACTATTTTGCTTCGCTTGCAAACTAGGACACAAGCCTGTGAGAGCTGGCTACCCTTTATAAGGCCAAATGTTTGACTGTGGCAACTTATGGGGCAGGGTATGGGGTCACTACAAAAGCCACCAACTACAAGTTTTGGAAAGCAAAAGGTTATGGAGGACTCCGAATAGCGCCCATGCACACTTTTGTCATCAAGAACTGGGGTTAGGGTTCATAGTGGAGCGCATAGGTAGCGCCCCCTGCTCTTATGGTAAAAAATTTGGCTGGTTGCCAAATTATTGTTTTCAAGGGAAATAATTAAAGATTGTATTAATCTGGACAACGCCTCAATAATCCCATGGCTCCGCTTTGTAATAGAAAAATTCCAAGAGATAATTCTGGGACTCTTTTATGACAACCCTGAAGTATCCCCACAAATTCAAAGCCATTATCAAATAGGCACATCACTCTAGGGCCAATATGCGCAACTCACAACACGAGGAGATGGGCCTCTCATGTTCACCTCCCAACCAGATTTTATTTATGCACTTTGCACTTTCTAGTGGCATTTCTGCATCAAGTAGGGTGGGCTGATAAGCTCATGCCTTGCCCATGTGATATTTTGGCAAACCAGAGACGGATGTATGACATTACAACGCATGCTTTTACCACGCATGCCTTTACATCGCAGTTTTTACAACGCATGCCTTTACAACGCATAGTGCTTTGGGGCGCTGGATAGTGAATAGTTTAATTTACTATTTCAACTCCAGTCCCCGTGGATTGTAGGGAAGGTGTTGGATAGTAAATTAAATCCATTCCCTATCCTAGAGCGCCCCCCAGCGCAATGCGTTTTAATGGCATGCGTTGTAATAGTTGCGTCGTAAAGGCACTGCGTGGTAAAAGTTGCGTTGTAAAGGATGTTTCCCACTAGAGACCTATGCACTTTATCTTATTCTGCCCCCTATAGAAAGAAGTGAGGAAAATATTTTTAGCACCACTTTTAAGGGAAATCCACCCCTGTAGATATATTGATGGTTTTATCTTTCTGCGGGGCATATTATCAAGGGCCTTATCTCTGCTTTTTTGGCTTTAAAAGCCAAAAATGCGGAGATAACGTTTTTGCCCTATTTACAAGGCAGTTCTAACATGCATTAGTGCATGTTTGCAGCCTTTTTACCGACGCCTCGCTGTGCATCTCTAATGAGATGCAAAGTGGGCGTTTCCACACATAACAACATGTAAAATATCACTGACTTCACATCGCGCTATTTACAAGCATTGCCCAGACACACATAGTGATAATAAAATCCATGCTAACCGTGGTTATCGCCGTAAGCTAACGTCTTATAATTTTCAGACTTAGCTATCTTTGGTTAAGGGGGGTAGATTGCCGTGCTACGACCACCAGGGGATATTTACAAGGTTTTCTCTATCACACCAGGAATATCGCTGGATTTCCAGCGATATTTCTGCATTTCGACGCTATTGTTGGAATTTATATCGCCTTGAAGCAATGCGTTGTTAATAACGCGCTATCCAGGCGATACATTCCAGCCATAGGCGGCGATAACTGAAATGGCGCTAAGCTCGCTTAGCGATATTTTTCGCCGTTTGTTGGTAATATGCCCCTGCATACTTTGCCCACTCCTGTTAATTGCAATGCGGTATCCAATTATATTAAAGTTACTATGATTATCAGAAAGCGTTACGAGCTTTAGAGACTGAATAAGATTGTTGGAATTGCTCATTGTTCATATTTAAACTACTGGAATTTTTCTTTTTTTACGATCTGTGTAATACTGCGTTGTCCTAAACATTTTTACATTATGAATTGGAATTTTAAACCTCTGAATTTTATGATTTTTTTCTTTCTTATTCTATTTCCAGTGATGTTTTACAAAGGTGTTACACATTTCTTAAACTGTAATGTTTATATATGGTACATTGGACCAAAATAAAGTTATTCTTGACTTGACCTCCCCCGGTTTTGTAATATCCCTAAAGTGTTGCATAGTTATGTTGTGTGGTTTGTTGCCTCTGTGATGTTGCCTCTCGGATGTTGGATGCATAAGTATTCTAGCTCTGTGGTTCAGCACGGGGCGGGCTCCTCTTGTGGATTCTGCTGTGATCATCTGGTTTCTTCTCACAGCATGTTTGGTTTCCCTTAGTTCCTGCACATGATCTCCAGATCCCAGTTCCACCATTGTTTGCTGATGTGCCCACTGGTTTGGGTTCATTTATGTGAGTGATCGCTGTGCTTTTAGGAGCTGAATAGATGCTACTTTTATTAGTTTATGTGAGTGATCGCTGTGGTGTCTGGAGCTCCAGAGACGTTACTTTGGTTCATTTATGCGAGTGATCACTGTGGTCAAAGGACCTTCAGAAACATTACTTTGGTTCATTTATGCGAGTGATTGCTGTGGTCCTGGAATCTTTAGAGACGTTTCTTAGGTTAATTTATGCGAGTGATCACGGTGGTCTTGGGACCTTCAGATACGTTACTTTGGTTTATTTATAAATGTAACTGCTGTGGTCTAAAGACCTTTAGAGACGTTACTGTGATTCATTTATGCGAGTGATCGCTGTGGTCTTGGGACCTTTAGAAACGTTACTTTGGTTTATTTATTCGAGTGATCGCTGTGGTCCCAGTGCCTTTAGAGAAGTTACTTTGGTTCATTTATGCGAATGATTGCTGTGGTCTCGGGAACTTGAGAGATGGTAATGTGCTTTATTTATGTGAGGGATCGCTGTGGTCTCAGGAGCTTTAGAGATATTACTTTGGTTCATTTATGCAAGTGATTGCTGTGGTCTTAGGAACTTTAGAGACGTTAGTTTGGTTAATTTATACGAGTGATCGCTGTGGTCTAAGGACCTTCAGAGACGTTACTTTGGTTAATTTATGTGAGTGATTGCTGTGGTCTTAAGATCTTCAGAGACGTTACTTTGGTTCATTTATACGAGTGATCACTGTGGTCAAAGGACCTTCAGAAACATTACTTTGGTTCATTTAAGCGAGTGATTGCTGTGGTCTTGGGATCTTTAGAGACGTTTCTTTGGTTCATTTATGAGAGTGATCACGGTGGTCTTGGGACCTTCAGATACGTTACTTTGGTTTATTTATAAATGTAACTGCTGTTGTCTAAAGAGCTTTAGAGACGTTACTGTGATTCATTTATGCGAGTGATCGCTGTGGTCTTGGGACCTTTAGAAACGTTACTTTGGTTTATTTATTTGAGTGCTCGCTGTGGTCCCGGTGCCTGTAGAGACGTTACTTTGGTTCATTTATGTGAATGATTGCTGTGGTCTCAGTAACTTGAGAGACGGTAATTTGCTTCATTTAAGTGAGGGATCGCTGTGGTCTCAGGAGCTTTAGAGATATTACTTTGGTTCATTTATGTGAGAGATTGCTGTGGTCTCGTAGCTTCATAGACGTTACTTTGGTTCATTTATGTGAGAGATTGCTGTGGTCTGTGGACTTATAGAGATGTAATTTTGGTTCACTTATGCGAGTGATCGCTGTGGTCTCGGGAGCTTTTTAGACGTAACTTTGCTTTATTCATGTGAGTGATTGCTGTGGTCTCGGGACCTTCAGAGACATTACTTTGGTTCATTTATGTGAGTGATTGCTGTGGTTTCAGGAGCTTCAGGGATGCTACTTTGGTTAGTTTATGTGAGTGATTGCTGTGGTCTCACAAGTTTTAGAGATGTTACTTTGGTTCATTTATGCGAGTGATTGCTGTGGTTTCAGTTGCTTCAGAGATGCTACTTTGGTTCATTAATGTGAGGGATCGCAGTGGTCTCAGGATCTTCAGAGACGTTACTTTGGTTCATTTATACACGTAACTGCTGTGGTCTAAAGAGCTTCAGAGACGTTACTTTGATTAATTTATGCTGGTGATCACTGTGGTCTTGGTACCTTTAGAAATTTTACTTTGGTTCATTTATTCGAGTGATCGCGGTCGTCTCGGACCTTCAGAGACATTACTTTGGTTCATTTATGTGAGTGATTGCTGTGGTTTCAGGAGCTTCAGGGATGCTACTTTGGTTAGTTTATGTGAGTGATTGCTGTGGTCTCACAAGTTTTAGAGATGTTACTTTGGTTCATTTATACGAGTGATTGCTGTGGTTTCAGTTGCTTCAGAGATGCTACTTTGGTTCATTAATGTGAGGGATCGCAGTGGTCTCAGGATCTTCAGAGACGTTACTTTGGTTCATTTATACACGTAACTGCTGTGGTCTAAAGAGCTTCAGAGACGTTACTTTGATTAATTTATGCTGGTGATCACTGTGGTCTTGGTACCTTTAGAAATTTTACTTTGGTTCATTTATTCGAGTGATCGCGGTCGTCTCGGACCTTCAGAGACATTACTTTGGTTCATTTATGCGAGTGATCGCTGTGGTCTCGGGGCCTTTAGAGACGTTACTTTGGTTCATTTATGTGAGTGATCGCTGAGGTCTCAGGAGCTCCAGAGGCGTTACTTTTGTTCATTAATGCGAGTGATTGCTGTGGTTTCAAGAGCTTCAGGGATGCTACTCTGGTTAATTTATGTGAGTGATCGCTGTGGTCCATGAGCTTTGGAGTTGTTACTTTTGTTCATTTATGCGAGTGATCGCTGTCATCACGGACCTTCAGAGATGTTACTTTGGTTTTTTATGCGAGTGATCGCTGTGGTCTCAGGATCTTCAGAGACGTTACTTTGGTTCATTTATACACGTAACTGCTGTGGTCTAAAGAGCTTCAGAGACGTTACTTTGATTAATTTATGCTGGTGATCACTGTGGTCTTGGTACCTTTAGAAATTTTACTTTGGTTCATTTATTCGAGTGATCGCGGTCGTCTCGGACCTTCAGAGACGTTACTTTGGTTCATTTATGCGAGTGATCGCGGTCGTCTCGGACCTTCAGAGACGTTACTTTGGTTCATTTATGCGAGTGATCGCTGAGGTCTCAGGAGCTCCAGAGGCGTTACTTTTGTTCATTAATGCGAGTGATTGCTGTGGTTTCAAGAGCTTCAGGGATGCTACTCTGGTTAATTTATGTGAGTGATCGCTGTGGTCCATGAGCTTTAGAGTTGTTACTTTTGTTCATTTATGCGAGTGATCGCTGTCATCACGGACCTTCAGAGATGTTACTTTGGTTTTTTATGCGAGTGATCGCTGTGGTCTCAGGAGCAGTAGAGATGCTACTTTGGCGTTTCTCGGATGGTAGCTCCGGATCGATGCCTGACCTGGGCACACAGTGAGTCAGAAGTGGAATGTCCTACCCACATAGAGAAGGCGGGTGCCCTCTCTACACAATCTTCAGGGCACCACTAAAAGGCCATGTCTTGATTAAACCCCACCTTATGAAATCCTTTGAATCTACTGTCTAATGACCCTCTTTCTAAACTCCTAACATACTCCATCAGAAGGAACGGAATCATGTGTTCAACATGCTGGATTTATGGTTTTATATGCATGTCATGCGTATTCTCCGACAAGATGCACCTTTGTTTTCCTATTCTATCACGTCACCTCCTTGCCCAAAGAAATGTGTCGACCGTGTGGTATATATACATCTCTCCAGCAGGCAAAGTTTGAGCTTCATAAAACTTCTAAAACGAAGTTATAAAAAACCGAATGGAAAATTTACAAGCCCCTTGAGACAACTTTACGCCGCCATTGCGTCACTTCTGTGAAGCAGTGGCGTCGTAAACAATGCGACACGTTGCATCATATTTACAATGTGGCGCATCTAGGGAGATGCGTCACGTTGGAAAGCCCTGCACTACATTATACCTGCATCAGGTATAATGTATGAAGGATGGGCGTTCCGAATTGAGAAAGCCTCGTAAATGTGATGCAGTGAAATTTGGAGTCACTTTTACGACACCACTGTGTCAAAACCTTACGCCTGCCTATCCTTGCACCACAGCGCGCCGTATTGTAAAAGTGACGCTTCCATGATGGCGCATGTTTTTTTTTTACGGGACGCAAATATGTAGAGCTGCACCAGTTCTTGTAAATCTGCCCCCGAGTTCCCACTGGGGGTGTGGTCGGGCGCAGGTGGTAATTCTGAGCCTGATTGCTTGACCTTTGACCCTCGGGGTGAGCTCCAGTGCTTCCAGGTTCACAGGCCCTTGACTGGTGCGTGGAGCCCGGTCCACCGAGGGCACCGCAGCTCTCCCCCCGAGCCTGCATTATTCAAGGGGTGTAAGTGAAGCCTTTTGCTGCAACCACAGACTGCTTTCCTTTTTTCGTTTTCAGAAATATTTCATGAGGTTCTTTTTCTGCTGAGCGGACGATTTGTCCTATATTTTCTCGGCGGATTTCTTTTTTTATTTTTTTCTGCAGCTAGCCCCGCGCTCCCGGTCGCTGCTGCTCTCGGCGCTTCCCTTTGATGTGAGACGCTCGCGCTCCGAGCGCTGCGGATGGGAGACAGATGAGACGTGTGATCCTGGTACACAGCGCGCCGACAACCTCCTTAATAAGAAACACCGCGAGCAGCTGCAAGGGTGTGAGTTTGGCCCAAAGCACGAGACCCCTGGGCGAGCGCGAGCCCCCACGAGGCAAGAGACGGCACCGGCTGTCACCGGAGACATCTGACGAGTTTGCGGGGCCCTGGGCAGGACATGTTGTGCTCATATCTGGTGATACCGAACAATGTGAAACGGGGACACGCGAAAACAGCCAAGAGCTCAGGCCGTCTGGTGCCGGCCGGTCAAATAGTACCAAAAAAGCATAAACAAGCATTGATAAAGCCATGTCTTTTGCCTTTTGCAGCTATATTTTCTAATTATTTATTTCGCTTTCGACAACAATATTTTGTGTGGACTTCAGTATCTAGCCAGCTTTTTTGTACAAATGTATGAAACACATCGTAAGTGTAACTTGTTAAATGTCCAGTGGGCTGGTGGGCAATATGAATGTAAGGCATAAAAACAGAGCACTGGAAATTGTAGATTTTTAGTGGTTATAAATGTGTAACTACAACCCCCTACCTGCAGACAGGTCGCCGCACTGGTTACTATGAGAGAGCGCAGCATGGTCGACGTGAGGCAGTGTGCCGGTCAGAGTGCTGCAGACAGGTCGCAGCACTGGTTACTATGAGAGAGCGCAGCAGGGTCGACATGAGGCAGGGCGCCGGTCAGAGTGCTGCAGACAGGTCGCCGCACTGGTTACTATAAGAGAGCGCAGTGTGGTCGACGTGAGGCAGGGCGCCGGTCAGAGCGCTGCAGACAGGTCGCCGCACTGGTTACTATGAGAGAGGGCAGCATGGTCAAAGTGAGGCAGGGCGCCGGTCAGAGTGCTGCAGACAGGTCGCCGCACTGGTTACTATAAGAGAGCGCAGCATGGTCGACGTGAGGCAGTGTGCCGGTCAGAGCGATGCAGACAGGTCGCCACACTGGTTACTTTAAGAGAGCGCAGCAGGGTCAACATGAGGCAGGGCGCCGGTCAGAGCGTTGCAGACAGGTCGACGCACTGTTTACTTTAAGAGGGCGCAGCATGGTCGACGTGAGACAGGGTGCCGGTCAGAGTGCTGCAGAAAGGTCGCCACACTGGTTACTATAAGAGAGCGCAGCATGGTGGACATGAGGCAGGGCGCTGGTCAGAGTACTGCAGACAGGTCGCCGCACTGGTTACTATAAGAGAGCGCAGCATGGTCAACGTGAGGCGGGGCGCCGGTCAGAGTGCTGCAGACAGGTCGCCGCACTGGTTACTATAAGAGAGCGCAGCATGGTCAATGTGAGGCAGGGCGCCGGTCAGAGCGCAGCAGACAGGTCGCAGCACTGGTTACTATAAGAGAGCGCAGCATGGTCGACGTGAGGCAGGGCGCCAGCCAGAGTGCTGCAGACAGGTCGCAGCACTGGTTACTATAAGAGAGCGCAGCATGGTGGACATACGGCAGGGCGCTGGACAGAGCCCTGCAGTCAGGTCGCCGCACTGGTTAGTGTAAGAGAGCGCAGCATGGTCGACGTGAGGCAGGGCGCAGGCCAGAGTGCTGCAGACAGGTCGCAGCACTGGTTACTATAAGAGAGCGCAGCATGGTCGACGTGAGGCAGGGCGCCGGCCAGAGTGCTGCAGACAGGTCGCAGCACTGGTTACTATAAGAGAGCGCAGCATGGTGGACATACGGCAGGGCGCTGGACAGAGCCCTGCAGTCAGGTCGCCGCACTGGTTAGTGTAAGAGAGCGCAGCATGGTCGACGTGAGGCAGGGCGCAGGCCAGAGTGCTGCAGACAGGCGCAGCACTGGTTACTATAAGAGAGTGCAGCATGGTTGACATGAGGCAGGGCGCCGGTCAGAGTGCTGCAGACACATCGCCGCACTGGTTACTATACGAGAGCGCAGCATGGTCGACATGAGGCAGGGCGCTGGTCAGAGTACTGCAGACAGGTCACCGCACTGGTTACTATAAGAGAGCGCAGTGTGGTCGATGTGAGGCAGGGCGCCAGTCAGAGCGATGCAGACAGGTCGCCGCACTGGTTACTATGAGAGAGTGCAGCATGGTCAAAGTGAGGCAGGGTGCCGGTCAGAGTGCTGCAGACAGGTCGCCACACTGGTTACTATAAGAGAGCGCAGCATGGTGGACATGAGGCAGGGCGCTGGTCAGAGTACTGCAGACAGGTCGCCGCACTGGTTACTATAAGAGATGCGCAGCATGGTCAACGTGAGGCGGGGCGCCGGTCAGAGTGCTGCAGACAGGTCGCCGCACTGGTTACTATAAGAGAGCGCAGCATGGTCAATGTGAGGCAGGGCGGCGGTCAGAGCGCAGCAGACAGGTCGCAGCACTGGTTACTATAAGAGAGCGCAGCATGGTCGACGTGAGGCAGGGCGCCAGCCAGAGTGCTGCAGACAGGTCGCAGCACTGGTTACTATAAGAGAGCGCAGCATGGTGGACATACGGCAGGGCGCTGGACAGAGCCCTGCAGTCAGGTCGCCGCACTGGTTAGTGTAAGAGAGCGCAGCATGGTCGACGTGAGGCAGGGCGCAGGCCAGAGTGCTGCAGACAGGCGCAGCACTGGTTACTATAAGAGAGTGCAGCATGGTTGACATGAGGCAGGGCGCCGGTCAGAGTGCTGCAGACACATCGCTGCACTGGATACTACAGGAGAGTGCTGCATGGTCGACATGAGGCAGGGTGCCGATCAGAGTGCTGCAGACAGGTCGCAGCACTGGTTACTATAAGAGAGCGCAGCATGGTCGACGTGAGGCAGGGTGCAGGCCAGAGTGCTGCAGACAGGTCGCAGCACTGGTTACTATAAGAGAGTGCAGCATGGTCGACATGAGGCAGGGCGCCGGACAGAGTGCTGCAGACACATCGCTGCACTGGATACTATAAGAGAGTGCAGCATGGTCGACATGAGGCAGGGTGCCGGTCAGAGCGCAGCAGACAGGTCGCAGCACTGGTTACTATAAAAGAGCGCAGCATGGTCGACGTGAGGCAGGGCGCCGGTCAGAGCGCTGCAGACAGATCGCCGCACTGGATACTATAAGAGAGTGCAGCATGGTCGACATGAGGTAGGGTGCAGATCAGAGTGCTGCAGACAGGTCGCAGCACTGGTTACTATAAGAGAGCACAGCATGGTTGACGTGAGGCAGGGCGCAGGCCAGAGTGCTGCAGACAGGTCGCCACACTGGTTACTATAAGAGAGCGCAGCATGGTCGACATGAGGCAGGGCGCCGGACAGAGTGCTGCAGACACATCGCCGCACTGGATACTATAAGAGAGTGCAGCATGGTCGACATGAGGCAGGGTGCCGATCAGAGTACTGCAGACAGGTTGCCGCACTGGTTACTATAAGAGAGCGCAGTATGGTCGACATGAGGCAGGGCGCCGGTCAGAGTACTGCAGACAGGTCGACGCACTGTTTACTTTAAGAGGGCGCAGCATGGTCGACGTGAGACAGGGTGCCGGTCAGAGTGCTGCAGACAGGTCGCCGCACTGGTTAGTGTAAGAGAGCACAGCATGGTCGACATGAGGCAGGGTGCCGGTCAGAGTACTGCAGACAGGTCGCCGCACTGGTTACTATACGAGAGCGCAGCATGGTCGACATGAGGCAGGGCGCTGGTCAGAGTACTGCAGACAGGTCGCCACACTGGTTACTATAAGAGAGCGCAGTGTGGTCGACGTGAGGCAGGGCGCCAGTCAGAGCGATGCAGACAGGTCGCCGCACTGGTTACTATGAGAGAGTGCAGCATGGTCAAAGTGAGGCAGGGTGCCGGTCAGAGTGCTGCAGACACATCGCCGCACTGGTTACTATACGAGAGCGCAGCATGGTCGACATGAGGCAGGGCGCTGGTCAGAGTACTGCAGACAGGTCACCGCACTGGTTACTATAAGAGAGCGCAGTGTGGTCGATGTGAGGCAGGGCGCCAGTCAGAGCGATGCAGACAGGTCGCCGCACTGGTTACTATGAGAGAGTGCAGCATGGTCAAAGTGAGGCAGGGTGCCGGTCAGAGTGCTGCAGACAGGTCGCCACACTGGTTACTATAAGAGAGCGCAGCATGGTGGACATGAGGCAGGGCGCTGGTCAGAGTACTGCAGACAGGTCGCCGCACTGGTTACTATAAGAGATGCGCAGCATGGTCAACGTGAGGCGGGGCGCCGGTCAGAGTGCTGCAGACAGGTCGCCGCACTGGTTACTATAAGAGAGCGCAGCATGGTCAATGTGAGGCAGGGCGCCGGTCAGAGCGCAGCAGACAGGTCGCAGCACTGGTTACTATAAGAGAGCGCAGCATGGTCGACGTGAGGCAGGGCGCCAGCCAGAGTGCTGCAGACAGGTCGCAGCACTGGTTACTATAAGAGAGCGCAGCATGGTGGACATACGGCAGGGCGCTGGACAGAGCCCTGCAGTCAGGTCGCCGCACTGGTTAGTGTAAGAGAGCGCAGCATGGTCGACGTGAGGCAGGGCGCAGGCCAGAGTGCTGCAGACAGGCGCAGCACTGGTTACTATAAGAGAGTGCAGCATGGTTGACATGAGGCAGGGCGCCGGTCAGAGTGCTGCAGACACATCGCTGCACTGGATACTACAGGAGAGTGCTGCATGGTCGACATGAGGCAGGATGCCGATCAGAGTGCTGCAGACAGATCGCAGCACTGGTTACTATAAGAGAGCGCAGCATGGTCGACGTGAGGCAGGGTGCAGGCCAGAGTGCTGCAGACAGGTCGCAGCACTGGTTACTATAAGAGAGTGCAGCATGGTCGACATGAGGCAGGGCGCCGGACAGAGTGCTGCAGACACATCGCTGCACTGGATACTATAAGAGAGTGCAGCATGGTCGACATGAGGCAGGGTGCCGGTCAGAGCGCAGCAGACAGGTCGCAGCACTGGTTACTATAAAAGAGCGCAGCATGGTCGACGTGAGGCAGGGCGCCGGTCAGAGCGCTGCAGACAGATCGCCGCACTGGATACTATAAGAGAGTGCAGCATGGTCGACATGAGGTAGGGTGCAGATCAGAGTGCTGCAGACAGGTCGCAGCACTGGTTACTATAAGAGAGCACAGCATGGTTGACGTGAGGCAGGGCGCAGGCCAGAGTGCTGCAGACAGGTCGCCACACTGGTTACTATAAGAGAGCGCAGCATGGTCGACATGAGGCAGGGCGCCGGACAGAGTGCTGCAGACACATCGCCGCACTGGATACTATAAGAGAGTGCAGCATGGTCGACATGAGGCAGGGTGCCGATCAGAGTACTGCAGACAGGTTGCCGCACTGGTTACTATAAGAGAGCGCAGTATGGTCGACATGAGGCAGGGCGCCGGTCAGAGTACTGCAGACAGGTCGACGCACTGTTTACTTTAAGAGGGCGCAGTATGGTCGACGTGAGACAGGGTGCCGGTCAGAGTGCTGCAGACAGGTCGCCGCACTGGTTAGTGTAAGAGAGCACAGCATGGTCGACATGAGGCAGGGTGCCGGTCAGAGTACTGCAGACAGGTCGCCGCACTGGTTACTATACGAGAGCGCAGCATGGTCGACATGAGGCAGGGCGCTGGTCAGAGTACTGCAGACAGGTCGCCGCACTGGTTACTATAAGAGAGCGCAGTGTGGTCGACGTGAGGCAGGGCGCCAGTCAGAGCGATGCAGACAGGTCGCCGCACTGGTTACTATGAGAGAGTGCAGCATGGTCAAAGTGAGGCAGGGTGCCGGTCAGAGTGCTGCAGAAAGGTCGCCACACTGGTTACTATAAGAGAGCGCAGCATGGTGGACATGAGGCAGGGCGCTGGTCAGAGTACTGCAGACAGGTCGCCGCACTGGTTACTATAAGAGAGCGCAGCATGGTCAACGTGAGGCGGGCGCCGGTCAGAGTGCTGCAGACAGGTCGCCGCACTGGTTACTATAAGAGAGCGCAGCATGGTCAATGTGAGGCAGGGCGCCGGTCAGAGCGCAGCAGACAGGTCGCAGCACTGGTTACTATAAGAGAGCGCAGCATGGTCGACGTGAGGCAGGGCGCCAGCCAGAGTGCTGCAGACAGGTCGCAGCACTGGTTACTATAAGAGAGCGCAGCATGGTGGACATACGGCAGGGCGCTGGACAGAGCCCTGCAGTCAG
Organism: Lissotriton helveticus; assembly: GCF_964261635.1. NCBI lineage: Eukaryota > Metazoa > Chordata > Amphibia > Caudata > Salamandridae > Lissotriton > Lissotriton helveticus. The sequence goes on from NC_136062.1 coordinate 469,815,556, forward strand.
GTCGCCGCACTGGTTAGTGTAAGAGAGCGCAGCATGGTCGACGTGAGGCAGGGCGCAGGCCAGAGTGCTGCAGACAGGTCGCAGCACTGGTTACTATAAGAGAGCGCAGCATGGTCGACGTGAGGCAGGGCGCCGGCCAGAGTGCTGCAGACAGGTCGCAGCACTGGTTACTATAAGAGAGCGCAGCATGGTGGACATACGGCAGGGCGCTGGACAGAGCCCTGCAGTCAGGTCGCCGCACTGGTTAGTGTAAGAGAGCGCAGCATGGTCGACGTGAGGCAGGGCGCAGGCCAGAGTGCTGCAGACAGGCGCAGCACTGGTTACTATAAGAGAGTGCAGCATGGTTGACATGAGGCAGGGCGCCGGTCAGAGTGCTGCAGACACATCGCCGCACTGGTTACTATACGAGAGCGCAGCATGGTCGACATGAGGCAGGGCGCTGGTCAGAGTACTGCAGACAGGTCACCGCACTGGTTACTATAAGAGAGCGCAGTGTGGTCGATGTGAGGCAGGGCGCCAGTCAGAGCGATGCAGACAGGTCGCCGCACTGGTTACTATGAGAGAGTGCAGCATGGTCAAAGTGAGGCAGGGTGCCGGTCAGAGTGCTGCAGACAGGTCGCCACACTGGTTACTATAAGAGAGCGCAGCATGGTGGACATGAGGCAGGGCGCTGGTCAGAGTACTGCAGACAGGTCGCCGCACTGGTTACTATAAGAGATGCGCAGCATGGTCAACGTGAGGCGGGGCGCCGGTCAGAGTGCTGCAGACAGGTCGCCGCACTGGTTACTATAAGAGAGCGCAGCATGGTCAATGTGAGGCAGGGCGCCGGTCAGAGCGCAGCAGACAGGTCGCAGCACTGGTTACTATAAGAGAGCGCAGCATGGTCGACGTGAGGCAGGGCGCCAGCCAGAGTGCTGCAGACAGGTCGCAGCACTGGTTACTATAAGAGAGCGCAGCATGGTGGACATACGGCAGGGCGCTGGACAGAGCCCTGCAGTCAGGTCGCCGCACTGGTTAGTGTAAGAGAGCGCAGCATGGTCGACGTGAGGCAGGGCGCAGGCCAGAGTGCTGCAGACAGGCGCAGCACTGGTTACTATAAGAGAGTGCAGCATGGTTGACATGAGGCAGGGCGCCGGTCAGAGTGCTGCAGACACATCGCTGCACTGGATACTACAGGAGAGTGCTGCATGGTCGACATGAGGCAGGGTGCCGATCAGAGTGCTGCAGACAGGTCGCAGCACTGGTTACTATAAGAGAGCGCAGCATGGTCGACGTGAGGCAGGGTGCAGGCCAGAGTGCTGCAGACAGGTCGCAGCACTGGTTACTATAAGAGAGTGCAGCATGGTCGACATGAGGCAGGGCGCCGGACAGAGTGCTGCAGACACATCGCTGCACTGGATACTATAAGAGAGTGCAGCATGGTCGACATGAGGCAGGGTGCCGGTCAGAGCGCAGCAGACAGGTCGCAGCACTGGTTACTATAAAAGAGCGCAGCATGGTCGACGTGAGGCAGGGCGCCGGTCAGAGCGCTGCAGACAGATCGCCGCACTGGATACTATAAGAGAGTGCAGCATGGTCGACATGAGGTAGGGTGCAGATCAGAGTGCTGCAGACAGGTCGCAGCACTGGTTACTATAAGAGAGCACAGCATGGTTGACGTGAGGCAGGGCGCAGGCCAGAGTGCTGCAGACAGGTCGCCACACTGGTTACTATAAGAGAGCGCAGCATGGTCGACATGAGGCAGGGCGCCGGACAGAGTGCTGCAGACACATCGCCGCACTGGATACTATAAGAGAGTGCAGCATGGTCGACATGAGGCAGGGTGCCGATCAGAGTACTGCAGACAGGTTGCCGCACTGGTTACTATAAGAGAGCGCAGTATGGTCGACATGAGGCAGGGCGCCGGTCAGAGTACTGCAGACAGGTCGACGCACTGTTTACTTTAAGAGGGCGCAGCATGGTCGACGTGAGACAGGGTGCCGGTCAGAGTGCTGCAGACAGGTCGCCGCACTGGTTAGTGTAAGAGAGCACAGCATGGTCGACATGAGGCAGGGTGCCGGTCAGAGTACTGCAGACAGGTCGCCGCACTGGTTACTATACGAGAGCGCAGCATGGTCGACATGAGGCAGGGCGCTGGTCAGAGTACTGCAGACAGGTCGCCACACTGGTTACTATAAGAGAGCGCAGTGTGGTCGACGTGAGGCAGGGCGCCAGTCAGAGCGATGCAGACAGGTCGCCGCACTGGTTACTATGAGAGAGTGCAGCATGGTCAAAGTGAGGCAGGGTGCCGGTCAGAGTGCTGCAGACACATCGCCGCACTGGTTACTATACGAGAGCGCAGCATGGTCGACATGAGGCAGGGCGCTGGTCAGAGTACTGCAGACAGGTCACCGCACTGGTTACTATAAGAGAGCGCAGTGTGGTCGATGTGAGGCAGGGCGCCAGTCAGAGCGATGCAGACAGGTCGCCGCACTGGTTACTATGAGAGAGTGCAGCATGGTCAAAGTGAGGCAGGGTGCCGGTCAGAGTGCTGCAGACAGGTCGCCACACTGGTTACTATAAGAGAGCGCAGCATGGTGGACATGAGGCAGGGCGCTGGTCAGAGTACTGCAGACAGGTCGCCGCACTGGTTACTATAAGAGATGCGCAGCATGGTCAACGTGAGGCGGGGCGCCGGTCAGAGTGCTGCAGACAGGTCGCCGCACTGGTTACTATAAGAGAGCGCAGCATGGTCAATGTGAGGCAGGGCGCCGGTCAGAGCGCAGCAGACAGGTCGCAGCACTGGTTACTATAAGAGAGCGCAGCATGGTCGACGTGAGGCAGGGCGCCAGCCAGAGTGCTGCAGACAGGTCGCAGCACTGGTTACTATAAGAGAGCGCAGCATGGTGGACATACGGCAGGGCGCTGGACAGAGCCCTGCAGTCAGGTCGCCGCACTGGTTAGTGTAAGAGAGCGCAGCATGGTCGACGTGAGGCAGGGCGCAGGCCAGAGTGCTGCAGACAGGCGCAGCACTGGTTACTATAAGAGAGTGCAGCATGGTTGACATGAGGCAGGGCGCCGGTCAGAGTGCTGCAGACACATCGCTGCACTGGATACTACAGGAGAGTGCTGCATGGTCGACATGAGGCAGGATGCCGATCAGAGTGCTGCAGACAGATCGCAGCACTGGTTACTATAAGAGAGCGCAGCATGGTCGACGTGAGGCAGGGTGCAGGCCAGAGTGCTGCAGACAGGTCGCAGCACTGGTTACTATAAGAGAGTGCAGCATGGTCGACATGAGGCAGGGCGCCGGACAGAGTGCTGCAGACACATCGCTGCACTGGATACTATAAGAGAGTGCAGCATGGTCGACATGAGGCAGGGTGCCGGTCAGAGCGCAGCAGACAGGTCGCAGCACTGGTTACTATAAAAGAGCGCAGCATGGTCGACGTGAGGCAGGGCGCCGGTCAGAGCGCTGCAGACAGATCGCCGCACTGGATACTATAAGAGAGTGCAGCATGGTCGACATGAGGTAGGGTGCAGATCAGAGTGCTGCAGACAGGTCGCAGCACTGGTTACTATAAGAGAGCACAGCATGGTTGACGTGAGGCAGGGCGCAGGCCAGAGTGCTGCAGACAGGTCGCCACACTGGTTACTATAAGAGAGCGCAGCATGGTCGACATGAGGCAGGGCGCCGGACAGAGTGCTGCAGACACATCGCCGCACTGGATACTATAAGAGAGTGCAGCATGGTCGACATGAGGCAGGGTGCCGATCAGAGTACTGCAGACAGGTTGCCGCACTGGTTACTATAAGAGAGCGCAGTATGGTCGACATGAGGCAGGGCGCCGGTCAGAGTACTGCAGACAGGTCGACGCACTGTTTACTTTAAGAGGGCGCAGTATGGTCGACGTGAGACAGGGTGCCGGTCAGAGTGCTGCAGACAGGTCGCCGCACTGGTTAGTGTAAGAGAGCACAGCATGGTCGACATGAGGCAGGGTGCCGGTCAGAGTACTGCAGACAGGTCGCCGCACTGGTTACTATACGAGAGCGCAGCATGGTCGACATGAGGCAGGGCGCTGGTCAGAGTACTGCAGACAGGTCGCCGCACTGGTTACTATAAGAGAGCGCAGTGTGGTCGACGTGAGGCAGGGCGCCAGTCAGAGCGATGCAGACAGGTCGCCGCACTGGTTACTATGAGAGAGTGCAGCATGGTCAAAGTGAGGCAGGGTGCCGGTCAGAGTGCTGCAGAAAGGTCGCCACACTGGTTACTATAAGAGAGCGCAGCATGGTGGACATGAGGCAGGGCGCTGGTCAGAGTACTGCAGACAGGTCGCCGCACTGGTTACTATAAGAGAGCGCAGCATGGTCAACGTGAGGCGGGCGCCGGTCAGAGTGCTGCAGACAGGTCGCCGCACTGGTTACTATAAGAGAGCGCAGCATGGTCAATGTGAGGCAGGGCGCCGGTCAGAGCGCAGCAGACAGGTCGCAGCACTGGTTACTATAAGAGAGCGCAGCATGGTCGACGTGAGGCAGGGCGCCAGCCAGAGTGCTGCAGACAGGTCGCAGCACTGGTTACTATAAGAGAGCGCAGCATGGTGGACATACGGCAGGGCGCTGGACAGAGCCCTGCAGTCAGGTCGCCGCACTGGTTACTATAAGAGAGCGCAGCATGGTGGACATACGGCAGGGCGCTGGACAGAGCCCTGCAGTCAGGTCGCCGCACTGGTTAGTGTAAGAGAGCGCAGCATGGTCGACGTGAGGCAGGGCGCAGGCCAGAGTGCTGCAGACAGGCGCAGCACTGGTTACTATAAGAGAGTGCAGCATGGTTGACATGAGGCAGGGCGCCGGTCAGAGTGCTGCAGACACATCGCCGCACTGGTTACTATACGAGAGCGCAGCATGGTCGACATGAGGCAGGGCGCTGGTCAGAGTACTGCAGACAGGTCACCGCACTGGTTACTATAAGAGAGCGCAGTGTGGTCGATGTGAGGCAGGGCGCCAGTCACAGCGATGCAGACAGGTCGCCGCACTGGTTACTATGAGAGAGTGCAGCATGGTCAAAGTGAGGCAGGGTGCCGGTCAGAGTGCTGCAGACAGGTCGCCACACTGGTTACTATAAGAGAGCGCAGCATGGTGGACATGAGGCAGGGCGCTGGTCAGAGTGCTGCAGACAGGTCGCCGCACTGGTTACTATAAGAGAGCGCAGCATGGTCAATGTGAGGCAGGGCGCCGGTCAGAGCGCAGCAGACAGGTCGCAGCACTGGTTACTATAAGAGAGCGCAGCATGGTCGACGTGAGGCAGGGCGCCAGCCAGAGTGCTGCAGACAGGTCGCAGCACTGGTTACTATAAGAGAGCGCAGCATGGTGGACATACGGCAGGGCGCTGGACAGAGCCCTGCAGTCAGGTCGCCGCACTGGTTAGTGTAAGAGAGCGCAGCATGGTCGACGTGAGGCAGGGCGCAGGCCAGAGTGCTGCAGACAGGCGCAGCACTGGTTACTATAAGAGAGTGCAGCATGGTTGACATGAGGCAGGGCGCCGGTCAGAGTGCTGCAGACACATCGCCGCACTGGTTACTATACGAGAGCGCAGCATGGTCGACATGAGGCAGGGCGCTGGTCAGAGTACTGCAGACAGGTCACCGCACTGGTTACTATAAGAGAGCGCAGTGTGGTCGATGTGAGGCAGGGCGCCAGTCACAGCGATGCAGACAGGTCGCCGCACTGGTTACTATGAGAGAGTGCAGCATGGTCAAAGTGAGGCAGGGTGCCGGTCAGAGTGCTGCAGACAGGTCGCCACACTGGTTACTATAAGAGAGCGCAGCATGGTGGACATGAGGCAGGGCGCTGGTCAGAGTGCTGCAGACAGGTCGCCGCACTGGTTACTATAAGAGAGCGCAGCATGGTCAATGTGAGGCAGGGCGCCGGTCAGAGCGCAGCAGACAGGTCGCAGCACTGGTTACTATAAGAGAGCGCAGCATGGTCGACGTGAGGCAGGGCGCCAGCCAGAGTGCTGCAGACAGGTCGCAGCACTGGTTACTATAAGAGAGCGCAGCATGGTGGACATACGGCAGGGCGCTGGACAGAGCCCTGCAGTCAGGTCGCCGCACTGGTTAGTGTAAGAGAGCGCAGCATGGTCGACGTGAGGCAGGGCGCAGGCCAGAGTGCTGCAGACAGGCGCAGCACTGGTTACTATAAGAGAGTGCAGCATGGTTGACATGAGGCAGGGCGCCGGTCAGAGTGCTGCAGACACATCGCTGCACTGGATACTACAGGAGAGTGCTGCATGGTCGACATGAGGCAGGGTGCCGATCAGAGTGCTGCAGACAGGTCGCAGCACTGGTTACTATAAGAGAGCGCAGCATGGTCGACGTGAGGCAGGGTGCAGGCCAGAGTGCTGCAGACAGGTCGCAGCACTGGTTACTATAAGAGAGTGCAGCATGGTCGACATGAGGCAGGGCGCCGAACAGAGTGCTGCAGACACATCGCTGCACTGGATACTATAAGAGAGTGCAGCATGGTCGACATGAGGCAGGGTGCCGGTCAGAGCGCAGCAGACAGGTCGCAGCACTGGTTACTATAAAAGAGCGCAGCATGGTCGACGTGAGGCAGGGCGCCGGTCAGAGCGCTGCAGACAGATCGCCGCACTGGATACTATAAGAGAGTGCAGCATGGTCGACATGAGGTAGGGTGCAGATCAGAGTGCTGCAGACAGGTCGCAGCACTGGTTACTATAAGAGAGCACAGCATGGTTGACGTGAGGCAGGGCGCAGGCCAGAGTGCTGCAGACAGGTCGCCACACTGGTTACTATAAGAGAGCGCAGCATGGTCGACATGAGGCAGGGCGCCGGACAGAGTGCTGCAGACACATCGCCGCACTGGATACTATAAGAGAGTGCAGCATGGTCGACATGAGGCAGGGTGCCGATCAGAGTACTGCAGACAGGTTGCCGCACTGGTTACTATAAGAGAGCGCAGTATGGTCGACATGAGGCAGGGCGCCGGTCAGAGTACTGCAGACATGTCTCCTCACTGTTTAGTGTAAGAGAGCACAGCATGGTCGACGTGAGGCAGGGTGTCGGTCAGAGTACTGCAGACAGGTCGCAGCACTGGTTAGTGTAAGAGAGCACAGCATGGTCGACGTGAGGCAGGGTGCCGGTCAGAGTACTGCAGACAGGTCGCAGCACTGGTTAGTGTAAGAGAGCACAGCATGGTCGATGTGAGGCAGGGTGCCGGTCAGAGTACTGCAGACAGGTCGCCGCACTGGTTAGTGTAAGAGAGCACAGCATGGTCGACGTGAGGCAGGGTGCCGGTCAGAGTACTGCAGACAGGTCGCCGCACTGGTTACTATAAGAGAGCACAGCATGGTCGACGTGAGGCAGGGTGCCGGTCAGAGTACTGCAGACAGGTCGCCGCACTGGTTACTATAAGAGAGCACAGCATGGTCGACGTGAGGCAGGGTGCCGGTCAGAGTACTGCAGACAGGTCGCCGCACTGGTTACTATAAGAGAGCGCAGCATGGTCGATGTGAGGCAGGGCGCCGGTCAGAGTGCTGCAGACAGGTCGCCGCACTGGTTAGTGTAAGAGAGCGCAGCATGGTCGACGTGAGGCAGGGCGCCGGTCAGAGTGCTGCAGACAGGTCGCCGCACTGGTTAGTGTAAGAGAGCGCAGCATGGTCGACGTGAGACAGGGTGCCGGTCAGAGTGCTGCAGATAGGTCGCCGCACTGGTTAGTGTAAGAGAGCACAGCATGGTCGACGTGAGGCAGGGTGCCGGTCAGAGTACTGCAGACAGGTCGCAGCACTGGTTAGTGTAAGAGAGCACAGCATGGTCGACGTGAGCCAGGGTGCCGGTCAGAGTACTGCAGACAGGTCGCCGCACTGGTTACTATAAGAGAGCGCAGCATGGTCGACCTGAGGCAGGGTGCCAGTCAGAGCGATGCAGACAGGTCGCCGCACTGGTTACTATAAGAGAGTGCAGCATGGTCAACCTGAGGCAGGGTGCCGGACAGAGTGCAGCAGACAGGTCGCCGCACTGGTAAGTGTAAGAGAGCACAGCATGGTCGACATGAGGCAGGGCACCGGTCAGAGTGCTGCAGACAGGTCGCCGCACTGGTTACTATAAGGGATGCGCAGCATGGTCGACAGGAGGCAGTGCGCCGGTCAGAGTGCTGCAGACAGGTCGGCGCACTGGTTACTATAAGGGATGCGCAGCATGGTCGACAGGAGGCAGGGTGCCGGGCAGAGTGCTGTAGACCGAAAGCCAAGCACAGTTGTGTGCACCTGACACATGCCGTAGATGAGCAACGACATTATTTACACAATGGGCATTGTGTTGTGGAAATAAAGAGAGTGGACTGTAGGCAGTGGGTTGAGTGCTGCACATATATATTGTTTTGCACATGAGGTCAAGCACAGTAGTGTGGAAAATTGAGAAGCTGGATATAGATGAAAGTTCAAAGTGCTGTAGATAAGTAGAAACCATGACTTATAAGGGAGGACATAGTGCTATAGATCGATGGGAAAGGTGCTGTTGAAAGGCAACACAGTGCTTCACACATGAGGGGAGGCACTGTATTGTTGAGATGAGGCCAGAGTGCTGTAGATAGAAGGGTAGAGGGCTGTCGACTGGAAGACACAGTGATCCATACTGTAAGGTTCGCTCAATGGTGTGGTCATAAGGGCAGGGTGTGCACAGATGGGGAGAAGGCTGTAGACAGATAGAGGTACTGATATCGACTAGAGGGCATACTATTGTGTTTATGAGGTCAGTGTGCTGTACACAGAAGGGTTCAGTGCTGTAGGCTGGTGCACACATTTAGTTATAGAGCACAGCACAGAGTTGTGGACATAAGGGTCATGTGCTGTAGATAGAATAGTGGAGTGCTGTAGCTTGTAGACACACTAATTAATCCAGGGGGTAGAGTGTTGTGCAGATGAGGTCAGGTTCTTTTCAATAAATGGGCAGAGTGCTGTAGATACTGCTTTATAGAGGAAGGCAGGCACAGTGCTGTTGAAAAGAGGCCAGGAGTCTGGTAAGAGATGGGCATAGTGCTGTAGACTAGTAGGCATATTGGTGTATACAGGAGGGACCAGTGTTGTTGGCACAAGGGATGGGTATTTGGCAGAGGGCTGAAGACAAGTATACACACTGCTGTATGCATGAGTGCAGCGCAGTGTGGCACGAGGGCAGAGTGCTGCGGGCAGATGGGCACACCAGACAGAGATGCTGATGCAAACATGAGGGCACAGTATTGTCGCCATGAGGCAAGGGTGCTGTAGATGGATAAGCACAGTGCTGTAGAAAGGTAGATACACAAATGTATGCACAGGCATACAAAGAGTCGGAGACACAAGGGAGAAGTGAAGCCAAAATATTATAATCATATTATCCTCTGACATTAATATTGTGTCCTGAATATTGATTAAAAAATTACGACCCCAGTGGGATTACTTATAAAAAATAATGTTATGTGTTGACATTTTTTGTAAAAGATACTTAGGGTGGATGATACTTTGGGGGATATTTACAACACAATATCGGAGTGCAGTGCTACGGCAAGATTGGTAAGATTGGTAACGCCACGTTCCATCATTTTTAAAACGCAAGGATGCGCGGTATTTAGAAAAATATGGTGCACCCCTGTTTTTCCCCCATTCCCTGAGGCTAAAAAAGCTGCCTAGCACTAGCACAGGCCCACATGCGTCATGTTGCAAGGGTGCCTGCACTGCAGGGGAGATTATTTATGTGTAGAAGGGACACCTTCTTGCACATAAACAATCTTGAAAGGCGATTTGTTCTTTGCATAATGCAGCACACATGGAAAGAGCAAAATACGAGTAGAAATAAATAATTTCTCCGCGTATCGCCAGTCTAGGACCAGATATTCTCTGGTTTTAGTTTTTGTCACTGCCCCAGCCTTGTAAATATGGGGTGGCTTGAAAAATCAATGGGTGTTGCAACGGAATGCCCACTGCAACACCCATTGCATGCACCTTTCATGCTAAATGAGGTGTGAAAAGGGGCCTTATTTACAAGGCGGCGTTAAGCCATGTTTAGTGGCTTAGTGCTGCTTTGTAAATAAGGAGGAAGGGATATCGCCACCAGAACGTCTCTAAAGGTGGTGTTCTGGTGGAGATATCCCCTTGTAAATATGCCCCTTTGTCGACTATATTCTGACACACTCCCCACATGACAGAGGGTTATTGATAAATGCCAGGGTGCTAAAACAGCGAGACACCCTGATTTCTAAATGAAGACAGGGTGTTATAGAAAAAACGGCAGAGTGCTGCTGACTGCACTTGGCCTGGTTTAGATCTCAGCGGACGGGTTACTCCGTCACAATGGTGACAGATATCCTGTCCGCTGAGATATAAATCCCATAGTTTATAATGGTATTTATATTTTGGCGGACCAGATATCCGTCACCGTTGTGATGGAGTAACCCGTCCTCCAAGACCTAAATGAGGCCCTCTGATGAATTCCAAAAGGGGCTCTGTTGTGAACATAAGTGCAGAGTGTGGTAGGTGGCTGGACAGAGTGTAGCACACAGACAGTCACACTGATTTATACAGGCGGGCAGGGTGCTGTGGTTGCTTGGGTATAGTGATTTGTAGAGGATGCACACTGTTGTGTCCACCAAAGCATGTTGTAATTGTAATTGTAATTGTTATTTGTAGATCGCATTATCACCGTACGGTCTCTATGCGCTGGTGCTGTAGATTGAGGGTCATGGGGCTGTAGACAGTTAGATAAACTGATTTATACATTAGGTTCTGCACAGTGTTGTGGATACAAGGGCAATGGACTGTAGCAGGGTGTGCAGAGTGCTGTAGACAGGCAGACACATTGATTTAGAAAGGAGAGCAGAGTGCTGTAGACAGGCAGACACATTGATTTAGAAAGGAGAGCAGAGTGCTGTAGACAGGCAGACACATTGATTTAGAAAGGAGAGCAGAGTGCTGTAGACAGTTATACAGCAGAACATAATGATGTTGCAACAAGCTTACGGTGCTGCACACATATGGGGTAGAGCGTTGAAAGAAAGGTAGATCAGTGTACACGGGAGTGCTGTATACAGAAAACCCCGGTTTATGTAGGAGGTTTAACCCGTTGGCGGGGCCGCGTCGGCCATTGGCAGATGGCAGCACCATCGAGGTAGTGCTGTCGTCGGCCAATGGCCGACGGCAGCATGGAAGGGGTTAAGTAAGAGTGGCAGTGAAGAGGTCGGAGCGCTACGGTAATGAAACAGACTGTTGTCGACAGGAGGGAACAGTGCTGTAGGTGGTAGGATACAGTGTGCTATAGCTTGAAGGGATCATTGACAGAATATCGGTAACAAAAATATTGTTACAAATAGCATCTCAGAAATATCAAAAACATCAAGAAGTAGCTACAACTAGAGAAGTACCATTCTTAACTCCACATCTACATACCTTGAAGGTATATATATATATATATTCACTGAAAAAACCATAGGTTTGACACCAGTTATAGTTAGCTGGAAATTTTACTGATATAAAACCAATGAAATTCCACGTTATAGTTAGTTGGACTCACTATAACTTGCGCGTGTAATGCACTGCTGATGACATCACATATTACATCACTCATGACATCACTCATGACACCATCCAGTGAATGTGTGTTTTTCTGAAAAATAAATATTAGTGAATAATGTTTAAATTTTTAAATATATGTATTAGTGTTTCACTTTGTGTATAAGTAGCTACATGGGTTGGTGAGTAGGTACATGTGTATGTACATGGGTTATTAGATGTTTTATTAGTATCAGTATGAGTGTTTGTATTGTTTAGTGTGGGAATTACTTACAACATTGATGCATGAGTGACAGACTCTTTTTTTGTATGTATTTTGAAGACTACATATGTGCAGGACTGTATGGTTGAATAGTGTGTATATGTGTATGTTAGTGAGTAAATGACTGTCTCACTAGTGTTTTAAACAGTAACTACATATGTTTTAATCTAGAATATGTGAATATTGATGCATATAAGTGAGTATATGTGAGAGTAAGAGATTGTAAAAGTTCCTGTTTACATAAGTATGTGTTTCGAAAAGTGATTGTTTAAGAGAATAAATATGTATAATTTTCAATAGAAGTAAGGTGGTAGTGTATGTATTGCTCTGTATGCGAAAAAATGGATGTTCAATAGTTTATTTGCATGTGTGAATATGTGTGTGAGCAACTTTTGGATGACTGTCGGTGTGTAACAGGAAGTATAGGTGTATCACTTCATATGATGAGTGAGTATATGTATGAGTGACTATATAGAACTGTTGGTGAATGAGTGGGTGTGTATATAGATGGTGGAATTACTGAATTGGTTGTAACTGGTATGGATATCTCTTTTTTTTGGAAAATTTTAGTTTCTTTTTTTGAATGTTTTTCAAGGGTTACATTACACTGAAAGGACATCTATTACTCTGTCACAAGGATGGTGTCATCAGTGATCTCATGAGTGATGTCCCTGACCATGTCATGAGTGATGTAATATGTGATGTCATCAGCAGTGCATTACACGCGCAAGTTATAGTGAGTCCAACTAACTATAACGTGGAATTTCATTGGTTTTATATCAGTAAAATTTCCAGCTAACTATAACTGGTGTCAAACCTATGTTTTTTCAGTGAATTTCATAGGTTTTGCAAATGCTACTTCCTAACTATAACGTGTGTAAAACCTATGTTTTTTTTAGTTAATTTCATAGGTTTTGTAAATGCTACTTCCTCACTATAACGTGTGTAAAACCTATGGTTTTTTCAGTGAATTTCATTGGTTTTTGAAATGCTAATTCAGAAATATCTCGTGTATGCAACCTATACTTTTGTCAATAAAGTTCTGGCAATATTTTTTTCGGAAACAAGCCGTTTTCTTCACTGTTCAAGTTGCAGAGAGACTCCTTGTAAAGCGATACAGAATTAGAAAGTCTGTACCTTGCCTTTTTTTGAACACATTAAAATTTGTATGTAAATAAAAATAACCTTTCGAAACTTTCGTGCGCGACCCGGTGTGCGCACTCTCGGCAACAGTTCTCAATAAAATGGATAGCGCATTTCCAGGCTTTCGTGCACGACCGACTGCGCGCACCCCCCTATATATTTCGTGAAAACTTTGCAATTTGAACTTATTGAATTTCTTCATAGACCCATCACAGAACTTATAGTACGTCAAAGAGACTAAACCTAGGCTTCTTTTTTAATATTATGAAAATTTTCATTATATGGAGCCGAATGTCTTTTTAAACTTTCGTGCGTGACCGAATGTACACACCTTGGTATTTTAAAAAAAAATATAAAAGGTTTTATACTTTAATAATTGTATGCTTGAATCGAGCTCAGAAGATATATTAAATCCGGATATGTTTGGATTTACTCCTTTTCACGTTTTGAAACTTCGCTGAATTAGACCGCTACTTCCAAATGACGTACGTGACCAGATACTGTCACCGCGTACACGTCCTGAGACGCGCATGTGAAGTCATGTGACTTGAAAACAACACTTCCAATTGGTTCTTAGTAGTTTCTATTCTGCAATTTACACGGAGCACTCCACCCACTTCCCTCACTATCTTTTGTACTCTCAAAAGAGAACAACGTTCAACATCTTTCGGAAAACTTTGCTGAAATGGCTGCCGTTCCGCATTCATCTTCCGAATCTGAAGGAAATGAGCGACTACCTTTAAAAAGAAAAAAGGAATCTTTTATTTGGCAATTTTTCACTTATCCTGAAGAACAAAAGAAAGTGAATGCGCCAAAAGTTACCTGCACGATATGCAAATCGGTTCTCTCAAGAGGAAATCCAACAAAAAAATATTCCTTTTCCAAACATACCATGGTGCGGCATGTCAAACAAGTGCACCCTGTGGAATTTGCACAGGCATCGACAAGAGCCCTGGCCACGCTATTACCATCAGAGGTGGCCAGCACATCTTCTGGTGGACGACCTGTATCTCCATCTGTGGAATTTTAGTTCGTAAACTGAATATCATCTGCGCCATCTTGCCCATTCCTCAGACTCAAGTATGAACATACACGACAGCCATTTTAGGTACCATGGTCTCCCTGTTCACGATCGCTCGTCAGCGCACTTCCCTGACCCTGCAAGCATCCCCCATGCACCCTGGCTGCCCCCGCTCTCACATGCACAAGTCATGAACCCTCCCCTTCCGCATGACTCTGTCTCTGGGAATCACACCCCGCGCCTGACCAACACCTCCTTTCCTTCCATGAATACCCCTCTTTTGATAAACCCTTCCTCTACGCTTGATTGTCCACACCGATCCTTCCTTTCATGAATATCTCTCCTTTGATGACCCCTTCCTCTGAGCCCGATTGTCTGCACGGACCGCTGGTCATCCCTTAGCCTGAGGATACAGTTTATTGCCCACTACTGTATGCACTCGCCCCTCTTCAAAGGAGCTACTATTGATCATGACCTCCCCACCCCCTGAGATTCGATCAGGCGCACACATTCCAAAGGAATCGGCGGAACACTCAGCTGCGTGATAGCCCCCTCCTATTGTATGGGGGGTGAGGACCTCTACTGTAGCCACGTGTTGGAATGAGCCGGAACTGGGGGGTACCGGGGATGTCTTTTTCCTTACTTCACAATGTCTTTATTGTAATAAAGAGCGGTCACATGTCGTAAACCAGTGTATAAAAGGCCAGGCCTCAGAGAGGCTGTTAGAGAGCACCTCGAGAAGATACCTTGTTGTCCGATCTGATGTGTTCTGCTCCGTCGGAATAAAACTTGTTTCCTGTCTTCCTGTCTCCAGCGCCTGCCTCTTTATTTGATAAACTTCGTATGGTATTAGAGGCGTTTAACGCCGGGCAAAATTACTTAAGAAACATCGACTAAATCGCCTGACCATGTTTCTGATTATCCACAATTGGCGTCCCAAGCGTGGGGGCCATCAGCGACACGTGGATCCAGTGGGAGAGGTCCCGACGACAGAGTGAACGACTGCAACGATCGGGAGAGCTCCTGTCCGATAGACCCTCGTCTGACAGCCGATCATCCGAACTTCACTGGTTCCGAGCAGACCTCTCCCGAGTGATCTACGGTCCTGACTGGGAACCATCAGGAGTGCCGCGGTAGCAACAGAGAGTAGAGGACGATCGGGCGCTGGAAGCGGAAGACGAGAAACTGTCCATGCGGTCCGGGTAAGGTCGTGACACACGACGAATTGCGAATTGATTAATTGTTTGATTGATTGAAATACTAGTATTTGCTTTGTCGCTCTTTGAGATATTCGCTGCCTGCAAACGGGGAGGAATAGGAATATTCTATCTCCCTTTGCGGATAGTGAAGGGTAGGTAACGCAGACTTTTGTCCCCCATTGTAATCTGCCGTACCTATTTTTCTCCCCACTGATTGATTGTCCGAACATAGATTGTTTGGAGTATAGTTCTTTTGAGGTTCTCTGCTTGCAAATAACGTAGAATAGCAATATTCTGTCTAGTCTTTGCAAATAGTGAAAGATAGGTAGTGCGGACCTTTGTCCCCCGTTGTAATCTGTCATGCCTGTCTTCTCCCCACTGATTGGTAGTTGGTACAACCCGGACCGCTTATTAGAGATGAACAATCCAGCTCCATTGGAAGGCACCCCTAATAAGGACATGTTCACTAAGCAAGGACTAGTCGCTATAGCTTATAGTAAGTTATGGCATAAATATACAAAAAAGGACCCCGAAAGTCAGTGGCCACTGATGGGTTCCTTTTATGATCATAAAATAAAAACGTTAGAAGCAGCTGTTAGAACAAATAAGGCAACGCCCACCATGCTCGATAGTATCAGTGTAGGAAGGGGGAGTCTCTGGTTGGCGCAGTGCAACACTGGCGACAAGCAGGGCCTCTCTCTTCCTCGTCAGGGCTGAGGGTTACCTTCAAGACAACCTCTGCTTACCCTCTAGGTAGTGTGGCTTAAGCAGTCTTAGGCTAATCTCTGGGGCATGTAGGGTTAAACATTTGCAATATTACACCATCACCACCAACCCACCACACAATGACACCAAACTGTATTTGTAAAAATATATGTTCTTTATATAAATCTCAAGCAGGCTTGTAAATACAGTCTTGGTTACTTCTTCAATGCAAGGTTCCAGTATTCTTTACCACAAAGTCACAGTTCATTAAATAAATGCACTCTTTTGGGCCTTCTGCCCAGCTTTAGAAAGGTTCCAGTCTCTTATAGCGCTTCAAGGCGCTTCCCGCTGTCTCCGCTCTCGAAATGAGTCACCCTTCGGGGCTCGACTCGGGGAGAGGGGGCCGCGGGCCTCGGAGAGCGTCAGGCGGGGCCTCGGGGGCCAAGAGCAGAGCGAGCCTCTGACTCTGGGGCGGCTCGCGCTGCCAAGCAAACAGCAGCTGCGAGGCTCCCGGGGTGCCTGAAATCAGACCGCGCGGTGCGAGCTCAGATTGCAGGATGCTCGCGCCGCGGAGGGGGCAAAGACAGTACCTTTCACTTCTTGTGGTGATCTTCGGAGAGGGCGGCTGAAGGGGGAGCTGTCCCACGTCGCGTTGCTTCCTTGGCGGGCGAGGCGAGCTGCGGCTCGAGGCAGCAGGTCACGGGTCACCCGGGGGCGGCGGTGCTCGATGGGGGCACAGGTCCTTTTCACTCAGTCTGCTCTTCCGTCCTGACGGCGGCGGCTGGGTGTGGCGCAGTGGCAGTACGGTCCCCAAGTGCGGGACGTACCCAGCCAAAGTGCCGGTCGCGGTGATGTCCCTTCAGCGGGGCAGCAGGCCAGACGCTGATAGCGAGGGAGATGACAAGGGCGGCAGTCCGTCGTTGCGGGGGAATCTACGGCGCTTGTGCCCAGTAGACTTCGGTGCTTGGACCGGACGGGTCCTCCGTTACTTTGCTCTCGTGGGGCCAGGTGCAGATGCCGTCACGGTGTTCCGGCCAGCGGCGGGCTGGGCTTCACGTTGTTATGGCGATCTGCTCACCCACGGTCACGGTGTGCAGGGGGCTTGATGCTCTCGTCTTCCTCAGACAGCGCTGCAGCGATAAGCAGCACACACAGCAGATGCTTTGGTCAGGGGTTAGCGCTCACTGTTCCTGGAGCGCTGGTCAGGGGGCAAGTTCAACAGCAAGCCCTTGGAGATCTTTTCAGCAGAGTTTGGCACAAAGTTCAAAATAAAGCAAAAGTCTCTTGTAGTCTTTTCTCTTCCTCTCCTTTGGCAGCAAGGCACCAGACACAGGCCAGAGTCAGCACTCCTCCTTGTAGTCCTTCCAGGTCCTTCTCTTCGGGCAGAGTTTCTCTTGTAGCGCAAACAGGATCTAATTTACAAGGAGCAGGGCTCCTTCTTTTATACCCAGTTTCTTTTGTTCTAGCAAGCCAGGGGGGCCTCTGCATAACTGCTCCAGTCTCTGAGTACTTGTTGTGGGTACTTATGACTTCTGCATTCAGTGTGAGGGCAGGCACATCAGCCGCTCCCCAGGGGGGCGGAGCCGGCATTGAGAGGGCAGGAGTGGCCTGAGTACTTTGTTGACAAGCTTCGGTCCTTCCTGGGCCAGGTGCAGGCTGAGTCATCAGTCGCTCCCCAGGAGGGCGGAGCCAGCATTGTGGTGGCAGGGGCACAGCCTGATGCATCATTCAGGGGAAACTCCCACCACCCATTAAGGGGTCCTCCTGCTAATCACTACCTGTCAACTCCCAGCCCTGTCACTCACACACACCAGACAGTCAGATCCACATCCAAGCAGAGGCGGGCTGAAATGGTTAGGCAAGCAAATGCTAACTTTCTAAAAGTAGCATTTGCAAACACAGGATATTAAAATAAACTTTACTAAAAGAAGTATTTTATTATTCTGAGTTCAGGCATACTAAACATGAATTTCTACCATGTTCCCTGAGCCTGCTGGGATTATAGAGTGTAATAATTCCAGCAGCCCATCTGGCCTAGAAGGGAACAGGTAGCCTTACAATAGTGAAAAACGACTTTGGTAGTAATTCACTATTAGAACATGCCACACACATCAGGGCATGTTCTACCTTACACTACAATGCACCCTGCCCTCAGGCCTACCATAGGGGTGACTAATATGAAGTTAAGGGAAGGTTCAGGGGCTGGCAAGTGTGTGCACTTGCCCAGCTAGCATGACAGTACCAGACTGCACGCAGGTTCTGCAATGGCAGACCCTAGACACATTTTAAGGCTGCTTCTGTGGGTGGCGCAACCAGCGCTGCAGGCCCACTAGCAGTGTTGGCATTCACAAGCCCTGGCACTCCTGGTGCACTTTACTAGGGACTAACAGTAAATCCAATGAACCAATCATGGACATCAATCATATGTACACTTTACAGTAGGGAGCACTTGCACTGCGGCACGGGTTGGCCGTGGCGCAGTGCCCTGAGTAGCAGACACCAGCAAAACATTTGAGGCACAACAGCAAAAAGTGGAAGGGAAACTCAAGGCAAGGTGCCAGGTCTAACAATCAGCATGTGGCGCAAAGAAGCAGAGCAACGAAGGAAAAGAGAAGAAGCAAAAATAGGGAAAGAGTTACGAAAGGCAGCCCACCTGGCCGCTAAGGAACTAGATGAAGAAATAAGAAGGAGAGAGGAAGTTAGACAAACGCAAGAATCAGGGTCGGCAGGCCAATGCCCTGTTAGGACCCCCCTCTACGCTATACCCAGAGATGCCCTCCAAACAACGGGCAAACGACGAGTTACTGCTAGGTACTCCGATTATCTACATGCCCCCTCCTTATGCCCCCTGCCAGCCTCTAGCACAGCACCTACCAGTTCTGAGTGCGGGCGAGGGTGACCCTAGCGCTAGTGCCCCGGCTCTTACGGCCATCGCACCGGCCACATTGGTAACAACATCAGATGAACTCGAGACTAGCAAGCAGCCAACAGCCAGACCAAATAGGTTGAGCAAAGACGAGCGGGATGGGATTGACAAGATAGCAAAGACACTGGTAGAACGGAAGGAGAGCGAAGAATATACGATGGATATGCACAATTCACATGCCGGTAGCCACAGACGGCATTTCATTTTACGGTTCAGCTACCACACCCTGAACGCATATGAGGATAGGTATCAAAATAAGGGTCCTGCTAAACTGACGGCTCTATATAGAAAGGTCGATTTTGGAGATGGGACTGAGCGCGATGTGACGGACCTCTTCATGCAAACGCTTGAAGTCTTCCGCCACCTCACGGAACAGAAACCGGAGGTTAAGATCACAGTCCCTGAAACAGCTGAGTCCCCATTAGAAGTAGCCAACACTATGATGCCTATCAGAGAAGCCACCCCCTACTGGGTTCCCCCAAGAGGTCAGGGAACAAACGACGATATCAACCACGCAGATGCAAAAGGGAGGGTTGTGTACAATTGGGTTTACCAACCATGGGATCGACAAGATATTTTAACCTTTAGGCAAACCCTGCCTGATTTAAGGAAGAACCCGACAGCATTTTACACCGAATTAGGCACAGCCTTGGGCTCAACGATAATGACTCTAGCAGACATTGATTTATTTTTCGGGTTATGTCTGCCGGCTGACGTGTGGAAGCAAATCCGGAAAGCCGATCACACAGATCTGTTCGGACATACCTGGAATCAACTCAGTGAGCTAGATAGACGATGAGAGCCCGGAAGGAAACCGATAAAAGACATACTGGAACTTCCGGACAAAATAGTTCAGAAGCTAAAAACCTTGATCCCAGAGAAAAAGGTAGATTGGTCAATAGTCACGGCTTGCCGTCAGAAACCCCAGGAAGACGTATCAGAATACTTCTCCCGATTTGAAACGGTGTTCTCCGACTACAGTGGCCAAGACATGACCACCGCAACCGGACAACACCTATTTGTGCAAAACTACGTAAAGGGTCTGTCACGAGAGGTTTCCCAAAAGTTACAAACGGGCGAGAGTAGTTGGGGGGCCTCCAAACCCGCCGCTATCCTCCAAATGGCTCAGTACTACGAACACCAAAAGAATGAGAATGATAGGGCAACCGAGATAAAGAAGAAAGATTTGAAAGAAAGGGTGATGATAGCCCAGATACAAGGGGTGGCAGTCAGGAAAGAACTACACAGGGGGAGCTACCAATCAATCGCCCCTAGAAATCCACCCACAAAGGACCGCACACCCACTCCCTACTCTGGACGTAGGGACATAGAAGATAATCAGTGTGCATTTTGCAAAGGATTCGGGCATTGGAAGTCTCAATGTCCGGTTCTTCTGGAACTAATTAAAAATAGTCCTGAATGGCCCCAGGACTAGAGGGGAGGGGCGGGGGTACACAAACGACACCAACAGCGACAGACCAGGAAGATCGAACACATTTGACCGTCCCCGACAGAACCAGTACCAACTATCTGACAGTGAGAACACTCCCGACTTCGCATAGGACTGCCAGGGGCAAGGGAGGGATCCAGTCCAGCTCTGTGTTGACCAGCAAGGTCCTTACGTCACCGCTAAGGTCCTGGGTACAAAGTCTCCATTCTTGGTAGACACTGGAGCGACACGTAGTGTATTATCAAAGCGACTGATTCCAAGGGCACCCTTGTCTGGCTCACACATTACATCGATAGGTTTCGATGGAACGCCCTCCACTAATCCCCTGTCTGTACCTATCTCCTTTGACCTAGGAAACAACCCCACTGACACAACATTTCTGCTCTCCTCCAACTCCCCTGACGCCATTATGGGTTATGATTTACTAAAACATTTCCGAGCTACTATTAGGTGTTCCCCAAATGGAGTCCGAGTCATCCTGTACGACAACCCGAGCATGTCCAGATCCCACCCCGCACGACATATGTACTCTATAACTGATGCTGACCTATCCTTGCTCGACACCCTACCCCTGTACCTATGGGCCAGAAACGACTCGGATGTAGGACGAATGATGATCGACCCTGTACACATAACTGTTCGACCAGACGCAATACTCCCGAAACTCCCACAATACCGGATATCGCCCGAAGGCGAGAAGGCATTGGTAGCGATTATTCAATCCCTGGTAGATGCAGGAGTCGTAGAGGAAGTGGTTAGTAATGTCTGCAACAGCCCTATCCTACCCATTGTTAAGAAGCAAGGTGAGGGAGATGAGAAAGCGTACCGCTTCATCATCGACCTGCGAGAAGTCAACAAAGTGGTGGTGCCACAGTACCCCGTAGTCTCAGACATCACCACCATTCTGACCCTCATCCCGTCCACTGCCACCACCTTCACCGTTATTGATCTCAAGAATGCATTTTTCTCTATCCCCATCCATCCAGACAACCGTTATCTCTTCGGCTTCAACTTAAAAAACCGTTCGTACCGATTTTGTAGAGTTCCCCAGGGCTACACTGAAAGTCCCAGCATTTACAGCCAGGCCCTCAAAAGACAGCTGGACGCCGTCCAGCTACCAGATGGAGTGGTGTTGATCCAATATGTCGATGATATCCTTTTGGCGGCCGACACCACTCCACTTGCAATCACGGCCACTATCCGACTCTTGCACTTTCTTGCGGAGAATGGCCACAAAGTCTCCAAAAAGAAACTGCAGTTCTGCCAGCCTCGAGTGACATACCTAGGCCATCTCCTGTCCAAAGAAGGGAGGAAACTTACGCCCGACCGAATCCAAACCATCCTAGACACCCCCATCCCAAAAACACAGAAGCAAGTCCGTTCATTGGTGGGCCTTACCTCTTTTTGCCGACAATGGTTACCAAATTTCAGTCTCATTATAAAACCCCTACTTTCCCTGTTGGCCAAAGATGTTCCCTTCCCACTCCCTTGGACCCCCGAATGCCAAGCGTCCTTTAAGGAATTGCGGGATGCCCTTTGCTCGGCACCCGTCCTAGGAACACCAGATTACTCTAAGCCCTTCTCCCTCTTCACTCA
The DNA here is from genome assembly GCF_964261635.1 of Lissotriton helveticus. NCBI lineage: Eukaryota > Metazoa > Chordata > Amphibia > Caudata > Salamandridae > Lissotriton > Lissotriton helveticus. The sequence continues at coordinate 469,837,394 of NC_136062.1, forward strand.
CGAAAGGGAGGGATGCGCATTGTCTGTTCTAACTCAGCCCATTGGCTCCAAACAACGCCCTTGTGCCTACTTCTCTGCCACTCTTGACCAAGTCGCCAGAGCTTTACCTGCCTGCCTTCGAGCAGTAGCCGCCGCTGCTGTCTCTATCCGTCAGAGTGAGGGAATTGTACTTTCGAACTCTCTCACGGTGTTAGTACCCCACGCAGTTGACACCCTTTTGAACCAGACCAAGACTCAACACCTGACTAGTGCACGACTGACGGGGTACGAATTGACTCTACTTGCACCCCACATCACTCTGAAGAGATGCACGACTTTGAATCCTGCTACACTGTTGCCCTTGCCTGAAAATGACCCCGATGTGCCCCCTATACACGACTGTGTGACCCTCACAGACGAACAGACCAGGAGTAGAATTGACCTCCGAGACATTGCTTTTACAGACCCTGATGGAGAACTATGGGTAGACGGCTCTTGTATCAAACTCCCAGACGGCACCACTTCAGCTGCCTATGCGGTGACGACAGCCCGAACGGTAGTTGAAACAGCCCGCATCACGCAACGATCCGCACAGGCGGCAGAGCTAATTGCCCTCACACGAGCATGTATCATAGCAGCAGGAACCACGGCGAACATTTACACGGACAGCCAGTATGCCTTCGGGGTGGTTCATCATTTTGGGCTCTTGTGGAGGGAAAGGGGATTCCTGACGTCCCACGGCACGCCCATCCTTCACGGAGATCTAGTCTCCGCCCTGATTGAAGCAGTTCTCCTCCCCAAACGATTAGCAGTGATCAAATGCCAGGCACACAGGAAGGTGACGGGCTTAGTTGGACAGGGAAACGCACTGGCCGACATCACTGCCCGAACCACAGCTGAGAATAGGACGACGACACGCATGTATGTGACCAGGTCACAAGCAGAAAAATGGACTGATGCTAGGGACACGATTAGGGACATCCAGTCGGCCAGCACACCTCACGAACTGACTGAGTGGGCACGGGTGGGTCTAAAGGACGATGAAGGCTGCTGGCGGACAAAAGACACAAACAAGTGGTTGCTGCCTGACTCATACTTGATTCCCATACTGACTATGGCACACTCCCCTGCACACATAGGTTCTGCCCCCATGATTGAACTCATTTCCAAAGTCTGGCACAACAACAAAATCCCCGACTCAGCCAAACGTCTGGTCCAGCAGTGCCTTATCTGCTTACAACACAACCCCGGGAAAGGAACTGTGGTACCCCGGGGAGGGTTTGGGATCCCCGACCACCCCTTTGAGGTCCTCCAGATGGATTACATCCAGCTGGAGAGATGCCAAGGCTTGAAGTACGTATTAGTCATTGTATGTGCCTTCAGCAAATGGGTGGAAGCCTATCCAACCCGTGATAACACTGCCATGACTACTGCCAAAGTACTACTGAAAGAGTTTTTCCCTCGCTACGGCCTTTGTCGAATTTTATGGAGCGACAATGGCCCCCACTTCATAGCTGAAGTTATCCAACTAATCTTGAAGGGGCTGGGGGTAAAGCAGAGGTTTCATGCGGTCTTCCACCCCCAATCCGCTGGCCTAGTTGAGCGACACAATGCTACACTGAAACTGAAACTGTCAAAAATAGTGGCCACCACAGGACTTAAGTGGCCAGATGCCCTCCCACTGGCATTGCTATCGATGCGCTCCACTCCCACTAAGCACCACTTGACCCCCTACGAGGTTGTGTTTGGACGACCAATGAACCTCTGGACTGCCCCCAAACCGACCTCCATTCACGATGTCCCCGACGTCCTGCTGTCAGATTATTTATACAAATTAACTAAAACATTGTCTGTCATTCATCAACAGGTGCAGCAGGCCATCCCCGATGCTTCCAGGGGTCCCGGTCACGATATACAACCGGGAGACTATGTTTTAGTCCGGAATTTTCAACGGGCAAAGAGTCTGGAACCCCGGTGGACGGGCCCCTGGCAAGTACTGATCACCACTCGGACGGCTCTTCGAGTAGAGGGGAAAAGGCACTGGCTGCACGCACACCACTGCAAGAAGGTCTCCTCGACCCTGGCCACGACAGAAAACGTCGACACCCAAGAAGTGCTCCTGAACAAAGACCGGCCATCACTGAACTGCTATCCTGATACCGAGGCACTTGAACTTGCAGAATTCTCTGATCCCACTCTGCCATCCCGGGAAGGGTATTTCCTGCGTCAAAAAGGAGGGAGCTTCGGCTAAGTAGACCACGGACTAAGTTAAAATCTCAGAACGGTGGCCTAAAACAACCAAGGGTTACCCGGAGAGAAGCTAAACAAAGTCTGTGGTTCTGCCCATTACCGAGCACCTTGAAGATGATGGAAGCGCCAGATAAGAAGATGATGGAAGCAACCTGAAATACCCACTACAGGAACCCAAAGGCTGACAATTTGCACAAATCAAAGACAATCGCCTTCTTCATTGTCTTCCTCCTTTGCCTCCTCCTCATGACTTCCTTCTGGATCTTGGAGGAAAGCACACCCGCTCATCAGATATTGCCGACCACTGCACAGCCAACCACCATGAAAGAGCACCACCTGATCTCCCTTTCGCCTCAGCTCCGAGAAAGGCGTAAAGAGTTCTGGAACAATTCCTTCGTGCAACTATTGCACCAGCACAACCTTGCTGCAAATGCCACAAACTGCTGGATCTGCGGGTTGCTCCCGCATGCCACTGGACACTCCATCCCCTTCATCCCTTCTCCTTTCTCAGTTCACAGCTCCTGCCTCGCCTGGTTGATCCTCTTGCAGGAAAGCCACAAGGACAACGCCGCTTCTGGTCAAACAGTGTCACACTTCTACTATGGGTTCTGGCTGAACAAAACAGGAAGGACGTCTGCTCCCTTTTGTCCTGTGACCTCAGGTTCCGCCTTCCATATGAACATCCCTGCCAAAGAACGAGTTGAAATGCAAGTGCTCCACAATCCAGCTAGACCCACCTTCTCCTACCTGCGGAAGCGAACGGCTGCCACTCTGACTGTGGCCCTGTCTGTCATCAATGTCACAGGTCTCGTGTGCCTCGAAGGCCAGGGAACACAGCTGGTGGGTCACAGTTCCTGCCACATCACCAGAACATTAGTCTCAGTTGATCCCCCCTCCTTTGTTGCTTCTCCGAATATGTACTTTGTTTGGGGCACCAAAGCTTACACTTGGCTCCCGAAAGGTTGGAGGGGTACGTGCTACATCGCCTTCATTCTTCCCCCCACGTATGTGGCCCCAGCCTACCATCACCGGCAAAAGCGCGCCGGAGACATTGGACAAGCCGACTCCAACGGAGCACAGTTCCTGGATGCGGTGAAGGGACTTGTTCCTCTGTGGGGCCCAATGGCAAATAGCCGCGCTATCCGACACCTGACTCAGGCAGTAGAAACAACCATTAACATCACGGCTGGCATCCTCGCTAACAACACGGCTGAGCTTCAGGCAGTCCGCCTGGTGGCTCTTCAAAACCGCCTTGTTCTAGATGTGGTTCTGGCCGACCGTGGAGGAGCATGCCGCATCATCGGCTCCAGCTGTTGCACCTACGTGCCAGATAACTCGCCTTCAGTCTACAAAGCAATCGAACACCTCCACAGACTATCCTCAGAGGTTCACCAGGAGCAAGAAGGATGGTCGCTTGGAAGCTGGTTTTGGGACACTTTGAAGGACTGGGGATGGAGGTTGTTTACATTTATACTGATACCAGTCGTGGTACTGTGTGGGTGTTGCTTAGGTATTCAATGTTTGCCACCTTTGTGTTCACTCATTTCTAACTGTATGTGCCCTAAGACTTTGGACTTTAGAACTGAGCACATGAGTCCCCTCTATGAGATAGAAATACGTGGTCTTATGGGGATAGATCCGAATTGACAAGCTGGCGAGACATGTTAAAAGGGAGGACTGTGGAATTTTAGTTCGTAAACTAAACATCATCTGCGCCATCTTGCCCATTCCTCAGACTCACGTATGAACATACACGACAGCCATTTTAGGTACCATGGTCTCCCTGTTCACGATCGCTCGTCAGCGCACTTCCCTGACCCTGCAAGCATCCCCCATGCACCCTGGCTGCCCCCGCTCTCACATGCACAAGTCATGAACCCTCCCCTTCCGCATGACTCTGTCTCTGGGAATCACACCCCGCGCCTGACCAACACCTCCTTTCCTTCCATGAATACCCCTCTTTTGATAAACCCTTCCTCTACACTCGATTGTCCACACCGATCCTTCCTTTCATGAATATCTCTCCTTTGATGACCCCTTCCTCTGAGCCCGATTGTCTGCACGGACCGCTGGTCATCCCTTAGCCTGAGGATACAGTTTATTGCCCACTACTGTATGCACTCGCCCCTCTTCAAAGGAGCTACTATTGATCATGACCTCCCCACCCCCTGAGATTCGATCAGGCGCACACATTCCAAAGGAATCGGCGGAACACTCAGCTGCGTGATAGCCCCCTCCTATTGTATGGGGGGTGAGGACCTCTACTGTAGCCACGTGTTGGAATGAGCCGGAACTGGGGGGTACCGGGGATGTCTTTTTCCTTACTTCACAATGTCTTTATTGTAATAAAGAGCGGTCACATGTCGTAAACCAGTGTATAAAAGGCCAGGCCTCAGAGAGGCTGTTAGAGAGCACCTCGAGACGATACCTTGTTGTCCGATCTGATGTGTTCTGCTCCGTCGGAATAAAACTTGTTTCCTGTCTTCCTGTCTCCAGCGCCTGCCTCTTTATTTGATAAACTTCGTATGGTATTAGAGGCGTTTAACGCCGGGCAAAATTACTTAAGAAACATCGACTAAATCGCCTGACCATTTTTCTGATTATCCACACATCGAGTGCTGTGATGGACTTGAGACCATATCTTGCAAAGGTGCACATGAAATGCAACGAGTGTGGAGAAATTCTTCTGTACGGAGAGCAGACCCTCATTCTTACTAAACTAAAAATTGAGAGTCATAAATGCCCCGAGAAAAGATAAATTTCTTCATTTCATTTTGATCCTGTGTCACACATGAAAATGTTGTTGCAAGTTTAAAAAATCAAAAACAACATAACTCTTGTTTAAAAAAAAAAAAAAAAAAAAAAAAATAGTTCTTTTCAGAACTAACTCATTGTACCAAAAAGAGCTCCAGGAGCATATTATAAAGGGGGTTTATCTCTGCTTTTTTGGCTTTCGTTCGTGCGCGACCGTGTGCGCGCACCCGCCTATATATTTCGTGAAAACTTTGCAATTGCAACTTATTACATTTCTTCATAGACCCATCAAAGAACTTATGCTACGTCAAAGACACTAAACCTAGGCTTCTTTTTTATTATTATGAAAATTTACATTAAATGGAGCCGAATGTCTTTTTAAACTTTCGTGCGTGACCGAATGTACACACCTTGGTATTTAAAAAAAATATATAAAAGGTTTTATACTTTAACAATTGTATGCTTGAATCGAGCTCAGAAGATATATTAAATCCGGATGTGTTTGGATTTACTCCTTTTCACGTTTTGAAACTTCGCTGAATTAGACCGCTACTTCCAAATGACGTACGTGACCAGATACTGTCACCGCGTACACGTCCTGAGACGCGCATGTGAAGTCATGTGACTTGAAAACAACACTTCCAATTGGTTCTTAGTAGTTTCTATTCTGCAATTTACACGGAGCACTCCACCCACTACCCTCACTATGTTTTCTACTCTCAAAAGAGAACAACGTTCAACATCTTTCGGAAGACTTTCTTTTCACGCGATAATGTGAAATACTGAGATTGTTACAGGATTTTCTATCAGATATGTGTTCCCATTGCTGTTGAAGCACTAACACCGTGAAAAATTCCACCGATAGCAGTGATATTTTTAACGCCGAGCACCGGCGATTTTTATCACTTAGAAGCCTTCCTATTATGAAGGTTTATCTCCTAAGTCTCTGATTCTCAAACTGTGCAACGCGGCTCCTCTGTGTGCCGTAATGAGGTGCTAGGGGCGCCGCGCACACTCTAGTGTGACTAACCATCCATAAATTCCACGGACATCTCTACCCTGTTATCTGCAATTGTGAACATCAAAAGGAGCTGCGCTACGCCCCTGTGAGAGGCCTCACTCCCACTGCTGCAACGGCTTGGCAGTCCTCCAGATGCACAGGAACAGCCCCTCCGATCCATTGAAGTTCTCTGTCGTGAGAGGCCTCACTCCCACTGCTGCAACGGCTTGGCAGTCCTCCAGATGCACAGGAACAGCCCCTCCGATCCATTGAAGTTCTGTGTCGGTCTCAATACCACTTACGAAATGAAAATAAGCACTGAAGAATATTCAAGCATGTAGTACTCCTCCTGCTACAGCATACAGAATGCATTCTATTACCTATAAAAAAGTGAAACACCCACGCTACAATCATATAGAATACTTCCTCTGAAGAAGCCTGTGAATAACTTTAAAACATCAGGTTAACCTTTTTTTACTCTCTCATCATTGTTAAAGATAAGTATTTACAATACTATATTAAACAATGCCATGGTTGTTGCTTTTTAATTTTAAAAATCTTGCAATCTTTCACAAACCCAATACTCATGGCTTCTTTTTCGTGACAAAAATCTTGCAATATTACATACCTACATAGAATAACAGAAAAAACATAACACTACAAAGGCCGAACACTCTACTAAACGCGGATTTGTAACCTATGGGGCAGATTTATGTTAACTACTTCATACCCAGATATGCACCAGTTAATGTGCACCACAGTATGCTAGTGCTCCGTTACCCATGGTGTGCCACATTTGAAATGTGGCGCACCATGGTACAAAAACACCATACATGCGTAACACATCTGTGCTGAAAAAGTAATACATTGCTAGAGTTGCATCGCAATTGTGATGCAGCTCCAGCAAGGCTCACCAATGCACTATATTCACAATGCTGCGTCAATACCTACGCCTGCTTCAAGCACATGCACAGTTTTGAAACAGCATGGGCCTGAAAGTCACTGAGTGAAATATCATGCATTACAGTCAGCCACTTTCAAGACACATTCCTTCAGAGGAACACTTACCGTTTATTAGAGGTAGATCGTCCGACTCCACCGGAGGACACCCCTAATAAAAAGGACATATATATAAAATGCGGACTAGCCGCTGTATCGTGCTAGCAAACTTTAACTTAAAAATCGTTAGAAAAAACAAAAGGAATCGAGCAAAATCAGTAGGCCACTGATAGAATCTCTTTTTTACCTCGCTAAAATAGAAACATTAGGAACAACCCCTCATGAGAAATATGAAACTAGTGAGAGAAACCGAGCTCGACGCCATGATGGCTGCAACACAGCTCGGCTCCGCCGCCCACCCCGCCCAAAATAACGACAAACCCTATGCAAATATTATAAATATATACAACACACCAGCAAAGTAACAGGGTAAAACGTTTTATTAAATAACTATTTACATGGCAGCCTGCTGCAACATGAAAAAAACACTTCCAATTGGTTCTTACTAGTTTCTATTCTGGAATTTACACGCAGCACTCCACCCACTTCCCTCACTATCTTTTGTACTCTCAAGAGAGAACAACGTCCTACATTTTTCGGAAGACTTTGGTGAAATGGCTACCGTATCTCATTCATCTTCCGAATCTGAACAAAATGATCGACTACCTTTAAGAAGAAAAAAAGAATCTTTCATCTGGCAATTTTTCACTTATCCTGAAGATGAAAAGAAAGTAAATGCACCAAAAGTAACCTGCACGATATGTGACTCGTTTCTCTCAAGAGGAAATCCAACAAAAAAATATTCCTTTTCCATACATACCATGGTGCGGCATGTCAAACAAGTGCACCCTGTGCAATTTGCAGAGGCATCGACAAAAGCCCTGGCCACGCTATTACCATTAGAGGTGGCCAGCACATCTTCTGATCGACGAACTGTATCTCCATCGAGTGCAGAGATGGACTTGAGATATTTAACTATATATGGTCCATAACCTATGGTTTTTTCAGTGAATTTTCAAGGTTTTGTAAATGCTAATTCCTAACTATATATGGTCTATAACCTATGGTTTTTTCAGTGAATTTCAATGGTTTTTTAATAGAAAATATCAAAAGCTTTTTTGTGGAAAATGACTAAAATTAGGTATACATAAGCGGCGTTCATTTATGTTCACCACAGCCACTGTTGAAAGTAAAGTGAAAGTCGCGAAACAGTGGCCACGCCATCTAGTCCCTTTTAGGCCCCATCATGCAAGTAAGTAACAGCCATTTTGTGTGTCATGCCCTCTCTGCCCACTGCCAATAGCCTATGATTGTTCGAAATTGGTTCTCTTTGGGTGATTCCCTATTCACAAATAAGCACAGAGTCGCAATACTCTGTTTAGTTTTTGCAGATAGTGAAGGATAGGTAGTGCAGACTTTTGTCCCCTTTGTAACCCGTCATGCCTATCTCTGCCCCGTTTGTTGGTAGTTGGTTCAACCCGGACCGTTTATTAGAGGTAGATCGCCCGACTCCACCGGAGGACACCCCTAATAAAAAGGACATATATATAAAATGCGGACTAGCCGCTGTATCGTGCTAGCAAACTATAACATAAAAATCGTTAGAAAAAACAAAAGGAATCGAGCAAAATTAGTAGGCCACTGATGGGATCTCTTTTTGACCTCGCTAAAATAGAAACATTAGGAACAACCCCTCATGAGAAATATGAAACTAGTGAGAGGAACCGAGCTCGACGCCATGATGGCTGCAAGACAGCTCGGCTCCGCCGCCCACCCCGCCCAAAATAACGACAAACCCTATGCAAATATTATAAATATATACAACACACCAACAAAGTAACAGGATAAAACGTTTCATTAAATAACTATTTACATGGCAGCCTGCTGCAACATCGATCCAAATGCATGACGCTGTTCCTGTCGAGGTAGCATAGCTGGCGGCCTAGGGGTGGAGGACCATTGTGCAAATACCCCGGGGACGATACCATGCGCCAAGGCTCGTCCCCAGTACATCCAGAGGTGATGTCCGACAAGTTGTGTGGGGGGATGCCTTGCTGATGCCGCCACCCCCACCACCTTCTTGTTGCCTGATCCGGCCAGCTCAATCGATCGAGCATGAGACTCATGAACTCTGATCTCCTTGTCCTCAGTCAAGCATCAATAGTAAGATTTTCATAGGTGAGTGTAGGTTCATAGTTTTCCATCCACAGACTAAAAGCCTGGAGTGGGAGTGAAAAAAACATAACTAGGTAAGAAGGAACGCAGAGGCTGTAGGAAGGACTCTGGATATGCTTGGTCCCTGAGATGCTTCGATGTCACTGCCTTGCACAAATGGCATAAGTCCTGGATGTTGGGTGCCATAGTTGAGGGTTTGACCTAAAGACATGTCCTGCGGTGCCCTGTTCCAACCATCACATATACCTGCGCCAGGAGACGGGGTGGGGTGCACTGGAAGGGAGAGGCGGCGCGAACGAGCCTCCCCCACCTCCCCAGGTGGAGGTTTCTCAGCTACACCCCTAAAGACACGTCCTGCGGTGCCCTGGTCCAACCATCACATATACCTGCGCCAGGAGACGGCGTGGGGTGCACTGGAAGGGAGAGGAGGCGCGAACGAGCCTCCCCCACCTCCCCAGGTGGAGGTTTCTCAGCTACACCCCTAAAGACACGTCCTGCGGTGCCCTGGTCCAACCATCACATATACCTGCGCCAGGAGACGGCGTGGGGTGCACTGGAAGGGAGAGGCACCGCGAACGAGCCTCCCCCACCTCCCCAGGTGGAGGTTTCTCAGCTACACCCCTAAAGACACGTCCTGCGGTGCCCTGGTCCAACCATCACATATACCTGCGCCAGGAGACGGCGTGGGGTGCACTGGAAGGAGAGGCGGCGCGAACGAGCCTCCCCCACCTCCCCAGGTGGAGGTTTCTCAGCTACACCCCAGCGCTTCAGTCGACAAGCTGAGCTGCGCCCGCTCCTGCGGCACATTGCCTCGCTCGGCCAGCTGAATTACGCCTGCTCTTGCTATTACAGCGTCTCACCCGCCATCCGGCTGAATTGCACCCACTCTTGCGATACAGCGACAGGCGGCTGCCACGGAGCTCAGGAAATGGCGGTCGGCTCCACAGACTTGGGCCTGGCCTGCAAGGATGGCTCTGGACAACCCTGGAACTCGGACGCTTGACTGCTAGGGCATGGGCCCCATTCCCAAAAGCGTCCCATCAGCCTTGAAGATTCTACAAGAGTCACCGGGGCCCCCGACTCCCGCAGAGTTCCGGTGGGGAGCGACTGCCATGATTGCTCACAGAATGGCCACGACGTAGCCACGGGGTGCTCTCATGCTGACGCCAGCTTCAGTCTGAAACATCCAGAAACACTGTAGACTACCAATTCGATCAGTTCCGGTGGAGCTCCAACGACGTATCGCGTTGTTGCATAATGCGTCATATGACACGCCGCGTTAGCGCACCCGGAAGTGCACCGGTGCGCGAGGCGTGAAGCGCAGCTTCCCGGAAGCAATCCGGGGCGCGGCGCGGAGCGCGTAACGTAAGCATAACAGGTCATGTGACTTGTTAATAAAACTTTTCATTGGTTTAGAACTAATTTTTGTCCCAAATGATGAAAACCCCTCCTTGTTTCCTCTTGGCTCCTGCCCCCTCCCCAAGTCTTGCTCGGCCAGCTGAGTTTCGCCCACTCTTGCGGCCTACGACATGGATAGGCCGGGGCGTTATGGATCAGTATGGGCAAATATACACTTGGGGATTCACAAGCAACAACAAGCCTTTGTATTTGGGGCTCTAAATCAACAACAGTGACAGAGAACAGAACCGAAGTAAGCACTCAGGGGCTACGTTTAAACGTAACATCATCTCCCCAGAGGTACATCACCTTACACAGACATGCACTCTGATCTCCTTGACCTCAGTCAAGCATCAATAGTAAGATTTTCATAGGTGAGTCTAGGTTCATGGTTTTCCATCCACAGACTAAAAGCCTGGAGTGGGAGTGAAAAAACCATAACTAGGTAAGAAGGAAGGCAGAAACAGAATCTTCCTCTGCAACATCAGGCTCTGCATCGCTACTTACTTATACATGCAGAAAAAACTCAATTAACACAAGGGCTCTTTTCAGAGCCACCTTATATCAAAGCACTCAAACTTCTGAATTATATCCATTTTCACACTCTTGTAAATAGGTGTGCGCGCCCGGGTGCGCGCACCCCGCAACTTTTCTTTAAAAAAAATATATATTTTCGATTTAAGGGCCTTACTGCACACCCTGAGAAAACCTACGCAGCAAAACAATCTCTACCTTCTCCCCTTTCCATGTTCCAACGCTTTGAAATAAACAATATATTTACTCGCAGTGACAAAATGGCGGTCAACACTTCCTGATTTCAGGGCCTTACTGCACACCCTGAGAAAACCTACGCAGCAAAACAATCTCTACCTTCTCCCCTTTCCATGTTCCAACGCTTTGAAATGAACAATATATTTACTCGCAGTGACAAAATGGCGGTCAACACTTCCTGATCTCCTTCGAATCGAACGTTAACAGACGTCACGAAGCAAAAAAAAAATTCCCCTCGCGCGCAGCCGCTTGAGTGTGCGCACCCGTGCGCGCGTATAGATATATAATTGACTTTAACTTTAATTTTCTCAGCAACTACTGAACGGATTTACACCATTCCAAAAAAAGCGTAATCTGCGAGCCGGACTCTACAGTTTTGCCAAATTTCTTATAAATCCATTCAGCCGTTCGACCTGTAGCCGTGTCTAAACGTCCTATGGAAAATAACATGGAGAAAACACGTTTTGGGGACCCCCCTTTTATCTCAGCCCCCACTTCACCAATCCCCCCCAAACGTTCAGGGAAGGAGCGCAGCGGACCGAGCCATCTTCTTTGAGAAATTCGCAAAGATTCATCCACCAGGGCCAAAGTTAATCCAAATAGAATGTTGAGGATTTCCTATGGAAACTAGGTCCTAACTATAACTACCTACTGGCGACCGCCAGTAGGTAATATATATATATGTCTATCCGCAATACCTCGCGGCGCTCCACCTATTAGGTGTAAAAACGAGGCATGGACCACTTCTTCGTAGCAATTTGTTTTATTGTTCCCAACAGCTAGTCATGACGCGTTTCGGCCGTCCCTGCGGCCTTGGTCACATGACAATGCCATTTACTCAGCCCCATTTAAAGTGCAAGTTCATCACATGTGCAAATAAAACTGGAAAAAATATATCTATATATATATATATATTACCTACTGGCCAGTAGGTAGTTATAGTTAGGACCTATTTTCCATAGGAAATCCGCAACATTATATTTGGAACAACTTTAGTGCCGGTTGACAAATCTTCGCAAAATTTTCAAAACTGGTGGCCCGCTCCGGTCCGCTCCTATCCTGAAAGTCTCGAGGTGATCCGTCAAGCGGGGGCCGAGAAAAAAGGGGGGTCCCAAAACGTGTTTTCCCCATGCAATTTTCCATAGGGACCGTTAATCGCAGCTACAACCCGAACTGCTGAATGGAATTACACCAAATTTGGCAGAAAGGTAGACCTTGGTTCAGAGTCGTGCCTTTTGCTTAAATTGTGTAAATCCATTCAGTAGTTCCTGAGAAAATCAAAATCAAAATCCCATATATATCTATGGCTGCGGTGGATCTGCGCACCGTAAGCGCACCCTGCCGATCATGAGCTGTATTCTAATTGGCTGTCAACAATCGGGAAGTGTTGGCAGAAATCTTGAGCCTCGGTAGTATCGAGGCACAAGAAACCTAATTAAAAACATGCAAAACGCAAAAAGGGGGCAGGGTAGAAACCCCCTGACCCCCTAGGCCTGCTCAGGGGATCCCACAAGGACCCCCAAGGCCAAAATGTTTTTTCTTTTAAATCGGCAAAATCCGCACAGGGTGCGCGGATCTTGCTGAAAAAAAAATAAAAAGCGTGGCCTCCCGCGCTACAATGCTAATTAGCCGGGGGGGGGGGGAATCCCAGGGGCATGGTAAAAATAAAGTATGAGGGGGCTCAATCCCCCCACACTGCCCCGATGACCGGCACCCCCGGGGTAAAGTATGAATAATTGCAGGGGGCACATGGCCCTCTGCAGCCCCGGGGACCGCCACCCCCCCGGGGCGTAATAATTTATTGTGGGGGGCCCTCTAAGGCCCCCGAGCCCTGGAGACCGCCACCCCCGGGGCTCGACTCTATTGACATTGCGGGGGGCACACTGCCCCCCGCAACCCCAGGGACCGCCAACCCTGGGGATTTTTAAAAATAAATAAATACCCTATGTGGGGGGCTCAAGCCCCCGCACATGCCCGGGGACCACCACCCCCCAGGGCTTTGCAAAATATTCTGGAGCTTTGCAACCTCTTCTGGAGCCGTTAATGGCCCTCGGGACCACCACCCCACAGGGCCGGCTCCTGCAGTGTCCCGGGGTGCCCACCGCTGGGACACTGTAGTTTGCAATGACAGGGCGGGAGCCTCGTGGCTCCCGCCCTGTCATTGCAAACTGCTTTGCTTCATTGAAGCGAGAGCAGGGAAACCTGCTCTCGCTTCCATGAAGCAAAGCAGATTGCTTTTCCACATGGGGAGCAGCATGTTAGCTGACCCCATGTGGAAAAGCAATGCTGGCTCCCGCAGGACGTGGGGAGCTGGCTGGGACCGTGGGGGAATTGGGGTCCCCCACACGGTACCCAAAGGAGAGGGCCAGCCCCGGGGGATGGGGTCCCCGGGGGTACAAATGGGCCGGGAGCCCCAAAAAAAAAAAAGGAAAGAGCCATGCCCCCGGGGATAGGGTCCCCGGGGCCTATTAAGGCCTCGGGAGGGGGGCCACGCGGCCCCCTTCCACTTTTTAAAATATTTTAAATACAAAAAAAAATTTAGGGGGCAGGCCCTGGGGGATGGGGTCCCCAGGGCCAAAACAATAGAAAAATAAAGGGGGCTACACAGCCTCTTTTCTTTAAAAAAGAAAAAAAAAGAAAAAAAAGACCGGCATCGCGCCGGAGACCACGCCCCCTCCTTTCTTCACTCTGTAAACGCGCCCTCTGGCACATTTGCGGAGGGGGAACACATTTCCCTTAAATACTGGGAGTCCCTGGAGGCCAACTAGCCCACCAGGAACCTCCAGGATGCGCCAGGAGGCTGCGTTGCAGAGAGGTGTTCTGAGGCCACGCCCCTTTTTACACCGCTCTGCAACGCAACTCTGTGGCACTTAATGGAGGTAGCTGATGGGCTAGTTGCACCCCAGGGTTCCTCAGGATTCAAGGGGAGGTAATACCCCAACTTAAAACACGCCACGGGCGCGTTTGCACAGTGGTGAAGGGAGGGGACTGAGGTGATATGTGTGCAAACACGCTCTTTGGCGCGTTTGAAGTTCCGGAATTAATTCCTCTTCAATCCTGAGGGTCCCTGGGGGCCAACTAGCCCACCAGGTACCTCCAGTAAGCCCCACGGAGCTACTTTGCAGAGTGTTGTAAAAAGGGGCGTGGCTTCTGAACACCTCTCTGCAACGCAGCTCTCTAGCGCATACTGGAGGTACCTGGTGGGGTAGTTGGCCCCTAGGGACCCTCGGGATTAAGGAAGAATTCATTCTCCAACTTAAAATGTGCCACAGGGCTTGTTTGCAGACGTCACCTCAGGCCCCACCCCCTTCCTTCATCATTGTGCAAATATTCCTCTAAAATCAGCCAAACTACGATTTCCGATTTACTCACCTGTTATGAGGAGAGACTTCAGTGCTGTATCTTTGCGCCCAGTATTGCTCCTGAAAAGTAATTCTAACCATACTTACCAGTAACTTGAATTTCCTTCCATAGGATATCATTGCCTGCTTTTTGCTGAAAAAGTTTCTGAGTGTCGATTTTTAAAACGTACAAATATTCCTCTAAAATCAGCTGAACTACGAATTCCGATTTACTCACCTGTTATCAGGAGAGACCTCAGTGCTGCATCTTTGAGCCCAGTACTGATCCTGAAAAGTAATTCTAACCATACTTACCAGTAACTTGAATTTCCTTCCATAGGATATCATTGCCTGCTTTTTGCTGAACAAGTTTCTAAGTGTTGATTTTTTAAACTTACAAATATTCACTAAAAATCATGCCAACGATAAAAACGTAATTACTTGCCTGTTTTAGATAGAGGTCCCAGTGCTGAACCCAGGAGTCCAGCACTGCATTACAAAAGTAACGTGAACATACTTTACCTGTAAATTGAATTTCCTTCCATAGGATAACATTGGTAATTCCAACTGAAAAAAAATAAAAAAAATAATATAAATATAATAAAATAAAAATATTAAGCAAAAAAAATATTTTAGTTTCAATATTTAAAAAAACATTTTTTTCCATTTATATTAAAAATATATAATGTAATTTAAAAAATAAAATATGTAAAAATAAACAGTTAAAAAAACTGTAGAAAATCAGCTCAAAAAATATTTTTAAAATTATCATTTAACAAACTTTTGAAATTCACTGAAAAAACCATAGGTTTCAGACATGTTATAGTTAGGAATTAGCATTTAAAAAACCTTAGAAATTCACTGAAAAAACCATAGGTTTCAGGGCTGTTATAGTTAGCTGGACATTTCACTCGTAGAAAACCATTGAAATTCCTCCGTTATAGTTAGTTCTGCTAACTATAACTCGCGCGCCCGCAATCCACTGCTGATGATGTCACATATTACATCATTCATTACATGATCAGTGACATCACTGATGACATCTCAAATAACATCACTGATGACATCATCCACGTGACAATCAGATACACCTCATCAGTCATGAGTTACTTTATAATTTTTGTTCTTACGATGAGTCGCCCGCCCCCTGCTAGGCTCACTCGGAACGTCTAAACTCTCACCACATGTGAAAACAGCACCCTAATGCCTCCCATGACTTCTAGTCTGCCTCTATTCTCCGGCCCCCAGTAGACCACCATAACACCCCTATGTCCAGCTTTTATGGGACCCTGCTGAATACTGTAGCTTAAACGCTTGTGAGGTCTCCCTGGACCCATGTTGTATCCCCACCGCTGTCGACTCATTCATTCTGAACTGAATCCTCTTCCGAAGTCATATGCTGCCTCACAGACCGCATCCTCCATGTCGCTCCTTATTCCTCCAAATCAGACTCTCCTATGAGCCAGTAGCTTAATGCACTCTCTGCTAAACAATAATGTCAATGTTAAACCAACACAGTGTGGGGCATATTACCAAGCAATAGCGATAATTATCGCTATTGCTTGGTTAGAGACAAAAATTTATCGCCGACCTGCGGCGATTTTTATCGCAGATAAACCTTGGTAATCGGCCGCAATGCATGAATATCGCTGAACAGTCAGCGATATTCATGCATTACCGAGCTAATGCTCTTAGCCATGTTATCCACCTCCCATTAGATAACATGGCTAAGAACTGCTCAGGGCAGGTGTTAGCTTTTGGAGATATTCGCGCTTAGCGCGAATATCTCCATAAGTTGGTAATAGGAGATAGCGATGTTAGCGACTGTTTCCAGTCGCTAACATCTTGGCACGCCCACTGTGCAT
This sequence comes from Lissotriton helveticus, assembly GCF_964261635.1. Classification (NCBI taxonomy): domain Eukaryota; kingdom Metazoa; phylum Chordata; class Amphibia; order Caudata; family Salamandridae; genus Lissotriton; species Lissotriton helveticus. Next base: position 469,853,926 of record NC_136062.1, read on the forward strand.
GTCATTAGTGATCAATTTCTCTGACATGCAAAGTGGGGCCCAAGATGGTCGCTATCTCCTACTAGCTGTCGCAAACTGGTGTTAGCGACAGCTAGGTAATAGAGAGATAATTGTATCTCCGCTTTCTTGGCTTTTAAAGCCAAAAAAGCGGAGATAAACCCCCTTGATAATATGCCCCTGTGTTTTTCCATCATGGCTTTCTGGGCTTTATTTCCTGTGCTGCGTTGCATAATTTCTTGTAAATCAGTGCCTGGATGTCCGGGTGATGCTAGTAAGAGAGGAAATTCTATAGCTAGGTTGGAAGAGTGGCAGAGGCAGCAAGAAAGAGTGTTGAAGGAAAGAGGCCAGACTCTGATGGCAGAAGGTCTGAGTGCAACAATATCCCAGGAGAGTAAGATACATTAGTGGAAGGGCTCTTGTATACCGGGGATAAAGGCAGTGCTTAATTTGTAAAAAGATAAGTGACAGGGCTCTTGTCAGGAGGCCACGGCAGCCTGCACCACCCATTGCCCACGTCAGCGATGTTAAATGACTGTACCAACACAACTACTGACCATCACACTTCTACAATTGTGACAATGCAAAGTATTCCCAGGCCCCCAAAGCGATACAATAAGGCTTGGGTTGTAGGTCTTAGTCAATTCTAATGTATAGTCTATTATTCAACAACTCTTGTGAGTCGTATCTCTAAATTAGACAAACAGCACCACAATATGGCAGACTGTCCTATGTTCTGGTGTTGACAATTAAGCACTGCTGCTGACAATTAAGTGTTGCTGCTGAGCACCGGAAACCACTGGCTCAAATTAAGCACTAGCTAAAGGTAGGCAGGAGAGTGTTGTAGAAACAAGTGTGGAGTCCTTAAGGGAGAAGGACAGTGTTCATGAGTGGCAGGGGCCAGTGGCTCAGTGATATTGACAGGGCAGTGTGCTGTTGATAAGAGGGATGTTTGTTATGTTATGTGGTTACATTGTAGTGCAGCACTCCACCTCAAACGTGAGTAGAATCCAATTACAATACAATGTGTCGGGCAGTAGAGGCCAGGACCCTTCCACCCTGCTTCTCTAACTGGGCGGCTGTGGTAATGTTACTGGTTTTAATGGTTTAATGGTTAAGCACATCATAGAAACACAAGTGATTGATAGGTAGCCAACCATAATGTACAACAAAGTGAAGCATGATAGAGGTACAACATGATGGGACAGCCAAGGTGGGCATGATTCATAAAGATGAGGCTTCCGTTTCAACCCAACCCCCTCGGTGATTCAGTGCGGTGGATTGGCCCGGGCAGGTTGTTCCAAAGGCCGGAGGGGTAGGGGACTTGGGGAACCACTACAAAGAGTTGTCTGCTTTTATATTTGTATTTGGCTTTAGGGTGCCTCGGAGAAGCTCACCTGCTGAGCAAGGGCTGCTTTTGAGGTATATTGCATAATTTATTCCGCGAGGCACTAGGGAGTTGCATTTGTCTGTGAGGCAGAGAACCGTGAATGTGATTCTCTTTTTTACTGGGAGCCAGTGTCATCCTTTGAGGCGAGTCGATGCATGTTATTTTTTTTTTGTTCTAGAATGCACTTCTCAAGTGTGCAGATGTTTTCCTGTTCAGGATGTAGCTTCCAGAAGTAGGGCCTGTGTACAAAGGCGGCTGGCCTCTACTGGGGGGGGGGGAGGGGGTGGATGCACACGCAAACTTAATTTAAAAAGACTTATCGAACGACAGCCTCGACTTTCCAGCTCTTCTTTCGCCAGTACCCACAGGAACTGGATGCTGCAACTCCCTTAACCAATCCCAGAGCTGCTTTCATGCTGTGAGAGCAGCGCCCAGATTGAAGGGAGCGGCCTCACCCGGCGCTCCACAGCGCCCTGGAGGCCTGCACTTACTCTAACCCAGCTGACCTAAGTGCATGTCTGGCTGGCCAGCAAAAGGGACATCTGCACTTTTTAAAGTGCACAGCCAGCCCAGCCTTCTCCCTGCTGCGGTCACTCAGCAGCAGACACTCCACCTTCCTGATGCTCTGTCCGGGACAGGGGATGAAAAATAAAATAGTAATAAATTACCATTTCATTATTCATCTCCCGGGCTTTGGGGAGGAATTTAAGTGGGGCAACGCTCCTCCGCTCCAATGGAAGAGCCGCCTTGCCTGCATATTGGATCCTGTGCTGCTTGACACGTGCTATTCAAAGCTGTAGAAATGATTGCTCATGAAAACACTGACACAAGAATTTTAAAAAATTGAGGTTTCGTGGTCGTTTATAGGTCTCGCGACCTGTCAATGCGCATGCACATTGAGCGGAGCGATACTATAGGGGCTTAAACAGACTTTAACTAACTGGCGATTTGATGCTGTGCCCGTGCGTTTTTAGGTCAATGCGCAAGCGCATTGACCTAAAATGCGCGTGCACAGCATCAAATCGCCAGCCATCTGTTCCCCTGCAGCTCTTCCCGCTCCGCCCCACAAGCTTCCCCCAGCGTGCGCTCTGGCTCAGCCGAGCCGCACTCCTCCCACACCTTTGAAGTGAAGCTTCACTTCAAAGGCCCCTGCTGCTTCACACTGTGTCGCATTTCTCCTCCCCCTCCCCACAGCAATGCCCTCCGCCATCCGTACTTTCACTTTGACGGCCGCAGGCCGTCTCTCGTGTTTCTCCTCCCCCCTCCCAGTGTTTTTTTTTTTAACTTGTTTTACTGGTTTTTAAAGAACACATCTTTTGCTTCTTCCTGCGTTTCATCTTTGAAATGCTGACAAAAACAAATCTGTTCCATTTCTTTTTACGTGAACGCAGCAAAATACTGCGTAAACGACGGCTTCGTTACCTATGCTGGTGATACATATAATGTGAAGCAAAACCCTTTCACCCATTTCCTATGGTAAAGGATGCAAACGTATTAGCTAGATATTCAGCACATATTCAAAACGATTACAAACATGGCCCTGAGCAAAGTCGTACAAGAATTTGGCAACTGCAAGCAGCTAACTTACGAGATCACAATAAAAGGGACTCGGAATGGTGCACCCTAAAGACTAACAGTGATTTTGCCTAGTGATTCGGAAAGTGGACTAACAAGCATTTGCAATGCAACAGGTCTCGCAGTTGTGAGAGTCTGAGCTATTGGCATTGTAAATGGTAATGCCTTTATTTCTGTGTTGGTTTTCAAAACATAAATAAAAGGCATTGTCATTTACAATGCCAATAGCTCAAACCCTCGCAAATGCGAGACCTATTGCATTGCAAATGCTTGTTTAATCTATTGACCGACTCTCAGCCTAATTTTGCGCCGTGTGGAGAGGCAGCTCTGCTTGTTTTTTTTAGCATTGCCACGGTCCAATTACAGGTTTTACCATCTGTGGAATTTCACTTGGCAAAATCAAACCGTTCAACCCACACCTTTCACCTACTGAAAGCAGGACCAGGGCCTGGGCCTGGGTGCCTGAATCACATGAAGTCCAGGGCCCAATAATTCTGTGACCGCATGTTATTCTCCATTGAATGGATGTTTTTACTACACATGCAATTACCACACATGCCTTTCCCACACAAGTCAGTATATTGAACTTTTCAGTTTTTAATTATTATATACATATATATATGTACCACTGCCCACCCCTAAAGCCTACGGGCCCGATTCACAAAGGTTAACTGTGCCAAAATTCTAACGATTAATTTTGGTATGCACAAAGGGCATTTATTACTCGTAAATGCCCTTTGTGAATACCAAAAGTCGTAAAGTTAGATTTTCGTCTCATTTTACCTTTGTGAACCGGTCCCTACATGTTGTCTTACCTCCCTTTACTATTGCACACCCCTAAACTCTAAAACTACCCTTACCTCTCTTTACCATACCCAACCTTAACCCCTAAAATGACCTTTACCTCCCTTTACTACTAGGCGCACCTAAACCTCTTTTTAAAAAAAATAACATAATTATGTTTTTATTTTTTAAGTATATACTTATCTGCATATTAAGGGCTTGTGTGGTAAAAGTACAACTACTTACCTGAGTGATACTTACCAGTGTATTAAAGGTATGCATTGTAAAGGTGCAAATACTTGCTTGAGTGGTACTTACCTGCTTATTAAAGACATGCGTGGCAAAAGTACATATACTTGCTTGAGGGGTACTTACCTGCTTATTAAAGGCATGCGTGGCAAAAGTACATATACTTGCTTGAGTGGTACTTACCTGCGTAATACAGGCATGCGTGGTTAAGGTACAAATACTTACCTGAGTGGTAATTACCTGCGTATTGAAGGCATGGGTGGGAAAAGTACAAATACTTGCCCGAGTGGTACTTACCAGTGTATTAATGGTGTGCGTAGTAAAGGTACAAATACTTGCCTGGGTGATACTTACCTGCGTACTGAAGGCATACATGATAAAGGTACAAATACTTGCCTGAGTGTTTCTTACCTGCTTATTAAAGGCATGTGTGGTAAAGGTACAAATACTTACCTGGGTAGTACTCACCTGCGCATGACAGACATGGATGGTAAAGGTACAAATACTTACCTGAGTGGTACTTACCTGTGTATTAAAGGCATGTGTGGTAAAGGTACAAATACGTACCTGATTTGTACTTACTTGCGTATCACAGACATGTGTGGTAAAGGTACAAATACTTACCTGGGTGGTACTTACCTGCGTATGACAGACATGGATGGTAAAGGTACAAATACTTATGTGAGTGGTACTTACCTGTGTATTAAAGGCATGTGTGGTAAAGGTACAAATACGTACCTGAGTGGTACTTACCTGTGTATGACAGACATGTGTGGTAAAGGTACAAATACTTACCTGGGTAGTACTTACCTGCATATGAAAGACATGGATGGTAAAGGTACAAATACTTACCTGAGTGGTACTTACCTGCGTATGACAGACATAAATGGTAAAGGTACAAATATTTACCTGAGTGGTACTTACCTGCATATTAAAGGCATGTGTGGTAAAGGTACAAATACTTACCTGGGTGGTACTTACCTGCGTGGTAAAGGCTACGTGAGAAACGCACTACATGGCAAAGTTTCCTTGTAAAGGCGCTTTCCCTTCTCCAGTCTGATTTAAACAGTTCTAATGGCTGGTAAGTGGTGCGGTGAAAGGAGCCGGAATCAGTCACCCAGACCCAGTGCTGCTTTGGGTCTGGATGAGAGCCTGGACACAGTTGTTGCAGGTGATGTTGTGACTGGAGGATCCAGCTCACCTGGAAGACCATGATGCCATTCTAGGTCTGGCCTAGAGACAGCATTAGCTGTCTCACGGCCTTAAGTTTGGATCACTATAACTAACTGTAATTGGCATCTGCCCTTTGTGTGAGTGGGAAAAAAATTATTTGACAGACCATCTAAACAATATTTACTGCAGATGCAGTGTTGGGAGGTCAGTCGGCACCCGGCCAAGACTTGTGTATGCTTCTCGCAAAAGAAGAACCTGAATCCCAGTGGTGGCTGCCATCCACGGGAAGAAGCAAGAGGGGTGCAGGTGCACACGCTTAAAAATATATATACATAAAAAATAAAACGTACCTAAACTCAACGATGTCCTCGCTCCAGACCTCTCCTTTTGACACAGGAACAGGAAGCAGCAATTCCCTCGACCCATCCTAGGGCTGCTCTCACCAGTATGAGATTCAGAAAAGGGGGTGGTGATGGACAGAGCAGCTGAGTTAAACAGAACACTCATACCCAGTCAAGAGATCAGGGCTTGATCCATCACCGTTTTTTAGCTCACTGCACCATCCCAGTTCAGAACCTGGCTATATGCAAATTAGTCTGTCCCTGGCCCAGTGCATCATGGGAACAGGGCAGACCAAACTACCAAGCCAATTCTTTACTGGAAAGGAAACAAGCTTCCGGGGACCGGTTTCTGGCATTACAGCCGTCTTCAGCCCGGCTTGCTTGAATCCTGATGGTGCAGTGAGCAAGGGACTCATGTCTGAGCATACCCTGCCACTCCTATAGTGGCCAAAACGATTCAGAAAAGGGGGTGGTGATGGACAGAGCATCTGAGTTAAACAGAACACTCATACCCTGTCAAGAGATCAGGGCTTGATCCATCACCGTTTTTTAGCTCACTGCACCATCCCAGCTCAGAACATGGCTATATGCAAATTAGTCTGTCCCTGGCCCAGTGCATCATGGGAACAGGGCAGACCAAACTACCAAGCCAATTCTTTACTGGAAAGGAAACAAGCTTCTGGGGACCAGTATGAGAGCAGCCCTAGGATTGGTGGGATCGACCTCACTCGGTGCCCCACTGTACTCTGGAGGCTTTGGCTTTCTCTAACCCAGTTGTCTTAAGCAGCAGCGTCCGGCACTGTTCAGAGGTAGGGGGTGGGAGGGGGGGAAGGACGTGAGGGGGAAGCGGGTCTAAAATAATAAAATAAAAAGTTACATTTTTCACCGTCCTCCCTCGCTCGGCCACATGAAGCACACCCAGGATCCCAGTCAGCCAATCACAAAGCTACCTTAGCTTGCTCGGGACGTGAGATGAAAAGTAAATTGCTAATTAATGGGCATTTTATTTTTCCTCTTTGGGGGGATTATTTAATGGGGCGATGCCCCTCCGCTCAAACGGAGCCGCCCTGCCGAAACCTTCATATTCTGAGGAGATTACCCGCCAGTGGAGTCCTGGGGGCAGGGAGGGGGCAGCAGGAAGGAGCAGCTGTACTGGGTCCAGGTCACTGCCTTGGAGACCTGTGTGTGAACCTTGATGGGCAACAGAAAAGTATCTGGTGGAACAGACCAGTAGACCAGTTGTAACTAGTTTCGAACTGGTTTTGGCTCTGTTGGAACTTGAAAGTAAATGATGAAGGAGCATGCCCTCGCTGTGCACTGGTGTCAGTCCCAAGAATGAACTGGTGCCTGGAAAGGAGGATGAAGAGCTGAATCCCAAATCTGGGAAGGTGGTAGCTCCGCCTACTGGTCCAGGCAGACACAGAGGGGCTGAAGACAGTCCCTGCCCTGGAAATGCAACCCAGTAAACACTCCCATAAGGAAATCTGGGGCATTTGGAAGCTGTGAACTAGGCCTTCCAGGACATGGCAACTGACTGTCAGCCAGCCCCACCGGCCTGGCATAAAGCACGAAGGATTCAGGCTCTTCTTGATGTGAGGAAAGCTCCAGTGCAGGCAAAGACTGAGACTTCCACTGACACTCCTTGCTGAACTGAGCTGGAAATCTGCAGTGAGACTATTAAACTGAAATTCTTTATCTTTAAAGTCACTGATACCATTGCTTTTTTGGTCCTATTTTACTAAAAAGATATTTCCCAGTTTTACTAATATTGAGTGTTTGAGTTTGTTCTGCCTGTATCCTTCTGTCACCCTGTGTGAAGGCACACTGTCTCCTGAATTCAAAGACACAATGTCTGAGACAGACAGAGGTTGCCTCATTAGGAGGGACTTTAGTGCGGAGATGAGAGGTTCTTCTTGCTTCCTACACTGCCCTAGTTCTGTGTTTGCTGCTCTTTCTCTCTCTGTCATTCAGCGGTGTTCCTGCTCTACTCCTGCTGCTGCTGCTACCAGTGCGTGCCCACATCTGTCTTCCTGCCATCGATCCCGGTTCCTGCCACAGCCCTGGCTCTCCTTCTTCTGTTGCTGCTTTTGTCCCCTGGTCTGTGAGCCTCTGGCTGCCTTTGTCCCCTGGTCTGTGAGCCCCTAGCAGCCTTTGTCCCCTGGTCTGTGAGCCCCTGGCTGCCTTTGTACCCTGGTCTGTGAGCCCCTGGCTGCCTTTGTACCCTGGTCTGTGAGCCCCTGGCTGCCTTTGTCCCCTGGTCTGTGAGCCCCTGGCTGCCTTTGTCCCCTGGTCTGTGAGCCCCTGGCTGCCTTTGTCCCCTGGTCTGTGAGTTCAAGTTCAAGTTAAGGCATTTATAAAGCGCACTACTCACCCAGAGGGTCTCAAGGCGCTAGAGGGAGGGGTTCATTGTTTATCGAATAGCCAAGTTTTCAATTCTTTTCTGAAGGAGATGTGATTCTGAGTAAGGCGGAGGTGGGTGGGGAGTGAGTTCCAGGTCTTGGCAGCCAGGAAGGAGAAGGATCTGCCGCCCATGGTGGTTTTTCGGATGCGCGGGACTGCGGCGAGGGCTTGAATGGATGATCTTAGTTGGCGGGTGGGATAGTAGAAGGACAGTCGGGAGTTGAGGCATTCTGGTCCTAGATTATAAAGGGCCTTGTGTGCGTGGGTAAGAAGGCGGAAAGTAATTCTTTTGTTGACGGGAAGCCAGTGGAGGTTTTTTAAGTGACCGGTGATGTGCTCTTGGCGCGGGATGTCTAATATGAGTCTCGCTGATGCGTTTTGGATGCGCTGGAGCTTTTTCTGCAATTTTGTTGTAATTCCGGCGTAGAGAGTGTTCCCATAGTCCAGTCGACTCGTGACCAGTGCATGGGTGACAGTCTTTCTTGTTTCGAGGGGGATCCAGCGGAAGATCTTTTTGAGAATGCGAAGGACGTTGAAGCAGGAGGACGATACGGCGTTGACTTGTCTGGACATTGAGAGAGAGGAGTCTAGAATGAAGCCAAGGTTACGTGCATGGTCAGTGGGTGTGGGCGCTGATCCCAAAGCGGAAGGCCACCAAGAGTCGTCCCACGTTGAGGGGGAGGATCCAAGGATGAGCACCTCAGTTTTGTCTGAGTTGAGTTTTAGGCGGCTCTGTTTCATCCATTCGGCTACTTCTTTCATACCTTCGTGAAGGTTGTCCTTGGCGGTGTTGGGGTCTTTGGTGAGGGAGAGTATCAGCTGGGTGTCGTCGGCGTAGGAGATGATGTTGAGGTTGTGTCGACGTGCGATGGGGGCGAGGGGACTCATGTAGACGTTGAAGAGGGTGGGGCTGAGTGAGGAGCCTTGAGGTACGCCACAGATGACTTCGGTGGGCTCTGAGTAGAAAGGGGGAAGTCGGACTCTCTGTGTTCTCCCGGCTAGGAACGAGATGATCCAGTCCAAGGCTTTTCCTTGTATGCCGATGTTGTTGAGGCGTTGTATGAGGGTGCTGTGACAGACAGTGTCGAAGGCGGCGGAGAGGTCGAGAAGAATGAGGGCCACTGTTTCACCGTTGTCCAGGAGTGCTCGGATGTCGTCGGTCGCCGCAATGAGGGCGGTCTCGGTGCTGTGTTTGGCTCGAAAGCCGTTCTGTGAGGGATCCAGGGAGTTGTTGGATTCAAGGAAGGCTGCGAGTTGGCTGTTGACGGCTTTCTCGATGACTTTGGCCGGGAAAGGGAGGAGGGAGATGGGTCGGTAGTTTTTCAGTTCTGAGGGGTCTGCTGTTGGTTTTTTCAGAAGGGCGCTGAGTTCGGCGTGTTTCCATATTTCTGGAAAGGTGGCTGAGTTGAAGGAGCAGTTGATGACATCGCGGAGTTGGGGAGCGATGATGGAGTCAGCTTTGTTGAAGATGTAGTGGGGGCAGGGGTCAGAAGGTGAGCCAGAGTGGATTGAGTTCATGAGGCGAATGGTATCATCAATGGTGATTGGGTTCCAGGAATTGAGGTAGTTAGTTGGAGGGGTGGGATCAGAAGGGGGTGGGGTGAGTTGGTCATTGGGAGTGTTCTTGAAGCTGTTGTGGATGTCGGCAATTTTGTTGTAGAAGAAGGAGGATAGCGCATTGCAGAGGTCTTGGGAGTTAGTGATGTCGTTGGATGCTGCGGGAGGGTTGGTGAATTCTTTGACGATATTGAAGAGTTCCTTGCTGTTATGAGAGTTGTTGTCGAGACGGTCCTTAAATGCTGATTTCTTGGCGGAACGAATCAGTTGGTGGTGTTTGCGGGTGGCTGTCTTGAGGGAGGTCATGTTGTCTGAGGTTGGTTCTTTTCTCCAATTCTTCTCCAGGGTGCGGCAAGTCTTCTTGGATTTTTTAAGGTCATCATTGAACCAGGGAGCCTTTTTGCTGAATGATTTCAACTGGTGTTTTTTCAGGGGTGCTAGTTCGTCCGCACTGTGTGTAATCCATTGCCTGAGGTTTGTGGCTGCTTGGTCTGGGTCCGTTGTTAGGGTGGGAGTGTTTTGGCTGAGGGATGCGAGGAGTTGGTCGGTGGTGATTTTGTTCCAATTTCTTCGGGGAATGGGTTGTGGACGGTTGTGGCTCAGGGTTGTTTTGTAGCTGAAGTGAACACAGCTGTGATCCGTCCAGTGGAGAGCTGTAGTGTGATCGAAGGAGATGTGCTTGCTGGAGGTGAAGATAGGGTCGAGCGTGTGTCCGGCTGTGTGAGTGGGGGTGTCGACAAGTTGTTTGAGTCCGAGATTGGACAGGTTGTCCAGGAGGGTGGTGGTGTTGTTGTCGAGAATGTTGTCAAGGTGGTAGTTGAGGTCACCTAGAAGAATGTAGTTCTCGGAGGCGAGAGCGTGCGGGCTGACGAAGTCTGTGATGTCGTCACTGAATTGAGATCGGGTGCCTGGGGGCCTGTAGATGAGGGTTCCTCTGAGGGTGGTCCTGGGGTCGGTGTGGATCTGAAAGTGGAGGTGTTCGGCGGTTGCAAGATTGTCGTCAGAGCTGGTAGTAATTTTGATGGTGTTTCTATGGACGATGGCGATGCCTCCTCCAGTTTTTTTAATGGTGCGGTCTTTTCGAATGATCTTGTAGGTGTCCGGTATGGCTATGGCGATGTCGGGGGCAGAAGATGCGTTCATCCAAGTTTCAGTGAGGAAGGCGATGTCAGGTGACACGGTGTCGATTAGGTCCCATAATTCGGTTGCGTGTCTGTGGACCGAGCGGGTGTTCAGTAGGATGCATTTCAAGTCGTTGGGTTCGGAGCTGAGTGTGGAGGAAGTGTGTTTGGTGAGGGTCCTGAAGCAGTTGAACTTACAGGAGAGGCAGGAGAATGGGCCGTGGGTACGTCCTGGGGTAGCTACGCAGCATAGTGGGGTGCGTCCTGCGTTGAGGGCGAGGAGAGTAGCGGCATCATAAGTTACTCTGGGGGGTTGGGAGCGGCATAGGGCAGGGGGACGGGCGCTGGGTGCGGTCCAGGAGCGGACGGGCGTAGACGGGCTTACCTTTGGCGCACCTTCGGCGCGCATGGGGCGCGAACGCTGCGCGTGGACGCTGCGCGCTGAGGAGTTTGACAAATATGGATAGTGGAGGGGGAGGGGCGAGGGGGGGTCAGCTGGGAGGCGGGAGCGTGGTGGGGGGACGGGCTGGGATACACAACAACAAAATGGCCGTGGGCCAAAAGGTAAACAGGACGCCCTGATTGACTAGCCACAAAGCGCTGTGTCAAACAATGCTGGCAGCAGAGCGCTGTAACAAGTACTGCAGTTCAGAGTCAGCAAATTACTTCAGGCACCAAAGCGCTGCTTCTCATTAAAAAGCGCTAAGTTACAAATACAGTTCAAATTACTTCAGGCACCAAAGCGCTGCTTCTCATTAAAAGCGCTAAGTTACAAATACAGTTCAAATTCCTTCAGGCACCAGAAAACGCTGCTAGGATACAAAGCGCTATATCAAATATCTGCAAGGCACGCTCAGCCGGTTGCTACGATACCAGATGTGAGGGCGGAAGGGGAGCGACCGTCTCCGACGAAGTCAGGGATGGTCACAGCGTAGGGGCGGTCGGGTCAGCTCCTATCATCCAGTGGGAGGGGGGGTCAGCTGGGAGGCGAGAGCGTGGTGGGGGGACGGGCTGGGATACACAACAACAAAATGGCCGTGGGCCAAAAGGTAAACAGGACGCCCTGATTGACTAGCCACAAAGCGCTGTGTCAAACAATGCTGGCAGCAGAGCGCTGTAACAAGTACTGCAGTTCAGAGTCAGCAAATTACTTCAGGCACCAAAGCGCTGCTTCTCATTAAAAAGCGCTAAGTTACAAATACAGTTCAAATTACTTCAGGCACCAAAGCGCTGCTTCTCATTAAAAGCGCTAAGTTACAAATACAGTTCAAATTCCTTCAGGCACCAGAAAACGCTGCTAGGAGAGCCCCTGGCTGCCTTTGTACCCTGGTCTGTGAGCCCCTGGCTGCCTTTGTCCCCTGGTCTGTGAGCCCCTGGCAGCCTTTATCCCCTGGTCTGTGACCCCCTGGTTGTCTTTGTCCCCTGGTCCTTGGGCGTCTGGCTGACTTTGTTTTCTGATCCGTGGCCCCTGGTGCCTTTGTCCCCTGGTCTGAGCCTCTGGCTGCCTTTGTCCTTCGGCCAGTGAGCACTGAGGGTGCCCTAGTCTAGGGTCTCCTAGTTCTGTTCCTGCGTTTGTCCCCTGGTCCGTGAGCCCCTGGCTGCCTTTGTTCTCTGATCCGTGGCCCCTGGTGCCTTTGTCCTTAAATCGAGGCGGAAGAAGATATTATGTGTAGCGTCGTGCTACGAATTACCACAGACACGGGATATGTTCTCACCAGAGCTTTATTTCTCACATCCGACTTCGACCCTGTCCCTAGTCTAACTGCCCACTTCCTTTGTCCGCTCCTCCTCTTCCTGTATCCCCCTAACTCCACCCACCAATCAACTAGACTGCACACAACTTTAGATCTCCCCCTTTGTTAGCAAATTAGAAAATAAAGTCTAACTGGTCATAGTTCTTCAATCAACCGCACAGGTCGTCGAATATCTCGTCTGGGTCGTAGGACTACACCCGTCCTGGAGTCAGTTTCGGCATGAGTCTCTGCTCTCTGTACTGCAGCTGCATTGCCAGATTCCTCTATGTCCAGTCTCTCAGTCATTTTGTGGAGGGCATCCTTGACGGCAGGAGCGCATCTTTGGAAGTGCGACACATACCTGGTAATTCTCCTGTTCTCTGATTCAGCGGTTAACATTGTGCCCTTCTGTTGAGTAATCATAAGAGGTCAGCTCTGAATTTGCAATCAGTCTTTCTTTGCTGTTCCTGCTTGACTAAAACACAGTCACCTTCTAGCAAAGATGAAGACCTGGCTCTCCTCCGAGTGTCAGTGTAGGACTTCATCTTGTTCTTGCGCCCTCGGTCAGCCACTACTAACTCCTCGTGTGTTCTTGTCGGCGACACCGGTCGCAGGGCTCCTTCCCATGTGGGTATGCGTGTTCTGATCGGTCGTCCCAACATGAGGGTGGCAGGACATTTCCCCGTAGGTGTTGTTCGATATGCCCTCAAAACCTCGTTGAGAGCCACTTGTAAGTCTTTCTTGTCACAGGTGGCTTGCTGGAATGTCTTTTTCAACATTGCCATAAATCGCTCCACCATGCTGTTGGCCGGAGGCCAGAGGGGAGTGATCTTGCGGTGTCTAAAGTTCAGATGCCTTGCAAATTCTTCAAATTCATGCCCGTTGAAAGGGGGCCCATTATCTGTCTTGAGTTCTTTAGGAACACCCCAGGCCGCAAACACTTCATCCAACACCGCAATAGTGCTAGTGGCACAGGTGGAGGGTACAAACTGAGCTATTGGAAATCTGGAGTACTCATCCATTATCACTAGGACATATTTGCCCGACTGAAGGGGTCCATAAAAGTCAATGTCCAGTTCTTGCCATACACCACTGGGTAACTTTGACAAGTGCAGGGGTGCTGGAGGATCTCCTGAATTGACCAGTTGGCACTGGGGGCAATCCTTTAGGGTGAGCTCCACCATCTGGTCGAGTAGCGGGAACCACACTCGCTCTCTGAGCACCCTTTTTGTAGCTACCACTCCACGATGACCCTCATGGGCTAAGTTGATGACTCCCTGGCGGAGTTGCATCGGGATGACAATCCGTTGGTCCCTCAGTAGGAGCCCCTCTGATGTGGCAGCTAGTTCTTCGCTCACATGCTTGAAGGCCTGCATTTCTTGTCGGGCCTGTACGTCACACCCTTCTTCTTCGCTGTCGTGGCGCCAGCGATTAGTCCGCAATCGGCGCATCACCCTTTGTAGAATGTCATCTCGAGCAGTGGCATCACATATTGCCTCCAAGGGAACCGCCGGTGGTCTGGCATGGTCCACAACAAAATGGATGTACTCTTCAGCCACAGATGGACATGACGCCTGTGATGCTTGAGGGTGCCTGGACATATAATCAGCTGGATTCGCTGATTTTCCGGGTTTGTGCACTATCGAATACGTGTACTCTTGTAAACGCAAACCCCAGCACTCAATTCGAGGTGGCATTTTGGCTCTGGGATTTCCGAAAATGGTAACTAGTGATTGATGGTCAGTCACTAGCGTAAAGTGCTTTCCATATATAAAGATGTGAAAGTGCTCGCACGCCCACACAACCGCAAGACTCTCCTTTTCTGGTTGGGAATAAGCCTTTTCCGTGTCCGACAGACTTCTGCTGGCATATGCCACAATGTGCCTCTGGTCTGTCTCGTTGTCGAACTGAGCCAGTATTGCACCCAGTCCGACTGGGCTGGCGTCAACGGTGATCTCAGTCTTCCTCTTAGGACTGAAATATGCCAGGTTGTCCGCTGATTCGATAGCCTGTTTAATTTCTCTGAAAGCCTGCTCGCATTGGGGAGTCCAGTTGAATGGCTGTCCTTGTTTGGTGAGGGATCGTAATGAGTGACTGATGATGGCATAGTCCTTTATATATCTGGCACAATAACTTGCCATGCCCAGAAAAGACCGAATGTCACTCACATCTTGCGGACTCTTGGTGTCATTCAAGGCTATCACTTTTTCAGGATCGGGCTTCATTCCAGCTCCGGAAAACACATGACCAAAGAATTTGAGAGTGGATTGATGAAACTCACACTTGTCTTTGTTTAGGGTGAGGTTGGCCTCCAGGAGGGCATGGCACACCCGGTCTAGCGCTTTGTCATGTTCTTGGATATTTGAGCCATATATTAGGATGTCATCACTATAGTGTATTTGGTATGTGCTGGATGGTCTGGCGGATTGCTTCTTGAAAGGTCTCCGCAGCAGACGAAATGCCGAAGCTAAGTCGCTTGTAGCGGAATAGACCTAAATGGGTGGCGAATGTTGTTATGTACCGCGACTTCTCATGTAATTCCAACTGGTGGTACCCCTTATTTAAATCCAATTTGGAGAAGACTCTGGCGCCATTTAGTGATGAGATCATGTCACTCAAATGGGGTCCTAGGTGACACGCCTCCTCAATGGCTGTGTTGGGAAGCCTCATATCTACGCACAAGCGCACCTTGTAGGGCATGCCCTCATTTGGCACTATGACTACAGGTGACCACCACGGTGTTGGCCCTTCAGTCCTCTCGATAATGTCTGTCCGTAGCAACTCTTGAATCTCATCTTCCACCGCTTGTTGAAGGTGGAAGGGCACTCGTCTAGGGTGTTGTGCGACGGGAGGTATCCGTTCATTGATATGTAACCGGATCTGACACTTGTTCATCTTCCCAAGCCCTGTAAATAATTTGGGGAATTTGTGTATGATGTCCGGATCATCACTTACTCTGTACAAAATCTCAACCAGCCGAAGGCGCTCCGCAATGGGCAGACTGAGGAGACAATCAGCTTCTGGGCCTTCAATTACGTGAATGTGTGCCGGCACAGCAGTATCTTTGTGCCTGAGAGTAGTTGCGAATTTCCCCAGGCAACGAAAAGGTCTTTTTGACATCCATGTGAATACTCTGACATAAGCCGGGCTCAGTGCGGGTGGTGGTTTCATTTTGTTATATTCAGTCACAGGGATGTAGTTCAGTGAGGCCCCACTGTCCATTACAAACTTGGTTGGGTGAGTTCCCACACTTATGTCTAGTCTGGGGTATCTTTTTAGTTGATCTGGGTCCGCTACCATGCATACATGCTCATCAGTACATCTCGAGTCCCGAGATGTTGACCTGGATCCTGTAGATGGGGACCTCTCTCCCATTGAGACCTGCGAGACTCTCTGCTGGAGCGTAAGGAGCCAGAGGATGACTCTGGTCGATCCTGGACGGCCTTCACATGATGCCGCCGGGTGTCAGGACGAGACGATCTCGACGTCTCCTTCATCATTTCCTTTCGATATTCTCCACACATAGCCTCAAAGTGATTTTCTCTTCCACATTTTCGACACTGCTGACCGAGTGCTGGACCTGCATCAGTATGTGGAAAGTCGTATCCGCATCGATAACATTTGCGGGGGCGATCTCGTTTTTTGTCACCACGGCGAGACTCATGGCGTCTGCGCCCTGTGTAATGTTGGCGGGACGATGCCCTAGATGTCCGATGTCGGTCTCGAGAGCGTCTGCGGGTGTCCTTGGCTTGCACACGATGCAATTGTTCCCGCCTCTCACTATGTCCTGTCTCCATTCTTCTGGCATGTTCCTCTGCTTGATCAGATATCCGGGTCATCTCCTCAATCTCATCGAGAGTGTGACCTTTCCGTAGCAGTCGCCTTCTGAGAGTTTCCGACTGGCATGCTTCAATTATCCGCAGTCTTATAGCATCCTCTGAGGAGAATGTATCGAATTCACAATATCGAGACAGTCGTCTCAATCTCATTATGAACGTACTCATCAATTCCTCTTTTTCTTGATGAGCTTGGTGAAACATGTACCTCTCATAGTCCACATTTCTCGTATGTAAAAATCTCTTGTTCAGGGCATCCCGCACCTTGACATACGATCCAATTTCAGGAGGCGGCAGCTCCTTGATGACCTTACTGATTTCTTTCCCAACAAGATTGCGCAACGGAATTAACTTTTCTTCTTCATCCGTGACCTTTGATCCCTTCATATAGTCCTCAAAGTCCTCCAACCACTCCTCCCATCGAGGTCCCATGCCTCCTCCAGCTATGAGGGCCAGTGGTTCAGGAGTAAGCAGATATGAGACATTGGACGTGCCTGGCGTGACTGCTGCCACATTCGCTGCATTCCTGTGTGGTGACGTCGACATCTTTGATTTCCGTACCTTTGCTTTTGCTTATGCTTGTCTGTGTTTGCTGTTGCCTTTGCTCGTACTGGTCGTCTTTCCTCTGTTGCAGTTACTCGTGCTTGTTTGCTTTTGCCCGTGCTTGTTCTACTTTCTTCTCTTGCATTTGCTTGTGCTTTTTGTTTTCTGTTGCCTTTTCTCGTGCTTGTTTACTCTTGCCGTTGCCTTTGATCGTGCTTGTTTGCTTTTACTGTTGCCTCTGCTCGTGCTTGTTGTCTTTTTTCTGTTGCATTTACTCGTGCTTGTTTAATTTCTTCTGTTGCTGTTGCTTGTGCTTGTCTACTTTTGCTGTGGCCTGACCTCAAAATGGCCGCCCTATGCTCTGAATAGGGATTGGGGCTCACCGCCTGACTCCAAGATGGCCGCCGCTATGGGAATCTCGATTCCCACGAGATCTCAGGTTCCTTCACCCTTGCAGGCTCACGCTTTCACCGGGACTCACCGGCAAGCGGTCTCTGCAATCAGCAGCACCTCCACATGCTCCGTGGATCCTGGAGCAGCAGGTAAGATCGGGGTGGGCTCCCGATCTTCTTCTAGTTCTCCACACCACGCGACCTCGGACATTCGAGGCGGGGCCCCACAATCCAGCGCTCGACCGCGCAACTCAACGGGGCACTTCCAGCGCGCAATTTTAGCACTCCACACACGGGGCTTCTCCCGCTTGGGCTCCACGCGATCAGCTGATCGCGGAGCATCGAGCGCTTACCGCTGGCCGGACACTCTCGGCGGCGGTCTCTTGCACAGCAAACGTGTCGCGACGGCGACCTTCACGGTGTGCTGTCCGGGGACGGGTCACTCACTTGTCAGGGTTCAGGGTGGCAGGTTGCACCATCCCACCCTCGTCGCCAGCTGTAACGTCGTGCTACGAATTACCACAGACACGGGATATGTTCTCATCAGAGCTTTATTTCTCACATCCGACTTTGACCCTGTCCCTACTCTAACTGCCCAGTTCCTTTGTCCGCTCCTCCTCTTCCTGTATCCTCCTAACTCCACCCACCAATCAACTAGACTGCACACAACCTTACATCATGGACCTCGGTTTTGCTATAAAAACTCTTCCTCTTGGCAATATCAACTGGTAGGATTGTAGAAGATTCTTGGATGTCCCATCTAGAAGGCATGAGGGGAGGGTGCCTGTTTCTCCTCCCCCATGTCTATAATCAGGAATCAATGAACTGGTTTTCACAGAAGAGATTCAGAGCGCGGCGACCGCCTTGAAATGAATCAGAGTCCAGAGGAACCATTACTAGGGTGACCAGGCGTCCCGGATTTGCTTGGACAGTCCCGATGTTAGAGAGGGTCGGCTGAAAACGGTGGGAGGTATATTTTTATGTTTTGCAAACCAGGGATAGTTAGCAGCTGTTATAAGAACGTAATTTAATTAAAAGGCCTGCTACTGGCTTTAAAAATTGCATTTTATGTATGTTTTTACTGCCTCTTCTGTAATTGTCTGCTGAGGAGCACTGTCACTCTGTGCGCTGGGTTGCAGTAAAATTGTAGTCCTTCTATTTTTGGGAAAGGTCCCGGTTTTAGGCTTTAAAATTCTGGTCACCCTAACCATTACACCTCAGAGGAAGCGCAGGGCGCGGAGGTTTGCGCGTTTGTTTCCATGGAAGGTTCAGCGCACTTCACTCCTGGACCCTCTGCGGTAAAACCCCTTTCAAAGAAAGGGGAAGGTGGTGTACCTCGGAACTACAGACTAACTCGAATATTAGATATTTCAGAGGACGTGTTATTAATCCATCTTGAGCAATGGCTCTGGGACAAGGGTCTTCTCCCCACTAACCAGGGATGGTTCTGGGAGGGACTCACAACCACAGATCACTCTTTTGCCTCATGGGCCAGTGCTAAGAAAACCCTTGACTTGATCCAGGGCTTAATTTGTAAAAAAAAAAAATTCCAGCGCCCTGGTCAGGAGGCCACTGCAACCTGCACCACTCATAACCCCTGCCCACGCGGCTAATGACAGTACCAACACATCTACTAACCATCACACTCTTACCGATTTGACAATTCGGACTATTCCAGACCCCCAAAGCTATAAGAATGGATTTGATGAAGGGTATTTGTCATTTTTGATGTATATTGAATTTAAAAACAACTGTTGTGCTCATCTGTAATTAAACAGTGCCACCATGTGGCAGTTGTCAGAGGTGCCGGTGTTGACAATGAAGTGCCGGTGCCGAGCACCGGAAACCACCTGTTCAAATGAAGTACTTCCTTGAGCCAAATGAGAGGCTTTGGTGTTGCTTCCTTGGCATCAGCACAGCCTTTGACACAGATGAAAGATGGCGGCTGTGGGAGAAGATGAGAGGTGGAATATACCCCAAGGCCTCCCGTCTTTGAGGCAGTCATTGCACTCGGCAGACTGGACGACGATGGAATTAGCCCAGCGGGACCTCTCTCTTCGATAGCAGACTGAATGTTTGCATCAAGGCTGTGTCTTGGCGCCTCTACAGCTCAGTCTATGCCTTGCAAAGCTGCTCTAAAAGTGATGAAATGGATCGAGTCATATCCTGTGTCTGCCGTCCCGGACAGTACTGGCCCATTTAAACCCCTGCCTGTGTCTGCAGTATGTCGATGATTTAATACTTTAGACTACACTATAGGCTTCCAGTGAAGCCTCAACACCCCAGCTATTCACTGCGAATCAAACTGATGACCGGTGGCAAAAAAGAACAAATGCCAAAGGGTCTCTTGAAATCAATACAATTGAAACAGTACATTTTATATAAATACGCAGGCTCGTGTCCTGGATGAGTAGTGAGTGATCAAAGGCATCAGAAGGTAACACCAGTAGATTGACTCAGGCAGACTTCGAATGCCGGGGGTGCTTCTTTTCCACATAGCCTGCATCCATAGAGCACTGCAAACAGGCTTTTAGGATATTGAAATACGACACTAGCATGCCTATTGCGTACTCAGTTTCACGTTTTTGTATTTTCCATGTGGTGTGTACGGCGAGCTGTTTTAAAGTTGAGTCTTGCCTGATCAGGTCCTCCTATTTTATTATTGGGTTCGGTGCTTTTTTAAGCTGATATTTTGTAATTTATTTTAATTGTGTAAGTTTGTATCTTGTACCTATTTATCTTTTTTGAACTTCTATTTTTAACATGCCCATTTTCAAGCTATTTGTATTTAGAACCATGAAAGCTTTATTAGGAAAATTGAATGAACGAACTAGGCTGTTTTTTTAATTTGTGCTTTTATAGTCTTCATGGCCGAAATAAAGATATTTTGACTGACTGATAAATACGCAGGGCGGAATTTTAAAAATTACAAACATACACATGTTACATAGGATTATTTATAGGTTGCTTAATCCCCCACGGTCCAAAAATGTGATCCATAGAAAACAACCTCAGTGAAACGTATATAGAAACAGGACTGCCACTTCTGACTTCATATCTTATTGTTATGAAAACTGTACATTAACTTGCTAGAACTCATTCACAATCCAGGTTTGTATCTAACTGATATAGAACGTGTTTTCCTATATCTATAACATCTTCCCGAGTGGGAAAACTGTCCTAGTACCATCCATCGATATTCAGAGGAAATAAATTCCTACTGAAACTATCAGTCAGATGCTATTTGCTCCCAGGAAATTGTCGCGCATCTGAAATCTAAACAAACACAAATAAAAAATGATATTATGATCACTACCTGCCATAAAACCCCATTTCTGCAACCCTAGGCTGACTGGAAGTGCATGAAATGATAATATATAGTGGACAGCCGCAGCACAATCAAAGACTGACTGACTCTGTCACCTTATTATGAAAAGCCATTCAGAATTATTTACCTAAAGAACAGTAAAATGTATCATTCACGTGTAAGATATTATACGGGAAACGGCCACTACAACGCGGCCGTTTCAACGAAAACCTTAACCACGCATGCATTACAACGCATGCGTGGTTAAAACGAAAGCCTTTACCACGCATACGTTTACTACGAGGTAAGTAGTAAAGGCATGTGTGGTAAAGGGTACAATTACAAAAAAGGGGGATGGGGCGGCCCCCCCCCCCCAAAAAACACTAACCTTTAGTCGAGATGTGCAGGCAATCGGCGTCGTAGAGGAAGTTAACGGCCGTTTCTTATTTACTACGTATGACGTCACCACGGAAAAATACGTGGAGAAGGATAAGCGTGAAAATAGCATTCCGTTGTAACGCATGCGAGATAAAGGCATGCGTTACAACGGAGTTCGTTGTAAGAACATACAACCATATTATACAGGGATTAACAACATGCAACAACTAAAAATAAACAGTGTATTGGTAATCCATCAGTCTCTAAACCATCCGCAATTCACAAAACATCACTGTCATACACTAAGGGGCCTATTCCGATGTCGGACGGACCTGAGTCCGTCCGACATCGTTCAGGACCCATAACCGACCGCCCTGCTGTGGTCTGTTACGGCCCTGCTAGTATGATGCGACCGATCCCTGTTCGGTCACATTCGTATGGTTCACAATGCAAGCATGCATTCTGAGCGGAAAGCATGCTTGCAATGTAAAAAGCCCCAAGGTGCCTGCCACCGGGTGCACGGATCAACAGAGGGGCACCATGGGTGCCCCCAGGCCGCCATTCGGCGGTCTGACATCCATGGGGGCCCTGCTGGGGGCCCCCAGAGACAGTTTCCGACTGCCTTTTCGTGCCGGACACACCGGCACGAAAAGGCAGTGGAAAACTGCCATCGTACTCCCTTGGTCTGAAAGAGGCGACCGGGGGAGTACTGAAGGATTTCCAGATGGCAGACGGGCTCTCCTAGCCCGTCGTAGGCCATCCGGAAATCAGAGTCTGATTCCTTTCTGACCAAGCCCATCGGAATGGCTCGGTAGGAAAAGAATCCGGCCGACACGTTCCTATTCGTTCGGAAGGGCTCCAAAACATGGTTCGGACCCCTTCTGATCGGAATCGGAATCGGCCCCTAAGTGTTCACATTCCAATATAACACACTCTAAGGAATGTTTAACAAAATATTGACGGACATAAAATCGACCTACAAAAATATTGACACAAATATCGAAGTGAAAAATATTGAAGTCCTATCTACATAAAGGTACATACTACAATTTTGGGACAAAAATATCGTTGTCAAAAATATTGATGTTAAAAATATTGTTTTTTTAAAATGTTTTAATAATACTGTCCTCATATCCAGCATCTGCCCAGACGACTGGAAACGTGCAGAGGTGAAACCCCTCCTCAAGAAACCGACCGACCCAACAGACCTTAAGAACTACCGGCCCATCTCTCTCCTCCCCTTCACAGCCAAAGTCACCGAAAGACTCGTGAACGCCCAGTTGACCCCCTTCATTGAAGAAAATTGCATCCTAGATGCTTCCCAGTCTGGCTTCCGCAGCAACCACAGCACCGAGACCGCCCTCCTCACAGCCACCGATGACATCCGCATGCTGTTAGACCAGGGACACACCACAGCCCTCATCCTCCTAGACCTCTCAGCAGCCTTCGACAAGTCTCACATCGCACACTTGCCGCCAGACTACACAACGCAGGAATACAGGGATCCGCCCTCGACTGGGTCCAATCCTTCCTCTCCGACAGAACCCTGAGAATCAGACTCCCCCCTTCCTCTTAGACCCCACTGACATTGTCTGCGGAGTTCCCCAAGGATCTTCACTAAGCCTTACGCTCTTCAACATCTACATGGTCCCCATCGCCGCAATCGTCAGACAGCACGGGCTTATCATCGTATCCTACGCCAACGACACCCAACTCATTCTCTCCCTCACCAAGAACCCAGAAATCACCAGACTCAGCTTCTAGGAAGGAAGGTGAAACATAGCATTCTGCATGAAGGACAGCTGCCTAAAGCTCAACTCCGAGAAGACCGAGGTCC
Source organism: Lissotriton helveticus (assembly GCF_964261635.1). Lineage (NCBI taxonomy): Eukaryota > Metazoa > Chordata > Amphibia > Caudata > Salamandridae > Lissotriton > Lissotriton helveticus. Next base: position 469,876,538 of record NC_136062.1, read on the forward strand.
TCATCCTCGGACCCTGCACCTGGTGGCACTCTGCCCTCGGGAGCACGCCCACCCCGACAGACCACGCTCGGAACCTCGGCATAATCTTCGACTCCTCCCTCTTCTTAACCGACAGATCATCACCGTCTCCTCCACAATTTTCAACCGCCTCCGCATCCTCAGTAAGACCTTCAAATGGATCCCCCCAAACTGCAGAAAGACCGTCACCCACGCACTCATTACCAGCAGACTTTACGCCTCAATCAACAAAACTCTTTTGCGCAAGCTCCAAACCGTCCAGAACCCAGCAGCCAGGCTCGTCCTAGGGACACCACACCACGAACATATGACCCAACACCTACAAAGCTTCGCTGGCTCCCCGTCGAAAAGAGGGTCACCTTCGATATCCTCAACCACGCCTACAAATCCCTCAACATCATCAGACCCAAATACCTAAACGACCTAGTATGTTTCCACGTACCCAAGAAGCAGCTCTGCTCCTCTGACCTCGCCCTCGCAGAGGTCCTCTGCATCCACAGAAGCAGAACCGGCGGGAGAGATTTCTCCTACATTGCAGCCATAACCTGGAACAAGCTCCCGGTCAACATTAGATGCTCCCCAACCGTCCACACGTTCAGGAAGGACCTCAAGACCTGGCTCTTCGACTGACCCGGAGCTGTATCCCCCCCACCGGCGCATTGAGACCCTCATGGGTGAGTAGCACGCTCTATAAGCCACTGATTGATTGACTGTAAAAATTAGTAAATAATACATATAATTAAAAAAAATAGATATAAATATTAAAAAATATTTAAAAATAATAACTAATACTTATGAGGTTACAATTAATTAAACATATACATATAAATTAATATATATTCTTACTCCACATATTACAACAGTAGGGAAAGCGTTGGATAGCGGAGGTGTAAAAATTACTATTCCCACTCCAGTGAGTCCAACAGTAGGGAAAGCGCAGGATAGCGTAGGGGTAAAAATTACTATTCCCACTCCAGTGGGTGCAACAGGAGGGAAAGCACTGGATAGCGTAGGGGTAAAAATAACTATTCCCACTCCAGAGAGTGCAACAGTAGTGAAAGCGCAGGATAGTGTAGGGGTACAAATTACTATTCCCGCTCCAGAAAGTGCAACAGTAGGGAAAGTGCAGGATAGCGTAGGGGTAAAAATTACTATTCCCACTCCAGTTAGTGCAACAGTAGGGAAAGCGCTGGATGGCGTAGGGGTAAAAATTACTATTCCCACTCCAGAGAGTGCAACAGTAGGAAAAGCGCAGGATAGAATAGGGGTAAAAATTACTATTCCCACTCCAGTGAGTGCAACAGTAGAGAAAACGCTGGATAGTGTAGGGGTAAAAATTACTATTCCCACTCCATAGAGTACAACAGTAGGGAAAGCGCAGGATAGCGTCAGGGTAAAAATTACTATTCTCACTTCAGAGAGTGCAACAGTAGGGAAAGCGCTGGATAGCGTAGGGGTAAAAATTACTATCCCCACTCCAGAGAGTGCAACAGTAGGGAATGCGCAGGATAGCGTAGTGGTAAAAATTACTATTACCACTCCAGTGAGTGCAACGGTATGGAAAGCGCTGGATAGCATAGGGGTAAAAATTACTATTCCCACTCCAGTGAGTGCAACAGTAGGGAAAGCGTTGGATAGCGGAGGTGTAAAAATTACTATTCCCACTCCAGTGAGTTCAACAGTAGGGAAAGCGCTGGATAGCGTAGGGGTAGAAATTACTATTCCCACTCCAGTGATTGCAACAGTAGGGAAAGCATTGGATAGCGTAGGGGTTACATTAACATACTTATCAATTAAATAATTTAAAAAATTACATATTAATAATTAATTTACAAAAAATTACCAATAAATTTAAATTCATATTTACTTAAATAACATTAAATTACATCCCACACTGCAGCGCTGGGACACACTAGCCTAGTGTAACCAGGCGCATTATAAATTCAGTTATTATTATTAATATTATTCTCCCTTTAACACACAACACAGTACACATACAAAAAAACACAATTAATGTAATTCTCAATTAATCAATTAATAATAAATTAATTATAATTAATATAATTATAAATTAACTAAGTTTTATAAATGCATTACCAATTAATAATTAATTAACAATAAATGAATAATCAATAACAATAAATAAAAACAATCTCTTTAATTAATGTAATTTAATTACTTCCCACCCTATTCCCCCATAAACCCACAACCCACTACACATACAAAATCACATAATTAATTCAATTATGAATTAATCACTTAATAAAACCTAAATACCCAATAATAATTAATTAACAATAAATTAATTAACAATAGCAATAAATAAAATGTAATAATAAATTAATTATAATTAATATAATTATAAATTAACTAATTAATACAAATTAATTACTAATTATAAATTAATTAACAGTTAATAAATAATCAATACCAATAAATTAAAACATATTAATTAATTAATTGTAATTAAATGACTTCCCCTATAAACCCACAACCTGCTCTGATACTAAACCGCAAAATTTACTTTAATAAAATTACTAATTTCTAAACATTTATTTTAAAATTTATGAAAATACATTTAAAAAATGTTTAACATACATATAAAATACATACTAAAATACATAACACTAAAAATGTTTTCAATATTATTGACAACAATATTTTTGCTTAGGATATGACTTACTTCGATATTACTTACTTCGATAATTTAAGAAACAATATTACTTACCTTGGGGTCGATACTCAGGTCAACGATATTCTTGACTTCGATATTCTGTCCCTACAATATTAAAAACTTGATATTAATGTAGGTCGATATTTAGAAATTATTATTTTGACTGACCACCCACTTGCAGAACAACTCTGAACAGATTTTGCGTCAACCAGGCGTTTTGGTGGAACCTGAGATGGTTCACACTACCTCTTTCAGGACAACCTTGTATTCTCCTGAAGAAGGGGGTGTGAACCTTCTCAAGTACCACCGAAACGGCGCGTCGACAGAAAAAAGATTTCCATGTTTTTTATAATGTGTCCTATGGGAATGCACCCACTGTGCAGGTGCACATATTGCACCCAGGCCCTGCACAGTGGGTGTTCCTTCATTTTCAAGAGGGCAATGCCTGAACATAGGAGCAAACCCTTTCCATGTGTGCTTGCTCCATATTGTAGATGAAGGCCAGTTGTTGAAGTCCCCTGGGGGGTTGTAGTGATGTCATACTTAACTTTTTGGGCTCGGCTGCGTCCAGTCCCCTCATTCCATTGCTATAGAACGTTCATGCCGCGCTGTTCCACCAGTACTAGTTGGTATTTGGCTGGCGTTGGTGGAACATGCTCCTATCATTGCTCCGAGGAGCTCTCTTTCGTAGAATAAACATCTGTTCCTGAAATCCTGGTGTGCGGTGCCGTTACTACATTTCTTGGCGACGATCACCAGCCATATGTACTGACACCAGAGCAGCAGGGAGCGTGGTCGGTGGTCGTGTCTGGCCACCCTTTCAAGTCAATTGAAGGGATCTGTCTACCGGTGTGTGAGCGCTCACGTCAGAGGGCATGAAGATCTGAGGGAAGGAGTGACGTACTCCTTTGTTGCTGAGGCGCTAAGGATAGCACCTATAAACGGAAGGAGCTGCCTCGGCGATGAAGTAAGCATACGTGAGGTCTTGAGTGGATAAAGGAAAACTGCTTGTTAAAAATTCTGTGTGGGAGCGAAAGCAGTGCGGCGGATATTTATAATTGAAAGCAACTGATGTGAAGCGGTAACGGACACCGCGTTGAGTGGAGGAATAATACCAGAGACTAAAATTAAGATATTTATATCTTGAGAAGTGAACCATTGCAGAGTGGAAGTGACTCACATTTGGAACATCATTCATTCAGCGTGCAGCGAGGAAGAAGCACATGTGTGGCGGAGCAGCCAGCCGCAGCCGGCAGTGGGTGTACCTGCAGGGCGGTGACGTGGGGAGGGGGAGGGGCACTGCACAAATATGGTGACAATCACATAGAGATGCTGCAACATGCACCTCCAGACAACAATTGGCATCAGATTTCACGCGAAACATACAGACCAGGTCGGCCTTGGAGTGTGCAACGAAATTCGTTTTATTTATTTAAATGTTTACTTACCAGTAAAACTCCGTAATCCATACATTACTACCCGCAACCCTGCTCCTTACCCTCCCCACGTCACAACCCTGCTGGTACTCCCACTGCCGGCTGTGGCTGGGAGCAGCTGTGTGAGAAAGTTTCGACAGAAAATAGCTGTAGAGGTCATCTGTTACGTTTTATTCATATTTCATACCAGCGCAATATAAAAGGAACCATCTGAGTGTTACAAGACCGCTACAGTGTCTGCGTTTCGTTTACCTGACAGGATTCTGCTGCTTTCCGTCATCGAAATTACTTTTTGGATGTTGAGGAAAGAGAGTCAGGTGGAGTGAGCCCCCCAGTCGCCTATGTGCGCATTACATGCGAACTCAGCAGATGTGCATATTTTTTTTAAAGTTGCGGCGCAAAGTTATTGGCCAACTTTAGAGTCATGTCGGCTAACAAAAAAATAAAAAGAACGTTTTTAGGGAGAAAAATCAGGCATGGCTGCTTCTTGAATAATGATTCCTCCTTCCTTCAGGGCACAACCAGGGCAACCTTCAATGCCTTGGGAGGGATGTATGACGGTACAACGCGTGGTATTACCACGCATACCGTTACAACGCAGATTTTACAACGCAAGTCGTTACAACGACTTGCGTTGGGGGGCGCTGGATAGTGAATAGTTTAATTTACTATTCCAACTCCAGTCCCCGTGGATAGTAGGGAAGGTGTTGGATAGTAAATTAAACTATTCCCTATCCTACAGCGCCCTCCAGCGAAAGTCGTTGTAACGACTTTCGTTGTAAAACCTGCGCTGTAATGGTACTGCGTTGTTAAAATTTCGTTGTAAAGGATGTTCCCCTCTTGGGAGGAATGGATTGACCTGTTTGAAAACTACATCGTAGCTTTAGATGGTCTTGAGTTCTCTGCAGAGAGGGAAAAAACGCTCCTACTGGGTACCATAGGGAAGGAAGCTCATCGCATCTTTAAGTATTTACCAGAGATACTGGGAAGTAACAATCAACCGGTGGAGGATGTGTTCTTGGAAACCAGGGAGGGGGGTTGTGTAGTGATGTCATACCTACCTTTTTGGACTCGGCTACATCCAGTCCCCTGATTCCGTTGCTGTTCCACCAGTGACAGTGGTGTTTGGCTAGCGAAACATCTGTTCCTGAAATCCTGGTGTGCGGTGTCATTACTACAGGGGTCAAGCACAGTGTGCCATCCAGAAACACAGGGCCCGATTCACAGAACTAACTAAAGACAAAATCCTAAACTTACTACCATTTTGGTATTCACAGAAGGCACTTACTCATTTTGGTATTCACAGAAGGCACTTACTCATTTCGGTATTCACAGAAGTTAGGAGTCCTAACTTTAGGACTCCTAAATGCCTTCTGTAAATATCGAAAGTCTTAAAGTTAGGATTTTCCTCAGTTTAGGAGTAGTAAAGTTAGGACTCCTAACTTTAGGACTCCTAAATGCCTTCTGTGAATACCGAAAGTCTTAAAGTTAGGAAATTTCTCAGTTTAGGAGTAATAAAGTTGGGAGTCCTAACTTCTGTGAATACCAAAATGGAAGTAAGTTTAGGATTTTGTCTTAAGTTAGTTCTGTGAATCGGGCTCAATGATGGGACAAACCACAGGTGGGAAGGAGTGGGCTTACAAACGCACTGACTTTCAGCGCCTGCAGTCCACTCTGCACCCACAGGGAGGCACTGAGTTCACGGCCGGAGGCAGGGCCGCGGTCAGGGAAGGGTCAGCAGTCTTTGTTTTATTTCTGGTCTTCCTGCTCCTGCTGTGGGCGGTCAGAGGCGGCCGGATGCAGGCCGCTCACCAGTGTGACTGATGTGTTGCAGAGAATATATAATAATATGTAGTGGATGCGAGCTGGAAGCGGGGCCCATGCAGCCCCCTCAGGGCAGGAGCACAACGCAGGCGCAGGAGGCCCCCAACACTGCAGAGGGGCCCTACACCTTCGGGGGTGCATTATAAGCGCAACTGTCAATGAATGTGGTGAGGGGCCCCTCACCACATTCTGCAAGGGGACCCCATCCTCTTGAGACACGTCACCGGCTCAGGGTGTGTCCGGCGTGCTTTGGCCCTCAGTCCAGGGGGCAGTGGTAACAAGTGTCTTAGACTGACCCGAGGGAGGGAGAGAGAGCCCGCCTCTCGGAGCTGTACCCGCTGAGCACACATCCTTGGGCAGGAAGAGCTGTGCGGCCCCCAGGGGAAGTAAAGGTCGCAGACCAGTCTTCCCCTGGGGAATTCGCGCGGGACCGGAAGGACAAGGTTGAGGGTGGGATTAGAGGGGTCAAGGGGAAGGGGTGGGAGTAGGAGGCCATAAGGAGTCGAGGCGGAAACAGCCTCTTCATAACTCCTGAGCACCACCGGGAGGGTCATGGCAAACTTTGTGGTCAGTAGGCGGGGGTTTAGGGCAGGGGCCGACTGGTCGATCGGCGGGGAGTAGAGTTCGTTTTATGGCTGCGGCTTGTAGGGCTTAATGCAGTAATGTTTAAGGGGGTTATGGGCTCTGGCCCCCTGTTAGGGTCTGCGGTGCGGGCGGTGTAGAGGCTGTTGCCAGCACGTTGATCGGGCGGGGAAGGGCCGGGCGGAGGCATCGGCGGGGGTCGGTGTAGGTCTTGCTATGGATGGGCGCACGCTGCATAAGGCTGTGTCAAGCTGGATGGGCACCCTGTTCTGGCGTCCGGCTGGAGTTTGGGCGGGGGGCGGCAGGCCCGGTTTTATCTTTTGTTGCTTGCGCGTTGGGCGATTCCTGTGCGGGGGGACGCCGACGTTGAGGCGCAAGTGGGCCCGCGATGGGCGGGAGGTGGCCCGGTGGGGCCCTTGATGGGCCGCGTTTCGAGTAGGATGGCCGCAGGGAGGGGGATGGTGCTGCCAGCTTGTGGGCTCTGGCTCCCTTGCCCGGTTTTGATGCGAGTTGGCTGCCCTTGGGTGTGGGATCGCGGAGCAGGGCCCTACCCGTACATATTTTCAACAAATTCGCGAGGCCCGGCTGGAACGCACGCGGGGGGGGCAGTGCACTGCGGCTTGCTTGGAATGGCTTGGGCCCCCCCTTTCCCGGTCCTGAACCCCTGGGGGGGAGGGGCAGAGGAGCACGCGTCGGGGGGGGGCAGGGGATCTGTTAATGCAGCCCCTCCTGCATACAGTGGATACGTAGCCAGAGAGGTTGATTTAGGCCAGTTGTGGCGTATGACACCTTCGGAGTGTGGCGATGGCGGTTGTTGCAGGGGCTTTGTTGGGGTGCTGTGTGGGAGGGCCTAGGGGGGGCGGTCGCGGTACACAGGTGCGGTTTGGGGCGCTGGGCATTAGTGTTGAGGGACCGCCAGCACGGCGTGAGGCCGGGTGGTGCTCGGGCCCCACCTGGTTGGAACGGCCTGGTGGGGGAGGAGGGGGGACCAAGACCGGTATTGTTCCGGCAGAAGGGGATGCCAGCGGGGCGCACAACGGCCTCCAAACGCTGGCCTGAAGCAGTAGGGGGGTCCGCGGCGGCCAGCCCTCCATCGTGGGATCGCGCAGCTCAAGCATTGCAGCATTCTGAATTTATTGAGACTATGACCAGTGTGACAGTGGACGTGCGGCGAAAGGGGGAGCTGCACGGATAAGGTTCTACGGCTGGTTGGCCGGGGTGCATTGGGGGGTGGTGGGGGGGGGCACGAGGGAGGCTGGTGTACGGTTCACGGTCGGGTGACGGGTAGGCATAGGACTGGAGTGGGGACAGACAGGGCACGCCGGGTGCTAGTTGGATTGTTGAGAAAAGGGTTTTTTGTTGGTTCGGCGTAGTTGGCATTCATTGCCAAGGGTCCCGGTGCATTTCTCGGAGTGGGGGAAGCGCTTGGGGGCCGGAGGGGCCGATTGCTGCAACACGGTACTAGGTGGAATACGCGGCCTGATGGGTGGGGGATTGAGGGGGCTAGGAAGTCTGGCGGTTGGGTCGAGGCCATGGGGGTCCATGGCGTTTCACTGTCATAGGTAGGAGGCCGGGAGTCCGGCGCAGAGGCAGGATTGGATCCGGGGACGCTGGGGGCGGGAGTAGATGGCTGCGTGGACGTGGATGACTGACACAGATGCTGCAGATACCGCAGTCCGGCGTAGGAGTGGTAGGGCGTGAGGTTTGTGCTATAAGGAGATGAGTTTGCCTGATATGCTGACCCTGTTTGTAGAAGTAAAGTTTTATATGGAGCCTGCGCGCAGGGCAGTGGAGGGAAGACTCTGGCACGGTGCTCTTCTCATGAGTTACAGGAGACTTGGAGGTGCATTAGTTTCTCCCTGGAGGTGGTTTTTTGCAGTGATCAGCGTTGGGCAGCGGATGGATGGGTGACCGGCGTTGTGGCTGGTGTGCTTTGAGGTGCATGCTGGGGGCACCTGATTCTCAAGCAGGGCGATTTTGGTGCTTTAGGCGCTTTGTGTGGATGGTTTGTCTGGGTCACTGGAATCTGGGTGGTTTTTAGGGGTTACGGTTGGAAGGGGGCGATCTCCGCGGGCACTGAGATTATATTATTGTGATCGGAGGCTTAGGACTGGGAGTGTTAGTTTTTCGAAGAGAGGTGGTGGGAGTTCATTGCCGTAGATCGTTTTAGGCTTCATACGCAAGGGGGCTGCTTACGGTGGACCACGTTTTCTGGGTGTTTCTGGGGGCCGTTTCCGAGTTGACAGGCGGGGGGAGAGTGGCTGCAGGATTCAGGGTTGCGGGTGTTCGTCACGGTGTTTCTGGGTTGACGTGGCGACTGGACATTTGTCGGACGGGGGGAGGGCTAGGGGACGGAGGCCGCACTTCACGCAGGACTAATTGTTCTTTTCTACTACAGGAGTTGAGAGTGGAGCAGGACCCCGGGCGGTCGCCTGGCGGGAGTGGTCCCCCCTTTTTCTCCTGGGCATGGACCGTCAGACGAGGCGATTTAGCCAGTTGCCCAAGGGCTGTACGATGATGTAGGAATGTGGGGGACGTATTTGAGGGTTTGGGTTTGGATGCTGACAGTGTGTATGTGAAATGAGGAGTCGCCCATTCCAACGTTTCGAATGGGAGGCGGATGTCTGCTGGGAGAGTTTTGTTATTGGCTTGACGAGATGATGCACAGAGTGGGACATGGTGCGAGGAAGCGGATGATGGTGACAATCAGATCGCTGTGCGTTGGGCCTCGCAGGGGAATAAGTCGTCAAGGGGAGCCATTGCAGGACGGAGGTACAGGTTGGGGTAGTGAATTGCGCCGGGGGGGTCGCCTGCAGGGGCAATGCGGCCCGTCCATATGTGTTACTGGAGCGATTGGGAGCGGGCCACGGTGGTGGATGGTCGTTCGCCGAAAGGGGGCTCTGGTCATAATCGAAGTTTGGCCTACGGAATTCTGATTGGTCTACACGGGATGGGGGGCAGAAGGTGGACTGGTCGTTCAAAGCAGGGGGGCAAGTGACACGAACCAAGTTTCAGCCTGATCTAATTTTTCTCTGTCTCCCATGGTGGCGAGCAGGAGGGTGGATGGTCGTCCATCCTGAAGGGGACACTTGGCATTAGTAAGGTTTTGGGTTCCCAGCATCCTATCTGTCTCCATTGGAGACAAGCTAGAGGGAGGATGGGTACTCACCGATGAAGGGGATCTCGTCAACAGCGCAGTTGGGCACGGATTTTTTCCGTTATACTGGTTGCAGGCGAGAAGGTGGATGGTCGTTCACCGCAATGGGGGAGCTTGGCACAGGTTGTAATGGAGAACAAGAATGCTGTCTGTGTACATGGGAGGCGGCCTTGTGAGGTGGATGGTTGTTCAACTTGGAGGGGGTGCTTGTCACATGCGGCTTTGGTCCCGCATGAATCTTATGATATGCTGAATTCAGGCATAGGGTGGATGGTTGTCCACCACGGAGGGGGCGCACTTCCCAGGTAAGGTGTCGGTCACATTGAATCATATAGGTTTACAGTGGAGGTGGACAAGAAGGTGGATGTCCGTTCACCAAAAGAGGGGGACTTGGCACTGACTAGGTTTGGCCTGAGAATCCTACCTGTTTCAATTGGGATGAGTACATGGGGGATGGTCATTCGCCGCGGGGGGTGTACTGATAACGCATAAAGTGTCGGTCCCAGACGTATTTGGTTAGTGGTAGACAAGCGATCGGGTGGATGGTCGTTCACCGTCCATAGGGGCGTTTGACAGGAGCAAGTTTCGGCCGCGAGAGTCCTGGCGGTTTCGATTGGAGGCAAGCAAAGGGTGAATGGTCGCTCACCGCACACGGGGCTCTTTTTTCTATGAGCGGGGTTTTGGTCCAAGGATCCTATCTGTTTATTTTGAATGAGCAAATGGGTGGGTGGTCACTGTGGAAAATTAGTACGGTTTGGTAAACATTATCTGCGCCATCTTGCCTTTTTCCCTGATGCCACACTTTTTGTCGTGCGCGCCCGCCATTTTAGGTGCCTCGATCAGAACCACCCTCTGCACACCACTGGCCCCCAGCATAGCCCTTCGTCCTCACAAAGCCCGCACGCTGGCAAACCCCCCGCTCGCACATGCCTCGGGTCATAAACCCCTCTTCAGCGCAGCTCTGCCTCAGAACCCCATCCTGTTCCCAGCGCGACACCGCCCTTCCTTCCTTTCATGGTCCCAGGCCCTTTGATACAAACCCCTTTCCTGTGTGCCCGTTTGTCTTCCTCGTTCGCAGGCCGCCACCTAGCCCTGCGGATACTGTTTATTGCCCCCCCCCCGCCGTACAGTAGGAAGCTTCCCTCATCAAAGGACCCTCGAGTTGATCAAAGCCCCCACCCTATGAGATCCGATCAACCCCCTACATCCCGTGAATCGGCGGGATGTCCAGCTGCGCGATAATCATCACCTGTTGTGACCGGGGTGGGGACTTCAACTGTAAATGTGTGTGGGGACGGGCCTGAAGGGGAGATTCAGAGGATGTCCTTTCATACTTCAAAGCATTACAAAAACGTGTTACCTGCAATAAAGATCATGAAAATGTGTATAAGAGGCCAGGCCTCAGAGATGCGGTTAGAGCACCTCGTGACGATACTGGCTGTCTGAACTGATGTGTTCTCCTCCGGAGAGAATAAACCTTGTTTCCTGCCTTCCAGTCTCCAGCGCCTGCCTCTTCATTGATTAATATTTTGTGGGTTAAAGAGGCGATACCGCCTGGCAAATATTGATTGTCCCTGACCTAGTTTTTACAATTGGCGTCCCAAGCGTGGGGCCCATCAGCGACACGTGGATCCAGTGGGAGAGGTCCTGACGACAGAGTGAACGACTGCAACGATCGGGAGAGCTCTTGCCCAATAGACCCTCGTCTGGCAGCCGATCATCCGAACTTCACTAGTTCCGAACAGACCTCTCTCGAGTGATCTACGGTCCTGACTGGGAACCATCAGGAGTGCTGCGAGGAATACGAGGAAAAGAGGACGATCGGGCGCTGGACTCGGAAGACAAGAAACTGTCCATACGGTCCGGGTAAGGTCGTGTAAACACGACGAATTGCGAAATAATTGTTTAATGGTTCGGAAAATACTAGTATTACTCTTTGTTGACTTATTTGGAGATTCACTGTCTGCACACGGAGAAACAACAGGCTCTTTCTCTTTGCAAACAGTGAAGGATAGGTAACGCAGCCAGCGTGCCTATCTTTCTCCCCCACTGATTGATTATTTGTTCACGAATTGTTTTCGGGAGATTCCCTCTCCCACACTGATTAACTGTTTTTGACCCCGAGCTACTGTTCGCGGATTGTTTTCTGGAGATTCTCTGTCTGCGAACAGGAAAGAACAGGTCCCCCTTTGCAGATAGTGAAAGGGTAGAGGACGCAGACCTTTTGCGGGCCTACTTATTCTCCCCACTGGTTGTTTATTAATTGTTTTGATATTGGTTCATGAGGTATTCACTGCCTGCAAACAACGTAGAATAGAAATATTCTGTCTAGTCTTTGCACGCAGTGATAAGATAGGCAGTGCTGACTTTTTGTCCTCGTTGCGAGCCGTCATGTCTGTCTTCTCCCCACTGGTTGGTAGTTGGTTCAGCCCGGACCGTTTATTAGAGGTGGATCATCTAGCTCCGCTGGAAGGCACCCCTAATAAAGACATGTTCATAAACTATGGATTAGTTACCATAGCCTATAGTAAGCTGTGGCACAGGTACACCAAAGAAAATCAAGAGAAACAGTGGCCACTGATAGGATCCTTCAACCTTGATAAAATAGAAACGTTAGAAATAGCCCTTCGTAATAATAAGACAACGCCTATTATGCTCGACAGTCTCGGTATGTGGCGCAAAGAAGCAATGCAACGAAAGAAAAGAGACGAGGACAGAGTAGGTAAAGGAATATATCGACAGGACAACCCCAGGACACAACGACCCGAAAGTAATCCCCCGACACTACCCACAGGACGACCAGACTTAGGGCAAAACCAATGTGCTTTTTGTAAATATGCCGGGCACTGGAAAGCCCAATGCCCGACTCTACTGAACGAGAGTAGGAGCAGAGGGCCGACAGGAATAACAGGCCGGCAGAAAGGGAAAAGGCGCGAGACAAAGATGAATCAGACTGACATGGACAGGCCAGATAGAACCACCACGTTTGATTATGCCCGATGGCACAGATTTCGCCAGGCCGATTTCAGCGACATGTTCGAGTCCTCATAGATCAAGCAACGCTAAGACGGGAAACCCAGTCTAGCTCTAAATTACCCGGCGACGAACCCCGTACTACCACTACTGTTCCCTAACAAAAAAAAAAAAGCCACCCTTTTCGGATAACCTATAGAAACAATACACAGAGTAGTCTCGGACAGATTAGTATACATTCCATTAATGAACTCAAACTTCGAGTGCAATGGGACTGATTACTCTCTGCTGCCCCCCCCACTCTGTAAAAAGAAAGGAGCAATTACAGGCATGCATAGACAACCCCCATTACCCAGACATGCCTGTCCAAACAAAATACCTACCCCCACTCCGGAAGTTCCCGAAATGCCGCAGGTCACCGGTCACGCCCATCCGGAAGGTGAACCACACAGCACGTGTGGGGCGGGGCCTGCTGACAACCGTCGATCGAATCGCCAGTGGGATGTCCAGGAGGCACCACGGGCCCGGCATGAAATGGCTGTCCCATCCTCTTCTTCGCGGAGTGGGCTGGGAGGGAGAGGCGACGCGGACGAGCCTCTCCCACCTCCTCGGATAGGAGGCTTCCCAGCCCCAGTCCGGCCATCACAAATACCTCCGCCGAAATCGCTCCTGGTCGGGCTGGGAGGGAGAGGCGACGCGGACGGGCCTCTCCCACCTCCCTGGATAGGAGGTTTCCCAGCCCCCGGGCCGGCACCGAAATCCTCCAGCCAGGCGGCGCCCATACTTGCGCAGCACCGAACATACAACAGCGGCGCCCATATTTGCGCAGCACCGAACATGCAACGGCTGCGCCCATACTTGCGCAGCACAGGACATGCAATGGCGGTGCCCATACTTGCGCAGCACAGGACATCCACCGCGGCGGCCATACTTCCGCAGCACAGAGCATGCACCGCAGGTGACCATACTTCTGCAGCGCAGGACTTGGGATTTGTGGAGCACGGGATGTGGAGTGGCCGTCATGCCTGCCCATGAAAGAGGGCAGCGTGGAGTGCACCGGGAGAGGGAGACGGCGCGAACGAGTCTCCCTCGCCCCCCCCGGTGGGGGCATCACAGCTGCACCCTAGCCAAATGTCCTGCTCCCATGATACGGAGTTCCACTCTTTTCACCCCAAAAAGGTCTCTTCCACTCTTGCAGACTCGACGAAGGGCGGCTGCTGCAGGGCTTCAAAATGGCGTCTGGGCCCCTTGGAAGGCGGGTCTAGGCCACTAAAGTAACTTTGACCAGCAATGTAACTCGGACGCTTGCCCACCAGGGCACGAGCCCCCACCTCCGACAGCATCTCCACAGCCTTGAAGATTCTACAAAAGTCCCGGGAGCCCTCGGCCTCTGCCGGCTTCCAGTGAGGAACAACTGCCTTGGTCGCTAACGAAATAACCACGACATAGCCATCCCTTCTGTTAGCATGAATTTTTGAACTGCCGAAAAGGACTCTGGTCCAACCGCCGGTTGTAGGAAACATTTTTTTTCTGATGCTACTTCCGGACTAACCCGGCCCCGCCCAAAATGGCGCCGGAATCAATGAGAACTTACGAACACCTCGTGGTGTTTTTAGCTAAAAAGACTCGATGTTCTGAGATATGTATATGATCCTTTGTACACTTGACGAAAAAGAGGGAGGGTTCACTCGACGAACATGTAAAAGGATCACGTTAAAAATGTTGTTTCCGATGTACGATTTATTATGATATTATTGTAGCTAATACGTAACCTCGCTTGTGACACACGCCCACGGTATGCATATAGGAAATTTGATTACAACTAGCCTGACTGTGCTTCCAATTATGAAATGAATGCCCCTTGATCCCTCACCTATTGATAGACCTTTTTAGTTTCCTGCAGATGACTAAATAAACCCTTTTTTGAATGTTTTTAATGCTGCAAAATAACCCCCCTTACTATATGTGCTTCAGCCGTCGCCATGTCCGGCCAAATACGATTACACTCTCATATCCACATGCTGAACGATTGTGCAAATAAAGGTTTTCCAAACTATGAACAGGTATTGCATGCTTTTTTAAATGTGGGATCAGCGGGAGAGTTTTTCTGTGCACCCTGCTTTGCTCTCTCTTTAAGGTTATTAGAAGATGGTTGCCCAACCCCGGATGAAGGATCGAATCTAAGACACGATACTCTGCCTCCAAGTATGCGACTGGCTTAGGAACTAACGCATGGAGAAGGACCTCGACTTCTGAGGATGGGTAAAGTGAAGCGGTGTAAATGATAGAATGTTATAAAGGTACGACACTAAAAGGTACTAGGGAACAAATTGGCCGAAGAACTGATATGCCTTAGAACATCACAACGTTGAAAGAGATTTAAGGACCCCGATAGCTAGATACACCTACCAACTAGATACCTCGCACTAAGTGCTTCTGATTTTTTTAACGTTTCCCCACACACGGCCTATAAGGACACACTGACCCCCCCTCCCCCCTTTTTGGCTTCAGAAACCAAAGACCCTAGGGATTCTATCCCGAGGAGATAAGACGAGTATGAGGTAAGTAAAGGACTTTCGTACCCATGCATTTGATATGCTCGAATGTTGTCCCCCTCCCTTCCCCTCTTTTCCTCCCTCTACAGGTTACATTGGAGATCACGACCGAGGTATGGTGAAGATCTGAAGCCTCGCCATGTCTGATACACGAAACGGACTAACGCTGCCAGATGGCTCCTTAGCACACCCACAAACTGCTCTCGTAACGAAAGAGCCAATAAGTTGTATGATATGATGAAACACGGTCACCCCTAATCCGTGTTGCGTGAATGGACACATGTCACGTATGTCTGAAACTATGAGAGAATGTTTTTGTGTGACTGAAGCGTTGACTTAACTGATCAAAAGACCGAGAATGCAAGAAGTGCGATACAATGGTGTCTTTTACTCAATGCATGTCCCCTCTACCCTGCCTAATGCTCGTCCGTCCCAAACTGCATGCTTTCGAAATTCTAACATGGACCCGTAATGTCTTATGTTGTGTAAAGCGCTGAATAGCCTATCTTAATACACGGCCACTCCCCATGTCGCACGTGTACTATTTAGCCTATTGTTGCACATCTCTCTCTCTCTCTCTCTCTCTCTCTCGCTCTCTCTCTCTCTCTCTCTCCTCCACACTCCCGCTCTTCCGAACGACTAGCACCTAAATTGGCAAACCGCCACCCCTAGTGCACCCCCCAATTGGCTCCAAATACCGCAAGTATTTGCACAAATTTGTCTTAAATATAATCACCCTGATGCCGTGTCACTACCTCTCCTTTCTGCTAAATATTGATGAAACCTAGAATTGGCCAAACGGGAAAGGACAGGTAAGACGACTAAGGTTCCCTAATCTGACCCGTAATAAGGGAACTACATGTCAGTGGCTTCTATGATAAAAAAATGCCTCAGATAACGCGACCTTCCCTGTCCCGAATTGTCTCAATACCCAAACAGTAAAAGTGATCGAAACATCCCCATCTTCCCAGAACCCCCTCAGTTTTGTATCAGCTGCCCCGGACGAGAGTTTTAAAAATGTCCCTCACCCCCGGTTGTAAGAAACAGGTCGACTTACAACTAACACAGGCCAGCCGTTGTTCCTAGAAATGATTTGTTGATAAGCAAGCTACAGAGTTTAGAATTCGAGAAATGTCACTGAACGCTTACCAACTGAACTGTGGCCTTCTGCTAAATAACACCCTCATGACACAAAGCAAGACGATAGTCCCTCACCACAGTTTGCTATGTCCCTAGTTGTTTTCCATAAGACCCCGGTTTTTAATGAAGTAGTCAGGTTGTAAGAGGCTATGTAGGAACTAGAATGATGTTTGCGAAGTTAAGATTAGACCGAAATGAAGAAATCGTTGCAATGAACCCTGTTGAAAGTAAAATGTTTAGCTGAAAGGTAGGATGCATTGATAGAATGGAAAATTGTTTAGCCTATGTTCGTCCCTCAGAAAGATACCCATCAGACCATGGTGATAGCACGTTGCACTTTTTCGAAAAATATAAAGCCCTGGAGAACGGTATAGCTTTGTAAGGCTCGTACTAGGAAGGTGGGTCTCTGTCAGAAGAACTGACGTAACTGTAATACACAAAATGCAATGAATAGGTACCAGATCTCGTACCACGAAAATTAATGTAACACCAACAAGCACCAAGAAATAGTTACGCAGGAAAGTTATAGGAAATCCAACAAGCCCATCATCAATTATTTATATGTTGGTTGTGATACCCCAATATAACGGATGTTTCTCATTTGCTTGGAGCTGGGAGAGAAATAGACTTATGTGATTACCTTCCTCTGCCAATTCTCTAAAGACTGTCTTTTCAAACTCATTTAAGGGTACCACTGTCGGAGGAGAGAGAGACCGGATGTGGGAGCAAGCGGCCTGACTACAGATCGTGGAACATCTGCGACATTGGCCAAGGCGAGACCGCGACAGAAAGGAGTTGCAGGACGAGGCACTGTTTCCGACAAAATGAGAGGAAAGGGGAAAGGGCTGACCTGATGCCCCTGCTCGATGTTCAACGTGTGCCGAAAAGTCCCCGCTCTCTGAATTCGGTCATGAGCCCGCCTACCTAAAATTTTCCGTCCCCCTGGTCTGTTCCCGATCTGGCCCTGCTCCATCCCCCTTTTTCTCAGACCTACCCTATGGACTACTTACACACACACTTCTTCCACCTGAACTTTTTGACAATCGACTCAAAAGGACACAGGGCAAAAAGGACCTTTTTGACCAGGAAAGCGAGGAAAAGGTCATGCCCTGCAACGCGGAGCCTAGAAGAGAGCTGGACTCATAGCTCCACCGCCGGTGCTCCACCGCGCCAACAGAAGACGACAAAGAATGCTGAGAACTCACTAATAATGGTCCATGACAATAGGACCTCCCCTTCGAACAATGACACCCCTGATTATTGTTTTTACTACGTCTCATTTCTCTCCCAGCCACCATTGTATTGATTATGCTCCAACCAAATATGAACAGAATTTACACACGTAATAACCTATCAGTTCACATTCCAAATGAATATAAGTATCTATGAAATGTACTCAATGCTCTCACTACAGAATCGTTTTTGCCCAATATTGCATTACTATGACTTTCCTGCAAACGAGTTTATCGATAGACCCGCCTCCTAAGACGAAAAGATTTTAAATGTAATGTTTATAGCTCCTTCACCTGGGTTCCTACTTCTTTACTTATGACCGCCACAGTAGACATGGATAGGAAATAGGCCAGCAAGATGTCTTGGATATGTTAAAGGGAGGACTGTGGAAAATTAGTACGGTTTGGTAAACATTATCTGCGCCATCTTGCCTTTTTCCCTGATGCCACACTTTTTGTCGTGCGCGCCCGCCATTTTAGGTGCCTCGATCAGAACCACCCTCTGCACACCACTGGCCCCCAGCATAGCCCTTCGTCCTCACAAAGCCCGCACGCTGGCAAACTCCCCGCTCGCACATGCCTCGGGTCATAAACCCCTCTTCAGCGCAGCTCTGCCTCAGAACCCCATCCTGTTCCCAGCGCGACACCTCCCTTCCTTCCTTTCATGGTCCCAGGCCCTTTGATACAAACCCCTTTCCTGTGTGCCCGTTTGTCTTCCTCGTTCCCAGGCCGCCACCTAGCCCTGCGGATACTGTTTATTGCCCCCCCCGTACAGTAGGAAGCTTCCCTCATCAAAGGACCCTCGAGTTGATCAAAGCCCCCACCCTATGAGATCCGATCAACCCCCTACATCCCGTGAATCGGCGGGATGTCCAGCTGCGCGATAATCATCACCTGTTGTGACCGGGGTGGGGACTTCAACTGTAAATGTGTGTGGGGACGGGCCTGAAGGGGAGATTCAGAGGATGTCCTTTCATACTTCAAAGCATTACAAAAACGTGTTACCTGCAATAAAGATCATGAAAATGTGTATAAGAGGCCAGGCCTCAGAGATGCGGTTAGAGCACCTTGTGACGATACTGGCTGTCTGAACTGATGTGTTCTCCTCCGGAGAGAATAAACCTTGTTTCCTGCCTTCCAGTCTCCAGCGCCTGCCTCTTCATTGATTAATATTTTGTGGGTTAAAGAGGCGATACCGCCGGGCAAATATTGATTGTCCCTGACCTAGTTTTTACATCACTCACCGCGGGGGGGGTGCACTTGTGACGCACACGGTTTCGGTTCATTCAAATTTGTTTTCCAATGGAGGCACGCAATATGGAGATGGTTGTTCACTGAAAAGGGGGAGCTTGACATGAGCAAGGTTTCTGGCCCTTGAATCCTGGCGGTTCGAATGGGGGCAAGCAAAAAGGTGGATGGTCGTTCACTAAGGCGAGGGGCACCTTTTTGGAGACTGTGTTTGGCCTCTGAATTTTTTCTCTGTTGCACTGGCGGCAAGCAGGGGGGTGGATATTTGGCCTGTGAATTTTTCTCTGTTGCACTGGCGGCAAGTAGGGGGTGGATGTTTGGCCTGTGAATCTTTTCTCTGTTGCACTGGCGGCAAGCAGGGGGTGGATGTTTGGCCTGTGAATTTTTCTCTGTTGCACTGGCGGTGAGCAGAGGGTGGATGGCCGTTTTCACCTGGAGGGGTACTTTCGTCGCGCTCAATGTTGGACAGAATTCCTATTTACTTACTTGAGGTACAGGAATGGTGGTGATGGTCAGTCACCATGGGGGGGCACCTTTAGCAACGAATGGCCCGGAAAATGTGCTTTGTTGCGGGACGCAGTAATGGTTGGTGGATGGTCGTTCACCTTGAAAAGGCAGGCAGCTTCCCGACAACTGATTGGGACTGTTATTGGGAATCTGGGGGCACGGATACAGGTGGTGGATGGTCGTTCACCAGCGAAGAGGGACTCATGTCCCTGACATGGTTTGGCACGACGAAGGTCGGATTACACAGATTGCAAACAAAAGTGGGCTTGGTCCTTTACAGCGAACGGGGGGCATCTTTCCTGGTCGGGGATTGCCTCGCATAGGTTATTTGTGTGCCCGAGATGCGCGGTAATGTGGTTCTGAAAATCTGGACCCTGTTGTTATCCCGATATCGAGGTCCAATACCCGTGTCACAAAACATCAACTTACCATGACGAATTTAGTATCGACGAACCGATAATGACTAGGACATCATCCCTATGCATTTGCGTCATGATCGGAGGTTGCCAACACCCCTAAATCATAGTTTCCGTTCCGACCCTTTAAACTCCATTTTGTAAGCAGCATCCATCTTGTGCCTTGCCCTCATGATAAGTCAATTAAAGGTCGAGCTTGATCCAAAAGGACACGTCCACCTTCCCTGACTTCCCCCTGACCTGTCCCAACTGACTCCACTGCCTTCAGCCAGACCTGTTTGGGCAGCTCCTCGCCCAGTGGCCGAATACGATAGCATCAATGCATAACATTCCACAAACCATTCACTACATACAGACCATGCTTTCTGCAAACATGCACCTGTCCACGTTCCTTGTTTATGGCCAGTTTTATGACTAGGAGGTGCCCTTCTTTATTGAGGTTTCATCGATATCTGATGGGAGTTCCGGTCCTAACTGGGTAATCTATCAACGAACTGGACATCTAAAATGTGGGCTTGCTTACATGACTTCGCTCTTTGTATTATTGTAGAAATATGTGTATAGCCATATCATAAACTCAAGAATTCTTGCTCGAAGCTATTATTTTTGTATATAAGGAGAAGGCTGGTTCTGTAAAAACGAACAGTCTCCCGAGAACCTACTATCCGTGTGGTGTACTTCTGGGACACGTGTTACTTGGTAGCTACCAATAAAACTTGATCTTTGACTGCGACTAGAAGACTCCGTGTTTCTGTGGTCCGGAACAAGGGAGAACTCAGAGGTCTTCGGGTGTTATCCCCTGGCACCAACGGGTTCCTAAAAACCCGTTTCCTCAGTTGGCGCCCAACTCGGGGCGATATCAAGCGGCGACGGTCCAAGCCAGATGTTCGTGAGGAGCTTCGTGTGAAAATTCCAGAGGACGGCCAGCCACTCCAGCGACCCCTGTATGTCGACGTGGTTCCGAAGGTCTTTGCTGCGAGGTTCCCCGCGTCCCGACGGCTACGAAGGACTGCTGCCCTGACTATCGCCTTGTTTTGGACCCAGTGATCCTTGGTAGAGCGAAACGATAGACGAGTCTTCTAGCGACGTCACAGATCTTCAAATACTTCAGTTAAGTATAAGTGGAGCGTCTCCCAGTCCTTAGTTTGTCCTTAGTTTTTGGTATCCTTGAGATACGCTTTGATTTGGTACTTGCAAGCCCCAAAGCCGAAGGACTCGTGTATTCACGAGAAGTATCGTAATAGATCATCCTTTGAAGTTTGAAGCTAGACTAGTGAGCAAAGATACCTGGTTTTAGCAGACTTGGAAACTTGTTTTGTCTTGGTTGTAGTAAGGACTCCCGATTAGAGGATTCTTGTCCGGTTCCTCCAATTGGAACTCCAACATATGAGCTCTATGTAAAGCACGGCGTAGGTCCTATCACATATAATGAAGCATGGATAAAATACACCCGCAAGGATGGTGTTTTAAAATGGCCCCAATATGGTAGTTTTGATCCAGAAATATTAGATCACCTAGAGGTCAAATTGTTCAAGAAGAAAGCCCGGCCGGCGATGTTTGACTCTTTTCGCTTATGGCGCAAAGAAGCCAAACAGAAAGAAATAAAATTAGCAAAAAAGAATAAAAGAGGAATGTCAATGGTACAAGCTGCCATTGCATACAGAGATAACGAGGAAGAGCAGGAAAGCGAACAAACACTTAGGAGAAAGAAACTAGCAGTAGATAAATGTTACCCGATGCTACCAAATAAGGGACAAGGTCAAGAGGAAAGATCCGAGAAAGATCCATTAATGTCCCACTTATTAAATTCGCCACCACCCTATGCACAAAATGCCACAGCACCTCCGCAACCTTTAGTTGCACCTCTGGTAGCTGTTATACCGGCTCCTTCACAGCACCCACCAGCTGTTCTTCAGCTGGCTCCTGTTTCTCTGGTGCAGCCTCCTCAAGGCTCACCGATCACATCTACTTCTCCTACTGTTCCTTCTACAACTTCGCCTAGCGCACCTTCTATTTTCTCTGATACTCGTTCTACGAATGTTTCTGTTTCTGCTCTGCGTGACTCTGTTCTACCACCAGTTATTCCTCCACTTTCGCCTTCCGTCTGGCATAAAATGGCCAGCATTGTTACTAACTTTCCTTCACCACTTTTTCGGTCGCCTAAAACGACCCCTAATACGGAACAAAGACAATTACGAAGCCAAATGCCTGATTATCAGGAAAGGGAGTCATTAAATAAGTTAGCACGGAATTGGGCTATGGATACAGCGAGATATGATGTAGAGTCTGTCATCAACGTCTTCCGTCAATGGGATGAACCAACGCAAAGATACGTCTTTGAGCAGATGTGTGTTTTTCTGTGTGAGGATTTGGAAGATAATGGTCAGAAGAGCAACCAGCAAGAGTTGTGTAGTGTACGATTTAAATTTGGGGAGGGTATGATCGTAGGTCCCGATGTTGAAAAAGCAGTTGAGATATCATTATCACATCGAAGTACGGGTGGTAATTCTGGGTCCTCATCTGAATGTGGTACATCTAGTAGGAAAAGAGCGAGACAGTACCCCATGAGAGAGGTTCCTCCGGTTTGGAGGGAAGGCGATACAAATGCAGTACCGCCAATTCCGCCTCATTTCCAGCGTGTATGGGTACATGTCCCCTGGAAAAGATCCGAAGTTTTAGCACTCAAGCAGACACTACCCGATCCCCGTAAAAACCCGACTGGGTATTATAAGGAGTTGTCGCAAACTGCAAGCTCATGTATAATGAATTTAGCGGATATAGACATGTTGTTTGGGAACGTTGTTCCCCATCCTTTATGGAGTAAAATCCGTCATACGGATCATGACCAAGAACTAGGTGACTCATGGGCAAACATTACCGCTACAGATGCTAGACAAATTGGTGGTTTTAAACCTGAGCCGTTAATAGCTGAACTTCCCAGTAGAATTATAGCGTACATGAAGACAATAATGCCTGAAGTACGCGTAAACTGGGACAAACTCTCTGCGTGCAAGCAAAAGAAAGATGAGAATGTGTCTGACTTTTTCACGAGATTTGAGGAAACTTTCACCGACCATAGTGGTCAGGATATGGCTACCGAGGGTGGCCAAAGATTGTTCGTAGACAAATTTGTACATAATTTGCTTCCTGAACTGTGTACTAAACTAAAAGATTCAGAAAGTGCTTGGGCTGTCTCTACGTCAGCGCAGATTTTAGCAACAGCCCAGTACTATGAAAATAGGCGCAAAGACGAGCTAGATAAGGCAGACAAAAAGACGAAAGATTTAAAAACTAAAGTTCTTCTCCAGCAGGCCTATCTGCCTCGTATGGCTAGTCAGCCCAATTATCAGCAACAACAGCAGTATTCGAGAAACGCGCAAGGAAACGAGTTTCCCCATCAGCGTGTTCCGTATGGCCCGAATCAATGTGCGTATTGCAAGGAAGAGGGTCACTTCAAAAGTAATTGTCCGGCTCTTGCGCGACGCTTGAACGGTGTTTCAGGTGTAAGGGGAAGAGGTGTTCAACATGCCCCTAGAGGTAGGGGCCGTGGAAATTTCTCCCAGAACACAGCTTCTTTTCCGCCTCAGAATTCCATGAATAGCGTTGACCAACAGAATAATGCATCGTCTAAGTCAGCTCAGTACTATGCTGACGACTATTACACCGAACACGAAAATGAGGGTAACGATTGCTAGGACAGCCCTGGACAAAGAGAGGGAGTTGTTTCAGTTCCAGTAGATCAGAATGGACCTTATGTCGAGGTAATTACATCAGGAGTGTCAGAGCCATTTCTGCTGGATACTGGTGCTACAAAAAGTTCTATTATGCACTCGAAACTTCCTGGCGCACCTTTGTCTGGCGAAATGAATGTCTCAGTAGGTTTCTCTGGCGCCCCTGTTAGAAATCCGATCTCTAGTCCTATATTACTTTCTGTTGGCCCATGCGAGTTGGAAGCACCCCTCATTCTTACGACAGGTTGCGGTGAAAATTTGTTAGGTTTGGATTTGCTAAAAAGGTTATATGCGACTCTATACTGTTCCCCCTTGGGAGTACAACTTACTTTAGGTAAGAAAGCCATTTCTCCAATGTATTTGTCAAAGGAAAATATTCCAACTGAATTGTTATCACTTCCTGATATACTTTGGGCTAATGGTTCTAATGATGTCGGTCGTTTGGAGATAGCACCGTATGTCATAACTTTGAAAGCCAACGTTAGGTTGCCACGTATTCCCCAATACAAAATATCTAGCGAATGCGAAAAGGCGTTGTTAACGATCGTTCATGATCTGATCGATAAAGATGTTATCGAAGAAACAACAGGTAACGTTTGTAACAGTCCAGTTTTGCCAGTCTTAAAACGTACTGATCCTTCACAGCCCCCTGTGTATAGGTTTGTGATTGACCTCAGAGAAGTAAATAAGGTAGTTATCCCACAGTTTCCAGTTGTCCCCGACATTACTGCTTTATTGACAATGGTTCCAGCTTCAGCAGCTTGGTTCTCGGTGATTGACCTGAAGAACGCTTTCTTCAGCATCCCGATTGCTGAAGAGAGTAGAGACCTTTTCGGCTTCAATTTAGGAGGACGAAGCTTCCGCTTCAAGTGCGCTCCTCAAGGCTACTGCGAAAGCCCATCAATATTCAGTCAACCTCTGAAAACACAACTAAACACAATTGTGCTGCCAGATGGGTCAACTCTGATTCAGTACGTAGACGATCTGCTGATCGCTGCAGACACTGAAGAAATGTGCAAGCAAGCCACGTTGTCATTATTGCATCACTTATGTGACATGAAGCACAAAGTCTCTCTTTCCAAACTACAATTTTGTCGACAAGACATAACCTACTTAGGTCACATCTTATCGAAGGAGGGAAGGAGACTGACACCAGAAAGAATACAGACAATCGCAGAACTAAGTGCCCCAAGGACACAGAGAGAGGTTTGAGCCTTCTTGGGCATTACATCATACTGTAGACAATGGATACCGAATTTCTCACTACTAGCTAAACCCTTGCTGGCACTACTCTGCAAAGACACGCCCAATCCTATGCCCTGGTCTGAAGATTGTCAGACGAGTTTCCACGAGTTGCGTGATGCATTACGTTCGGCTCCTGTGTTGGGAAACCCCAACTACAGTAAGCCTTTTACATTATATGTCCACGAAAAGGAAGGTTGTGCATTATCAGTCTTAACGCAATACTTTGGGGACAAACAGCGCCCATGCGCGTATTTTTCGGCAACTCTAGATCCTGTGGCTAAAGCCCTTCCAAGTTGTCTGAGGGCTACCGCCGCAGCAGCTGTCTGCATTCGACAGTCTGCTGGATTAGTCATGAATAATACTCTGATCGTTATGGTTCCGCATGCAGTAGACATTTTGCTAAATAGGACAAAGACACAACACCTCACTAGCGCTCGACTATCCAGTTACGAACTTACACTGCTAGCAAGTCACATCCACATAAAGAGGTGTGATACACTCAACCCCGCTACGCTACTTCCCATCCCGACAGAAACAGACACAGACAAAATTGATAACCATGACTGCTGCTTTAGGACAGAAGAAGAGACAAAAGGGAGAGTAGACTTACAGGACACTCCCCTTCCCGAATGCAACGATACTTTATGGGTTGATGGTTCATGCTTCAAGTTGCCGAATGGTGATACGACTACAGCATATGCCGTAACGACATTACACACCATTATAGAGACCGCGCGGATTTCCCACAATTCTGCACAAGCCGCAGAACTTATTGCACTTACCAGAGCATGTGTGTTGGCGAAAGGAAAGCGAGTGAATGTGTACACTGACAGCCAATACGCCTTTGGTGTGGCTCACAGTTTTGGGAGATTGTGGCGTGAACGTGGGTTCTTTACGTCACATGGTGCAAAGATACAACATGGTCAGCTAGTTAATGAGCTCCTTGAGTCACTGACCTTGCCACTACAAGTTGCCATCATAAAATGCAGTGCACACAAAAAGATTCAGGATGATGTTGGCCGCGGGAATGCATTCGCAGACGAGGTTGCGAAAGAAACTGCAAGGAACACAATGAGTCGAATGTATGTTGTGGGTCCCGCTAGATGGATTGCTGATGTGGGAATGTGTGAGGACACCATTGACAGCGTGAAATCGATACAAGCCGAGGCCACTGAGAACGAGGTGAATGAATGGAGAGAAAGCACAGGTAGATTAGATGCGAATGGTTGTTGGGTCGAACTATCAGAACACCAGCGATGGCTATTACCTAATGCATACGTACTTGCAGTAGTAACGATGGCTCACGGAATTGCGCACATCAGTTCGACAGGAATATGTAAACTATTGGCCCCAGTATGGCAGAATAGTAATATCCCAAAATATGCAGAGAATGTGGTCCGAAAGTGTATGGTGTGTTTGAAGTACAATCCCGGTAGGGGAACCCCAACTCCAGCTGGTCATTTTGCGCCTCCAACGTACCCGTTCGAGGTTTTGCAGCTCGATTTCATCCACATGGAGAGGTGCAACAATCTGAAGTATGTGCTCGTCGTTGTTTGCGCCTTCTCCAGGTGGGTGGAAGCGTACCCCCTTAAGGACAATACCGCCTTATCAACTGCCAAAGCCCTTGTCAAAGAGTTCTTCCCGAGATTCGGTATGCCTAGAATTGTCTGGAGTGATAACGGAAGTGAATTTGTAGGATGCGTGATGAAGAGAGTGTGTGAGTGTCTAGGCATACACCAAAAATTCCACGCTGCAAATCACCCCCAATCAGCTGGATTAGTAGAGTGCTACTATGGCACTTTAAAACTCAAACTAGCCAAGATCCAAGCCAGTACAGGTCTTAAATGGCCCGACGCCTTGCCTCTAGCACTCTTGTCAACCAGAATGACTGTGCATTCCAGATTAGGATTTAGCCCCCACGAAATAGTGTTTGGCCGCCCAGCCAACGTCTGGGGCGTGCCAAGGCCAAAGAAACTCAGCGAAATAGAACACCCCGTACTGCTTGACTATTTGTGCGAATTAACAACTAAATTACGTGTTTTACACCAACAGGTTCACAGTTCCTCTCCGCCAGCCTCTGACGATCCAGGCCACCTCATCGAACCCGGCACGTGGGTCCTGGTGCGGAATTTCCAGCGCACCAACAACGGACAGCCGAGGTGGACCGGACCACACCTGGTGCTTCTTTCCACGAGATCAGCTGTTCGGGTGGAAGGCAAAAAGAACTGGGTACATGGGACCCATTGTAAACGGGTCCCTCTACCCCTTCCATACGACCGGTGGGTCAATAAAGGACTTGCCGACTCCGAGACAGAATCCGTACCTCACTTCATCCCTTTCAGCGATGCACGTTTGAAAGAAACTAGTACCGAAAAGGAGAGTGATCATATTTTACAAGGACTTGTGTCACCGTCTATGCAATTGGACACTACCGAACCCGAGACATTGTTTGAAGACCACACCGTACCTGGGAAACGACGGTACAACCTAAGGTCTAGACAAAGAGACTAATAAAAATGCAAACTAATGTGAATTTCTTTTCCCCTAAGAACTATTTTTGATTTTTCAGCTCTCTCGTCCCAGGGAACTTGCTCATTTTTGATTTTCGAACCGCCATCCGGTTCCTCTGCTAGGGTCGCGGTTGAAGTCTGGGGAGTGCAACTGGGGAAGTTTTAGGTCCACGGTTCTGGTTGGTCCACGGGAGTTACCCCGGACTGAACAGAGCGCGCTCCCTGGCAGAAGCAATCTACCACCGCGGGCAGCATCTAGAGGATGGAGTTTCCTAGGGTAGAGAGACCTATCAGACTCACGAACTTTGAAAAACAGTTATGCACGATACTGTCCAAAAGAAGATTCCTGATAATATGTGTTTTAATGTCATGTAGCATAGTTGTGTTTTTGACTGGTTATACTCTATTCTTATTTAAAGTTACCTTTTTGAATGACACCCAGCCACCACCTCCTCCTACTATTTCTCCACACTACTTTCACCCTCTACCTGAACAGGAGTCTGCCCGAAGACTCGAATTGGTAAATAACTCTTTCATTAAACTTCTACACCAACACCAGTCCATAATGAACACCTCGAACTGTTGGATATGCGGACTCATGCCACACACACCGATAAGGGGATCCCATACTTCATTCTGCCATTCAGTTATTATGGTTCTCTGTGGGCTTTCCAGACCATGTTCCTATTCGCCCTAGAACCATACCCGACCCGTTCCACTGAGAGCGATTCCAGTAACAAGGCACTAATTGCAGGGATAAGAAATATGAGTAGGGATATCGACACATATCTGACAATCCCCAAAGATGAACTCAGTCCCTACACCCGTTGGAACGTGACCAAACATGGGGTTTACCTGATCAAGAGCCAGGCAGCAAAGAAATCCCGCCCAGTTTGGGTAGTGCCCCACCGAGGTCATTTATGTTTACAGGGTATTGGTAGGGATCCCACGGCACAGTTAGGAAAGAGCATTTGCACAGAAACATATGTGTTCGCTTCCTGAACTTCCCCTATACTCTTAGCAGCCAAAGGCACGTATTTCGTCTGCCACGACCAAGCCTACACATGGTTGCCCCCTGACTTCTCAGGTACATGTTTCATCTCATTTCTGCTGCCTCCCACCTACACGGCCAGAGCAGATTACCATCGGACAAGGACAGCTAGGGGTGTCGTGAGTAAAGACGACACCGCGGGTCAGGAATTCGCTGACTTCGCCAAAGGTTTTCTGCCATTTTGGGGTCCTATGGTGAACAGCAGGAATATTCGTCAGTTATCAAGGATACTTGAATCCACTGTGATTACAACGGCCGAAGCCCTTGGCAATTTGACAACCGAGCTTCAGTCGGATCGACTTATGCCGATCGTGGTGGTGTGTGTAGAGTCATCCAATCCAGTTGTTGTATATTCATCCCTGATAATGCGCCGACAGTATACAGGCAATCTCTAAACTACATGAAATATCTGGTTCCCTTCACGTTGAGAAAGGGGATTGGTCATTGCTGGGGTGGTTCTGGGAACTGATCACCGGCTGGGGATGGAAAACACTGATCTTCATTGGGATGATCTTAGCACTTCTGTTTATGTTCTGCCTATGTGTACAGTGCGCTCCTGCACTATGTGGCCTCTGTGCTACTTCGTGTGTACGGAAGCCTGTGTCAAGGGACGAACGGAGTAACAGAATGATGCTACAGCAGCATCTCCACGAATTTCTCCATACCGATTTGGACTCAGATTAACGTGAGTTATTGCCTTACATAAGGGCAAAAGGAGGGTCTGTGGTTCTGAAAATCTGGACCCTGTTGTTATCCCGATATCGAGGTCCAATACCCGTGTCACAAAACATCAACATACCATGATGAATTTAGTATCGACGAACCGATAATGACTAGGACATCATCCCTATGCATTTGCGTCATGATCGGAGGTTGCCAACACCCCTAAATCATAGTTTCCGTTCCGACCCTTTAAACTCCATTTTGTAAGCAACATCCATCTTGTGCCTTGCCCTCATGATAAGTCAATTAAAGGTCGAGCTTGATCCAAAAGGACACGTCCACCTTCCCTGACTTCCCCCTGACCTGTCCCAACTGACTCCACTGCCTTCAGCCAGACCTGTTTGGGCAGCTCCTCGCCCAGTGGCCGAATACGATAGCATCAATGCATAACATTCCACAAACCATTCACTACATACAGACCATGCTTTCTGCAAAATGCACCTGTCCACGTTCCTTGTTTATGGCCAGTTTTATGACTAGGAGGTGCCCTTCTTTATTGAGGTTTCATCGATATCTGATGGGAGTTCCGGGCCTAACTGGGTAATCTATCAACGAACTGGACATCTAAAATGTGGGCTTGCTTACATGACTTCGCTCTTTGTATTATTGTAGAAACATGTGTATAGCCATATCATAAACTCAAGAATTCTTGCTCGAAGCTATTATTTTTGTATATAAGGAGAAGGCTGGTTCTGTAAAAACGAACAGTCTCCCGAGAACCTACTATCCGTGTGGTGTACTTCTGGGACACGTGTTACTTGGTAGCTACCAATAAAACTTGATCTTTGACTGCGACTAGAAGACTCCGTGTTTCTGTGGTCCGGAACAAGGGAGAACTCAGAGGTCTTCGGGTGTTATCCCCTGGCACCAACGGGTTCCTAAAAACCTGTTACCTCAGTAAGGTGGTGGCTGGTCAGCCACCGGACGCCTCAGGGTGGCGGATGCATTCGATGCACACGGGGGTGGGGCAGGGAACCGCCCTCCGGGGGTTCCCTGGTTGGCGGTTCTTTGGAGGGGTGGTGAGTCACATACGGGCGGATCCACCCCTCGGGGGGGAGAATGGTACATGGGTGACTGATAGCGGGGCGTGGGAGGCAATGAAGGAAATTCAACAGAGGATGCTCGGAGGGCAAGTGAAGGTGAGAATGGGTAGAGGAAGGAGGTCACCGAATGAATGGGGAAGAGTCAAACAGGTGAGATGGTTTGAGAAGAGGAATGGAGAGTGAGTCGGAAGGAGATGGGGAGAGTATATTTATTGCATTTATGTACTATGTAATAAAGTTGAAAGGATTGCAACCGTGTCCTAATAAAATGTCCTTTTACACTTCAAGTAACAGCGTGGAGTGTGTTTCTTGCGCGATGCGGCCCCCAGGGGAAGTAAAGATCGCAGACCAGTCTTCCCCTGGGGAATTCGCGCGGGACCAGAAGGACAAGGTGGAGGGTGGGATTAGAGGGGTCAATGGGAAGGGGTGGGATTAGGAGGCCATAAGGAGTCGGAAGAGGCGGAAACATCCTCTTCATAACTCCTGAGCACCACCGGGAGGGTCATGGCAAACTTTGTCTGCCCACCCACCCTACAGGTCTTAAGCGATGGCCTGGGGTGATTTTGGGTCACGAACGTGCCAGTTTATGGCAGGTTGCAGTGGTGTGACGGTTCTTTGGAGGGGTGGTGAGTCACATACGGGCGGATCCACCCCTCGGGGGGGGGGAGAACGGTACATGGGTGACTGATAGCGGGGCGTGGGAGGCAATGAAGGAAATTCAACAGAGGATGCGCGGAGGGCAAGTGAAAGTGAAAATGGGTAAAGGAAGGAGGTCACCGAGTGAATGGGGAAGAGTCAAACAGGTGAGATGGTTTGAGAAAGAGGAATGGAGAGTGAGTCTGAAGGAGATGGGGAGAGTATATTTATTGCATTTATGTTCTATGTAATAAAGTTGAAAGCATTGCAACCTTGTCCTAATAAAATGGCCGTTTACACTTCAAGTGACAGCGTGGAGTGTGGTTCTTGCGCGATGTGCCTCATCCCAGTAGGGCGGGAGCCCCCCTCCCCTCCTTACCCCCCCCCCCCCCATCCCCCCCCCGGCTGCCGTCTAATGCGCTCCGAGCAGCCCAATCCGTCCCGGATCCACCCCGCAGACACTCGAGAGCGCTGCGGAGCCAATGCTGCCGCTGTAATCTTTCTTGATCGCGAGAATGTGCCTCATTAAGCCTTAAATGTTGTTTTTTAATATTTAATCAGTCCCTGCAGCGGTTCCGGCTCTTCAGACCCCGCGGCTCAGGAAAATGAACTGAATAAGAACACAAACTATCGCTCGCTTCGGTTCAAGGCGCTACACCATATGGGGCACGGGTGGCTGCCGGCTCCTGCGGGGTTAGAGAGCCGTACCCTCCCGGGGTGTGCGTCCGAGCCCAGCCAGGCTGGTGGGGACCACAGCCGGGCAGTAGGACAGCGGGGTACATGGCAGGAGTCTTGACGTCAGCCCAGGAGCTCAGCAGGCGAGAGGGTGCACCTTTGGAACAACACTACACCAATAAAGATAGATCCACGCCATAACTGCAGTCTCAGCAGAGAGGCCATGGAACGAAGGCGCACGAGGCTCTGCATCCCCGCTGGTCCATCTCAGAAGGTGTCAAGGCACGCCTGTCTCTTCCTGCCCTGTTGGTAACTCGTATCCGGTGCTGAGATTCTGTGAACTCTTGGAATCACCCTGACCCGAAGACCCCCTATGTGACCCCCCCCCCCACCCCCCACGGCCCCCAATTCCCCTCAAGCATTAGAAAAGAGACCCATTTTACCACACCTAAAACACTCTTTCTCCATAGCAGGCAGGCCTTATATGATGCAACATGATTAGGGTGACCTGACCATCCGTCCCGGATTTGCCCGGACAGTCCCGGTGTTCACCTGCTGTCCCGGCACATTTCGGCAATTTTGGCTCATGTCCCGGTTTTCAAAAGGAGTCGACTGAAAACAGTGAGAGGCATTTTGGGTGTTCTAAAGCTGTGCTATCTAGCAACTGTTATAACTAAGCAATTTAATTAATAGGTATGATTTTGATTGTAGAAATTACATTGTATGTACTTTCTTCATGCATCTTCTGTGATCCTATGTTGATGACGGCTGTCATTCTGCGCCATTCCGTGGATGAAAAATTGTATTCCTTCTTCTATTTTCCCCAAATGTAACGGTTTGGTTCTCAAGATCTGACCACCCTCAACATGACCCCTTGACCCACAGCGCGAGCATCAAGAGTCAGGTAGAGAGAGGAGGACCCAGCACCTCCCCCTTGTTCCTGAACGTGTCCGGCTTCTACATCCGACTGACTATTGTTCCAGAACCCGCCGTTACTTCATTCTCTGCAGACTGGTTACCAGCCGTGGTCGGTAGTGGGTGTACCTGCAGGGCGGTGACATGGAGAGAGGGAGGGGCAGGGTGGGGGGTAGTAATCTATGGATTATGGAGCTTTACAGGTAAGTAAACATTTAAATACATGAAACGAATTTCGTTGCGTGCACTGCATCCCCAAATGCGATGTTGTGCGCGCAACTTGAAGACATCAAGCAGGATGCGGTTGTGATGCCTGAGACGCTGTCTCTGCACTTTCCTGTTTGAACATATAATAATAACCTGAGGGAGTATTTCCCAGAAAGTCACGCAGAGCAGCGGGTCATCTTCCTGCGTTGTGTGGCAGGGACAGGGCAGGAATGCACCGTATTTAACGCAGTACAGCGCTTTCCTGACTTTGCCCCTGCGCTGGCGCCCTTCTGGCAGCCTAGCGCCAATGCAGGCGCTTTGGCACCATGGTGTATAGGTACCTGTGCAGCATGCAGGATTGTTTTTGTGCAGCAAGAGAAACCTTCCTGCACAAAAACCATCCCGGAGGCGTATTACACTTTCTAGGTGGGCTGCAGGATGCAGCACATACAGAGGATGAAACGAGGAGAAATACAGACATTTCTCCTCCTTACGCCTCCCCTGGGAAGCTGTGAGATGTTGGCGCATCCCTAGGTGTACAAGTTCTTGCTAATCTGTGAATGCGTCAAAATCCGTGCACAATGTGTGGGAACACCCGAGCAACGCCTTCCAAAGGCAGGGTAATGCAATGCAGTGATTTGTGCTGCATTGCGTTACTCCAGATTTTTTTGAGTCACTCAGAGCAACAGAGAGTGGCTTCAAAAATCTGTCTTAACCCCTTCCATGCTTCCGTCGGACAACGGCCGTCGCAAACACTACCTCCGTAGTGCTGCGCATGTTCGTTGGCTGACGTGGCCCCGCCCACTTATCAAAACCGCCGCACCGTGGAGGAATTTGCACCTCGGTTAAGGTTTTTGTCACTCTTGCACCATGTTGTTTGGTGCAAGAGCGACATAAACTGCCTCATAAATAGACCCCCTGGTCTCTTACGTATGTATCCACCTCATTACCAAAACCGCAATCAGCGGCCAACACTCAAAGGAAAACACACAAGATGATGGACGGAATGTTGCACAATGGCAAAACAATCACCCCCAGTCACAGATCTGGGTTTAACCCATCATTATTTTGCTCACCAAACCACCCCAGTTCAGACATGTCCATATGCAAAGCAGTCTTGACCCTGTGCCTCATGGGAACAGTCCAGCCCGAACCGCCATGCCATGTCTTTCCTGGACCGGAAACAAGCTTCCGAGGACCGGTTTCTGGCTATCAGCCGTCTTCAGCCAGGATAGCTTGACTCCAGTGGTTTAGTGAGCAAGGGATAGCATCATAGGTATAGATGGGTTAGTTGATCAGCCGCCAGCGCTCAAAGAGTAGCATTGTAAGTATAGATGGGTTACTTGATCAGCCACCAGCGCTCAAAGGGTAGCATCATACATATAGATGGGTCAGTTCATCAGCCGCCAGCGCTCAAAGAGTAGCATCGTAAGTATAGATGGGTTAGTTGATCGGCCACCAGCCCCCAAAGGGTAGCATCGTAAGTATAGATGGGTTAGTTGATCAGCCACCAGCCTTCAAAGGGTAGCATCGTAAGTATAGATGGGTTAGTTGATCAGCCGCTAGCGCTCGAAGAGTAGCATCGTTAGTATAGATGGGTCAGTTGATTAGCCACCAGCACTCAGAGTAGCATCTTAAGAATAGATGGGTCAGTTGATCAGCCGCCAGCGCTCAAAGAGTAACATCGTAAGAATAGATGACTTAGTTGATCAGCCGCCAGCACTCAAAGAGTAGCATCCTAAGTATAGATGGCTTAGTTGATCGCCGCCAGCACTCAAAGAGTAACATCCTAAGTATAGATGGTCAGTTGATCAGCCGCCAGCCCTCAAAGAGTAACATCGTAAGTATAGACGGTCAGTTCATCAGCCACCAGCCCTCAAAGGGTAGCATCGTTAGTATAGATGGGTCAGTTGATTAGCCACCAGCACTCAGAGTAGCATCTTAAGAATAGATGGGTCAGTTGATCAGCCGCCAGCGCTCAAAGAGTAACATCGTAAGAATAGATGACTTAGTTGATCAGCCGCCAGCACTCAAAGAGTAGCATCCTAAGTATAGATGGCTTAGTTGATCAGCCGCCAGCACTCAAAGAGTAACATCGTAAGTATAGACGGTCAGTTGATCAGCCGCCAGCCCTCAAAGGGTAGCATTGTAAGTATAGATGGTCAGTTGATCAGCCGCCAGCCCTCAAAGGGTAGCATTGTAAGTATAGACGGTCAGTTGATCAGCCGACAGCGCTCAAAGGGTAGCATTGTAAGTATCGACCGGTCAGTTGATCAGCCGCTAGCGCTCAAAGAGTAGCATTGTAAGTACAGATGGGTTAGTTGATCATCTACCAGCGCTCAAAAGGGTAGCATCATAAGTATTGATGGGTTCGTTGACCACCGGGAGGCGAGTCCAGAACTAGAACTTCTCTATAACCATGTGTGGCTCTTTTACAAAAGGCTCCTTTTGTCCAGCAGCGGCCGGTGCAGGTAAGAGCAGTGGGTCGGTCGGGCCCGGTTGAGGGAGGATTTGACAGACAAAAACGAGGGAAAATATTTATTTATTTGATTTTCCCTCGTGGTCATCTGTTGAATCCCCCCCAACCGGGCCCCACCGCTCTTACGTGCACGGGCTGCTGCTGCTTTAGTCTATCAAAGGCTTCAGTAAAGCAATCGCGATTAGCAGGATAGACTCCCCGTGGAACCGACAAAGGTGGTGAATTCTATAAGACTTCTACTTCAACACCCAAGACATTTAACAGTATAGTGGAGCAGCATGGCTTCTCCACACAGCCACCTAATGGCTTGTGAAATGCTTTGCAAACTGCCGTGCCTAAAATGGTTGGCACACTATGCGAGGACTGGCAACACTCATGCCAACATTTTAGATGAGGAAAGTGGGAGATTTTAAAAAACATAATCGGTAGAATGTATTTCCCCCCCATTGACTTGCATTGAAGCAGAGGCAATTTCAGGTGGGATACAGCCAAAATAAAGCCACTTTTGGCTTTAGAAATGGGGGGGGGGGTATATTTATCAAGGTTTTGCATTGTTCTTGCACCATGCAAGGGGTCTCTTAAAAACGAAATCTTTTCAGAGGCACTGCCTGGTTCGATAAATCTAGAGTGGCACAAGGCAGCCCAAAGCACCATCTTGCATTACTCTGCCCCAGGGAGGCTTGCCATACGTGGAGCATGTGTGTTCCCCACCCATGGATGATGGCACATATCCAAACTTACTAATGTTGGTAGAACTGAGAATGCGTCAGCATTGTTTGCCTCCCCAACACAGGTGCGACAAGGAGAAATATGTTTATGTTTTTTCATTCTATCAGTTTGTGCAGTCAACTTGGCTGGCATCCAAGGGCAATTAGTACCTACCCACTGCTTGCTCAAATGGGCAGCCCAATAGGGAAGAACAAACAGTCACTGCGCACTTAGGAGTGAGCAAAATTATCCTCCCCTGCCCTGCTCCAAGAGCAGAGCAGCCCACCCGCATGCCTGCAAAGAAACAGGAAACATAAAATGATAATAACTCAAAGTTATTATTATTTCATGTTTCCTTTGTAGTGCACTGTTTAAAAGCAGTGGGGCGACGCTCCTCCGCCATAGCTGAGGAGCCGCCCCTGTTTGAAGCTGTCACATGCTACCCTGAGAGGATGATGAGGTGCAGGACTGATCCTGCCTCAACGGTGTACGTCAAAGAATGGTACGACATAGTCATCCTCCCAGGGAAGGCAGAGTGAGACTCCCTATATCTTACAGGGAGTACAGGACACAGCCGGCCTCCCATGAAGGAATAAGATGGTGAAGGGCAAGTCGGACCTAGCATTCCCGGTGCACTACAGCCCAGGGGCAGCAGAGCGAGTCGGATGTCCTGTAGTCTCTATATCCTACAGGGACTACAGGACACAGCCGGCTTGCCATGAATATTCCTATTAGTGGCAGGACAGGTCCAGCAAACATGCAAGGCCGTAAACAAATGCATGCACGACGCACAGGGCAGCGGTATGCTGGGCCTCTGTAGGCTATTCTGACACCGTCACTACCACATTCTGTCAGGTTGTGTGCTAAACTTGCTTGGCACCCAAGAACACTTTGGCCAGATTTATCATAGTATTGTGTTGCCCTTGCGTCACACTCTGTGTTGCAAAAGCAGCACAATACTAAAGACAGATTTACCAAGCAACGCAAGGCCACCTTACACGGCCGAGTCACTGCCTTGCACTACTCTGCCCTGGGAAGGAGTTCCATGCGTGGAGTGTGGGTGCCCCCACACATCCACCCAAGGATTCTGGCACACTACTAAATCGTCCAAGACTGGTGTCCCTGGGAATGCACCAAGCTGCTTCAGAGAAATATCTTTATTCCTCCTCCATGTTTTCTCTTTCTAAGTGTGCTGCATTCTGCATTTGAGGGCGACATCTAAGGCCTTCCTGGAGCACTGGGGTCATATTCACAAGGGACCATTCAGTAAAAAGGAATGTTTATGACCAATGTACCTTACTTGCACCTGCCAGGGATTCACAAATGGAATTCACCTGTGGTCAGCAGGGCCACTGTGGAAGAGGCTGACATGGAGTGAAGACTGTGCCAGCACGGGCTTGGGGGGGCCTCTGTCCAGCTAGGGTTGCCGAGACTGGATAGCGATGAAGGGGACCCAGGAGATGTCCCGGAGGTGCTCTGCAACGCCTTCCGGTTCCTGGATAAAGTCTGGTGGTTGGTCAAGAGCTGACTGGGCTCAGAGGTCCTGGTGTGAATCTGGCTGTAGATTCCCCGGCTGTGGCCTCCGAGAAGTACGTCAGAGTGGTCATGGTCAGTGCAGAACCGGCGGTGGAGAGGCTCTCTTCGGGCCTACTCATGTAAGAGCAGCTATGTCTTAGGGGGTAGTAGGCATGGTGGAAGCACCTGCGTGAGGGGTCCTCCCTGGAGCCTCTCTTCTAGGAGATGTGACGCGGGCCCTGGGCATCTCCACTGGCTCCCTGTCAGCAAAAGGATCACCTTCAAGGCATGAGGCCTGCACCAAGGCATTGCATGGAACGGACCAGGGTATCTTATAAACAAAGGTAGATGGTACTCTCCAAAAAGTACCTTCTGGTCAGCCACGTCAAGGTCAGGGATCGCTCCCAGAGGTCAGACGGCGCTAGGGGCGTCGCAGTTTTATTCACTCCACTTGCACCCTTTGGAATGGCTTGCCGTTGCCTCTCAGGTCTATTTTCTCGACTTTCACAAACAGCTAAAATTGCGGTTGTTTTCAGGCTCCCTGTAGCTATCACTCTCTGATTACCATAGATGGCTGCGCACAGGACGCACTATTTTGCCAGCGCCGAGACGCCCGACGGCAACTGCGCGCTCTAGAAAATGTTTAAATCAAATCAAAGCAAATGAGCTTCTAGAGTTGAACGTGGCAGAGGCTTGACGTGGCAGAGGTTGGACGTGGCAGAGGTTGAGCGTGGCAGAGGTTGAGCGTGGCAGAGGTTGAGCGTGGCAGAGGTTGTGCGTGGCGGAGGTTGGACGTGGCAGAGGTTGGACGTGGCAGAGGTTGAGCGTGGCAGAGGTTGAGCGTGGCAGAGGTTGTGCGTGGCGGAGGTTGGACGTGGTAGAGGTTGGACGTGGCAGAGGTTGAGCGTGGCAGAGGTTGAGCGTGGCAGAGGTTGAGCGTGGCAGAGGTTGTGCGTGGCGGAGGTTGGACGTGGCAGAGGTTGGACGTGGCAGAGGTTGAGCATGGCAGAGGTTGAGCATGGCAGAGGTTGAGCGTGGCAGAGGTTGTGCGTGGCGGAGGTTGGACGTGGCAGAGGTTGGACGTGGCAGAGGTTGAGCGTGGCAGAGGTTGAGCGTGGCAGAGGTTGTGCGTGGCGGAGGTTGGACGTGGCAGAGGTTGGACGTGGCAGAGGTTGAGCGTGGCAGAGGTTGAGCGTGGCAGAGGTTGAGCATGGCAGAGGTTGTGCGTGGCGGAGGTTGGACATGGCAGAGGTTGGACGTGGCTTGGGTTGAACGTGGCAGAGGTTGGGCGTGGCAGAGGTTGGGCATAGCAGAGTTTGTGCGTGGCAGAGGTTGTGCGTGGCAGAGGTTGTGCGTGGCAGAGGTTGGACGTGGCTGGGGTTCAACGTGGCAGAGGTTGTGCGTGGCAGAGGTTGTGCGTGGCAGAGTTTGTGCATGGCAGAGGTTGTGCGTGGCAGAGGTTGTGCTTGGCAGAGGTTTGGTGTGGCGGAGGTTGGACGTGGCAGAGGTTGGGCATGGCAGAGGCTGGACGTGGCAGAGGTTGAGCGTGGCAGAGGCTGGACGTGGCAGAGGTTGGGTGTGGCGGAGGTTGGACGTGGCTTGGGTTGAACGTGGCAGAGGTTGGGCGTGGCAGAGGTTGGGCATAACAGAGTTTGTGCGTGGCAGAGGTTGTGCGTGGCAGAGGTTGTGCGTGGCAGAGGTTGGATGTGGCTGGGGTTGAACGTGGCAGAGGCTGGACGTGGCAGAGGCTGGACGTGGCAGAGGTTGAGCGTGGCAGAGTTTGTGCGTGGCAGAGGTTGTGCGTGGCGGAGGTTGGACGTGGCAGAGGTTGGACGTGGCTTGGGTTGGACGTGGCTTGGGTTGAACGTGGCAGAGGTTGGGCGTGGCAGAGGTTGTGCGTGGCAGAGGTTGGACGTGGCTGGGGTTGAACGTGGCAGAGGTTGTGCGTGGCAGAGGTTGTGCGTGGCAGAGGTTGTGCGTGGCAGAGGTTTGGTGTGGCGGAGGTTGGACGTGGCAGAGGTTGGGCGTGGCAGAGGTTTGGCGTGGTGGAGGTTGGGCATGTGCAGAAGTTGGGCGTGGCAGAGGTTGGGCGTGGCAGAGCTTCTGCGTGGCAGAGTTTGGGCATGACAGATGTTGTGTGTAGCAGAGGCTGGGCGTGGCAGAGGTTGTGCATGGCAGAGGTTGTGCATGGCAGAGGTTCTGCGTGGCAGAGGTTGGGCGTGGCAGAGTTTGAACGTGGCAGAGGTTGGGCGTGGCAGAGCTTCTGCGTGGCAGAGTTTGGGCATGGCAGAGGTTGTGCGTGGCAGAGGTTCTGGGTGGCAGAGGTTGGGCGTGGCAGAGGATGTCCTCCGTTGATAGCAGGAGCCGCTCTGCAGAGGAACCTCCGAGGACAGAGGATGAAGGCAGAATGCAAAGTGGACCTGATACCCGGAGTCCTGTCCTTCCAAGGTGGGTGGGGGGAGACGTGAGGCATGGTGCAGGCCCGTCCTGGCGGGTGCACCCAGCCTTTCATCCCTCTGGGGTCGATACAAGAATACCATTGAGTTGGGTAACAATTAACATCTGTAGCTCAGCACCAAGTTACCCATGGGTGAAAGTGCGCTTTACGAATACACACTTCATGTTATGTCTGCCTTGAGGTTCTGCCGGAAGTCCCCGAAGGATGAGTTGCTGAAGATGCAGATATGAGGAACCCAGCGAGGTTATGGTGGAATCTACAGGAGGGTTGATGCCGCCCACCCTCCCACCAAAGTACAAGAATCTACCATGCACCGAAGGGAAGGGAAGCGGAATAGAAGAGTGGGGAAGGGGATGGGAAGGGAAGGGGAAAGGGAAGGGGAAGAAGAAGAAGAAGGTGAAGAGGAAGGGAAAGAAGGGAGGGAGGGAAGGGAGAGAACGGGGAAGTGAAGGGAGGGGAGGGGAAGGGGAGGGAAGGGAAAGGAATTGGGAGGGGAAATGGAAGGGGAAGAGAAGGCAAAAGGGAAGAAGGGAGAGGGAGGGGAAGGGAAGGGAGAGGAGGGAAGAAAGGAAAGGCAGGGAAGGGATGGAAAGGAAGGGGAAGGGAAGGGGAGCGGGTGGGAAGGGGAGAAAGGGAAGGAAAACAAAGAGAAGGGGAAGGGAGGGAAGGTAAGGTAAGGAAAGGAAAGAGAAGGCGAAGGGAAGGAGAAGGGAAGAGAATGGAAAGTAAAGGGGAAAGGAAGGCCTCCGAGACTGGAGGGGTTAGCCAGGGGTGCGCTTCTCCTTCCCAGGGGTCCAGGCTGAGAGGCCAGCCCCTCTCTTCCGCTTCCAAGCCAGACGCTCCCCTAGGCCAGGGCCTCCTTGTGCACACCTGGTGAATATGTCACCACGATCACAAGCCCTTCCGGTGGACACACAGATTGGATCGGTCATTGGAGGGAAATGTCAGGTCAGGACAGAGGAAATGTGCGCAGGGCGGGTGCCTTGTTCCTGTCCTACGCTCAGTGTCTCTGTGTCGGCTCCACTCTGGCTGTTTCTGGGCCTGTTCTCGTCCGCACGTGCTCTGGGATTCACACATTCAGGCGCGTGAATGGTGATATTTCGTGCCTGTGCGGTGCCTTCTCTGCGCTTTATGAATGTATAAGCAGAGCGGGCACTGTAAGAACACCGTACGGCTTCAGGCTGTGAGGGCCTGGCCCTGAGCCTGTCCCAATGATTGACCTACCTGTCCCCGGCTCTGCGCCTGTCCCACATACTGTACCTACCTGTCCCCGGCTCTGTCACTGTCCCGATTACTGTACCTACCTGTCCCCGGCTCTGCGCCTGTCCCAATGACTGGGCCTACCTGTCCCCGGCTCTGCGCCTGTCCCATTTCCTGGGCCTACCTGTCCCCGGCTCTGCGCCTGTCCCAATGACTGGGCCTACCTGTCCCCGGCTCTGTCACTGTCCCGATTACTGTACCTACCTGTCCCCGGCTCTGCGCCTGTCCCAATGACTGGGCCTACCTGTCCCCGGCTCTGCGCCTGTCCCATTTCCTGGGCCTACCTGTCCCCGGCTCTGCGCCTGTCCCAATGACTGGGCCTACCTGTCCCCGGCTCTGCGCCTGTCCCATTTCCTGGGCCTACCTGTCCTCGGGTCTGCGCCTGTCCCAATGACTGTGCCTACCTGTCCCTGGCTCTGCGCCTGTCCCAATGACTGTGCCTACCTGTCGCCGGCTGTGCGCTTGTCCCACATACTGTGCCTACCTATCCCCGGCTCTGTCACTGTCCCGATTACTGTACCTACCTGTCCTCGGCTCTGCGCATGTCCCAATTACTGGGCCTACCTGTCCTCAGCTCTGCGCCTGTCCCAATTACTGGGCCTACCTGTCCTCGGCTCTGCGCCTGTCCCGATTACTGTACCTACCTGTCCCTGGCTCTGCGCCTGTCCCAATTAATGACCTACCTGTCCCTGGCTCTGCGCCTGTCCCAATTACTAGGCCTACCTGTCCCTGGGTCTGCGCCTGCCCAATCACTGTGCCTACCTGTCTCTGGCTCTGGGCCTGTCCCAATCACTGTGCCTACCTGTCCCTGGCTCTGCGCCTGCCCCAATCACTGTGCCTACCTGTCTCTGGCTCTGGGCCTGTCCCAATCACTGTGCCTACCTGTCCCTGGCTCTGCGCCTGTCCCAATCACTGTGCCTACCTGTCCCTGGCTCTGCGCCTGTCCCAATCACTGTGCCTACCTGTCCCTGGCTCTGCGCCTGTCCCAATCACTGTGCCTACCTGTCCCTGGCTCTGCGCCTGCCCCAATCACTGTGCCTACCTGTCTCTGGCTCTGCGCCTGCCCCAATCACTGTGCCTACCTGTCCCTGGCTCTGCGCCTGTCCCAATCACTGTGCCTACCTGTCCCTGGCTCTGCGCCTGTCCCAATCACTGTGCCTACCTGTCTCTGCGCCTGTCCCAATCACTGTGCCTACCTGTCCCTGGCTCTGCGCCTGTCCCAATCACTGTGCCTACCTGTCTCTGCGCCTGTCCCAATCACTGTGCCTACCTGTCCCTGGCTCTGCGCCTGTCCCAATCACTGTGCCTACCTGTCCCTGCCTCTGGGCCTGTCCCAATTACTGTGCCTACCTGTCCCTGGCTCTGCGCCTGTCCCAATCACTGTGCCTACCTGTCCCTGCCTCTGGGCCTGTCCCAATCACTGTGCCTACCTGTCCCTGGCTGCGTGCCTGTTCTACGCCTGCTTCTTCCTGCCCTGTTCCAGTCTGTACACGTTCTGTGTCTGTTGTCTACCCCGTCCTCTCTTGCCTCCGGTGCTTCCTGCCCTAGTAGTATTTCCCTCCTGCCCTGTAGGTTTTTCAATGTGTCACTGGCCCCTGGGACAAGTGTCCGCCCCGGGAGGGGGTGCAATGACGTGGCAAGAACTCCTGGGGCCCTAGCAAGCATAATGGATCCCCCATGCCCTGCCTGTCTAATAAAATACAGTTATCGGGGTGCAGAGGGTTCGTCAGACGCCTGGGCTCTGGTGCCACTGCGCCTGCTGTACAATTGATATCTTCGCCTCTGGAGAGCGGAGCGCGCGCTCCTTCGGCAATGATCGGCAGATCAATCTTTCGAGGAATAAATATGAATTATTCACGCTTCGGGGCACATAGAGAAACGCAGTCTGTCTGCGGGGCACGTCATCATTTGAAAAGAGACGAGCCCTCGAGCGCCTATAAATATTCAGGAGCTGCGCGTGCAGTCATTACCGTCCCCAGCGGGAGTCGCGTGGCCGCGTCACACAAATATATAATTTAAAAGGCCATTCCATGTTTGGCATTCCATCACTAGGCGGCGTGGCCTGGCAGCCGTGTCGTATACAGCTCCCCCGTCCCGCCCCCCACTCAAATTCGAGGGGCAGATTTACAAGCCCCTTGCGACACATTTGCGCCGCCGTTGCGTCACTTTTGTGATGCAGCGGGGGCGTAAATCATGTGCCACGTTGCGACTTATTTACAACGTGACTCATCTAGGCAGATGCGTCACATTGTAAAGCCCTGCGCCACATGAAACCTGCGTCAGGTATCATGTGGACGTTCCGTTGCAGGGTTGACGATCCGTCGCAGGAAAGCCCTGTAAAACTGACGCAGTGAAATCGACAAGATTTCAGGGAGTTAGTTTTACGACGATGCTGCATCAAACCCTTACGCCTGCTTGAAGTAGGCGTAAGGAGTGACACACCATGTTAAGTATGGGCGGCCCCTGTGCATTGCTCGTGTTGCGTCACAATTGTGATGCGACTCCAGCAATGCGTCACCCTTATGCCACAAGATGTGTCACGCATCTGCCCCTCCTTGCGCCATGGTGTGCCGCATTGTAAATACGACGCGTCACGCAGTGAAATCTACAAGATTTCACTGCGTGACATTTAGGACGCCGCTGCATCAAAACCGTACTCCTCCTTGAAGCAGGCATAAGGAGTGACGCAGTGTATTCGGAATAGTTTGCAACACGCATTGCAGGAGCTGCGTTGTGCTTGTGACACGACTCCAGCAATGCGTGACTTTTCCACCAACAGATGCGTCAGAATTTCTGACGCAGCTGTCAATACTTGCGCCATAGTGCGCCGTATTGTAAATGGGGCGCATCTATGGTAGCGCAAGGGTTTTTCACGCAGACACAGGGAAACTGACGCCTCTAAACAGATGTGTCAGTTTCTTGTAAATCTGCCCCATAATGTGATATAAGAAACGCAAGCTGTGCTTGGCGATTTGTGTATTCCTTCCAGCCAAGCCAGACAGGAAGTGAGGGGAATAGGTGCTGTAGTGGTGGGTGAAAATCCCAGTTAAAACTTTAGCAAGATCATATCTTTAAAGAAACAAGCATTAGAAATGCAACCGGGCTCGGATTTATTTGAGTTTGAGCTAATGGCATTGTAAATGGCAATGTCTTTTTGCCATGTGTTATGGAGTGTGTGCATGTGGTGTGTAGTGGAATTATGTGGGTTGGATTGTAATTTTACCAATGGTGGCATGCTGTGCTTTAAATGAATATGTTTAAAAGTAAAGTGTACCATACTGCGATTGCTACAATAGTTAATTGTGGATGCGTTAACAATTGATGCGTGCACTGATGGCTGGTGGTGTGTGACTCACTGTCACTCACTGTCACTCACTGTCACTCTACACTCACTGTCACTCTGCACTCA
Source organism: Lissotriton helveticus (assembly GCF_964261635.1). Lineage (NCBI taxonomy): Eukaryota > Metazoa > Chordata > Amphibia > Caudata > Salamandridae > Lissotriton > Lissotriton helveticus. The sequence goes on from NC_136062.1 coordinate 469,920,865, forward strand.
CTGTCACTCTGCACTCACTGTCACTCTGCACTCACTCTACACTCACTGTCACTCAGCACTCACTGTCACTCTGCACTCACTGTCACTCTGCACTCACTGTCACTCTGCACACACTGTCACTCTGCACACACTGTCACGCTGCACTCACTGTCACGCTGCACTCACTGTCACGCTGCACTCACTGTCACTCTGCACTCACTGTCACTCTGCACTCACTATGCACTCCCTATGAACTCTAAAGTCTGCACTCCCTATGCACTCTGCACTCCCTATGCACTCTGCACTCCCTATGCACTCTGCACTCCCTATGCACTCTGCACTATGCACTCCCTATGCACTCCCTATGCACTCTGCACTCCCTATGCGCTCTGCACTCCCTATGCACTCTGAACTCTGCACTCCCTATGCAAGCAGCCGCTGCCTGGCACTGAAGCCTGATCTGTGCTGATGTAATCTGCAGGGCTGCTCTGTGTCTTCATCCTTCTTGTGTCTGCAAGCAGCCGCTGCCTGGCACTGAAGCCTGATCTGTGCTGATGTAATCTGCAGGGCTGCTCTGTCTCATCATCTTCTTGGGTATGCAAGCAGCCGCTGCCTGGCACTGAAGCCTGATCTGTGCTGATCTAATCTGCAGGGCTGCTCTGTGTCTTCATCCTTCTTGCGTCTGCAAGCAGCCGCTGCCTGGCACTGAAGCCTGATCTGTGCTGATGTAATATGCAGGGCTGCTCTGTGTCTTCATCCTTCTTGGGTCTGCAAGCAGCCGCTCCCTGGCACTGAAGCCTGATCTGTGCTGATCTAATCTGCAGGGCTGCTCTGTGTCTTCATCCTTCTTGGGTCTGCAAGCTTCATACACCTGACAAGGCGACAGAAATATTTTTTGGCAATGAACACAATTTATAGATTAGGTCCCTGTGTTTACATTTCTCAGCTGCAGCCGCACAACCGTACTTCTTTGGCATTGTAATGCGAACTACAAAAGGGCCCGTAGTTTAAAGAAAAGTGTAGGCTCAGTGCTGAATGTGAACCTGAAATGTAAAGTGGTACGATTTCGTAATTATGTTTATGGACCTGCAGAAGGGGGATGGGTGTAATTACTGCAGACTGGTGTGGCGTGTAAGTATGCGGAAATGAATGGAAGTGAGTGAATGTGTGCGGGCTGCTGGCAACGTACAGAAGGAGATAGGGTTGTCGTTGTAAGATAGAAATAGCATTACGATGATAGATACGAAAGAAATGTAAATGTTAATGTGGCAATTCCTACATTAACATCGATATTCCTTTAAGGGCAGAGATGTATTGTAATTGCATTTATATAGCGCTTACTAACCCTGACAAGGCGATAGAATTTTTTTTAGGTAATGAACACAATTTATGGATTAGGTCCCTGTGTTTACATTTCTCAGCTGCAGCCGCACAACCATACTTCTTTGCATAAGATGGAACTTGAAGGGCGCATTCTCATTGCTGTAGATACGATAGAAATGGAAATCTTAATGTGACAATTCCTACATTAACATCTACATTCCTTTTAGGGCCGAGATGTATTGTAATTGCATTTATCTAGCGCTTACTACCCCTGACAATGCGACAAAAAACTTTTTTGGCAATGAACACAATTTATGGATTAGGTCCCTGTGTTTAGTTTCTCAGCTGCAGGCGCACAACCGTACTTCTTTGCATAAGATGGAAGCAGAAGGGCGCATTCTCATTGCCAGACCCTACAATGGTCTGCAGTTGTAAGATGGAAGAAGGGTTGACAGGGAGAGGGCAAAACGCCTTTGCTTAGCTGTGATAGAACTGTGTGTAAGGGAGGGGGGCTGGAGGGGAGGGGAGGGCAGGGGAGGCAGGGGAGGGTGGGGGGGAGCGGGGAGCACATGCATGGGGGTACTTTTCTTTACTTTCCTCTTCACTACTTTTCCTTTCCATCTACCTACACATCTACGTCTACATCTAGGAGCAGCAAGCGCAGGCATAAGCACAGGCAACAACGAGCGGCACGAGCGCCAGGAAAAGGGGGCCAAAGCAGAACGTACAGAGTAAGGCCATACAGATCGCAAACCCTTACACCACACAGATGACGCACAACACTCAGACAAACCTCTCATCGGATGTCAAGATAGTATCACTGAACGTTAAAGGTCTCAACAGTCCGGTGAAAAGGAGGAAAGTACTTGAACACCTCAGGAAGCTCAGGGCCGATATAATTGTATTACAAGAGACAAGACTAGAGGCTGAAGACATACAGCGCCTCAGAGCTAGCTGGATAGGCGAGGTTATAGGGTCACCAGCACAGAACAAGACAAATGGGGTGGTGACAATAACGAGCAGGACCTCAAAGCTAACAGTAGTAGACTCACAGGCAGACACCCAGGGGAGATCTCTTGTGACTAGCATTAGAAGGGCGGGGGAAACAATACACGTAGCCAACATATATGGCCCAAACACTGAGGACAAGCCCTTCTGGGATGGAGTGGGAGCACAACTGCACACCCTACCACTAGATGACCTACTTGTAGTTGCTGGCGACATGAACCAGGTCCTTGACCCGGCAATTGACAAATACCTGCACAGACAGAGCCAAGCCACACAAAGAGGCAGCATCCTTAAGAACCTATGCTCCAAACTAAGCCTGAAAGACCCGTGGCGCCTAAGCAACCCAGACGCTAGAGAATACACCTTTTACTCACACCCACACAACTCATATAGCCGAATAGATTACATTCTCATGTCAGAAACACATACCCACCTCATAGACCACACGGAAATTGGCCCTAGGACCGTTTCTGATCACTCACATATCAGTCTGACCCTGTCAGGGAAACACAATGAAAAACCAACCCGAAGATGGCGCTTCGATGACAGTCTGCTCAAGAACATCTCTGCAAGAGCAGAAATAAAAGCTGCCATTAAAGAGTACATAACTATTAATGACACCCCAGAGACAGACAGAGGAATGCTATGGGACGCTTTGAAAGCCACCATCAGAGGGACCGTCATGACAATTAAAGGCAGGCTGAACAAAGAAAGAAACAAAAAAATTGCGGACCTAGAAAAAGAAATTAAAAATCTAGAGAATGGACACATTGCCAACCTAGAGGATAAGAACACACTCACAAGCCTAACTAAAAGGAAGTACGAGCTGAACAGAATACTGAGCGAGAGAGCAGGGACCTGGATCAACAAATACAAATCTATCAACCTATGCACAGCAAACAAAGCAGGGAAAAACCTAGCGTCCTACCTAAAGGGGAGGCAGAAACAGCACTCGATTGGGGCAATTACAGATAGTCACAACAAGTCACGGACCACAAACAAAGATATCTTGGAAGTCTTTAGAGACTTCTACGAGGGACTCTACACGAAAGAGCAAAACACTTAATGACGATGGGGGCAAACAGCTACTAGGTGGGTTAACTACACCAACGCTATCAGAAAAGGAACGCGACATCCTCGAGCTGGCCATAACGGAGGACAAAATAGGGAAAGCCACGGCAAGCCTGAAAGACAACAAGGCACCAGGGCCAGAAGGCTTCACGGCCGGTTTTTACAAACAGTACCTACACATTCTCAAACCAACCATGCAAGAAGTATTCTCCAAATGCGTCCAGAATGGTCGCATGACACAGTCCATGGCGGAAGCAAACATAATAGTCATACCAAAGGAAGGTAAAGACACTACCCGGGCAAAGAACTTCAGACCAATCTCACTCATAAACGTAGATTGCAAAATATACGCAAAAATACTAGCAACCAGAATCAATGCATACCTACCGAAGCTCGTACACAGCTCCCAAGTAGGCTACCTTAAGAACCGTATGGCGCACGACAACACAAGGCTACTATGCCACATAATTAACCATTCCTCCAAAAGCAGCAACGAAGCTGTCATGATAGCCTTAGACGCAGAAAAAGCGTTCGACAGGGTGTCATGGCCATACCTAGACCAATGCTTGGAGAAATTTGGACTCGGCCCCAATTATAGGAAGATGGTAATGGCCCTCTACAACGACCCCAAAGCACGGGTGTTGGTAAATGGAGGCACATCAGAACTACTCCATCTAGGCAGGGGCACCAGACAAGGATGCCCGCTGTCACCAGCTCTATTCCTGCTAGCGATAGAACCATTACTAACCATGATCAGAAATAATAATAATAATAATAATAATATGAAATTTGTAACGCGCTCAGCTTACCCGGGGGCATCCCGGCGCGAGACAGAACCAAGGGGAGAGAGTTACGTCCAGTACTACTGTGGGAACAGATAGGTCTTTAAAAATTTCCTGAACGGAAGTATCTCGGGCTCTGAGCGGATCTTCAGGGGCAAGGAGTTCCACAGAGTGGCCACTTGCACTGAGAAACGCCTGCCCCCAGAGCGAGCTCTCCTTACTCTTGCTGACTGCAGAAGATGTTTTTGGTCTGAGCGCAAAAGACGTATGGGTTTGTTGGGACGGGCCATATTAAAAAGAATAGGGGGGCCCTTGCCATACAGAATTTTGTGGGCCGTGCATAGCGCCTTAAACTTCACCCGCTCTTTCACGGGGAGCCAATGGAGCGTCCTCAGGGCTGGGGCGGCAGACTGTCTTCTAGGAACATCCATTAGGACTCTTGCAACCGCATTTTGCACCTGTTGGAGGGTTTTAAAGGTCGCTTCGGGAGCACCAAGAAACAGCGCATTCCCGTAGTCAAGCCTTGAAAGGATTAAACCACGCATCAAAAGCTTCTTTGCTGAATCAGGAAATAATCAGAAATAATAAAGACATAGCAGGAATACCGGTAGAGGAGGAAACTTTTAAGCTAGCGGCATATGCAGATGACGTTCTAATAGTCACAGAGGACCCAGACAGATCCATCAAGGCGCTGATGGACACAATAGAACAATACGCCCAGGTCTCGGGGTATTAGCTGAACAGGGACAAGTCTGAATGCACACCGCTGAACGTACACACAACAAAAACAGTGCTAGGCACGTCCGGCCTAACATGGCAGCAAAAGCCCATAAAATACCTAGGCCTCCTCTTCGAGAGGGACCTAAAAGCCATACTGGAACAAAACGAGCAAGCCACTCTTCAGAAAATTAAGGAAAGAGTCGAAGGGTGGTCTCCCAAATTCACACATGGTGGGGGAGAATTGAAACAATTAAAATGATGCTGACACCAATGGTCAACTACATGCTATGCATGCTGCCTCTACTGAATACGGAAGACTTCCATAAGAGACTTGATAAAATGCTGAACAACTTTCTGTGGAGAGGGAAGAAGCCCAGGATAGCCCTAGACAAGCTTAGACTGCCGAAAGACCTAGGGGGCCTCAACCTAACAAATTTCCAAAAATTTCAGGTGGCGTGCATAGCAAGACAGGGGCTCCACTGGCTTGACCCGAGACCGGATTATACCCCCGCGTGGCTCTCGCTGGAGCGGGGACTACTAAAAGGGATGACCCCAGTCACCCTTCTCACCGCCACCAGACACCTGGCGATCAAGAGCAACCCCGTCCTAAAGAATACAAGAACTGCACTCCTAAATGTGGACAAACTGATGGCAATAAGCATAAAAAAAGCAGATTCGAGTCCATCTGGCACAACCCCACGATAAAGTATAGAGACAAAACATTAGACATGCCCTCTTGGTATAGACATGGTGTCTCCACCACCAATGACCTTCAGAAACAAGGCACGCACCTCACCTTTGATACACTTAGGGTAGAGCATAATCTACAGAGCATAGAACTATACAACTTCCTGAAGATCAAGGTAGCAATAAGCAAGGCAAACCTTAACGGTCTAGCACCATCACTCATACAACACGCAGCCAAACGAAACTCACTAGGCCATCAAGTGGCACACCTCTAAAAATCCCTAAGCCCCAAATCCACCAAACTCAACAACAAAATCACGAATTTTTGGGAGACAATAGCGGGGAGGGTGCTAAGTGAGGACGAGAAAGCAGAGCTATGGAGATCCACATCTAGGAAAAAGGTAACGGCAACGCTAAACCAGACCAAATTCTGGCTAGTACATAAGGCCTACTGGACACCAGCCCGTCTAGCAGGCATAGGGATTAGAGAGAGCGACTCATGCTGGAACTGCGGCAAGGGAAGGGGTGACCTGGAACATCTACTGTTTAGCTGCTCGAAGGTCAGAGAGTTCTGGAAAAGAATCGAAGGACTGATTAACGAGATTATAGGGATAACCATACACATAGACTTCCACAGCCTAGTACTGGGTTTTACTTCCCCAACAATCACGACCACAGAAGACCGTGACCTAATTGATCTTCTGCTGACTGCAGCAGTCAAAATGGTCCTCAGTAACTGGAAAGACACAGCAAAAGCCACGTCAAACGCATGGTTTAACTGGATCACCTACATACGAGGTGCCGACAACATCACAGCGACATACTCACCGAAAACACATAGGCAGTCGAATATGTGGGACTCCCTAGACAACTACCTAGCATCGCACAAACCACTATAAGGACTAAGCCAGACAGGTGGGGCAGCGGCCACATAGCCAGTACCTGTGCGAACAACAAGAAAACAACCTGCATCGCTCCTTTCTTTCTATCTCTCTCTATCTCCTTGCCTCCGGGGCGTGGGACCAAGGATGACAACCGAGCAACGCAAAGGGGCGGCAACTGAACTTGATAGACTGGCAATCGGGCAATCGGACTAACGCCAATGACACTGGAAACTGACAGCGATCACCCCCCCCCCGGGCGCTTTTTCCTTCTCTCCCTCTCTTTCCTCTTCCTTCACCCATGTATATTGTATGCTTCATGTAAATATATATTTTTTATATACAATAAAAAACTACTGAAATAAAAAAAAAAGAACTGTGTGTAAGACTCAAGGAGGCATCAATAAACTATCACGCATTGGAGAGACACAGTAAAGTAAACTATGATCACCACAGGCAGACGAACATTACACACTGCAGACGAACGCGCGCCTGATACATGCAATGCAATGCTGAATGGTGAACGCGCTCCCACCATCTGGATTGCATTTGGAGGAGCACCCTGACAGCTCCTAATTAAAATTAATGGACTGCCGTGCGCGTAACCACACAGAAAAATGCCAACAATGGCGGACGACAATTATATATAGCCTATCGCGTCAAGGCTACTAAAAAGACAGCACAGCGAAGACGAATCACTATGCAGAAGCCATAAAAAAAGCTCGCGCACTAAGGAATGTTTCTGGCCCGAGCCCTAAAGAAACCTTTTTTTTTTTTTTTCTTTAACAATAGGAGCTCGGAGCTCCGCCCCACTTCGTGGTGACGTAGGCCGAGCCCTAAAAATGCCCCTGCTAATTGGTGGTGTGTGGATTTAATGGGAGGGGTTACTGGGCCTCTCCCCTGGAGCACAGTAAAAGGGCTGTGTCCCTATATGTAACAACCACTGGAAGAATCCAATGTCCACTCGTGGAGTTGAAAGACAATAATCCCTCGAGGATGGAAAGCATTTGAGGCACCCTCGCTCCCAGCAGCAGCCTCGAACTCTCCAGGGAGACAGTAAGTCTGTTGTCAATGTATAGAACAGACATTTTCAGTTTAAGAAGCTTCAGATAACTGCCTGAGCCAGGGAGCTTGTCGGCAGTCAGCAACAGTGCAAAAGGAAAGCGTATAACTCACAACGGGGCCAACTGAGAGGCCCCTGAGGGCCCCCACGCAAGGACACTAAGCGAAGGTACCTCTTGGGCATTGCAGCTCAATGCTTTTCTAATGTTAGTTGACAAATACAGTTTTCACTGCTGCTCCTTGACATGCTGGGACGACCATGGTCGGATTTTCTGGAGTAAGCAATTTTTATTTTGTGAATGGGAGGCGAAACAACTCTGATCCATTACATTTTCACTTCCAGTCCAGCGCTTAATTTGTGCCAGTGTTTGCCGGTGCTAGCTAGACACTGCTATTCATTTTGTGACATTGGCAAAAACTTACGATAGCCCGCCACATGGTGGCGCTGGAAGTCTATTTTAAATAAATTCTTGCATTCAAAATGTTTAACTATTCAATATATGATGACACAAATAACAAATCCATGGTGCTCAGACCCTTCTCACAGCTTTGGGTCACGTGGTGTAGTCCAAAATGTTGCGTTTGTCATCGTAAGCGGCTGTCATTGGTACTGGTGTGTGGCCGCGCTGGCAGGGACTGCAGGTGGTGCAATATTTTGGGCTCCGTCACTTATTATTTTAAAAATTAGCACTTATTTTCACAATCCTGAAGAAAAAAGTTTCGAGAATGAAGAATGAAACACTAAATGCTGTCAACGTTTGAGGGTTTCATGATGCTTCAGAAACCACGTACACTACCACGAAAGACCAAAGTGTTTCTGAAATAGAAACCACAAAATTGAGTGGAAGAGATTTGCGCTACAGAGCATCAAATGAGAGAGGGAGAAATAGAGAGAAAAAAAGAAAAAAACAGCAAAAGACCTTGTAATGCCACAAACACTAACCATAGGTGGATATTTAGAATAGAATGCCGGAACGTGCTGTTGCTCCAAAATTGGCAACGCCGTGCTCTGAATTTTTTTAACGCAGGGATGCACGCATTTACAAACTTACGGCTCACCCTTGCTTTTCCCCTAGGGATGGTGCTAAAAAGCTGCCTGGCGCCAGCGCAGGAACCCTTGTGACAAGTTGCAAGGGTGCCTGCGCTGCAGGGGCGATTGTTTATGTGCAGGAAGCGACACCTTCCCGCAGGTAAACAATCTTTTCATGCGTTTTGCTCTATCTATGTTTGCTGCAGAATGGAGCACAAACAGAAAGAGGAAACTACAAGGAGAAATGAATCATTTCTCCTCGTATCGCCAGTCTAAGACCAGGTATTCCCTAGTCTTAGTTTTTGGAGTTGCCCCATCCTTGTAAAAACGAGGGGGCATCAAAAACGAAGGGGTGTTGTGGCAACGCCCATTGCCCACCCTTTTCACGCTAGGTGAAGCGTGAAAAAGGACCTTATTTACAAGGTGGCGTTTTAACGCCGATTTGTCAATAAGAAGGGATATCCCCTCGCAAATATGCCCCTTAGCCTCCTGTTCAGCCTTCACTAAGATGTACAAATATTTAGTTCCCTCTTGAATCACCGCAGAAAGGCCCTCAAACTGCATGAACAGCGACTGCGCACCATAGACCAAGTAAGTGCCACTTGGCACAAATTCTCAGCCGCAAAGACTCATGTTGACCGTATCCACCAAGTCTGTAAGAGAGCAGTCGTCTGCAGATAGCGGCACGACCAATCAGAGTGGCCAAAATAGAGCCACTGTCGCTTGGCTTGAAAACCGCTTCACACTTCCATATGAGTGACATTTTGTTTGTAGTTTTAATTTTTGAGATATGTTGACAGAGTTCTTGAATATGTTTCCAGTTCTGCGCTTTGCTTGACTTCTAAAGGTGTCTCTCTTTGTCCTCTCACAGGTTGGACTCAAAGTCAGACCGCCAGCAGCCTCAAGGAACGAAAAAAATAAACACAGGTAAGTATTCTGTCCTTAGTAGGGTACCTTTCTACCTATTGCCTCAATTTTGTGCTCTTGCTTCTATCTGTTCTACTCTGTTTTTATAACATATAATAATAATATATAGTTGAATAACATTAACAAAACTTTAAACTCTAGAAACAATAAATATACTATCCCCATTCCAATCTTTGCAATAATAGGGAAAGCTTTGGACTCAGGAGGGTTAAACTGTACGGGGTCGATTCACAGAACTAATTTAAGACATAATCCTAAACTTACTACTTTTGGTATTCACAGAAGTTAGGATTTTCTCTTAAATTTGTCTTAAGACAAACTTAAGACAGACTAAAGACAAACTTAAGACAAAATCCTAACTTAAGTCTGTCTTAAGTCTGCCTTAAGTCTGTCTTATGTCTGTCTTAAGTTTGTCTTAAGTTTGTCTTAAGTCTGTCTTAAGTTTGTCTTAAGACAAACTTAAGACAAAATCCTAACTTCTGTGAATACCAAAAGTAGTAAGTTTAGGATTTTGTCTTAAGTTAGTTCTGTGAATCGGGCCCTACTATTTCCACTCCAGTCAGTGCAACAGTATGGAAAGCGTTAGACTAGGAGAGGGGTACAAAGGAACTATTCCCATTCCATTCTGTGCAGGGTAGAGAAAGTGTTAGACTCAGGAGGGGTCAAATGTACTATTCCCACACCAGGCTGCGCAACAGCAAAGAAAGCGTTAGACTCAGGAGGGGTAAAGTGTGCTATTCCCACACCAGTCTATTCAACAGTACGGAATGCGTTGGACTCAGGAGGGGTGCTGCCCCCCCCCCCCAGTCTGCTCATGTTAGGCCTGTGCTGGTGCCAGGCCTGCTCTCTGTGGCCTCCTTCCCTACACTGCTGTGCGGAGGAACTGGAGTGGAGCAGGCCACGCCCCCCAGACTACCCCACTGTGGTCCTGTTCTGACTAACCCTACTCTTCTGAATACCTCTAACGTAACACTCATAACCCTGTCCATTAACCCGGCCAGTGGCCCTAGCCCGCCTTTTTTAAGTTGGGTACACCATTCATCTTGTTGGGAAATCTCAAACTCCCTTCCCCCCACCATCAGTCTAGACTTAGCTTCGCCCCTGGTTTTCTTGAAATCTGTTGGTGAGTTGCCCTCCATTGCCCCATCAGGAGGCGGTCACCGGTCCTTTCAATGGAGGAAGCCCCTCTCCAACCACCCATCATCACCGCCATCTTGGTTATCGAAGAACAAGTACTGAGAGTGACTGGTACCTAACCGCAGACACATGCCATGAACAAAAGTGCAGAGAAGTCACATAAAGAACGGATGTGTTCTACACAAACAAGCACTGGCAAAGCCTATACTTCTGGCTGGCCTTCTGAGTGCTGACTAAAACTTTAAAGAAAACCCTGCTGCAGTAAAAAAACTGAAAAAAACGACGACTCGCTGTATAAAATTCACGTATACTATAAAGTATTTAATGTTTGATGATTCAGTGCACTTTTGAGAGGGAAAGGAGTCCCTCGTGCATTTCAATGCATGCTCTCCCAACCTGCCAATAGCATGACGTCACAATATCTTGATGAAGATGATGATGGGACCCTGGATGGGGCCAATGACCCTTTCTTTAGCTATATTTTAAACTATTGGTAACAACAGGTGAGATGTAATTGCAATTCCAAGCCCGACCTAAGAAGGGTCACATTAGACAGCAGTGGGAACGTTCTTAGTGTAACCCATACATCTCTTCCTCATTTTAAAGCTCTACATTTAATAGGTGTAGTGTCTCACAACTCATTGTGCCCTCACACTTGGGGTCCCAAGGGATGGGCTGACTGGATGCCGCGTATTTGAGACTCTTAGGCTCTGTAGTCTGTTCAGGTCCTTTTCACTGTACTGAAGACGTGAAAAAACTGGGGGGCATATTTATAATCCCCTACTGCCACAGCAACGTCACTTTTAAATACGTGGTTTGATGCCACCTTGTAAATAACAAAACACACAAGATGATGGACAGAATGTTGCACAATGGCAAAACATTCACCCCCAGTCACAGATCTGGGTTTAATCCATGGTTATTTTGCTCACCAAGCCACCCTAGTTCAGACATGGCCATATGCAAATCAGTCCGACCATGTGCCTCCTGGGAACAGTCCAGACCTAACTGCCAAGCCATGACTTCCCTGGACCGGAATCAAGCATCCTGGGACCGGTTTCTGGCTATCAGCCGTCTTCAGCCAGGATAGCTTGACTCCAGTGGCTTAGTGAGCACGGGACCCACGTCTGGGCATACCCTTCCCACATAGGGTGAACAGCAAAACACACAAGATGATGGACGGAATGTTGCACAATGGCAAAACATTCACCCCCAGTCACAGATCTGGGTTTAATCCATCGTTATTTTGCTCACCAAGCCACCCCAGTTCAAACATGGCCATATGCAAATCAGTCTTGCCCCGTCCATCACCACCCCCTTTTGTACCACTTTGTTCGCCATAAGTTAGCAGGGTATGCTCAGACGTGAGTCTCTTGCTCACTTTGCCTCTGGATTTAAGCAAGCCGGGCTGAAGACGGCTGGAATGCCAGAAACCGGTCCTCGGAAGCTTGTTTCCGGTCCAGGGAAGGCATGGCTGGACTGTTCCCATGAGGCACAGGGTCAGACTGATTTGCATATGGCCATGTCTGAACTGGGGTGGCAGAGTGGGCTAAAGAACGGTGATGGATTAAACCCAGATCTGTTGACTGGGTGTGAGTGTTTGATTGGTTCAGATGCTCCGTCCATCACCACCCCCTTTTGTACCACCTTGCAAATAAGGCAACCTTTCAGCCTGTACTTAGCATCAAAGGGGTGGGCAATGGGTGTTGTGGTGGGTGTTCCACCACAACCCATTGATTTTGATGCAGCCCCCTATTTACAAGGTCTTAACATGGCAAAACGAGGAGAAATGCTTTAGTTCTCCTCATTTTTTCTGTTTCTATGTGTGCTGCATTGTGCAGCACACATAGAAACAGCAAAACGGCACACATGATTGTTTATGTGCAGGAAGGTGTCACTTCCTGCGCATGAACAGTCATTTAAAAAATGATGAGTGTCAACTTCCATGTGTGTTTTTTAATCACAAAGCAGCACACATAAAAGTTACAAATTGTCATTTAAAATTGTTTATGTGCAAGAAGGGAGACTTCCCTGCACATAAACAATCATTCCCCCCAACGCAGGCGCCCTTGCACTATGGTGCCTGCATTGGCGCTAGGCAGCTGCAATAGCGCCAGTGCAGAGGTAAATGCAGGGCTGCCCCGTATTGTTGTAAAGGGCAGGAGATGTTCTTTATATTTGTAAATGCATTTGTTTTTACAGTTTTTGAGAGATTAGTTTCTAGATTTGTGTTCTGAGAGCCATCTAAATAGTTTTTCCCTGTCGCCAGGCGGTGGTGCTGCCAAGCTAAGAAAAATCATGAAAGCGATTCATAAAAAAAAACAATGGTGCTGTTAATCACTAGCTTCTCTTCCTGAGAGCACAGTCTCCCAGTAATTGTATATATTAATGCAGTTGAAGCTTGTCACAATGGCACGTGCCTCGCGCTGCACATTACAAGCAGCTTGAAGGAGCCGCAGGCGCCAGTCTAGAAGAGGGATACTTCAGCTCGAGTGCCTTGAAGCACTCGTCGGCACACAGAGCTCAAAGCGCCTCACTCATCGATAAATAATGAACTCTAAGATCACCCATGCATCAGCGACAATAGGATACAAACTCTCTGTGAGTTCAAAACACTACAAGAGCCTCCTACTCGCCCTCTTCTGACGCCCTGCATCCTTAGCATGGTTTAGGAACTCAATCTATCAGTCGGTAGATTTGTAGAGTGCTACTTGTCATCCATGTGGGTATCCATGGCGCTTGGAGGCTCCGGTTGATTAGCCGAATAGCCAGGTCTTCAGGGACCTTCGGAACTCTGGAAGAGACGGGGAGATCCAGAGTTTAAAGGGTGGCTTGTTCCATGTCTTCACTGCTTTGTAGGAGGAGGAGCGACTTCTACGTCTGCTACGTCAGATGCGGGAGTGAGGGTTTGAGAAAGGGATGCAGAACAGAGATGTCTGGGTGGCTAATGGAAGTTAAGCCAAAGGTACAAGTGGGCCGGTCGACAGTTGTGTCGGGTCTTGTATGAACTGGCATCTTTTCTATACAGGGAGCCAGTGGAGTTCCCTAAGTTTGGGGGTGATGTGGGTTCATCTAGGTAGATCCAGGGCAAGTCTGACTGCGGCTTCCTGTACGGCCTGCAGTCGCCGGAGGAGGTGAGCTGTGATCCCTGCGTAGAGAGCGTTGCCATAGTTCAGTCAGCTGGAGATGAGGGCCTGGGTGATAGTGCTTTATAAGCTTTGGGGTAAAATGTAAATGTAGTGGTACTTGTATAGCGCACAAATGACCCATGAGGCTTCTCGGCGCTTGTACGAATACCGCTGAGGAACCCTTCCTGGCTTTCCCTGTAAAGTGCCCACTCCTGGGCACCCCCAGGGTGAAACCAGGCATCCTTAGCGCTGTTGGGGCCATTGTGGAGATTAAGGAAGTTGTTGCCCAGAGTTGCAGAGTGGGACCCATGCTTAGAATAGGCACCGAGGCAAGAATTATCAGGTTCGAGGAAGTTGAGCCCAAGACCCTGCCGAGGCGAGAATTGAACCCTGGTCCCGGGCTAGACCTCTGCATCTGGCTCTGCCGCTCTAACCATTGATGGAAAAAAACGAGGGGTTTGGTCCACTTGGGAAGGAGGGGGGTCGGACCACTGAATTTATACAAAAAACGATTTACCCACACCTCCATTAATTTATGATCGCGAATCCGACCCAAAAGCACAAATAGACTAAATTAATTGTGTCTATTTTGGCAATGTTGATTTGCCTTTTTTTTATTTTGAATTATTTATTGAAAGGGAGATTATTTTTAAAGGCTGAATTGAGAAAAACATTATCAACCAAACAAACGACCACATTGACATTAACACATTTACACAAATCAATTATTACCAATTATGCATACATTTTCACATGATTTAACAATACATTTCAAAACACGACACGAATTCTAAAAAATTAAATACATAAACACATTCAAAAAATATCTGTCAAAAGGAGCTGGTTTGCTGTGCACTATTTACATATATATTCAATTTTTCAGCTTTACGCTTTAAATTAAGTAAAATGTAAGAAAATTCCTGGCTTTATAACAAGTAATGAATCCTCATATTTCACGAAGGTGAAGCAAAAAATCTTCACAGAAGAAAAAAGAAATGAAATAATTTTTAGAATAGCTTCTATATGCCCCTTTCACTCTCACGTGGCTGCCACTATGTTATAGAATCACATACCTGTTGGTTAACAGTGTAGAATTCTGATGTTGTATTAATTTCTTGCGGGCAGCTTTTCAGTCTGCAACAAAGTAGACAGTGATTCTAAAAATTATTTCATTTCTTTTTTCTTGTCAAACCTAGCTGTCAAAGACAGGATTAATGCTGCCCTGATGAGAGTTCGGTAAATTGTAAGGCCGGAACTCGAAACGCGTCGGCTCTGTGAAGATTTTTTGCTTCACCTTCGTGAAATATGAGGATTCATTACTTGTTATAAAGCCAGGAATTTTCTTACATTTTACTTAATTTAAAGCGTAAAGCTGAAAAATTGAATATATATGTAAATAGTGCACAGCAAACCAGCTCCTTTTGACAGATATTTTTTGAATGTGTTTATGTATTTAATTTTTTAGAATTCGTGTCGTGTTTTGAAATGTATTGTTAAATCATGTGAAAATGTATACATAATTGGTAATAATTGATTTGTGTAAATGTGTTAATGTCAATGTGGTCGTTTGTTTGGTTGATAATGTTTTTCTCAATTCAGCCTTTAAAAATAATCTCCCTTTCAATAAATAATTCAAAATAAAAAAAAGGCAAATCAACATTGCCAAAATAGACACAATTAATTTAGTCTATTTGTGCTTTTTGGTCGGATTCGCGATCATAAATTAATGGAGGTGTGGGTAAATCGTTTTTTGTATAAGCTCTAACCATTGAGCCACACTTCTCCACTTTAGTAGCCTTTTGAATATCTTATAGAACATGTGAAGGACAAAGAAGCAGGAGGAGAAGACGGAGTTGACCTGAGTCGTGTGGTTAGCTGATTGTTCAGAATGATTCCTAGGTTCCTAGCGTAGGTACAGAGAGGATTTTATAGAGCAACCTCAGGTGCCAGCTCTGCAAACTATTACGTGCAAGGGTGGGTTGGTCTGCCAAAGGGCAGCCTTTTTCCTCTCTGGATGGTCATCTTTGATTGGACAATAGACAGATAGGTTTATTCAAAGAACTTGAGGCAGACCCCACCCCCACACAAGGTGGCATGCTTCCTCATAGGGGCGCTCCTTCCACAGCCACAAGTGTTGCGCGGCGGACTCATCCAGAGCTCTTTTGTAGTCTGAGAATGATCCTGGTAGGTTAAAATTGTTTTGAGAGTAGAGGATGCGCCTAGTTTTGTTGCATCTTTGCCATCCTCATACAAGATTCAATACAGAAAAGAATGGGGAAAAGGCGATGCTAAGATTACTCCCTCGTCTCTAATCAGGTCCTGATGTTGCTGGGATGAGGGACTCCACCTTATGCGGTGAGGGGTCCTGGTCCTGTGTCAATGTTCTGGGATCAGGGACTCCACCTTATGCGTTGAGGGGTCCTGGTCCTGTGTCAATGTTCTGGGATGAGGGACGCCACCTTATGCATTGAGGGGTCCGGGTCCTGTGTCAATGTTCTGGGATGAGGGACTCCACCTCATGCGTTGAGGGGTCCTGGTCCTGTGTCAATGTTCTGGGATGAGGGACTCCACCTCATGCATTGAGGGGTCCGGGTCTTGTGTCAATGTTCTGACATGAGGGACTCCACCTTATGCGTTAAGATGTCCTGGTCCTGTGTCGATGTTCTGTGATGAGGGACACCATCTTATGCGTTGAGAGGTCCTGGTCCTGTGTCAATGTTTTAGGATGAGGAACGCCAAATTATGCGTTTAGGGGTCCTGGTGCTGTGTCAATGTTCTGGGATGAGGGACGCCACCTTATGCGGTGAGGGGTCCTGGTCCTGTGTCAATGTTCGTGGATGAGGGACGCCACCTTATGCGTTGAGGGGTCCTGGTGCTGTGTCAATCTTCTGGGATGAGGGACGCCACCTTATGGAGTGAGGGGTCCTGGTCCTGTGTCGATGTTCTGGGATGAGGGACACCACCGTATGCTTTGAGGGGTCCTGGTCCTGTGTCAATGTTCTGGTATGAGGGACACCACCATTTGCGTTGAGGGGTCCTGGTCCTGTGTCAATAATCTGGGATGAGGGACTCCACCTCATGCGTTGAGGGGTCCTGGTCCTGTGTCAATGTTCTGGGATGAGGGACTCCTCCTTATGCGTTGAGGGGTCCGGGTCTTGTGTCAATGTTCTGACATGAGGGACTCCACCTTATGCGTTGAGATGTCCTGGTCCCGTGTCGATGTTCTGTGATGAGGGACGCCATCTTATGCGTTGAGAGGTCCTGGTCCTGTGTCAATGTTTTGGGATGAGGGACGCCAAATTATGCTTTTAGGGGTCGTGGTCCTGTGTCAATGTTCTGGGATCAGGGACTCCACCTTATGCGTTGAGGGGTCCTGGTGCTGTGTCAATGTTCTGGGATGAGGGACTCCACCTTATGCGTTGATTGGTCCGGGTCCTGTGTCAATGTTCTGGGATAAGGGACTCCACCTTATGAGTTGAGGCGTTCTGGTCCTGTGTCAATGTTCTGGGATGAGGGACGCCACCTTATGGGTTGAGGGGTCCTGGTCCTGTGTCGATGTTCTGGGATCAGGGATTCCACCCTATGCGTTGAGGGGTCCTGGTGCTGTGTCAATGTTCTGGGATGAGGGACTCCACCTTATGCGTTGATTGGTCCGGATCCTGTGTCAATGTTCTGGGATGAGGGACTCCACCTTATGCGTTGAGGCGTTCTGGTCCTATTTCAATGTTCTGGGATGAGGGACGCCACCTTATGGGTTAAGGGGTCCTGGTCCTGTGTCGATGTTCTGGGATCAGGGACTCCACCTTATGCGTTGAGGGGTCCTGGTGGTGTGTCAATGTTCTGGGATGACGGACTCCACCTTATGCATTGATTGGTCCTGGTGCTGTGTCAATGTTCTGGGATCAGGGACTCCACCTTATGCGTTGATTGGTCCGGGTCCTGTGTCAATGTTCTGGGATGAGGGACTCCACCTTATGCGTTGAGGGGTCCAGGTCCTGTCCCAATGTTCTGGGATGAGGGACTCAAACGTATGCGTTGAAGGGTCCTGGTCCTGTGTCAATGTTCTGGGATGAGGGACGCCACCTTATGCGTTGAGGGGTCCAGGTCCTGTCCCAATGTTCTGGGATGAGGGACTCCACCTTATGCGTTGAGGGGTCCTGGTGCTGTGTCAATGTTCTGGGATCAGGGACTCCACCTTATGCGTTGATTGGTCCGGGTCCTGTGTCAATGTTCTGGGATCAGGGACTCCACCTTATGCGTTGAGGGGTCCAGGTCCTGTCCCAATGTTCTGGGATGAGGGACTCAAACTTATGCGTTGAGGGGTCCTGGTCCTGTGTCAATGTTCCGGGATGAGGGACTTGACATTATGCGTTGAGGGGTCCTGGTCATGTGTCAATGTTCTCGGATGAGGGACTCCACCTTATGCGTGGAGGGGTCCTGATCCTGTGTCAATGTTCTGGGATGAGGGACTCCACCATATGCGTTGAGGGGTCTGGGTCCTGTGTCACTATTCTGGGATGAGAGACTCCACCTTATGCGTTGAGGGGTTCTGGTGCTGTGTCAATGTTCTGGGATGAGGGACTCCACCTTATGCGTTGAGGGGTCCTGGTCCTGTGTCAATGTTCTGGGATGAGGGACTCAAACGTATGCGTTGAACGGTCCTGGTCCTGTGTCAATGTTCTGGGATGAGGGACGCCACCTTATGCGTTGAGGGGTCCAGGTCCTGTCCCAATGTTCTGGGATGAGGGACTCCACCTTATGCGTTGAGGGGTCCTGGTGCTCTGTCAATGTTCTGGGATCAGAGACTCCACCTTATGCGTTGATTGGTCCGGGTCCTGTGTCAATGTTCTGGGATCAGGGACTCCACCTTATGCGTTGAGGGGTCCAGGTCCTGTCCCAATGTTCTGGGATGAGGGACTCAAACTTATGCGTTGAGGGGTCCTGGTCCTGTGTCAATGTTTTGGGATGAGGGACTTGACCTTATGTGTTGAGGGGTCCTGGTCATGTGTCAATGTTCTGGGATGAGGGACTCCACCTTATCATTGAGGGGTCCTGATCCTGTGTCAATGTTCTGGGATGAGGGACTCCACCATATGCGTTGAGGGGTCTGGGTCCTGTATCACTATTCTGGGATGAGAGACTCCACCTTATGCGTTGAGGGGTCCTGGTGCTGTGTCAATGTTCTGGGATGAGGGACTCCACCTTATGCATTGAGGGGTCCTGGTCCTGTGTCAATGTTCTGGGATGAGGGACGCCACCTTATGCGTTGAGGGGTCCTGGTGCTGTGTCAATGTTCTGGGATGAGGGACTCCACCTTATGCGTTGAGGGGTCCTAGTCCTGTGTCAATGTTCTGGGATGAGGGACTCCACCTTATGCGTTGAGGGGTCCTGATCCTGTGTCAATGCTCTGGGATGAGGGACTCCACCATATGCGTTGAGGGGTCTGGGTCCTGTGTCACTATTCTGGGATGAGAGACTCCACCTTATGCGTTGAGGGGTCCTGGTGCTGTGTCAATGTTCTGGGATGAGGGACTCCACCTTATGCGTTGAGGGGTCCTGGTGCTGTGTCAATGTTCTGGGATGAGGGACGCCACCTTATGCGTTGAGGGGTCCTGGTGCTGTGTCAATGTTCTGGGATGAGGGACTCCACCTTATGCGTTGAGGGGTCCTGGTCCTGTGTCAATGTTCTGGGATGAGGGACTCCACCTTATGCGTTGAGGGGTCCTGATCCTGTGTCAATGTTCTGGGATGAGGGATGCCACCTTATGCGTTGAGGGGTCCTGGTGCTGTGTCAATGTTCTGGGATGAGGGACTCCACCTTATGCGTTGAGGGGTCCTGGTCCTGTGTCAATGTTCTGGGATGAGGGACTCCACCTTATGCGTTGAGGGGTCCTGATCCTGTGTCAATGTTCTGGGATGAGGGACTCCACCATATGCGTTGAGGGGTCTGGGTCCTGTGTCACTATTCTGGGATGAGAGACTCCACCTTATGCGTTGAGGGGTCCTGGTGCTGTGTCAATGTTCTGGGATGAGGGACTCCACCTTATGCGTTGAGGGGTCCTGGTGCTGTGTCAATGTTCTGGGATGAGGGACGCCACCTTATGCATTGAGGGGTCCTGGTGCTGTGTCAATGTTCTGGGATGAGGGACTCCACCTTATGCGTTGAGGGGTCCTGGTCCTGTGTCAATGTTCTGGGATGAGGGACTCCACCTTATGCGTTGAGGGGTCCTGGTGCTGTGTCAATGTTCTGGGATGAGGGATGCCACCTTATGCGTTGAGGGGTCCTGGTCCTGTGTCAATGTTCTGGGATGAGGGACGCCACCTTATGCGTTGAGGGGTCCTGGTGCTGTGTCAATGTTCTGGGATGAGGGACTCCACCTTATGCGTTGAGTGGTCCTGGTCCTGTGTCAATGTTCTGGGATGAGGGACGCCACCTTATGCGTTGAGGGGTCCTGGTGCTGTGTCAATGTTCTGGGATGAGGGACTCCACCTTATGCGTTGAGGGGTCCTGGTCC
This sequence comes from Lissotriton helveticus, assembly GCF_964261635.1. Lineage (NCBI taxonomy): Eukaryota > Metazoa > Chordata > Amphibia > Caudata > Salamandridae > Lissotriton > Lissotriton helveticus. Next base: position 469,941,115 of record NC_136062.1, read on the forward strand.
TGTGTCAATGTTCTGGGATGAGGGACTCCACCTTATGCGTTGAGGGGTCCTGATCCTGTGTCAATGTTCTGGGATGAGGGACTCCACCATATGCGTTGAGGGGTCTGGGTCCTGTGTCACTATTCTGGGATGAGAGACTCCACCTTATGCGTTGAGGGGTCCTGGTCCTGTGTCAATGTTCTGGGATGAGGGACGCCACCTTATGCGTTGAGGGGTCCTGGTGCTGTGTCAATGTTCTGGGATGAGGGACACCACCATATGCGTTGAGGGGTCTGGGTCCTGTGTCACTTTTCTGGGATGAGAGACTCCACCTTATGCGTTGAGGGGTCCTGGTCCTGTGTCAATGTTCTGGGATGAGGGACTCCACCTTATGCGTTGAGGGGTCCTGGTCCTGTGTCAATGTTCTGGGATGAGGGATGCCACCTTATGCGTTGAGGGGTCTGGGTCCTGTGTCACTATTCTGGGATGAGAGACTCCACCTTATGCGTTGAGGGGTCCTGGTCCTGTGTCAATGTTCTGGGATGAGGGACTCCACCTTATGCGTTGAGGGGTCCTGGTCCTGTGTCAATGTTCTGGGAGGAGGGACGCCACCTTATGCGTTGAGGGGTCCTGGTCCTGTGTCAATGTTCTGGGATGAGGGACGCCACCTTATGCGTTGAGGGGTCCTGGTGCTGTGTCAATGTTCTGGGATGAGGGACTCCACCTTATGCGTTGAGGGGTCCTGGTCCTGTGTCAATGTTCTGGGATGAGGGACGCCACCTTATGCGTTGAGGGGTCCTGGTGCTGTGTCAATGTTCTGGGATGAGGGACTCCACCTTATGCGTTGAGGGGTCCTGGTCATGTGTCAATGTTCTGGGATGAGGGACTCCACCTTATGCGTTGAGGGGTCCTGATCCTGAGTCAATGTTCTGTGATGAGGGACTCCACCATATGCGTTGAGGGGTCTGGGTCCTGTGTCACTATTCTGGGATGAGAGACTCCACCTTATGCGTTGAGGGGTCCTGGTGCTGTGTCAATGTTCTGGGATGAGGGATGCCACCTTATGCGTTGAGGGGTCCTGGTCCTGTGTCAATGTTCTGGGATGAGGGATGCCACCTTATGCGTTGAGGGGTCCTGGTCCTGTGTCAATGTTCTGGGATGAGGGACTCCACCTTATGCGTTGAGGGGTCCTGGTCCTGTGTCAATGTTCTGGGATGAGGGATGCCACCTTATGCGTTGAGGGGTCCTGGTCCTGTGTCAATGTTCTGGGATGAGGGATGCCACCTTATGCGTTGAGGGGTCCTGGTCCTGTGTCAATGTACTCGATCAATCAACCAGTGAATTTTATCCCTTCAAAAAATGCCCGTTTAGTAAGATAGAGTTGTCCCTTGCACAAGAGTAACGCAGCCCCTGCTGGTAATAGTTAACTGAATTACAACCCACACCAATTAAACATGCATTGGCAAAGCCAATAGTTCTCGGCAATCCAAGAGCTACTGATGTTGAAAATGTCAATGTCTTTAGCTGAATAGCAGCAACTGCTGAAAGTCATGGAGAGCAAGCCTCGTCCCTGAGCTGTGCCAGGCTGAGTTTCCCCTCCTTACGCAGTGCTTGAGTTGCAACCTGTGGCTGGCAGTATGTGTATGACTTCTATACCCTGGTACCCCCAATTCACTCACCTAAATTCAGACGAGAGGGTAGAGCAGCCCGACGTGTAGATGAGCTGTGACATTATCAAGGCACATACTGTACTGAGAAGTACTTATTGCAAGTGGTAATTTTGTCACACTGGTATTCTGAACTCACATATTTGAAAGCACTTTCATGTGCGATAATGAGGGGCATTTTTTTTGGGTGAAATAAAATAGTTCCCCAAGAGCACACAATTTAAGTGAGCAAGCCTCGATAAATTCAGTTTTTCTGGTTTCACTTTGTACAACTCAGCCAGGAAACAGGTATCTATAGTAATTTATGCATAGACAGGTGTAAATTCAGTCTTCTTTATTCAGGGAAAGTACTGCACCCTTCAGCCAGCTCAGAGCTAATCTAACTGCAAGCTACCAGAATACTCACCACTCCTACATTCCACATTACATCCTAAGTAGAAAACATTCCTACCCATCTCCTCCCCTACAGAACATGGAATAAACATGCATATAAATAAATACATACATATTCTAAAGCATCACTCTGAGGGATCATTTCTTCATATGAAAGCATATACGCAACAACTTCAGAATACAACTGTGAATAGAGAAAATATATACATAAATATTCTAAATCATAACTGAGAAAAATAGTTTCTTTCCCCCTTACTCATCAGGCCCAGCAACTTTGCTTAGAGTTCCAAAACTCCATTCCTTCACATCCTCCCACACTACTACATTTTTCTTTACTCAATTACTCTCTGGGGTTGAGAGTATTTCCTTTCCCCTTTATTTGCAATTCCTGCCCTCCTTGTCACCACCCAGTCTGCACATTGCCAGTGCTTTTTCGTCACACTTTTTTGTATCATACACTTATTCACTCATACTTTGCTTCTCTCCCTCAGACACAACTCTGCTACCCACTCTGCCCCTGTTTTGATATATGCTTAAACTGTACACAGAACCATGGCCATGTGTACAAAAGGATTTCGCATTTCTTAACGGCCCGAATCGCAACTTCGGTCTGTTAAGAACTATTAACACATTGGAACGTTGGAAGCTGCATTGTAAACAATGGAGTAGCTCTGGACTTATAATGGCTGGTATAAGCCCATAGCTCCAACATTCCAATGCTTCTTTGTGGCTGTGAACAAAGGCTTCAGGGAGCCTGAGGGGATTTCAGTCCCCTCATGCTCCCTGAAACCTTTGTTAATTTATTAGAACATTCTGCCCTCTAGTGGCAGAATGTTCTATTAGCCTTACAGCCCTTCGTAGCAGGGCTATAACGGCTATTAAAGTCCTGCTGCCTTGTTAAACTCCCTCGCCTTTGGCTCAGGCCTTTAACGCTGCAGCGGGCCTTTAATAGCTGCACTCCAGCACTGTTCCAACCCTGCCTATGTCCAACATGGTGCGTCAAGCCTTACGCCTGCTTCAAGCAGGCGCAAGGTTTCGACGCAGCGGAGTCGGAAAAGTGACTGAGTGAAATCTTGTAGATTTCACTCAGCAACTTTTGGGAGGCATTCCTGTGCCGGAACACCCCCCCCCCCCTGCTCTGGAACCCCCACATGAAACCAGACGCAGGTTTCATGTGGCGCAGGGCTTTACAACGTGACGCATCTCCCTAGATGCATCACGTTGTAAATACCTTGCAGCATGGCGCTAGCTTTACACTGCCGCTGCGTCGGTACAGAGAGGATTTTATAGAGCAACCTCAGGCGCCAGCTCTGCAAACTATTACGTAGAAGTGACGCAAGGGCGGTGCAAAAGTGGCATAAGGGGCTTGTAAATCTGCCCATCAGTATATATTGCTTCATATGCTGTGTTTGGATGGAGGTTGATACCAATTAAACGGACTGAGAAATGGTGCTCGTGCAATGGTTTGCACACCTTTGAGGACTAAACGAAGCACCTTTAATTTAATTTGCTGACTGCCGGCGTAGTGACTCCAGTGCGGTGCAGTAGGAGTCTGGTCACCATATTCTGGATGAGCTGAAACCTTTGTATTTCATTTTTTTCGGAGTCCATGTAAATGCTTTGGAGCAATCCACTCAAGATGAAATGAAGGTATTCACAATATTAACCTTCATGACAAACTAAAAATAATGTAAAATCTTGATTTCTGAAGGAAATGCTAAGACTCTATTGGTGGAATTCTCTCAACCGTAGGGACACCATGCGATGGAAGTCCACCCACAAAGTTTCCACTGAGCGCAGCCCTTTCCCACAAAAGCCTTCCATTACCACCCAGATATATATATATATATATATATATATTTGTCTCTAAGAGACATACAGTGAAGTGGTGCAGAGTGGTGTGCCGTGACACAGTGTGGAGTAGCCTGGAGTGCTATAGTGTCGAATGGTATATAGTAGAGTGGAGTGGGGTAAAGTGGAACATGCATGGTGTGGTAGCGCACAGCCATTACACACAACACATCTTCAATTGAAATGACTGTAACATTTGCACAGATATATAGTTTTACTCAGAAAAGTATACACAGCGCACATTGATAATGGGCAGAAATGTCCTCACCAAAGCTCATATGTACGAAACTTCCAATTTGCATTTCCTAAATAGTGAATCCTAAGGAATCGCTATTTAGGAAATGCAAAATAGAATGTACTAAAATAGCTATTTCCTAATAGCGTTTCCTACAGAGTCGCAATCCCAATTAGGAAGTCTCTATTTAGGAAATGCAAACCCATTTCTTCATATGGGCTTAAGAACTATAGGTACCATTGTTTGTTTATTTCCTAATTAGAAATCGGAAATTTGGAATTGCAAAACCATTGGTACCTATGGCCCCTAGCACCCCCTTAAATAACATTAAAAAGTAAGTGGTGCTCGTGTTTAGCGCTCCATTGCCCTTGGGGCATGTGCACTACATGACACTGCAAAAAATGATTTTTTTTTAAATTGCACATGGTTACCATCGGATTGGATCCTGTGGTAATAGCATTCCCTAAATGCCCATTGCGAATTTAGGAAATGCTTTGCACAGGTGCTTAGCAAATCTCAAATAGGAAATTGCTATTTGCAATTTCCTATTTAGGACATCGCAAAATGCAATTTCTACTGGGTCGAAACTGCATTTTACGAAGCCTATTTAGCATTTCTTAACGTCCCGAAATCGTAATTCGGTTCATTAAGAAATGCTTATTGGCTTCGTACATATGGGCCGTAGTGTATTCATTTGTTTTGCTATATTGAAATATTTGCTTCCACCACACTTTCAGTCTGCTTTCTTGCTGAAACTTGGCTAAACTTCACTGCCCTCTCACCAGAACCCATTTGCTCTGCCAGATAATTATAAAATGGTTGGGATTAGATAGAGAATCTAGAGTGTGGCCATTGTTTTTTAGGACTCTGTAAAGGTTCACCTGATCGATTAATTTTTATATGATTGGGTGGAACTGTGTATTTTTAAAGATGGGATTGCTGCTCAAGTCAACTGGAAGGATGCACTTGTTTACCGCCGCCGGGTGACAAGAAATCAAACAAAAATTTGTATAGCACAGCTTATCACCAGTAGGAGTATTCAGGCACAATCCATAGGCAATGGGAGATTAAGTGATTTGCCCAGAATCACAGGATGTTGAGCCCCCACCGAGACTCGACCCTGGATCCCTGCTCCGAAGTGGTCAGCTCTGGTCGTTAGGCCACACCCACAACCTTTCATCCTGTGGAGGTTACTCAGGGCTCTGATATCAACGCAGCTAATATCATAACGCTATATCTGTTGCGTTTGACATGATTACCCCTCTAAAAAAATCTAGACTCATTTCTTCTAGACCTGATGCACCCTGGTACTCCTTGGAGCTAAGAAGTACGAAAGCCATCTGTAAAAGTCTTGAAAGAAGATGGCGTTTATCCAAAAGTCTGGACGATAAAGATGCCTATAAGTAAGCACGCACCAGTTATCATAGACAAATTAGAATGACCCAGAAAAGTTACATCACATGTAAAATTGAACTGGCAGGCAACTTGTCCAAATGACTTCATAAAGGGCTCAATGACTTTACTAAGCCGCAATCCGGCTCCCCCGCCATCTCTGCATCCCAACAGTTATGTGATTCCTTGGCAGATTTCTTCGAGGGGAAAATAGATGCCACATATCAGTATTTGACTAACCTTCCAAGGCAGATTGATCTAGCCAGCTTCAATACACCCTCTCCTGATACTACAGGTTTGAACCTTTTACATTAGACCAAATTGAGGGGCTGTTGGTTAACACCAAATGTGGCTCCCCCTATGGCTTAGGTCCCCCAAGGATCCCTGCTAGTCTTTTGAGCCTCATTGCACCTACCATTCTCTCCCTTTTCAACGTATCCCTAGACACAGCCAAACGTCCCCTAGGCTGGAAGAGCACAAAGGTGTTGCAAATATATATAAAACAAACTAACGTAGACCCAAAGAACCTACCCAACTATCACCCCATCTCACTTCTCCCACCAGTGGGAAAAACTTTGGAAAATCTTGTAGGTAAGTAGCTTACTGCATATTTGAGGAGCATAAGGTCCTTGACTTCTCCCAATCCGCATTTAGAGCTTTTCATAGCACTGAGACCGTATTGGTGGCAGAGGTTGATACCATCCGACTATCCTTAGATGCTGGTTCCTCTGCCATGCTCGTGCTACTGGACTTATCAGCTGCCATTGATACCGTCTCTCACGCAATACTGAATTGCAGGCTGTGTAAGACCGGCATCTTTGGCAAAGCCTTAACAAATGGAAGTAAGACGGAGATCATTCTGTTTGGAAAAGTGGAGGAACACTGGTCCAGTGACTGGTGGCCCCATACGCTGGGCCTACGTCCATCCCCCAAACAAGTAGTGCGTAACCTAGGAATCACGATTGACAATAAGTTGTCAATGAAAAATCATGTAAACCCGGTATTAGGCACCTGCTATGGTATTATGCGTCAAGTACGCAAAATCTTCAGATGGCTTCCAATGGAATCCAGAAAACGTTGGTACAAGGGTTTATTGTAAGTCGTATGGATTATGGTAATGCCTTATTAGCCTCTATAAATGAAGACCTTCATTCAGAACTTCAGATCTTGCAGAATACAGCTGCCAGCCTGATTTTAAACCTTCCTCCTAGAGCTCCCTCGGCCCCTAGTCTTAGGATTCTTCACTGGCTTTCGGTAAAAAACAGAGGCTGTTTAAAAAGTCTGTGTCTTGCCCACAAGAGCCTACATGGTACCGGACCTAGATATTTAGCAAATAAATTGAAGTGGTATCATCCAAGCAGACAATTAAGATCTAGTAACAAACACATCCTTATCCCACGACAAATTTGCACGGCAAGGTATGGTGGCCGATCTTCCTCTTCTTTGGCACCCGCCCTCTGGACTAAGCTTCCCCCCAACTGCTATCTATCTCTAAACACAACCACTTCCGCAAGGAATTAAAAACCTGGCTATTCGACCATTAAACCGATTTACCATTTTTTCAGCTGCCCAAAATGGAGTCTCCGCAAGCGCCGTGAGACATTTCGGTGATTTGTGTGTTAGGTCTCGCCTGTCGATGCGCATGCGCATCGAGCAAGCGAGACTATAGGGGCTCATCCAGACTTTATCTAACTTGCAAGGAATCGTGGCGATTCCTTGCAGTGCCCGTGACTTTTAAGCTCAATGCGCATGTGCATTGAGCTTAAAAGCGCGTGCACATGCCCCCAGCCGCCTGCCTTGCCTACTCTCTCTCACAGCCTCCCCCAGCTCCGCCCCCTCACTACTTGATTGCACGGCCGCTAGGCCGTGCCTCCCCTACTCTCCTCCCCCCTCCTCCTCTCCTCCCCTGCCTGCCTGCCGCTAGGCCGTGCCTCCCCTACTCTCCTCCCCCCTCCTCCTCCTACTGCCGTGTCGCACCTCTCCCCTCTCCGCCCCCTCCCCTGACAGCCGTGTTACGGTGAAAGGCTTGTTTGTTTATTTTACCCGCCGTGTCTCTGCTGCTTCCCCCTGTCCTGTCTCTCCTCCTCTCCCTCTCTATACCCTCCCCCTCCCCCCCACCACTCCCATCAAGTCCCTCTGGCCCTTCCCTCCTCCCCGGACCCCTCCTCCCCTGCCCCCTCCTCCCCTGCCCCCTCCACCCTTTCTTGTTCATCACTGAATTCATGTGCTTGGCTATTTGCTTTTTACTTTCCAAAGCGGGATTGCAAGTTCCAGAATGTGCAACTGGCAGCTGACTCAGGGTTAAATATGAGCATTGGCCGCTCGGTGGTCTGCTTCTCTTCCCTCCCCCCCCCCCCTAAAACCATTAACGGGTACCTCGGCTAGTTCAGACTTTGCTATGCATTCTGGGATTTGTAGACTTCTTGATCCGATGACCCATGGTCAAAGACAAAGGAAACCTGGACTGGGTGAGGTTCTCGCACATATAGATGGGAGACGCGAGAGCTGTGCATGGTCTCTGGGTTCGAACTTGCAACTTCAGCCTTAGGATGTCGTCAGCTTCCTGGCCGAGCCCTCCAATGACTTGCCTGCGAGTGACTGTCTGCAATGCACGCATGGTTGCAATGCGAGTGAAACAGCCACTATCATCGCCGCAGTCTAGCTGTGGAAGCACCGCTAGTCGACACTAAAGTTTACAGTCTTACTCGATAAATATTTTCTTTGTCCCAAGGAAATTACAGCACCGCTTGTTTTCTGAATTTGCCACTTGAGTGCTGATGGATGATAATCTGTAACAATTGGGACTCTGCCACTGTCACTTGTGCGGCTCTTCTGAATAAGTGCTTCCCTTGGTAAGTGTATTCTCTCACTGCATTATCTGCAGAGTCTCAATGCTGTAGTATACTAAGGAACTCCTCTGTACATGCAAGGGTCCTTACTGCTGCAGGTGCCTGTGATGAAGAGTGTCCTATTTTGAGGGTGTCCTCGCGTCAATTTTAGATTTCAAACAGACGAGCATCTTTTTGCTTATTCCCGGGATCTTGCACCTTTCTTTTCACCAGCACAGACTTGCACGTCCCTAATTAGTTCCTTATTTTGTACTAATGGAGGTGAATCTGACGGTAGGGGGGAAATGTACGCATCCATGGGAACACCTCTGGTCCGTGCTCATCGCATCATTTCATGCACTCTAGAGGGACTCGTCGCTGATGATGCTTTCTGAAAAAAATACACTGAACATAATCTTCACAAACATTATTTACAAAAGTTTAAGCTATTGCCAATATAAATTACAATCACTTTTATTTAAGTATTAATTATTTAAAAAAATTAAAAGCCGTTGCTATTTGTAATATCAATACATCTAAGTCACGTAAATACAAAACATGTTGCATTACAAATGCTATAGTCGTCCCGTGCGAAAGTTATAGCTATTGGCATTGAAAATGACAAAGCTATTAATTTAGCTATTTTCAAAATCAACACATAAATAAAAAAATTGTCATTTACAAGACCAATAGCTCAAACTTTCATAATGCGAGACCTATTGCATTGCAAATGCTTGTTTTATAAGTATCTTTGACTTTGACCTTGACATTGACTTCTTTGACAGCCGACACAAGCAATTGCTTTGAGCTCTTTAAGTCTAGCACAATTCCTATCAATAAGGGGTTACCCAGGGTTCATCCTTGAGCCCTACGTTATTCAACGTCTGCATGGCCCCCCTTGATCAAATTGTAAAATCGTTTGGTTTCAATGTTGTATCATATGTGGATGATACTCAGTTAATTATCTCGTTTGGACCAAACCTTGATGGGGTAAAATATTGTTTCATAGATTGTATGAAAAGAATTGCTGCTTGGATGTTGGCGAACTGTCTGCAACGGTACAGCAACAAAATGGAGATGTTGCTATTTGGTATGTCACATGTCCCGTACAGGGCTGTTGGGATGTATGACGTTACAACGCATACTTTTACAACGACTACCATTACCACGCAATTTTTACAACGCAGGATCCATTACAACGAAGTACCATTACAACGCATGTATTTACAACGCAGATACCTTTACAACGCATACCATTACAACGTAAGTATTAGTAAGTATATAATATTTTTTGAAATGTAAATTAATTAAAATTAATTTAATTTCATTTAATTAATTTAATTAATTTAATTTAATTTAATTTATTTTAATTTATTTAATTTAATTTAATGTAATGTATTTAATGTAAATAATTTAATTAATTTAATTTAATTTAATGTAATTTAATATAATTATTTAATTTTAATTTAATTTAATTAATTTAATGTAATTTAATGTAATTTAATGTAATGTATTTAATTTAAATAATATAATTTAATTAATTTAATATAATTTAATGTAATTTAATATAATTAATTTATTTTAATTTAATTTAATTAATTTAATATAATGTAATGTAATTTAATTAAATTAATTAATTTAATTTAATTTAATTTTATTTATTTTAATTAATTTAATTTAATTAATTTAATTTATTCTAATTTAATTTAATTAATGTAATTTAATTTATTTTAATTTAAATAATTTAATTTAATTTAATTTAATTTAATTTAATTAATTACATTTATTTTAATTTAATTAAATTAAATTTAATTATTTAATTTAATTTAATTAATTTTTTTTATTTAATTTAATTTAATTATTTTATTTAATTTAATTTATCCTGTACCCCTTTACCCAAAAAACCCCAAACTAACCCCGAACCCTAAAAATACCCCTTTACCCAAAAACCCAAAACTGACCCTGAACCCTAAAAATACCCCTTTATCCAAAAACTGAAAACTGACCCTGAACCCTAAAAATACCCCTTTACCCAAAAACTGAAAACTTACCCTGAACCCTTAAAATACCCCTTTACCCAAAAACTGAAAACTGACCCTGAACCCTAAAAATACCCCTTTACCCAAAAACTGAAAACTGACCCTGAACCCTAAAAATACCCCTTAAAAAAACCCACAAATATAACATTTTAAATATAATTATATACTTACCAATACTTACGTTGTAATGGTATGCGTTGTAAAGGTACCTGCGTTGTAAAAACATGCGTTGTAAATACATGCGTTGTAATAGTTTTTGCGTTGTAAAACTTTCGTTGTAATGGTAGTGCGTTGTAAAAGTTGCGTTGTAAAGGTTGTTTCCCGGGCTGTTGTCCTTATGTTAGCATGAGCATGCTGCAGTCCTTACTTTCCTTTGCACATGTTACGATACACACGTATTTTGTTTCGTGCCACTCTGTACTTTCACAAAGAAGTTAACTGTTATTTTGTGTTCTGTATTTTCCTGGGATTTGGTCTGAACATCGTAGACCAGGTCAAACAACAATATCCCTTATTATTCTGTTTTAGTCAGGCTCTAGCACATAGACAAAGCACACACATGCAGCTGTTGTTTGGGAACACACACTCTTTGTCATATAGGTATGCACAGACCTGCAAACACACAGCCGAGATCGTTACAGCACCTGAGATGTAGAACCTTCATCTGTGCATGCTAAGATACAGGGTCTACTGCAAACACCCAGCGATCCTCTGATATATAAAATCACTTTGCTTCTGTAGAAGGGGAGGGGGTTAGTTTACCCTGTCCTATACAATGACAGCTCCTTTCATGATTTATGAGGTGCTTACTATGCTAACCGTATTTGTGTTTGGCATCTTCTTATTTATTGTGGCCCGAATACTGGATACTAGACCACAATAGTTAAAATAAACATTTTGAACTTTCCTCATGTGTCTATCAGATCTTACTCTGGACAAGTATGAGTGTAGGAGCAAAAGGGTGTGTCCTGTTACTGCAATCCCTGAGAGGGTTGGAGTGCTGTGTTCTTGTTTGTCTAATCGCTTGTTCCTTCCTGAGTGAGTAGGAGGGCATGTGAGACACTGTTGCTAGTCGGGCCCGAGTTCATGGGTTCTAAGGTAGTAGGATAACTCAGTCCCTGCCTACTAAAGTTCTATGGTCTCAAGCATAGTTCTGTGATTTAGCAGAACCTCGACAACAGGTAAATCCCAGCAGCTCTGGTTAGCGTACTGTGGCCCCCTGAACTAGGTACAGCCCATCTCTCAGGAAAACTGTGTAAACCCTTGGTGTCAGACTGGATCAGACCCTATCTATCAAAGCTCACATCTCTTCAATCTGTCGTGCCTGTTTTGCCACAGTGCTGGCATTGAGGAACTTGTTCCCTTGGCTGACATTCTGAGCTAGGAAAACTCTGGTTCAAGCTTTAGTTATGACTCGACTTGACTGTGGCAATTCCCTGCTAGTGGCCACCAGTGACACACTGTTACCAGACTTCAGGTGGTGCAGAATACTGCCGCGTGCTTGTTTGTAATCTTCCTGCAGGCCCTCCCTCAGCCACCATGCTGAGAGGGGAATCAGTGGTTTCACCACAAGTGTTACCAAGCACTTGTGGTGAAACCGGTCATTACAACGAATGCGTTTATACCACGCCTGGCTTTACATCGCAAGTCATTTCTACGACTTCCGCTAGATGGCGTGCAACACTAGGGAATGTGTTGGATTTTAAATCCAACACATTCCCAGCTGTTGCGCTAACTGGGGTAGGATTAGTAATTTATACTATTCCTAAATCCAGCACGCCATCTAGCGCAAGTAATGGAAACGACTTGCGATATAAAGCCATGCGTGGTAACAATGCAGTTGTTGTAACGACCGAGTTGTTACCTACCGCGTGGTAACACCACACATTGTAAAGTGACATATTCTGCTGAGAGCTTTCCATTGGCTGCTAGTCAGGAAGTGTGATGTTTTCAAGCTTTGCTGTCTCATCCATAGGTCTCTGATGAGTAGGGGCCCCACTTACTTAAATATGAAAGTGTCATTATTGTCCTGCTAGAAATATCAGATCTAATGACAAAGCCTTGCTGACTGTCCCGCGCATTCGTACTTCTAGATATGGCAGAAGGTCCTTTTACGTCACCACTGCTTCGTCCTGATATCAACTTTTGTACTGCGTCCACACTTGTCCAGACTTTTAAAAAACTCTTGAAGACTTGGTTGTTTTAGTCAGTTGCTGGGCCCTGTGTAAGCGAAGCACCAAGATACACCTGATGGCGTGAGTTGTTGCGCTATATTACGTTTTAAGAACATAATAACACAACATAACATAACACTTTGGAATTACCAAAAAGTGTGCTTCGTTTGTGTTTTCCATATTCTGAAATAGCTGCACAGTTCATTTACAGACATTTAAATTTTGCTTTGAGCGAGAAAAAAATAACATCATACAGCACACCCCAAGTAGTCAGCATGAATGCCACATAAATCCTCTCACTTTGAAGTCAGAGAAAGAAAAATAACCACTAAGCTCCCTGAAAGACAGAGCCTATCTTTGAAAACACAGAAAGTGTGACATGATAAGAACAAGATTTAAAGGTCTGTTTACAGAAATTCCGTACTGGTGGAAGAAGGTGAGAACTGGAGGGTGTGAAGCCTGAACAGAAAAGGAATTGGGAACCTTGAGCCCAGGAGGTGCCGGGCTTGAGTGCGCATTGATTGGTGCACGGAGGCTGGTCAACGCCATGTGCCACTTGTTTAAAAAAGAGTTCAGTAATGCCATTAATACGACACGGTGCCCAGGAAATCTGTGCTGGTTGAAGGCCTGCAATTAAGGGTCATCACATAATGAAAATAACAGTCCCAGGCAATATGTAATTTGAGAAGGCAATGTGAAACAGTAAGTTATAAATAAAGCTTAACAAAAAGATTTTAAAAAATAACAGATTTTAATAATTTCCATAAAAAATCAAGTCAGTTTAAAATTAATAACACTTTGCAAAATGTCAAAAAAATATACCTAAAACATATATCTTGATAAATAATGAGGATTAAATGGTGATGGTTTCTTCAACGCGTTTCGACACAGTGAGTGTCTTCATCAGGATAGTACCATCATATAATCAGTCTAGAATTGAAAATAAACACTCTTTAAGGGTCATCACGACAGCCCTAACTATCACAGGTAACCAAAGCCAGCCCTCAGGCTCTATGCGGTAATTACATCAAAGAAAGCGCCACTAATGACAAGACATTGTTAAATTCCCCTGTGTTCTTAGTGGCATTACTATCGCTCATCACACTTAGCCAGGGCTGTGCCTTCGCATTACTGTTTCCAACACATGCTGGGCACGTCTTTGGTAATAGCATGAACAGCCCCCCCGGCTGATACACAGGTAGTGAGAGCAATACAGGTGCTTAACTGTAAGGCCAGTGAGTGGTCACTGACCCTTCACATTACACCCTTGCCTTCTGCTATGTTTGTTACTTACTTCCTGTGATGACAGCCCGCAGCGTACTGACTGCTCCTGCCATGGGTGTGTCCTCTAGCTATGAATCAAGATGTTACCTCATTAACAAGTACATGGGCCAAAGGCAGGGCTTAAAGTGGACCGGGTCTCAACAGTGCTGAGTACTGGCAGTTTTTTAAAGGGGGGCTCGAAGCGGGTCTCTATCGGGCTCTGTTTTGTGCCCTGGCACAGGCGGTCCTTTTCTTCCCGGACTGCAGTCACATCCATCGATTGTGCTGTACTCAGACTGCTCACTTCTCACGTCGTGCCAGCTGAGCGTTGTTGGGGAAGGGAAATCCTTTAAAGAGAGTCATTTTCTCTCTGAATTTCCCTACTCTTTTTGAAACTCAGAAGCAGCAACATTGTTGTGGTGTCACCAGGACTTTAAGTGGAACGTTTTCAATATTATATACAAGCCATAGTTGCTGCTTAATTATCTTATGCAACTAACAGCCATTGACAAAGCCAATAGTTGTGACTTGTCGTAGGTATGATGTTACGTGTTGTATCATATATCTGGATGCAGTGACAGAAACAGCAAAATACAAGTCAGGCGGCACACTATGCTAAGCACAGATGTTTAGCTTGCATGTTTTTAAGCCACGCCCATATTACATTGGCCCATATTACATTGGCCGCACCCCTTTGAGAGACCCCCCCAAGTTTTTTTTATCCCACTTCAAGCCCTGGCCAAAGGTCCGATCCTGGGGCCACTAGAGCTGTTCGACACACTTTAACCTGACCCTACGCGCTATGCTTGCGCCTCCCATCGGACGGTCGCCACCCTTTCTGTGACCCTACTGATATGTCTCACCCATTAGAGCTATGAAGTTATACTGCCTTTTTGTAAACTATGATTCGAAAGCAGGGCCGGCTCTAGGCTCATGGTGGCCCTGTGCAGGGAGCGTAGGTGGAGGCCCTGGAAGAGGGGGTCCGGCCGGGGCGGAGCTCAGGAAGGTGTTTTAATAATACGTCCAGAAAAGTCATTAGATGACCAGTACCTGCGGCTGCTCCTACCCTTCCGAATTCGTCTCAGAACAATATAATTTAGGAGGAGGAGGGCATTGTGACACATGACGTCGTGAGGGACTGGGCGCACAGACAGCTGCAGTGCCAGGGCCATGACAGAGGCACCGGACCCCACAACCCCCACAGAGAAATAATCGGTGGCTCTTCCTCATCGCCCCCTCCAACAGTCCACAAAATTATAATAACAATAGGTCTAGCCTTATCCCATGGCATGCATGCGTGAACATGAGAATGAAAGCCAGCACCCTAAGTCACGTGAAACAACTGGTTTGAACATAAAGTGAAGCCTCAAATATTTATTGTAAATTAGAACACCAGCTACGTGATAGCACAGATTTTAAATGCTCACACAATTTCCTTACTAGTTGTTGAAAATATTTAAAAAACACATAGATACAAAATGGATTCCAATGTTATAGAAAAAATATAGGCATCTTAAGTACTGAAACGTCACAAATGTACGAATACCCCACCAGCCCTATGCACAGTGGCACGGCACAGCATGCGTCGCGCTGAGTGGAAGGCAATTAGGCATCCTTTCACCTGAGTATGACTAGGGAGCCCAGGTGATATCTTTCCAACACAGCCACAAGCTCCCGGAGGAGGAAGCGAATCTGGTGGCAGTGCCATGCGGTCTGCTGCAGACGTTTGGCAAGTTCAACTCCCTGGACCCTTAATTACCTCTTTAATTTTAGATAATGTTAACATGAGGTTGTACCGCCGCCGGTGTCGTGATGCCTTAAGCCTTAAGCGTATGTATCTCCTCCTTTTTGCGCCGCCGCCGGAATAAGGACAGTACTACTACTCCCACCCAGGGTCACTCAGTGATACAGAATACAACCCCCTGCTACAATACATACAGCGCTTAGAACAGCCGGAAATGTAAACCTTGGAGGAGGGAGGGGGCAAGAGCGGGAGGGCATCAGAAGGGGCTCAAAATGTGCTTTTGTCAAGGGCCCCTATCTGAGCAAATACCCGCCGTGGCTGCAGTTAGAACAATTTAAACAAGCATTTGCAATGCAACATTCTCGCCTTTGGGACCTTATATGTTATTTACCTATGTAGAACTGGGTGCTGAAATATCTACTGCCCGTTAACATGGAGGGAAAGTAAGCACCAAACTACGTGAAAAACGCCTGGTATGGGATTACATGGAGAGAAATATTGCCTTTCAGTTGGAAATGGTAGAGTCCCAATCCCTGTTTTTAATATAAAATCCGGGTCTTCGGTGGTCATATCACTGTACAAGATTTGAAAAAAATATTATTGTCTACGGGTGCTTGTGGAATACAATTTCTATGACCTGGAATCTAGAGAATGCTAAAGTGCACAGAACACTGCAGGGAAAAGGGCAGGCCTCAGAGGTGAGAGGAAAACTAATTAAGCTTAAGGCTTTCTACAAGGCGGACAGAACCCCTACAAAATAACAGAGAGAGACGCCTCACCCAACTCTCAAAAAGTCAGAAAAACTGGATTTTTACATTGGATTTTTTCCTTTATTTTGGATGTGTTCATATTTTCAATCTTACTTAGTTTTAACATAAAATGTTATCACGGTCATCAGGGTAGCCCGGCTCCGCGGTAGCTACGCATGGTGGAGTCCTGTGTGGTAATAGTGTCGGGCCCGGGGCAGCAGAAATAACCCCTGGCTGGACGGGTGATTGTGAACAGAGATTCTGAACCTGAAGGGTCTCTTGCAGCCCCCTATACTACCCTGCGTTACTGCACAAAAGGACAATAAAGGCAAGGCATTAACCTGCTTCAACAAACGCCATTAAGGCTGCGTAGCCTGGACATCTGTGACCGGGTCTGGGTGCGAATTCCCTCTAGGGGTCATTCCAGAGTGAAGGCGCTTAGTTTTTTCTGCACTCAGCGTCCGACCTCGCGCTGCGGGCCTCAGCTCTGCCGCTGCTGACAAAGCCAAGAAGATGTGAAACCCACCCACACCTTCTAGGTCAGGGTAGCCCGGCTCCGCGGTAGCTACGCATGGTGGAGTCCTGTGTGGTAATAGTGTGGGGCAGCAGAAATAACCCCTGGACAGGTGATTGTGAACAGAGATTCTGAAGGGTCTCTTGCAGCCCCCTAATTATACTACCCTGCGTTACTGCACAAGTTATGAAAGGACAATAAAGGCATCCGACCTCGCGCTGCGGGCCTCAGCTCGGCCGCTGCTGACAAAGCCAAGCTGTGAAACCCACCCACACCTTCATTCACGGCGTTGACGCAGCAGTCAGTCAGAGTCAGTGACACTGCTGCTGAATCAGAATCGACTACATTCAGATCTGCCCCCCACGCGCCAGGTGCGTTATACTATTACTTCACTTAGTTTACCTTATTCTGAGCTCAGCTTTAGGACCACCACCAGTGGCACCACCACACCACAGAAATGGCTGCACTGCAGAGACTAGAGAGAGAGACTCACATACGCCAAGGCACTACAACGCACGGGAAGCACTAGAGGTTAGGTTGAGTCTGTGCACTCTGCGCGCTGCCGCGCAGATCACTCTATCCTTGGCTTCCGGCGCGTCTGTGCATGATTGAAACACCCCAGCGCCCCTGCTGCCGCCAATCAGGAACGGGGAACAGAGGTCGGTGCGGGGCCACTGCCAGAGGCCAGCAGGGAAGTGAAAGGGTGGAGGAGGGGAGGAGGGGAGGAGGGGAGGAGGGGAGGGGGTGACTCAGGCTTTGGTTGGAAGTTACTGGAATGGAAGTTAGTAAAAAGCCGGGGCCGGAGGCCACCAAATCTTGCCAGGGGCCGCCAGTGCCACGAATATTGTATGATTGGTATCCGATGGATCCGATCCTCGTCGTCGTGGCGGCCCCTGGGTTTGGTTGCCCTATGCAGGTGCACACTTTGCACATGCCTAAAGCCGGCCCTGTCGAAAGGCATCTTCACTTGTCTCCGTATTTCAGGCCCTCCCTTTAAGATTCTTCTCCCCCCTGCGCCCTACGCCCTCCCACCAGCAGTTTTAAACCTTTTGAAACTTTTGGCCATGCTGCATCCCAGTCCCGCTGTTGTGCAAAACGGCGAAAACATCGACAAAGGCAATAGCTTATTGTAAGTACTTTCCCATCATGAAAACACCTATAAAATAACACATATATAAACAGGCGGAAGTGCTCCTGTTTTTTCAAAGTAGTCAAGGGAAGAGAACATCAATATTCCCTGGTGCGGGAGTGGGCTAAGGGATAAAGTAAAGCTAAAAAAGGAGACAGACATTTTGGCTGTACACTCGTACCCCCACACTTATGCTGAGAAGAGCAGGAGTGTGCTTGGAGACAGTAGCGGATCCTGGAGGGAGTGCTGCGGGCGGTAGGGTGGGCTGGGGAGTAGTAAACTCCAGCCTCCGGCCGAAGGGAGGTAAGTAAAGAAACAAACACTGGCATAACCAATAGGTCTCGCCTTTGGGACCTTTTAAGTGTTTAGCCATGCTCCTTTAAAGTAATTTCTGCTTCAGCACTGATTGAGATAGGGAAGTGATACCACTTCCCCAGGGATCACAGCTTACTGGACTTTGGACGTTGCTTTGACTCGTCTACCGGTTTGTGTCCCCGTCGCCCTTCCCCTCCTCTTTCCATGAGGAGTCCTTCACCCTCCCCTCCTCTTTCCCGCCTTCATTACATGTCTATTTCCCAAGCTCCTACCCCCTTCCCTGAATCTTCCCCCTGGCCTGCTTTTCCCATTACGTATTTGTGCTTATTGTTTATCTTGACTTTACTAGTAACTATGTTTCCATGCTCTAATAACTGTGTAACCTTTGTAACGATGTAACCTGTAACTATGATCTGATGCTCATGTAAAGCACTTTCATACCTCCGGGTCTAGCCAGCGCTATATAAAACCTTTAAAATAAATAAATAAAAATAAGCCTTCAGCGAAAACAACACAATTTTAAAATATCCAATGGCATGGACTGTTATTCGTAAATGAAAGCTTTGGCTATGAAAATAGACATGTTATAATTATGAATTTGATGTTTTCCCTCGTGGGCTGTTGAACACTCATTACGTATAAAAAGTGAAGGGATTCCTATGTCTTGTTTACATTGTTAATTACCATGGAGAGGGAGAGTTCATTGTGGACCGAAACAGCAGGCCCAAGGCATCAGATCAATGAAGGGGCGTGAGGAGGATGAGGAGCAACAAAATCGTAACACGTGAAAGGCAAGAAGGAAGGTGCATATTAGCTAGAACCTCGTTAACATTATCGCCACTTTAGAGGATGGAAACTGCCGCTAAAACGGCGATAATGGGCTTGATAATATGCGTTATAGAATTCAAATAGAAGCCCAGGTTAGATGTCCTGCACATCTAACCTGGGCTTCTATTGGAATTCTATAACACATATTAGCAGGCCCATTATCGCCGTTTTAGCATCTTGCTAATATGCCCCGAAGATTGTTACGAAACATCGACGGAACATGGGAGGGTGATGGAGAGAGAGGGGCAAGCAAGAAGAACGGAAGTCGAGAAGTCGAGAAGGAGCATTTAAATAAACAAAAAAAGTTCAACTAAGAAAATGATCACCAACATAAGCGCATGTGTTGTCTTTGCTTGCACGCAGTTGAGAGCACACATGACTAACACAATAATGAATGTTCTGCCTTTCCCAAGATTCAACAGAAGTTTGTTTTCCAAGGTCTGTTGTTGGCACAGCAAAGTCATTTGTGCCTTAGCACTGATTACCAACTCGCCTCTACAACGCAACGCAGGAAGGAAGACCAAACTAGAGGTAAAATGCACAGCATACGACTACTCCTGTTGAGCCAGTGCCGTTTTGTGCACTCCCAGGGCCTAGTGCAGAGAGAGGCTGCATGCAGAGCTGTGGTTTTGTTGTAAGCTGCAAGCCGGTGTAACTCTGTCCTGCAGTGAGCATACTATCAGTCTGCTGCGCAGAGCGCCTACTACACCCATTGAGGCGCGGGCTCCATGCTTAATTAATATTAATAATGGCGGGAATGGTCTGTGTGCCTCAGTGCACACAGCAGCAAGCGCTGTGACTTCCGTCTGCAAAGGACAGCAGTGCTCCACCTGCGCGGTAAAGTTTCTCTGTTTAATATGGTAGGCTAGGAATAATTGGCTAACCCCTTCCATGCTCATGAAGAGCTGAGCTCGGCATGCAGCACAGTGCTCGTGTGCTCATGACGAGCTGAGCTCGTCATGACCACACCCGTTTTTATTGCTGTCCAGCA
Organism: Lissotriton helveticus; assembly: GCF_964261635.1. Taxonomy (NCBI): domain Eukaryota; kingdom Metazoa; phylum Chordata; class Amphibia; order Caudata; family Salamandridae; genus Lissotriton; species Lissotriton helveticus. Next base: position 469,961,206 of record NC_136062.1, read on the forward strand.
CAGCAGGGGAAAGTCTCAAGCAGCAATGAGGTTAAGTAAGGTTAGGGGAATTTGTGCCATGCACTCTCCCCGTGCCTAAAAATGAATCTGCCGTCTGTACTGCAACCACTGCTCACGGAACGCTAAGCAAATTGCTCACTCTCCCCGAGTGTGACAGACATATGATGAGGTCTCCACAGAGGTAGACTCCGCGTAATGAGGAGTTGAGAAGGCTTTGCATGTGACGGCAAGCGGTCCACGAAGACAGATGAAGTGTATGAGAGGTGCCGATGACTGATGTGGTCTAATGATGGTCGGTCCATGGCGGCAGGGTGGGCTGTACAGGCTTGGGATGCATAGCGGAAGGGCGTGGGGTGTACAGTGGTGCAGTACAGTTGGGTGGGGGTAATCTGCAATTACCAACCCACCTTCATTCGTACCATCACAGCCCCACATCTTGGATGACCACCTAACTCACTCTATGTTCATCACAGACCCTGTGTGTCTGGTGCGGGCCTTTTACTTCCAGTTCATTGCTAAACGAAGTATAGATGATGAAAAATCAGTGGAATTAAAACCAAGCCTACAACACCCAGAATGCATCAAGGAGACACTGGAAAGCCCAGTCCGGGGAAAACAGTGTTAATGAGTACATGGAGCGGGACTACCACCCTAAACAACGCATACAGCTCCTCGGTCCCAGGAGCTGCCCCTTAAAGGCACAGCATGTAATTAGTATCAGCTGCTGGAGACATTTCTACTCCCACAGGTAATGCTGTCCCTGTTCCGTTAACCCCACTGCAAGTCCCACCCCCTGCTTCTCAACACACAAGCCGCTCCCCTCCAAACCACAGACACCAGGGACTCTCCTTTTATCTCTGCTAATAGGAGGAGCTCGAGTCAGGGGTGCCCAGGCACCCTCGTGCCTAGGGTTTTTGGGCGTCCCAATCACTGGTTACTATTCGAGGTGTAAAAAAATCAGCACATCTCAGCCCACAGTATGAACACAGCGCCAGCGGCTGAAATGTATGGCAATGGTGTGGGTGTTAGGGGGGAGCATAGGACATGATGCGCGGTCTTGGGTTCTTTATATGGCCCACTCGCGGTAATGGGGTGAGGGATTCATGGGTTAATAGAAGCCTCCATGGTGGACATTAGCGGTGGAAGTGATGCGTGACGGGGGGCTAATGGAGGCGGGGGGTGCATGCAGCCTGTGTGGAAGGGGGTGGATCCCTTGGTGGTGGGGGACGGGGGCTCATTGTTCAGATAAAGGTTAATGATGATAATGGAGGCTCCGAGCAGGGTGGTCGGACAACCCTCGCTAAGGCAACTGCAAAACCATCAAGGCCCGCTGATCTCATCGGCCTGTCGGATCCGACTCTTTGTGAAATCTGAGGCCCGATCCAGGTAATCCACTGGTTTCCCCAGGAGATCCAAGGGTGAGGGAGTGTCCAAGGTTACAAAAAGATCCAGCGGTCTGGGGTGCCTGGAGGGTCCACGGGGGTCGACACCCAGGGTCCGAAACGAGATCCTTGGGACTGAACCGATGCGCTGGGCCCCAGTATCAGCACCAGAACCGGGAGCGAAGCGCTGGGTGAGCGGGAGCACATAGGAGGCAAAAAAACATAAATTTCCAATCTGAGAAAAAACGGAGAGTGGAGAAAAGAGGGGAAGCGGGGTAGGAGGAGGCGAGAACAAGGAGAGGAGGAGGCAGCAGGGGGAGGGGAGAGAAGAGGGGGAAAGAGAGGGAAAACAAGAGGAAAATGGACATGTAAAGGAGGGGACAGGGGGTGGGGTTACCAAAGGGATTATGGAGGGAAAGGGGCAGAGAGAAAGGAAGAGTCAAATGACAATGGGAGGGAGAAGGGAAGGGGAAAAATAGGCAGAGCGGACAGACGTGTCGCTAGTGCCTTCTACGTTTTGAAGCTCAAGGTGGGGAACGGGGGCGCTGCTTCGAGGCTCAGTCCATGTAGAGCGTTTACCTTGCGGGAGCGAGCAGCGGCGCCATCTGTTTCCAAATCGTGGGCGCGATAATTGCAAACAGATGGCGCCGCTGCTTGCTCCAACAAGGTAAACACCATACATGCCCGAGTGCTCATTGGAAACAGTGCAGTACATGCACGAGTTTCCGAAAAAGTCCAGAGTGATTCCAAGAGGTCACTCCTAACCAGCGTTTGCGCGCTGCATAGGCGAGACTTAAAAATAAATAAAACGAATTACATCGCGCGCGCTGCATCTCCATTAGGCATTGCAGCGTGCGCGATGTAATTTGTTTTATTTATTTATTTCTGTACTTACCTCCGTTTGGCCATATGCCAGAGTTTACTACCCCCCCCTGCCCCTCCCCGCCCCAATGCCCGCAGCACTCCCTCCAGGAGCTACTACTACTTGGAGATATACCATTTACACAGATGCCTGGCAATCTGGAGATGTCTGCCCATAGAGGAATTCATTGTGTACATTTCTAAAGGGAAGGCAGGAGCCCACAAAAAATCTCAGACATTCAATGGGGCATATTATCACCAACTAGCGATATTTATCGCTAAATAAGCTTAGCGATATTTTTTTTATAGCCGCGCATCTCCGGATTTCATCGCAGAGATAACGTGCTATTAGCAACGTTTATCTCAAATGCGATAAAATATCTGGCGATGGCGGCTCAATGAGTGAATATCGCTGGATATCCAACGATATTCAGGCATCATCGCCACTAGGGTCTTAACCTGAATATCCAACTCCCATTGGGTATACAGGTTAAGAAGTGGTCTGAGCAGGCGTAGTTTTTGGCGATATTCGAGCTTAACGTGAATTTTGTTTACCGCTTTGCCTGCGTTAATAATAGGCGATAGCGATGTTAGCGACTGCTTTCAGTCGCTAACAGGTTGGGTAAGCCCACTTTGCATGTCATTAGCGATAAATTTCACTGACATGCAAAGTGGGCCCCAAACCGGTCGCTATCGCCTACAAGCTGTCGCTAAATGCTGTTATCGACAGCTTGCTAATAGTTCGATAAATTATCTCCGCTTTAGCAGGAAAAAGTCTAGCTAAAGCGGCGAATAATGCCCTTGATAATATGCCACAATATTCGTTTTTTTGTACCCTTTATCCTATTTTATGATGACTTAATGGTCTTCCCCGCAGTAATGTCTTCACTGGGGCTGTGGTGGGCGGCTTCCTATGGGATCACGCCTGATGCTAAAGTGGCAATGTAGCAGATTGTTAACAGCGTGAGCAGGTAGGGGGTTGCACAAAGATCACAGCACAGGTTCTGGGTTCTATTAACATCACAGCCAAGTGTCCTTATAATGCCCAGCATGGTATCGAGTCCACACACCCATGTTATCTGGGTGTTTAGCACATCTGTACGTCGAGCCCTTGGGGCACTTCAGATAATTATCCCCACACGTGGCCCCTGGCCAGGGTCTGGCTGGCATCTGGAAGGATAAAGGTTGAACAAGCCCTGCACCTTCGCCGCTGCAGATGTTTCAAAGACCTGTGTGACAAAACTTTTTCCAAATGTGCATTAACATCAGGACACAAACAGGCATGTTTTATATCCGTAAGAAATGAAAGTGCATGTTTGAATGTCAATGCATGTGGAGGGATGTATGCGTCCTTCACTAGACACCAGCACCTCCGCCACAGCCTCCTCTGTAACTGGGACTGCATGTTTACATTTATTATTTGCAGAAGCGCCTCCTGCATCTTTCCTCCTGGATGTGACAGTTTATTTTCTTTTTGTAGTTTTACATGTAGCTGGAACTCACCCGCTTCACATGCGCCCCAGTGACATTACCCAAGGAGACACAGTTTCAGTTACTTAGATTGCAAAACTGCTCACCAATCTACACCCTGCCCCTCCACCTCAGGCTTTCCCCGTCGCTGACCCAATTCAGGAAGAATCTCAAGACATGGCTCTTCGACTGAACCCCCACGCCCTGACTGATCAGCAGTCACAGCCCCCACTCCCCCTTCCCCCCAGCGCCTTGAGACCCGCACGGGTGAGTAATCGTACTTTACAAACTCCTGATCGATTGACAACTTACAATGAAAAACAGCTTATTATTAATCACACAGGCGAAACCGATTGCATTTATCAATGCTTGTGTGCCTTTGGGTGCAGAATCCCCCGTGTGCTGAGGGATTCCGGAGACAGGCACAGGAGTAATTTGAGAGAAAATTGTTTGTGTTTTTATTATTTGTATAAACATCAGTACTTGTTCTAATGATAGAATGCCGGTTACCATAAACTAGTGGCAGGAAGTTGTGGTGACCTTAGAATGGCCAGGGTAATGTGTTGTGCTAAAACACCAGTTCTTCATTGGCTATGGGTCCCGTGAAGAGAAGCCTATCAGGGAGCACAGCTTTGAGGCTTGCAGACCTTCAGAAACCTCCCTGGGAATGCATTCCACCCGTTTCTTACCATTGGCTTCATTTATTTATTTATTTATTTATTTATTTGTGAGTTTATACCGCGCTAGAATCAAAACTCCAGAAGGAGTATCTCCGCGCCATGTGGTTTGTAACTCACATGTTCTGGCTTCCTATTTGCTGCCCTTCTTTGGGTCATGCTGTCCCGATTCAGTATGCCCCTCCCACCGAGCAGAGCCTTTTCACACTTCCTCTCCTTGTGTTCTTCCATGAGTGCCCCTGTCTGTAAACAGGCCGGTAGATCCTGTACATTTGCCGGCCATTCAAAGACAGAGGACAAATATCAGGCTCTGTCTTTCAAGGGAACTTGGTGTTTACTTTTTTACTTCAACTTCAGAGTGAGAGCCTTTATGTGGCAATCTTGCTGGATGATGGGGGTGAAGGAAAGGTTTTTTCTAGCACACAACAACATGTAAGTGAATTGTGAAAGTATTGCACAATATAGCACAATGTTAATTCTGAGGTGTGTTGGATACAGATATTTTATTATGTTCAAAACAAATCAGTACACTAGGTGGTGTCATTTCCACACCTTATCATTTGTGAGCTGGATAGTTTTATTAGTAAAACTGTTTGTCTCTGTAAATTTAATGGTCATTTTAATTGAAGATGTGTTGTCTGTAATGGCAGTGCGCTACCACACCATGCATACTCTACTCTATGCTACTCCACTCTGCTCTGCACCACTCTAGGCCAGTGCACTCAATGCTGCACCACTCCACTTTACACTATGCCACTGCACTCTACTCCACTCTGCATCACTCCACTCTACGCCTCTTCGCCATATAACACTTCCCTCTGCGCCTCTCTACTCTGCAGCACTCTACTTTATGCCAATGCACTCTCCTCTACATCCTCCAATCTAGGCCACTCCACTCTACTCTGCACACCTCCACTCTACGCCACTCTGCAACACTGCACTCTACGCCCCTGCACTCCATGCCAATACTCCCTACCCCTATGCAGTCTACTCTGTACCACTTCACTATACGCCCTGCATTCTAAAGCAATTCCCTGTATGCCACTCTAATCTACTCTGCACGACTGCACTCTACCTCACTTTACATCATTACCCTATGCCACTGTACTCTACCCGCACCACTCCACTCAACGCCACTTCCCTCTACTCGGAAACAATATACGCTACCCCACTGCACTCAACGCCAGTTCACTCTACTCCACTGCACTCTACGCCAGTGCATTCTATTGTGCACATTTCTGGTCTACACCACTCTACTCTATGCCACTGCAGTTTACTCCAATGCACTCTACGACACCCTACACTGCTTAACTCAACAACACTCTACTCTGCAACATTTCACTCTCCACCACTGAGATCTATGCCACTCTACTCTTCACTACTCGACTTTACACTGTCAATCACAATCATTGAGGCACTTTCACCGTGCCCTCAGACACTTATCAACCTTCCTTCATGCACCACTTACCCTGCACAGAGAGCCCTCACACCATCCTTCCTGCACTCATACACTCCTCTCACGCTTCTTAACTTATTATTAATCCCGTAGGCGAAACCTAATGTATTTACCAATGCTTGTTCAACATGTTTAAACTTTCTAGGCGATAATTGCACCTCATCAGTACCCGTTTAACACCTAAATATAGCCATTAGCTACAGAAAGGTGGTTAGTCAATGGCCAGGGTTGCGTGTTAGCCCCAACACTCTTTTCGTTGTTCGTGAACGGTGTGGTCTCTTTTCTACTTGAAATAAACGCAGATGCTCCGGTTCTGCAGGTGATAAAGTGCCCACCTTACTTTTTGCAGAAGACACATTGCTGGTCTCAAAAACCCCCGTGGGTCTGCAAAAGTTGCTGAACCGCTTCTGTTTGTTTTGCAAACTTAGGGGCCTTGTCATCAACACCTCGAAAACTAAGCTCCTTTACTTCAATCCTAGTAAGTCCTCCAGGTCTACCCTTTTCCTTGATGGAGAACCACTGGAGCGTGTAAAAGAATTTGACTACCTGGGAATTAGAATTTTACAAAACCTGAAGTGGCAGCCACACATTGATAAAATGCTTTTAAATCATAAAAGGGAGGTTTGTGCATTGGGGCATGAACACCGTATGTCTACCTCTAAGCCCGTTGCCCCTGCCCTGGATATTTATGCTGCAAAAGCTGTGGGCAGCGCCCTCTACGGTGCAGAGTTGTGAGGTTTCGATTGCATTAACGGTCTTGTCACCTCTGAGAATAAGTTCCTTAGAGAGCTGGTATCCCTTCCAATGGGCACCCCGATTAAACCATTATTGAGTGATCTGGGTCGCCGCTCCATCCGGGACCTTGCCAGGCTACGGCCTCTTTTATATTGGGCTAGGCTATGGCGGACCCCAGAGCTCTCTAAGTATCTAGATGGTCTGAAAGAGGTCATGAATCTTAATGGCTCCCATAAAATCAGTTGGATCCGTAATATTAAGAAGCTTCTGCACGACACTGGCTTGCCAATCGATTGGGAGCTCGGAGTTTCTTTATCTAAGCCTGAAATTAAGCAAGTCTACTGGAATTGGGTGGACGAGCAAGATCTAAGGGACCCAAACCAGGGAAGGCTGATTCAAGAGTTTAAACAGCACAAACCAAAGCCTCGTTTGGAGCCTTACTTGGATTTTATTAAAAAACCAAGAGATAGATCCTTATTCATTCAGTTCAGGCTGGGAAACCTCCCCTTACATCACTACACCTGTAAGTGGAAGCCCCCGTACCAAACCCCACCTGACTGCCCAATTTGTGAAGGTGTCACTGAAAGTATCGCTCACGTCTTTTATGCATGCCCAGCCTATGTAAAACCGAGGCAGAAATGGCTAAAACCCGTGTGTTTATTGCTCGGAACCAGGAACCATTCCGCAGCACTTAGAATACTCATGGCTGACACTAGTACAACCTTAGTGTGTGGGGTTGCCAAATTTCTGAGCTGGGTTTGGATAATTAGAGCAAAGGCTATGAGATGATTCAGTTTTATCTAATTTTCAACATCTGCAAAGCTGCTAAAGTTTAATATGCCTTTTAAATTATTTATTGTAATACGAATGTTTTTACTGTAATCTACTTTGTAAAATGTAAGATTTATGAATTGCGTTTTTTTTTTTATTTTGTATGTGCTTTTATGATATCTTGTATATCGAAATAAAGCTTTGATGATGATGATGATGGTTAGTTAATGTTTGCAAAGGGCCTTCCACTGCGGGGCAACACGGGTCGCTGTATGTTTAGTAAATTTTGAACCGTTTGACCTAGAATCAATTTTTTTGTGAAAATCTGCAGATTATGCGGCAGGCGATGGATTAAGTGGCAAAGGCAGGAAATCTACAATAATGCAAAAATCACCGCAGCCGCACAATCGTATAATTCCAGTGGGCCAGACTATACTAACAGCAAGTGCAGAATCCATCTTTCCTCCTAGTACTGACTAGAGTTACTTATGCAAATATTGTTATGTTATTTCTAGCTCTTTCCACTGTTCTCCCACAGCTTCTGGGCACGGTTCTGGAGAGATGCCCTGACAAACATTTCAGAGAAACCTTACAGAGTGACTTCCTTCATTGGTGGAGCTTCGCCACAAAGCATGGCATTCACAAACAACACTCCAAAGATATACCCAGTTGTTTTGGAAAGGAGGTTTCATGTGGTAGGGCCAGGGATTTAAGTGGGATGAAAAAACTAAGGGGGTCTCTCAAAGAAGCGTGGGCTGCAATTAAGGGTGTGGAATAATTATGTGTATGGTGTTTTAAACTTTTTACTGCCGATGATATTCTTTTAAAAAATGTACTTTTTTAAGATTTTAATTAATCATAAACTTGAACTGAACTGGGTGTGGCTTAAAAACATATAGGGTAAAAATCTGTGCTTTGTATAGTGTGCCGCAGGACTTGTATTTTGCTGTTTCTGTCATTGCATCCAGAAACATGGTACAACAAGTAACATCGTACCTACAACAAGTCAGGACTATTGGCTTTGTCAGTGGTTGTTAGTTGCATAAGATATATAAGCAGCACCTATGGCTTGTACATAATATTGAAAAAGCTTCCACTTAAAGCCCTGGTCACCCTACCACAATGTTGCTGCTCCTGCGTTTCAAAAAGGGAAGGGAAATCCAGAGAGAAAATGACTCTCTTTAAAGGATTTCCTCCCCTACAACGCTCACCTGGCATGACGTCATGCTGTAACTTCTCCACCAGTGAGAAAACGCAGTGTGAGCATGCGCACGTCGATGTGTCTGCTGTCACTGCAGTCCGGAAAAAACGGGGCACAAAACAGAGCCCGATAGAGACCCGTTTTGAGACCCCGTTTAGAAAACTGCCGGTGCTCAGCACTGGTGAGACCCGGCCCACTTAACCCCTTCCATGCTCATGACGAGCTCAGTTCGTCATGTGACGCGGCTTTTTAAAAAAAGCTGCACAGCGCGAAAAAAGCCGCCGCACGCAGGCGGTTAAAGCCCTGGGTAGGGCTGCACGTGAGATTGTAGGCGTGCTGTGCAGGGTGGAGGCCTGCAGGAATTCTGTAACCAAACAGGGAATAGGGAAGGCGGGTAGTTTGAAATTAGGCCTCGCAGGCCCATTTCCCCATTAAAATCTACCCACACTTCGGTCCTATATTGTCTTTTAAAATATAGGTCCCACTCTGAGCTTGGCCCCAGTCAGGGTCCATGCTGGCACACTGCCATGAGGCTGAACTTTGAGGGCAGGTCTGATGGGTGCGAAGCAGGTGATGCTTTTCCAGAATGGGCTGGTAGAAGGAATATGTGTTAATAAGGAATTTCGTTTTTGAGATAATGCACTGAATAAAATGAAATGGGAGACTCAAAAAGATGTACAGAAAATATTTTGGATTATGGGTCTTCCTGCACAGTACTGCTAGAGGCCTTTATTTAGAAGTCAATCATAGTGAAGTGAAAGGGGTCCCTATATCTTAAAGGACCCGCCCCTTTGCTGAGCAGGCGGTGTGAGCCAGTATGTAACTGGAAGCCGGAGCCAGAAGTCTTGTAAGACAGTGAGACGACACCTGAAAAGATAAATGCAATTATACTCTATAAAACAATCAGACATCATCAGAACAATTCAATATTTATGTGTTTTTTCTCATGATCATCTTTTATAGATGTTTGGCCCACCTGCCATTCTGAGATGGTAGGAACATGAATATTGGATAGATATGAATCTTTCAATGAAATATAATTTAAATATTCATAAGTAAATTGAAAATTAGATGACCAGCAGCAGCATTACTAGGTCTTGTAAAATCTAGACATTTTTCACAAGTTCTTATTACCATTCTAGGTGGAAAGGGGCCAGTGGGAAGGCTCTGTAGATATCACACTAAGAGGGGCAAACTCCATTCTGGTAGGAGCATGCAAGGGGGAGGAGCCACACCACACCTGCCCCCAGACCAGGCTGGAGAAAGAAACAGCAGAACTCCTATGTGCAAGGCGGCAATAAGGTAAAATACTGCATTTCAAGCCATGAAGGGATTAACTGGCAGCTTTACTTGGATGTTGATCAAAACGCTGCTCTTCCCTCCACGTGTCTGTCCCAGGGCTTCCATCTTGACATATTCATTGGACAGACTTTGGGGCTTTGGATACAATCAAATCCAGGATCACTGGCGGCTGCACCCTATGATTGGTTCACAGCGACAACTAATGGGGAGAAGATATGGTGAGCAGCCATCACAACGCGGGCATTACCACACTGCTTTTACAACGCAAGTTGTTTCAACGATTTGCGCTGGAGGGCGCTGTTGGAAAAAGAATAGTTTAATTTTCTATTGGTTGCAAGATTCGAGCCATTGCGATTTTGCTACTGTGAGCCTAAACCCCACGATTGCCTTATTGTTAATACCCGTGTTCGTCGGTGTGGATCGCTCCCAGCAGGCTTTCAGTTTGCTGGCATACACTTCAAAATCTGAGCCACTTCTGAGATTTGGAGCCCAGTAAAAGAACACCTTATTAGCAGCATCACTGCCTTAACTATGGCTCGGGTTTTACACCAACTACTCGGCAGAACTTCGGGCGTTTTACTGCAAAGGAGGTGTTAAAACCCTTCCACCCAAAGAGCAACAATGCTTGTTGTAACGGCTAATGTTGAAATGGCATGTGATGTAACAACTCGGTCGTTGAACTGACCGCGTTGTAATGGCATTACAAGGACCCTTGATCTAAAGCATTTATGAAAATGAATACTATTAAAGGTGGATCTGAAATACGTGAATCTGTCTCTGTGCAGTGGCATTGCATTAGCTCCCGCGGGTCGGCCCCTGCCGGCACTGTGCATGGGCGGTGGAATCCTGGCTTGAGAGCTCCTGACTGGGTCCAGAGCATAGGCCCCCCCATGTACTATGCAGGGGGGCCCCCTCAAATTTCGTTACGCCACTACTCTAAATCCCTGTTATCCCCAACGGATTGAGAATGTAGTGGAATTAGTAACTGATGGTAAGATACCTTGATGTAGGACTCATTTGGTCAACTCATCAAACTGGTCTGTCTCTGCCCCATTCTTGTTGTGTGACCACAGCCCTGAGGGACCGGCGCAACGAATGCTCAGCCAGCGAGTCCAGATGTGTATACAATAATGCACAGAAGTGTGAGCACAGCCACAAGGGACCGGCACCTGCAAATACAGCAACAAATTCACAGCCAGCGAGTCCAGATGTGCATACAATAATGTGTGCTGTAGAATGCAATGAGGAAAAATTAGGAAAAAGGCAAACAATTCTCCTCGTTACTTGCCTCAGGGAGGCACAGAATTTTAGCGGAAATCTCTGTCTATAATTCTTTGAAGATATGGATTTGTACCAAAACTCAATGGACGGCTGAAAGGGAACGTCCATGCACCACTCATAGGGCGCCCCTTTTACACAAAGTAACACAAACAGTGCATTGGGCTGCATTACTTTGGGTTGCAATCCTATTCTAGCATTGAAATTATTCTTACATCAAGCTGCAGTTCCACTAGTCGTTGCTAGATGTCCCTCACAAGTCAAATGCAAAAGCATTGAAACCCTTTCATCAAGCATTTGCATTTGACTTGTGAGGGACATCTAGTAACCACCAGTTGAACTGAAGCTCTATGTAGAATTATTTTGATATTGGATACTATATAATATTCACTGCCGACTGCTAATCTCATCCCATAATGCTTTGCAGGTCCTTTGGTTGGGATTGTTTTTTTGCCAATATCTGTGCTTGGAGTGGACCCAAGAGGATGGGACCACCACCGAATCGTTCAGCAAGATGTGTTTTTTGTTTTCAAGGCATCTGCTTGGTACTCTCCCTAGGTTAGGGAGGATCCCAAAATCATCATCTCTCTCACTACTTGCTAATTTTTCAGTTTCACTTTTGTGATAGTGATAGAGCGCCCGAGGCCACCCGACCAATAGTTTTCGCCGTTTCCGGCTTCAGGGCCCATATACTTTCAAATCACCATATACATCGATCAGGTGACTTCACGAGCTCTACCAATTTGTGTGTGTGTTCCCTACTATTATTTCTCAGTGCACCCGACTTACCATCCACCGATGCGGGTACCTAATGACCACAATGAATCAGGGAGCTAGCTGTAAAGGAAAGGCAGCAAAATACAAACCCAACCAATAACATTCAAAATACTGATGAAATGACCACGGACAACTGGAAGTTTTAAAATGTTTATCTAAAGTTCATTTGCTTCGTGCATAAGGTACATTAAAATAAGGCAATCAATAACCAAGATAACGTAAATGATATAACTGTAAAGAAATAATGACAGAGTAATCATTGAAATACTGATATAAAATGTAACGAGAAGATACTATGCTATTCAATAATATTTAAGCATGGGCGGACTATGTAGGTATAACTACAGTAGGGCCTATAAAGAGTAACACGCTTCACTTAAGGTGAACGGGCCTTTAAACAATCTAGGCAATGAGGTTCTAGACCATATCAGAAAATGACAAACTGCAATGCAAAATATAATTTCTAACAAGTGAGAAGACATAGGAACAAACTTATGGAAAAATGCAAATGACTTTCAATAGTTGCGGAAAGACATGGAAAAAAATAACATATGCAATGGTAAACTTTATTGAAGCAAAAGTTAGAAATTCAGAAGGTGCAAGATTTAAGAGGTTCAGAGCAATATTTACCTAGAAAGGTGTGGAAACCAAACCCTGGCCACGGGTCAGTTAAGGACAGGAAACCCTCAAGGAAGGATACCCCTCAAAGGACAGCAGGTGCAGAATGGACACCCCGGATAGGACAGGATACCCTCGGATTAGGAATCAGGACAGGACCTCAGGACAGGACAGCAAACCCTCAGGACAGGACCGCTCAGGACAGGACCGGAACCCACAGTTCGGAAGCAACGCCTGCGCTCCACCCGCTCTGCAGTTATCGATCAAGACCCCGATTGGGTCAGCGAACTCCCAGCAAAGTGCTTCGCCAGCACTTTAAGGTTCAGTAGAACCCTAGTCTATGGTCAAATTCGGACAGAGTGCTCCGCAGCGCTCTGTATCTTTAGTCACCTATTGAGTACGATGGGTCAGTGACAGGTCAGCTAAACCAGACAAGTCGGACGGTTCCCTAGGTGAACCCAGCGTAGATATACAGTTTGGGGACAGTGTACCACCCCCCAATGTTGCAAAGTGTCAGAATCCCTCAATTTCGATTGGTCCTAAGGTAGGATTTGGGTAACACACCAATCAGAACACGCTAATTTGAGCCTATATTAGCATACTTGGGTACCGCCTAGAGAGATTGGGGTTCTCATGAGAAACTGTGCAGAAACACAATGACAATTTAACAATGTAGCATAGCAGGGTCATGTGACTCCGTTCAGCCGAGCTTGCAGGTCAGTTCTCAGGAGCATCTTGCCCACTACTGCCAGCTGGCTAAGTTCCATCAGCCAAGGTTGTCAGGTCCCCGGAAAGTCGCATCTGCGCAGAAGGGACCTCCAAGATGGCTCTCAGTACAGACAGACCCCCATTCCCCGCGGTACATGAAAAGTAAGCGAAAACAAATTAATACATTATAATGTCATTATAAAAATACATCACAAGGTTTGTACTTTTAACTCATCATCAAGAAATATACTTATGCATTCTAAATGTTAGCTACATAAAAACGAGGACAAGAGCAAACTGCACGAGCAAAATAAGCTATGTATTACGCATGCGCAGGAATTTCCCTCCAATTCTGCAGACGCGTCAGGACACGTGAGTGTGGCTGACGCATGCGCAGTAACTAAAATACAAGCGGCGGCCATTTTAAGTGACTCGAGTAAATTATTTTAGTAAAACATATAGGCAAGCGTCTTAATCTTTATTTAAACTAAATATAAACGTTAGTAAGACTTACACTTATTACTTTGTTACACATAAACGAGGTTCTTGACTTCGGCAAGCCGCAAAATATGCGAAGCTTTGCTTCATCAATCCCCTCTTTGATGATATTTACTATCATCACAAAAAATGGAACCAGATGCCAACTTTCTTTCACACTTTATATAGCTCTATCTCTTCCAGCAATCGTTCTAACTTTTCTCTCTCAGTTCTAGTAGGGTGAGAAGTCTTCACCTTTTTGTATATCTGATCATTCACTTCCTCCAATTCAATCTCATCCACACTTCGTTTCAACCCTCTTGCATTTACCTCGTGCTTCTTGGTGCGCTTACGGCATTTACAACAAATAAAAATGAGAAATATAATAAGACCTATAATACCAATTGGCATCAGTATCTTGAACAATAAGCTTTTACCTACGCTAGCAAGCCAATGACCTACATTTGAGAGACCATCTACCAGTCTCTTCCAGGCACTATCAACCTCGAGTGGTTTGAGTTCCTTTGTCAAATTAGTAATGTTTTTCACATATCTTTTGATCTGTACACTTTTATCCGGAATATAAGTGCAACAATGTTGCGCCTTCAACATCCGGCAGACTCCGCCCTCTTTCGCTAATAAGGTGTCAAGAGCAAGTCGATTCTGCAAAACCATTGATCTGATCGCAACCATTTCAGTATTGACCAGCAGAAATCCATGAGCTGTTTCAGTAGACAGCACATCCACTATAGTAGACAATTTGCAAATTCTGTGAGTGTTCAGAACCACTCCCACTCCAGGTATCAGTGCACTGAAAATACTACCCATAATTTCACCTATACTTTCTCTTTTACTACGCACTAAGCCATTAGTATCTTCATTGCTTCCAGTTTTTCCATTCACATGGTATATTTTCGGGAAGACAATGCCAAAATAGCAGCTTCCATACCAGTGATCCGGCAATTTGAAATAAGCCTTGTCCCCACAAATATAATAAATTCCAGGAAACACAGGCTCTGACCCATTTTTGAAACCCCAACCTCCAATTACCTTGTAATTATGTTCGCATTCACTGGAACCAATGAAAACATTATTATAATAGCTAGTCTTCTCGCGGTGAAGACATAGCTTGCCTTTCTTTTCAAAATCCAGCAACAGAGCAGGTCCCGCCCCACCATTTGAGGTGCCTTCCATGTTCTCTTCCCACTTTGGCTTTTTCTGACTTTCGTCATTAGCCTTCTTTTGTATTTTAATTCTTCTTTTCTCTGCCATGTTCAGGAACATCTTTTCCTGTTCACGCAAAGAACAAGTCAAGTTATCTCTGTGTGCATCAGCTATGTCAATGTTACCTGTAGTCAAGAAGTAGTCTCCCATATATCTTATGGTGTCGCTTTTGGTATGTACAGGATTCAAGTTCCCACGTATAGGAAGTTCAGAAAAGATTACGTCATTATTAGAGTAATAGTACTGTAACGGTCCTCTTTTGTAAAATAAACTAGCTAAAATGCTACAGGAGATTCCATATGTCAATGGCAAGTGATGGTATGTCACGCCTTCAGCCACAGAAGTAGGTAGCTTCATGCAGACATAGCAATCTTCAATTTCCATAGTCTCTACATAGTGTATTAACAAGTTTGCAAAAACATTTAAGTGTGTCCTGTTCTTAATTCCATGATAATGTAGTCCTCCCTCATCTGATGCTTCTAAGTCTCGTTTTGTTTGTCTCAGTGCTCTCTCATGTCTTGCTACACTCTGTGTTGTCAACTCCTCACTGTCTGTATTTACAATTTCAGTAGGGACAATGTTAGTATCTTTACTTACAGTGAAGGGTATAAAGATTGTTAGTCCTATCCAAATTACTATCAGTACTACTATACTACATATACACACCTTGCAGCACGTCTTGCAACGAGTGCAACTAGGTCTACCATTCACAGTTGAATCAGACATTTCGGCTCAGAAGAAGTTTTTCGACCCCTCTTTGTGTCTTTACACAGCTAGCTTACTTTGTGCAAATTCACGGTGGTTCGTCTTCTTCTTCAGCAGAGTACTCAGGGACGGGCTCTCCGTCGCTTACGTCAGTTATATCAAGATCTTCAAGTTCTTCCAAAACGAGTGTCCATTCAGGAGACTTGTATTTTTTGTTTTGTCTTTTTATTCGTTCACTCCTTCTTTTGGAAGAGTTTTCTTCTTGCTCTGCTATCCGTGCACTTCTCCTTGCTTCTGCACGTTTTTCTTCCACTGTCTTTATCCTTAGCCTTAATCTCTTTACGAACCTAGGCTCAAGGTTGTTTCTTTTCTTTAGTCTCTTAGTGGGTACTTGGACTTCGCTTTCTTCTCTTATCCTCTTATTCTCTTTAGCTTGTGGCAATTCTGCTTCACTTTCTTCTTCTTCTTCCCTTATCTCGCTAGTTCCAGGGCTAGCATCAAATTCTTCTTCCTGGTTACTAATCTGGCCTTGTTCAGGAATATTTTGTTTTTGGCTTTCGATTGTCTCTATTTCTGTTTCTGTTTCCTGAACCCGTTCTTCTAACCCTATCTGATCCTGTTCAAGCACTTCGACCTCCTGATTTTCTTCTGCTCGAACTATCACTCTATTTCTAAGCTGTCCCTTATCCACATCAGGTGTTAGCGGTGGTGTATCGAACACCTGTTCTGTCCCTGTCTGACCTTCTCCTTCCTCAGTTTTGATGTGAATCTCAAGTGGCTGAGGTTCTTCGCCTGTGCCTTGCTTTTCCTGACTAGTCCACTCTCTACCTTCACAAAGTCGCTCTCTTGTTCTGATAGGATCTTCGGTCAGATCAATCATCGGTATCCATTCTTCTGGCCATATGCTTGGCAGCTCGTCTTCAGCTACTCCTGGCTCAGCTTCCTGGACCCCTTCAGCAGGCTGGATTCTCGGCAGTTCGTAGTCAACTACTCCTGGGCCAACGCCTGCTGTTCCTGCATCCTGACTGGTGCTGGGCTGCTCGTTGTCAGCTGCTTCTGGTCTGGCTCCTGCAGAGTCCTCTGCTGGATGCCCTTCTTCTTCAAATTCTTTGTCTGGTAATACCTTCTGGGTGTGGCCAGCGTGGATCCACTGGGGAATACCTGCGACCTTCACTGCAGTGGTTGTTACCAGGATTACTTGGCGTTTCTTTCCCCACCTTGGTGCCAGACAGCTTGATCGAGTGTGCTTCTTTATTTTGACCCAGTCTCCTGGAACCAAGCTGTGGAGAGGAGTCGTTGGATTGAGGATGCCGTCGTCTCCAATCTGGCGAGAGATAGAACGCACTTGGTCACCCAATCTTCTGCAGTATTCAAGCACCAAATCATCAGTAATACTCAACAGTTTGCTTCCTGGCACCCATGCTTGTCTCATCACTCTTCCCATAATGATTTCATGGGGACTTAGGCCTGTCTTGCGGTCCGGAACACTTCTCAGTCCCATCAGGACCAGGGGCAGGGCCTTCACCCAGGTCATGCCAGTTGCATCAGTCAGCTTTGCTAGTCTGTTTTTGATAGTTCCATTTACTTGCTCCACTATTCCAGAAGCCTCTGGATGATATGCACAGTGAAGTTTCTGCCTTATTCCAAAGGCCTTACAGAGTTCAGCCAGTATTTCATTCTGAAAATGTCCACCCTTATCTGATTCAATAATGAATGGCACCCCGAATCTAGGTATCAGTTCTTTTAGTAAACACTTCGCTACTGTCAGTGCGTCACTTTGGGGAGTAGGGTAAGCTTCTACCCATTTTGAAAATACGCAAACAATGACAAGGACATATCGTTTCCCTTCACAACGGGGCATGGTGATGAAATCAATCTGTATCTTTACAAAGGGACCCCCTGATCTCCCAATTTTGCTCAGTTCAACCATTGTCCTCTTGCCTGGGTTCATCTGTTGACATGACAGGCACCTCTGGCAGAGGGACTCTGCTACTTTCCTGAACTTCTTACTGTACCAAGTCTGTTGAAATACCAGAATCATGGCATCTCTACCAATGTGTGATCCTTCGTGTATTAATCTTGCCATTGTGCCAAGCAAGTGTCGGGGTAACACAGGCATACCAGTTGGGCCCAAAATTACACCATCCACACGTCTCGGTCTACACCCATCCTCCTTCCATTTCTCTCTTTCTTGCCAAGGAGCCGACTCCTGCCACTCTCTCACTTCATCCCAAGTAGGCACTTCCTCAAACACTTGAAGTTGGCAGCTGGCTCCGATTCCCCCTCGTTTAGGATTAACGATATAGTGATCTCTGGCGCACCATTGGGCCACTCGATCAGCATAATCGTTTCCCAGTGATACTTTGTCCATGCTCTTCTTATGAGCACCGCATTTTACCACTGCCAGTTCCTTGGGTAACTGGATGGCCTCTAAAAGGTCATGAACAACTTTTGCATTCCGAATGGGAGTACCTGAGGAAGTCAGGAATTCCCTCTGTAGCCACAATTGGCCAAAGTCATGCACAACTCCATAACAGTACTGACTGTCAGTATACACTGTTATGCGTAGGTTCTTCCCAATTTTGCAAGCTTTTATCATAGCAATCAATTCGGCTACTTGTGCAGACTTGATGTTATATAGGTAACCTGCTTCTTCAATTTTTGTTAAAGAGACTACTGCATAAGCAGCACTCAGGCCTCCTAGTTCATGTCTCAGACAGGAACCATCTACAAACAGCTCTTTATCATGCTCAGGCAATGGCGTTTCTTTTATGTCTGGGCGTGGTTTGGTGCTGAACTCTGTCAGATCAATGCAATCATGTTCATCATCATCCCCACCTTCCATTTCCAGGGGGTCGGGGAGTAAAGTGGCAGGGTTCAGAATACCGCACCTAACAATGCTTACATTTGCTGCACCCACAAGAATCCTCTCGTATTTAGTCAGCCGACTAGGGGTGAGATACTGCGTTTTAGTTCTGGTCAATAGAATTACCACTCCATGTGAAACATACACAGTCACAGGATGTCCCATGACTATGGACTCACTCTGTTCCAAACTTGCACAGGTAGCAGCTACTGCTTTCAGACAGCCTGGTAACCCAGCAGCTACTGGGTCCAAAGTGGCAGAGAAATAAGCCACAGGCCTTCTGGTCGTGCCATGTTCTTGAGTCAGGACTGACAATGCGCAATTATCGCGAGTGTCACAGAATAGGGCAAACTCTTTGGAATAATCTGGCATTCCCAGCGCAGGGGCTGTACACAGACAGTTTTTCAGTCTTGTGAAAGCCATTAGGCTTTCATCGTCCCATTCTACAATGTCTGGCATTCCTCTCGTGGTCATTTTTATCAAAGGCCTGGCTAAGACTGCAAATCCCAGAATCCACTGCCTGCAGTATCCTAGTACACCCAGGAACATTCTGACGTCTTTTTGAGTACGGGGCAACTGCATCTTTTGAATTATTCTCACTCTTTCTGATGTGACTTTTCTGACACCCTTTTCTATCTGGTGTCCTAGATATTTCACTGATTTTGCACAGAACTGTAGTTTGTCAGGGGCCACTTTATGCCCTTTCTCACACAGATGATTTAGGAGGGCAATGGTGTCAACTACACAGTCCCTATGACTTTTAGACGCCAGTAGAAGGTCGTCTATGTACTGCACTAAGACAGAGTTCCCAGGTAAGATCAAAGTCTCTAGACATTTTTTCAAGATCTGATTAAAGATAGAAGGGCTTTCTGTATACCCCTGAGGGACCCGGTTCCAGCAATACACGTGACCTTCGAAGGCAAACGAGAAAAGAAATTTGCTGTCGGGGTGCAGGGGTATCGAAAAGAATGCATGACACAAATCAATCACAGTGAACCACTCAGCATCCCAAGGAATCTGGTACAATATCACTGCGGGGTTCGGGACAATAGGGCAACAAGGAACTACAATTTTGTTTACCTTTCTCAGGTCCTGCACTACCCTATACTTGCCACTAGGCTTCTTGATGCCCATAATCGGTGAGTTGCATGGGCTGCTCATCACTTCCTGTATGATGTTTCCTTCTAATAATTTTTGTATTTCCAGAGTGACACCTGCTTTCACTTCAGCATTCATTCGGTAGGGCTTAGTGTTAGGATATACTGCATTGTCCTTGATGGCTATCTGTATGGGGTCCACATCTTTCATTAATCCCACATCTTTTCCAGTGAAATCCCACACCTCTGGCTTTACCGCTTCCTGGAGTTCTTGGGGCAAATCCTGCAGGGTCAATCTTTTAATTTCTGAGTCAGGTCTAAGTAACAATAGTTTGTAAATGCCATCTTCATCCGGGGTCTGTATTTCAACACCTTTTGGTGTGCAAAAGATGGTACAGTTCATTTTGCACAGCAAATCACGACCCAGTAGATTCACTGGACTGGTGTCACAGACGACAAACCTATGCATTTGTTTAAAATTTCCAATTGAAATCTCCATTGGTTCGGTAACAGGAGTACTAATCAATTGATTAGATACACCCACTACTTGGATATTTTCTCCCGAGAGGGGTAGGTTTGGAACGTCCACTGTTCTTACAGTAGAACGGGTAGCGCCAGTGTCCAACAGAAAGGTGACATCATTTCCGTCAACCTTTCCTTCAATGTATGGTCCAGACTGGTCTACCGGCAAGGAAGCGCCAAGTACGCACTCCTCGTCCTCCCCTCTCAGGCCCCGTCAGTACTGATCATTACAAAGGAAGGTATCATTTAGCAGATACTGCGAAGTTGCTGTATTTCTGTTCTCACCGCTTTCCCAAACTTCTATCTCCTCACCCTCTCCCTGTTTTCCCCTGTATACCTGCTTGGGTGCTCGAGGCACCTGAACTGTTTTTACCTGGGGTTGAGTCTTTCTTGGTCTTTCTTTCTGCGTCTGTGGAGTTAAATCAGGTGTTTTTACATTATCATCTGTCAATTGGGGACACTCGTTTCGTCAGTGTCCAATTTCGCCGCACTGATGGCAGGGAAATTTCTTCATAGCCTCTTCCCTGCTAAATTTGGGCCGGGGCTTTCCTCCACCCCCTCCCCCAGGACTTTTGTTCTCAGCATTTTTAACCATGTTACTCAATTGTTTTTCCTGCTGTTCTGCGAGCTTTACTTGAGCCCACATCACTTTTTCCTTAAGGGCCTTTTTCTTTTCTGCCATCTCATCCTCGCAGTACTTAGCGTACCGTAGGACCTCATCCATTTTCTTTGTATGCCAACAGATTTTATTATCTTTTATCCACTGACAAATTTCAGGTCTTAAACCATTTACAAACCTGTAAATAAAGTGCGTCATGTCCTTCAAATCGATGTTATCAATACCACTGTATGTTTTAAATACCTGCAATAACCTCTCATAGAAGGAGTGCACTGTCTCGTCCCTTTCCTGTGTTGTTCTATCTATTTTTGTCCAATCAGTTTCTTTTGCGGGCACCTTTTCTTTCAAATGCTGAATTACCTGCTCATACTTTCGCATGACATCCTTTGATGGCTCCCCTGTTTCCTTATTTCTTGGATACTCCTCACTGGGCCAGTCTATGGCTATTTTACACTGGGTCCATAAATCTACCGGAACCACAATGTCGAAAAACCCATCCAGGTCTTTCCACAGACATTTCTGTACCTTCACGAACCTTTCCACCTGCCTGTACCAGTCTACTGGTTTCTCTCGTAATTTTGGAAAATCATTCGTAAAGGACACAATATCCTGTCTAGACCAGGGGACATGCACATATTTTCCTCCAGGTACTTCGCGCATGGGGCATAACTGCTCAGGTTTCTCTACCTCCCTTAAAGCAAATTCAGGAGTCACTTGTCGGGAGCGAGCCTCTTCCCTCTTTTTCGCCCACCTGCTTCTCCATCTTTCCACATCTCCCCATTTCTGCAGTACCCCCAATAATTCTTTAATCTGCAACTTTTTTCCCGCCACATTCAGGTGCTCTATATCTTTGTCTGAGAAGTCTGCTCTGTACGGTTTCTGTAAGGGCTTGGTTTTTGAGATATCTACCCCCATACTAGCTGCGGTTTCGGTCAGTTTTTCGTGGAGCACTCTGGTGTTCCTTGTAAAGCTTTTACATATAAACGACAATTCTTCTTCAGAGTAGGTATTCAATCGATCCAACCCCACATTTCCTGCCATTAATTCTTCTATTTCTACCCTCAGCTTGTAGAGGTTTAAAGGTTTCGTTTGCGGAGTCTGTTTCTCTAATTCACGACTCCAACTCTCAATTTCATCCGGAGTTACCAGAGAGACATTCCTAGTGCCTGTTGCTGACTCTAATTTAATTTCTTTCGCATTAAAAGGGTTATGCCTCTGCTGCATTCCCTTTCCGGTCGGTTTGTTTGGCAAGTCCAAGAACGCAACTTCAGACTCGCACTCACTGGACTGATCATCTATGATTATCGGTTCCTGTCTCGGGGGTGCCATGACTGGGGTCATAACTGGAGTAATCGGATTTCCCTGACCATTTCCGTATAACGGGACCACTGGTCCAATAGTTACTGGAATAGTCAATGCCTCAGGACTGGTATTTAACTGGGAGATTTTCTGAATTATTTCTGTCCTTTGTCTAGCTAGGGCTTCTTGCTCCTTCTCCACTAGTATCCTTCTTAAAGTCGTATCATGTAATATCTGTGGGGTCAATGGAGGAGTAAAACTCGGGGCAGTAGGATGCGTTTCACTTGGTCCCCCACCATAATTTGGTTTCGGGAATAAAGTTCCAGTGTTAAAGGACCTGCGTTCTTCCTCATATGGAGGTTGAACAAAAGGCAGTCCTGAATTCGATGGTTTCTCTTCTTTTTCATACAGGGGTCTGGGAAAGAAAACTTTCGTACGTGAATATTTTTCTTCCTGGCTTGCGGGTACTTTGGGATATATATCCCTTGTTTCCGCCGGTTCGAGTTTCTCAGAATAGGGCAATACTTGACCACCCCCTCCCAGTCCCAGGGATCTGTCTTCTTCCTTGAAGAAGTGACGTCGGGGAGCATCTCCTACACTGGAAGGTCGGGTTCCCTCGTTATAAGGTGGCGGACTTCTGGTACAGATGTCATCTATCAATTCATCATCTGACTCCCCAGGGGCCCCCCAATGCTTACACTTTTCGGTACTTTTCTCACCCGCTGCAGGGTTATGACATGCCGGCATCATGGGAAACAGACCCTCAACAATCATGCTCTGCCTCCACTGTTTCATCCTTTTATCCCTGGACTCCTGTTTCAGCCTGGGGTACCACTTGGTCAAACCCTTGTCCATTCGGGGTCTTTCTCTTTCAAAAGCCTCAATCTCCCATTCCTCTAATGCCTCATACTGCGTTAGTCTCGGTCTGGGATGTAGTTCATTCATCCGAGTTCTTAAATTAAATAAGATCCTACCATTGAAAGTACCATCTAACGGAAAAGCCAATACTCCGTCATCTTTTGTGTACTTCACCCAATTCTCCAACCACACACAGGTATTGTACCCTCGGTCAAACATCATGAATGAGGCAGGAGTATTGGGTGGTGGGACAAGAACACCTTCTCTAGATTTAATCGGTTTGTCCGTTTTAAAATAATTTTTCACCTTACTTACAAGGGACATTTTTCTCTTGGTTCCGTACATAATATCGTATCTATTAGTCTTCCACTGATCCCTTTCAAACCCTAGGTGCCTTGGATCAGGTCGAGTTCCTGTAGTCTGCGAGTGCCACATACGACTTCTACGCTAAACTTTGTTTACAAACTACCTCCAATCAGAACGCGCTTCAGAAATCCCTGCGACCAATGGGTGCGCGACTCTGAATAATCTCCGCCAATGGGTGCGCGGCCCCTTCGTGAGACAGTTCCCACGCTCTGGCGCTCACCCCTCCTTTACAATCTCAGCTCCGCTACCCGCCCGCTGCTTCTACCAATCCCAGCGCGGCACAGAGTGACGTCAGAGGTGCTTCGCGACTGACTCCCTCCCTTCACAAGGTAACGGAAACTTTCTTTCTTTTAAAGTGCTCAGTGCTTGGTTATTTTACAACAAATACACATTCGCCACAGTGCTCAAGTGTCTAGACAGAGAAAGAATTATTTTACTGCAAGTAAACTACTTCCATTTACTTTTCACTCGCTGCGGGTAGATCTCTTCCGCCTACCCTTCACTCTAGCATCGGTGAACCTGTTATTCCCCTAAACTCATCCACTTCTTTCCGGGATATATTCCGAGTTTAAGGTTTCCCAGCGGACCCCTCTGCTTTCACGCTAGCTCCGAGGAACCTGCTACTCTTCCGATGTGACCCTTATTAGGTTACGCCACTATGGGAATTTTGCCAATGAACCCCGTTACTGACATTTATTCACACATGTATTCAGAAAACCCTAGTTAGTGCTTCCCGGTTATCTAAACCTGCACCTAACTTTTCTCGAGCCTGTGACCTCAGGACAATGGATTCTATTCACCACTTGTCCTTTCAATTCCCCGGGGAGTTCGGACAACAAGAAACAATACGGTTTACTAACGCATGGATTAGTACATATAACAATATAAGAACAAGAAGAATAACAATACAGCAATTCATGAATTCCAAAACAGCGTATTCACAAGAGAATGATCAGGTCTCTTAGAACAGCCGCTCTTCTAGCAGCATCAATATACTAGCAGCTTCCGACTCAACTAGTCCAACTAATCCCTGCCTTACTCTCAACTAGTCCCTAACCATCCTCTGGCTACCAGTAAAACTGATAGAGCGCGCGAGGCCACCCGACCAATAGTTTTCGCCGTTTCCGGCTTCAGGGCCCATATACTTTCAAATCACCATATACATCGATCAGGTGACTTCACGAGCTCTACCAATTTGTGCGTGTGTTCCCTACTATTATTTCTCAGTGCACCCGACTTACCATCCACCGATGCGGGTACCTAATGACCACAATGAATCAGGGAGCTAGCTGTAAAGGAAAGGCAGCAAAATACAAACCCAACCAATAACATTCAAAATACTGATGAAATGACCACGGACAACTGGAAGTTTTAAAATGTTTATCTAAAGTTCATTTGCTTCGTGCATAAGGTACATTAAAATAAGGCAATCAATAACCAAGATAACGTAAATGATATAACTGTAAAGAAATAATGACAGAGTAATCATTGAAATACTGATATAAAATGTAACGAGAAGATACTATGCTATTCAATAATATTTAAGCATGGGCGGACTATGTAGGTATAACTACAGGAGGGCCTATAAAGAGTAACACGCTTCACTTAAGGTGAACGGGCCTTTAAACAATCTAGGCAATGAGGTTCTAGACCATATCAGAAAATGACAAACTGCAATGCAAAATATAATTTCTAACAAGTGAGAAGACATAGGAACAAACTTATGGAAAAATGCAAATGACTTTCAATAGTTGCGGAAAGACATGGAAAAAAATAACATATGCAATGGTAAACTTTATTGAAGCAAAAGTTAGAAATTCAGAAGGTGCAAGATTTAAGAGGTTCAGAGCAATATTTACCTAGAAAGGTGTGGAAACCAAACCCTGGCCACGGGTCAGTTAAGGACAGGAAACCCTCAAGGAAGGATACCCCTCAAAGGACAGCAGGTGCAGAATGGACACCCCGGATAGGACAGGATACCCTCGGATTAGGAATCAGGACAGGACCTCAGGACAGGACAGCAAACCCTCAGGACAGGACCGCTCAGGACAGGACCGGAACCCACAGTTCGGAAGCAACGCCTGCGCTCCACCCGCTCTGCAGTTATCGATCAAGACCCCGATTGGGTCAGCGAACTCCCAGCAAAGTGCTTCGCCAGCACTTTAAGGTTCAGTAGAACCCTAGTCTATGGTCAAATTTGGACAGAGTGCTCCGCAGCGCTCTGTATCTTTAGTCACCTATTGAGTACGATGGGTCAGTGACAGGTCAGCTAAACCAGACAAGTCGGACGGTTCCCTAGGTGAACCCAGGGTAGATATACAGTTTGGGGACAGTGTACCACCCCCCAATGTTGCAAAGTGTCAGAATCCCTCAATTTCGATTGGTCCTAAGGTAGGATTTGGGTAACACACCAATCAGAACACGCTAATTTGAGCCTATATTAGCATACTTGGGTACCGCCTAGAGAGATTGGGGTTCTCATGAGAAACTGTGCAGAAACACAATGACAATTTAACAATGTAGCATAGCAGGGTCATGTGACTCCGTTCAGCCGAGCTTGCAGGTCAGTTCTCAGGAGCATCTTGCCCACTACTGCCAGCTGGCTAAGTTCCATCAGCCAAGGTTGTCAGGTCCCCGGAAAGTCGCATCTGCGCAGAAGGGACCTCCAAGATGGCTCTCAGTACAGACAGACCCCCATTCCCCGCGGTACATGAAAAGTAAGCGAAAACAAATTAATACATTATAATGTCATTATAAAAATACATCACAAGGTTTGTACTTTTAACTCATCATCAAGAAATATACTTATGCATTCTAAATGTTAGCTACATAAAAACGAGGACAAGAGCAAACTGCACGAGCAAAATAAGCTATGTATTACGCATGCGCAGGAATTTCCCTCCAATTCTGCAGACGCGTCAGGACACGTGAGTGTGGCTGACGCATGCGCAGTAACTAAAATACAAGCGGCGGCCATTTTAAGTGACTCGAGTAAATTATTTTAGTAAAACATATAGGCAAGCGTCTTAATCTTTATTTAAACTAAATATAAACGTTAGTAAGACTTACACTTATTACTTTGTTACACATAAACGAGGTTCTTGACTTCGGCAAGCCGCAAAATATGCGAAGCTTTGCTTCATCAATAGTACTATATGCTCTTTAGCACATAAAGTTAGAGATACTTATTTTATCATAACTGGCACTATGCAAGATGCCATTTGCAATTATTTCACAGTGCAGACAAGTACACAGTGCCATCAGCTACGCTACGCAGTACTACGTGTACTAAGTGTAGTTCAAAGTACACTATGTGCAGCTACGTGTAGTGCTGCTACGCAAACTACGCCCAGGGTTAGTCATCAATGGTGTGGCTCATCAATTTGTGAAAATCAGGATGTGAGGTGTGTACCTTGTCAATACACTGACCATGTCTTCTCCTCCCCTATTGCAGATCCCAAATGGCATCGCAAAGGAGGTCGTTCTTGGGCTTGGAAAAGCCTACAATGTGGAAAAGCCTCTCCCTCCACTGCATGAAGATTTTGATCTTTTAAGTTTCCTCAGCTGCTTTTCCTCTGTGACTCAGGCTTTTCTCTTTTGAATCTACAGCTTATCCCACCTGACGCTTTGCAGCACCATAAAGGCTCGAATGAAGAGATGATGATCAATCGAAACCCTACGAAATCATTGAATGTCCATCTGGACTCGCTGGCTTTACATTCGTTGCTATATGCGTCGGTGCCAGTCCCTCGTTCCTGTGGTCCCAATTCTGATCATTATTGTATGCACCTCTGGACTCACTGGCTGTGCACTTGTTGCTATATGCGTCGGTGCCGGTCCCTTGGGGCTGTGGCCACACTTCTATGCATTATTGTATGCACCTCTGGACTCGCTGGCTGTGCATTCGTTGCTGTATATGCGGGCGGCGGTCCCTCAGGGCTGTGGTCACACTTCTGAGCATTATTGTATGTGCATCTGGACTCGCTGGCTCTGTCTGGGCAATCAATCAATCAATAAATCAGAGTACTTGTAGAGCGCGCTACTTACCCATGAGGGTCTCAAGGCGCTGAGGGGAGGGGGTGCTGCTACTGCTCGAAGAGCCAGGTCTTGAGGTGTCTTCTGAAGGTGAGCAGGTCTTGGGTCTGCCGTAAGTGGGTAGGGAGGGTATTCCAGGTCTTGGCAACAGTAAAGAAAGTGTTGGACTTTAAGTCGAAGATCAATCCAACAACGCTTTCCTTAATCAAGTCATTGTAAGGACTCGTGTGGTGAAGAAATGCGTTGTAAAGATGCATCCGTGGTTCGGACCGCACTGTTAAGGCACAGCATTGGTATGAGCCGCGGTGGAAAGGCTGCTTCCGATTTACAACTGGTCCTTTGATTCCCTGCATCAGCCCCTTAGTTACCAGGATCACATTAACTCCTAAAGAACAGGAGGTAGGATTTGCTAGTACAGGCACATCACAAGTGTACTTAAACATGGCTTCTTATTGTTTCCAAGGTACTTCCAGCTTCCTCTGTCTGCAGGGCAGTCTGGAATACCCATCCCCAGGAGAAAAGTTCTACAAGTTAAGCAGGACCTTGACCCTCCTGTCTGTTTGATGCAGCAAAAGGTTAGTTCTGCTTGAAAATGTCAGTCAGGCAGGTGTATAATCACCATAAATTTGATCAAATGCCTGTCTTCCCGCCCATTGGCACCCCACAGTGCAGTGCATCCAGTTTACGGCACTTTGCCTAGTTTATATTGCCTGTTATGATCTTCCACCGAGCTTTATTCCTAGGAAATTTTGATAACATGCCCCTTAAACGCTGTCTTTGGTCAAAGTCTTCCTTCTTTTTTCATTTCTACATTTTAAATAGTCATGGCGGGTGATCGGTCACTCTGTGTCCTTGCATTTTAGCTCTGGAAAAGTTCCCTCTTACCTGTTTGACAGATTACTAATCATGGAAGTTTCAAATTCAACTCAGTTTGTTAGTTGGTTGCTTTAGGCAAGTCCAGCTTCAGTCAGTGCTAGAGCCAAGATGCCAATGAGTGAGCATTGCTTGTACAGTACATCACTCACTCAATCACTGGACCTGTTGCAAAGTTCTGGATCCAGTGATTCTTGTCCAGAGCCAGAACCTCCTCCCTACAGCAGTCTGGAAGGTAGGAGTCCTCCGGCGAGCAAGGAAGTCTTATCTTCATCTGATCCAGGCAGATCTTTCCCTAGAGTAGCTCAAGCAGAAAAGTTGAAAGGGTGATTGGTGATGTACCCTGAGCTAATCAAAATAAATTCTTGCATTGTTTCCACCCAATATTTTCAGTAGAGTGGTCCAATTCCTGTTTTGTGATGTGCTTTCTGACAAACTCTGTCCCAGAGCCCCTTTCACTACAGAAAAGGAAATTGAGAGTAGCCTGGTTCCCTCCTGCTGACCTTCTGCTATCCCTGACTGTTAGACCTGGCATCATTGGCATGAGTCTCTCCTCCATTTTTTCTGTTTGCCTCCTCTGTTTGCGATGTTTTTGCTGGTATAATGCTTTGGGCACTGTGCCACTGCTGATCAGTGCCACAGTACAAGTGCTCCCTATGTGAAATTGATGTATTGATTGAATTCCATGTTTGGCCTATTTGGTTTACTGTCAGTCCCTAGTAGAGTGCACCAGGAGTGCCAGGGCTTGTAAATACAAATGCTGCTAGTGGGCTTGCAGCACGTGTTGTGCCACCCACAGAAGCGGCCTAGTAAAAGTATGTCTAAAGGTCTGCCATTGCTAGACCTACGTGCAGTGTGGTACTGTCACGCAGACTGCGCAAGTACACCTACTTGCCAGTCCCTAAACTTTCCTTAACTTCATGTTAGTCACCCTATGGTAGGCCCAAGGGCAGGGTGCATTGTAAGCATAGGGTAGGACAAGCCTGACAAGGTTGGCATGTCCTAATAGTGAATTACAGCGATATTAGTTTTTCACTATTGTAAGGTTACCTGCTCTCCGTCAGTTAGAATGGGCTGCCAGGATTATTAATGCTATAATCCTAGCGGGCTCGGGGAGCATGGTGCAATGTCGAGTTTGGTATCCCTGAACTCAGGGTTTAATAACGCATCCGTTTGGGTGGATGGTTTTTGGAATCTGTGTTTGAAAATAGCACTTTTAGAAAGTAGCTATTTTCTTGTCTAACTGTCTACCGGTCTCTGCTGGTTCTGGTGTGCGTGTGACAGGAGCTGGGTGGCTCCAGAGGTCTGATGAGTCAGTGTGGGATGAGTGGGGCATTTGCATTGAGAGTAGGGGAAGAGTAGCTCCTGATAGCCTGCCCTGCCTGATACAATGCTGGCTCCGCCCCCCTGCCAGGCGACTGATGACTCTGTGCCTGCCAGGGACTTTCCTGGCCCCACCTCCTGCCGGGCGACTGATGGCCCTGCCCCTGCCAGTGACAATGCTGGCTCCGCTCCTGCTGGGCGGCTGAAGACTCTGCCCTGCTCAGTGAATAGGCCAGGTGCCTCGGCCTGGCAACACCCACAACAAACCCAAGATGGGGGGAAATTCCCCTGCATGAACAAAGGGATCAAAGCCAAAAAGGGGTATAAGAGAAGGACCCCTGAACCAAGAATTTAGATCACTTCTGACAAGGAAACCTGAACCAAGGACAAGAAGCCTGCTGATCCAAGGACTGCCTACCCCTTCTGCCAGAGTGCTGTTTGTTGGGGGAATCCTGCAGTTGCTTCTTTATTTTTGCCAAGGAACCAGGAGAGAGGAACTGAGTGTGTACTCTCAAACTTGCTAAAGAAAATCTCCGAGGGCTGGAAGAAGTGCCAGCCTCCTGTTGAAGTCACAGGGCCAAAGGACTTCATTTATTTGCTAAAAGTGCTTGTTGCTGGAACCTGAAAATCCAGCACCTCTGAAGAATCCAGCAATCTCGACGCCGACGGACGCTGCCGAATCCAGCTCGACATCGTGAGTAACGGCTCTAGTGTCCCGCACCTTCGACGCCGGCCGCCGGGCCCGATCGACGCCAGTAGCGACGCCAGTGAGTAGCGAGTTCGGCTCCATCTCCAAGTGACTCTGTATCGACGCCGCCGTTGATCGCATCGACCTCGAGCCCTCTCGACGCCGTGAGCGCTGTTCACTTTTGCAACATCATCATCGACATCGACGACGACGCCGTATCCTGCTTCGCCTCGTGAGCGCTGCTCCTGCCTGACTTCGGTCGACGCCGCTGCAGATCGTCCTGACTCCGAGGCCCGATCGACGCCGAAGACGCGACGCCGGACATCTCGACGCCGCTGATCATCGAGTGCTTCACTTTTCCAAGGTACTGTGTTGTGGGGGTCTGTGCGACTCCGGGCTCGACGTAGCGCTCCTCGCGGTCGACGCCGAACCTTTGGATTAACTTTGCCTCGACGTCGTGTGACTCCCGTGTGGGTTACATTGTTGCCAAGAACTGTGTTTTAAAGAAGAAGAGTTGCTTTTGTTACTAAAGACTTTGTGCAAAGAAGAAACTACGCTTGAACTATTATTTTTCCTTCCAAGAGTATTTAATAAGACTGTGGTATATTTTTGTCGTTATTTGGTCTTGTGCTAAGCCTTATATAAAAATCCTTATTTTTATAATTATACTGTGTCGTGTCCATTTGTAGTGTATTCACTTTATTACTGTATGTGGTCATAAATGCTTAACGCACTGCCTCTGAGATAAGCCTGTCTGCTTTGCCAAGCTACCAAGGGGGTGAGCAGGGGTTATCTAAGTGTGTGATCCCCTTGCCCTGACTAGAAAAGGTGTGTCCCTATTTGTCAGAAGTGTATACCTCTGCCAACTAGAGACAGCCGCTTCTAACACTGACCCATCACCAGTGTGGAGAAGTGACTCTCACGAGGATCATAAAACTCTCCACGTCCCAGGCCTCACATGTCCTCTCTTTTCTGCTGTAGGTGACTCTACTGTTCTCTGGAACACTACCAGTACAAAAGGGACATGCTGTCGTCAGTTTCACAACGATTTGTGGCCTAATGTACTTGAAACAACTTTCCCTCCTTTCTTCAACTTTGTTGTAGGCCTGTCCTTGAGCCCAGGCAGTTGGCCAACTCAGCCACTAGTGCAGATTAGAATTTGTGATACGGAAAAGATACAGTATACATATCGGCTCCGAGGTATACATATTCTTGGATACTCTGTTTTCATTTTATGCTTTTGACTTTTAGGTTAACTTTATTTTAGTGCTTTCAGAACCGACCGTATAGCGCCCTGGACAAAGAAATGTGGTGCCTTGGCTGATGCTAGCGAATAAAGAGCCAGATGTATGAACAGCAAAATGGTGCCTCGTAAATTGCGACTGATTTGCAAGCCACAATTTGCAAGGTGCAATTTGCCATGTACAACAGTGTGTTTAACACTGTTTGCGATTCCCAATGGGGTCACAAATTGCGAGTCTAATTAATATTAATGAGCCTCTCACAATTTGCAAGCCCATTGTGAATGACAGGCCCTCCCAGGTATGGTGGCCTGCTGGGCTCCACAGAACACCTTGTCTGGGATTGCTTTTAAATATAGTATTATTTTTTTTTTTAATGCTGCCTGTTTTCCTTAAAGGGAAATACTTTACTTTACTTTACTTTACTTGTTGATTTATATAGCGCAACGAATCATCCCCGAAGGGATCTCTCGGCGCTTCGAGGAGGTGGTCATACTGGGCAGGTGTAACTAATAAAGCCATGTCTTTAGAAGTTTCTTGAACATGGTGAGCTCGTTACAGGCTCTAATGTTCTGTGGTAATTTATTCCAGTGGCTGTCTGCCAGATGGGAAAAGGCTCTACCACCCATCTTTACCTTGTGTATTCTATGGGAGCACAGCAAGTTAGCATTACCAGATCTTATTTGTCGCACAGGCTGATACAACTAATTTTATTTCTGAAATACGCCGGACCCCTACCTTGTAATGATCTGAAAGCCACGCAGAGCATCTTAAAGATGGCTCACTTCTTAACTGGGAGCCAGTGTAACTGATTCAACAAGAGAGCAGAAGGGGTCCGTGCTGGTTTGTTAAGGGCAAGGCGAGCTGCCGTATTCTGCACCACCTGGAGCCTTGATATAAGATCCTCCCTTGCCCCCACCAGCAACGAATTACCGTAATCCAGCCGGCTCACCAAGAGTGACTGGGTGAGGATTTTTCTCGCTGACAAGGGAACCCAAGGGAAAAACTTCCTGAGCATCCTCATGGTGCCAAAACAGGTCCCGGCCACACTCTTGACCTGCTCCTCCATTGACAGTTTGTCGTCTATTCTGATGCCCAGGTTCTTGGCCCAGCTCCTGGGGAGGGGGCTTCACCCAGCTCGGTGGGCCACCATTCTGGAGACCAGATGGATTTGGCCTTCCCAAACAGTAGAATCTCTGTTTTTGAGGAGTTGAGTTGTAAGAAATTTCTCCTCATCCAACTGGCGATGCTAGACATGCAGCTCCTAAATTTTAATTGAGTTGCCATGATGTCCTCCTCAATGGGGACAATTAGCTGCATATCATCCGCATAGGAGATGGTCGCAAAGCCATAGCCTCTGATGATATCGGCCAAAGGAGTCATGTATGCATTAAACAGGATAGGACTCAGGACAGACCCTTGCGGGACACCCCTGTCCATCTCTGTGGTTTGCAATACAAATGAGTCTAGCTGGATACTGTGTGTGCGGCCCGATAGGAAGCTTTCTATCCACTTAAAGGCCCTGCCCCTCACCCCAATCCCCCCTAATCTGTCCAGCAGCTGCCTGTGCGAGATGGTATCAAATGCTGCTGACAGATCAAGGAGGACTAGGATCACTGGGGTTCCTCTATCCAGTGTCATCCTTATGGTGTCCGTCACCTCCAACAGTGCGGTCTCCGTGCTATGTGATGCGCGGAAGCCAGACTGCGAGGGATCCAGGAGGCTGTTTTGTTCCAGATAGAGGGATAGTTGTTCGTTCACTAAAGTTTCCAAGACCTTTGAGCAACAGGGAAGCAGCGAGATGGGTCTATAATTCTGCAACTCATTCGGGTCTGCTGATGCTTTCTTTAGCAATGGCTTTACACATGCGTTTTCCACTTATTAGGGAATATGGCCGTCTCCAGGGAGATATCATATATTGTGGAGAGCGCACCTGCTAGAACCGTGCTAAGTGTCGCCATGCCTGCTGGTGGTACTGGGTCCCCGATTTTACCCGACTCAGTAGGGAGTCTACTTGCTCCTTTGTTACATACGAGAAGGAGTTGAGCCCAGGAAAGGGCTCTCCATTCGTCCGCAGGACACTGGTTGGTTGTCCCTCGACCAGTTCCTCTTCCTTCATGTTGAGGTTTTGATAGATCAAAACGATCTTTTGAGTAAAATAACTGGCTAACTTCTCGCAGAGTGCCTGAGTGGTGGGAGGTGACACATTCTCAACTTTAGGATTCGTGAACTCCTTCAGGATCTTACATAGTTGCCTGGAGGAGTTATTTGCCTCTGTGATGCGTATGCCCAAGTGTGCCCTTCTTGCTGCATTGCAGCTGTTGAGGTAAAGTTTATGGGCCTTTTGGTATCGTGATTCATCTGTGACACCCTTTGACTTCCTCCATCTCCTCTCTAGGGCTCTGCATGTGGCCTTCTCCTTCCTAAGGGTGTCAGTGTACCAGGGGGCAGGAGCTGCCCTCTCCTGAACGGTTACCTTTTTGAGAGGGGCTACAACATCCAGGGCTCCCTGAATTGCTCCCTCCAATTTTAACCAGGCCAGGTTGGGGTCCGCATCTGAATTGAAAGCGGGATCCCTATAGACCTGACCGAACGCGGCCGGCGTTACTCTTGACCATGGTCTACGAAAAATCTCCTGCCCCTGTGCCCACTTGGTTGATGGCACAGGCATCACCAGGAATCGCAGAACCAAATGATCAGTCCAGCCGAGTGCTTGAGGGGGCTCAACTGCCAACTCAGATATATTTGAAAAGATGGCATCTAGCTTATGGTCTGCCCTAAGCGTGTGACCGGTCTTTTTTAATGACAGATTAAGGGATTCCAAAGCTGCTATAAGACTGGCAATGTCCGGATTGGTTAGTAGTTCTAAATGATGGTTGAAATCTCCGATCAGTAAGAACTTATTGGCTTTCAGGATGTGAGGTGCCAATCTATCAAGTAGTACGGTGCAGAATTCCTTTTCACTGCCTCCCGGGGGGTGGTATACCAGAGCGCCTGTCCATATGGTGGCCTGCTCACGCTCTACTCTAAATATTAGAAGCTCCAAATTGGGGGAAGACACCCTGTCCTGTGCCCTTGTATAGTAAGGGGGTCAGATGGCAATCGCTAGGCCCCCCGCGCTTACCCGATCTGTCCAGCCTAATGACTGAGTAATCCTCTGGGAAGGCTACTGCTAAGACCGGGGTGACGTCTTTGCTAAGCCAAGTTTCGGTAAAAAGACATATGTCGGGTTTCGTCTCCTCTAATAGGTCCCACGTTTCCATAGCATGTTTGGATATGGATCTGACATTCAGATATTCTCCTTGCATGTGATATCTCTGGGATATCATTTAAAAAAAAAAATGAAATGTTTTGTTTCATTTTTTAAGGGCAGGTAGTGGTCCCTGGGTTCACTGTCTGCCCTTAAAAATATTTTTAGAGGCAGTCACAAAGTGGAAGGGGTCCCGTGGGGACCCCTTCCAAATTGCGACTGCATTACCACCCTGGTAATTTGCAAGTGTTTTGCGACGGCAATTGCTGTCACATAACATTCATACATTGATTTGCGGACGCAATTAGGAAGGGAATGCCCCTTCCTAATTGCGATTTGGAATTCCTAAATAGCGAGCCACATATAAATTGCGACTCGCTATTTAGGAATTGTACATGGTCCTGGGCCATTTTGCATGCACAAACGGGTCGCAAACCAATTTGGGCTTGCAATTTAGGGTCATACATTTGGCCCCAAATGAGGCAGCAGTTGTGCCCTTTTGTGTTTATCATTCAGTCCCTGACTAAGCAGTGACCGGTCCCATAACACAAACTTCTCCGGACCTCCCCCAGCCTACCTAAATCCCCGATGGCTTAGCTACCTCACACAGATGATGGTTTTGTTGGTGTGTGTCAGGAAGTTTAAAATGTAAAATGTAAATGCAAATCCGTATTTGTAAAGTGCGAACTACTCACCCTTGCGGGTCTCAAGGCGCTGGGGCCTTCGTGGAAATTAAGTGGGCTATTGGCCAGAGTCACATGGTGCTGAGCTGAGCTGAGCTGAGCTGCCCCCGGACACGGGGATCGAACCGTGAAATGTGTGTTCCGCAGTCAGCTGCCCTGGCCGCTACACCACACCCAGTAGGGGTGAGAGGTGAAAGGAGGGCAAGAAAGGGGGCAATTAGGTGTTAAGAAAATTCCCCAAGTTATAATAAATAAAGATTTAAAACTACTTTAACCCCTTACATGCTGATGACAGCCCCCGGTCGTCATGCATCACGGTGGGCGTGTGCTGATGACAGCGGGGGACGTCATGATCCCGCCCACTCTTCAAAACGGCCGCAAAGCGCGAAAATTCACGCCGCATGCAAGGGGTTAAACTGGAAGATAAGCCAGAAATGACCACGCAGGGACACGGACATGGCGGAGCAAAATGACGGGGTCCTGTCCTTGGCATTACTTCAATGCACACAGCTCCATGCACCCCTCAAAATATTAGCGCCCTGGGCCTGGGCCTAGCTTGCCATGCTCAATGTGGCTCTGAGAGCAGACCTGCCAGCACACACAGTGCCACTGTGTGTCACATGTTTTTGCCTCTCTTCACTTGGTCACTTGGCGAGAAGCCGAAATCACACAGCCTGTGAAAACCAGCTGGAATCCACTGTTTACAGTGCTTTTCATGTCATTTTCAGAGGCTGTAAGCAGGCGATGTCCATTAAAAGGTGGGGAACACCACATGATATCAGCGACAGCCCCAGTGGGGGTGTGAGTATAAAAGGGGTAGGCCCTTAAAACTCAGGACCTGGGTCCGTGGGTCAGTACAAAAGAGGTTGGTCTGAGTTTTCAAATATAATATCCATATACAATTCAAAATAGAACCACGGTCACCATTAGATTTGAAACCAGTCAAAAGAATATCAAATTATTCATTTCATTCATTTCGGCATTTTATTCATTTATAGCCAAGGTTATGAATAGCAATTTAAAGTAGATACATGTAATTGTAACATCATTACATTCAATATTCGAAATAGGTGCTCTCTGTGAAAAGGGAAGGGTAAGTGAATGAGTGAAGGGGACAGGGTAAAGGTGTTGTGACATAATTTTTACATCCAGATTAAAATGAAAAACCTCTACAGTCAAATTAATGGGCAAAGGTTCCCAATTTCACCTCACACATAGATAATGAGAATACATCTCTTATTTGGCTCCTATGGTGTGTCAAGAAAAGAGGCGTATTTCTACGTTTCGACCCCTGATACGCTAGAAGGGCAATTCACAGCCTCATGTTGGGGTCTTCATCAGGAAGAGAGTGGAGAGCCTATAAGGTAATATGAATAAAAAATTCAGAATTTTATGAAGGGTGAGCAGACGTGGTAACGTTATTCATGGTAATGATGTGGATGGTTACCTACATCAGCAAACGGTCATCGTAAGTACCGTCCGCAGGGGGGCTTCCAAAAGCTCCGATGGATACTGAAACACAATAAAATAGGTGCCATCAGGGCCCTGAACTATGCTAGATCAAGGAATGACCGGGGGTAGCGGGTAAAAGGACTTACTTTGCGTGCTGGTAGTCACACAGCCAATGGGCACAGGTAGGTCTGTCCTCGAAAGGTATGTTTATCTGTGGAGAGAGGGGAGGCTGCATTTAACATACTTTGCCGTCTAGGTGGGTAAGGGTTTAAAAATGTGGCCGATTACGGTTAAGGAGCAACTTTTTCACGTTTTTTACCTTTCAGGAGTGAGCGCAACGTCGCGCTGTTGCTCCATCGGCGTACTGTATCAAAATGCGATCGCGGTGCCGGTTTATTTTACTGTAGCGAAAAGGGGAACTATATTTAGTATCCTTGGTCAGCTGGGTAAAATATACTTTAGTAAATGTGGCCGATTGCAATTGCGGGGCGCCCGGAAGGCGGATAGAGGTTGGATTTACCTTTTAAATTGGAACGCACATTAGCGCTGTGTCTTAGTTGGCGTCCTGCATCCGAGTGAGCTCGCGGTGCAGGCGCTCAATGCCAGTAACTACTGGAAGAAAGGGGCTCGGCTCGCTGGTCCAATCGGATCAGGGGCCTGACTCGCGCGCTCCAGGGAGCGTCCTTAAAGAGATAGTCTCACAGCATGGGGAACATTACTGGCTAAAAATGATAAACCAGAGCTGAGTTGAATATGGACGTATCAATGCATGCTGAAAACCGATCTGAATTTTAACAAGTAAAAAACGGGGCCGCGTCACCATGGTTGAGAGTACTTGAAATTACATTGTCTATGCTTTGGCGAAGTCAAGAAGATCAATGGGAAACAGAGCTGAGTTACGGTTTGTTACACATGGACGTCTCAATACATATTAGCCACAATATTAACATGTAAAAGACCAGACAGATTCCACATGGGTGAGGATACTTGGAAATACATTATATACATTTCAGCGAGTTCGAAAAACCAAATGATACAGGGTCCTTATAAATGTCCAGAGGGTGTTATGTAAGGAGTTGCATTAGTCTATCTGGTAAGAGCAGTTACTTTGCACAAGTGTGAATACATGGGGAAGTAAAGGGAGGAAAGGTACAGTATCCCAGGATCTATTCAGGATTGAGTCCCGCCATCTGCGAGAAACTAGCTTCCAGTTCATTCAACCCCTTACTTATTGTTTGGAACTTCTGCATCCATTTGCATTCCCTTGTGTCAAGAGCGGCAGTTAGATTTCCCCCCCGGGGGCCGAGGGAGATTTTTTCAATTATCAACCAGCGGATGGATTCTGGTGAATGGTTTTTTTCGGTGAAATGCTCTACCAAAGGGGCCCCTGGAGTGGTGCAGCGGATCCGGCTACAATGCTGGAATATGCGATTCTTGGCTTTTTGCTGTGTCTGTCCAATGTACATGAGATCGCATGGGCACAGAATCGCATAAATCACTCCACTTGAATTACAATTGGTCAGAGACTTGAGGTCTACTGTCTGGTCGTTGTACCGTATTTGCTTGGTCTCCAAACACATCGGACAGGCTTTACATTTTGTGCATTTGAAATGGCCCACCAATTCTGGTAGATTCCATAGATTCCGAATTGTCGGTGCCGGTGGGGTTTCCAGTAGAGATCGCACCACCGAGTCCCTGACGTTCCTCGATCTTTTAAAGGCGTGCATAGGAGGGTCAGGAACCTGCAAAATTTCTCCTACCAGACCCCAGTGTTGGTTCACAATTTTGCGAATTGCATTGCTTTCGGTGCAGAAGGTGGTCACACATATCATTCGGTCTTGTGCTGTGGTTCTGGTCCTTGGTTCGAGTAAGGTTGCTCTGTCCTGAAACCATGCCCTCTTTCTTGATCTTTTCACTAGGCGTTTGGGATAGCCTCTGTCAATTAGACGGGTAATCAGGTCATCAGATTCCCTGAAAAAATCCTCTTTGAGGGAACAGTTTCTCCGGAGGCGGATTGAAGAAGAGCTTGAAGAAGAGCTTGAAAGACTTTGACGTGGAAACCCAGAACAAAAAATTGGAGAAACTGGCCAAAGATATCCAATATTACGACCGCAAAAAGACCTATCCTTACCTACAGCCTGAATACTACAGACAAGACAATCAGGGTCGTTTTTCTAACCGAGGCAGAGGAGGATACAGAGGCAATAGAAGATATACGAATTTCTCTGATTCGTCATACAGTGGGGATAGCGAGAACGACCACTCCACACCCAGTACCAGCTACCAACAACAAGACCAATGGTACCAACCACACGAACAACAACCGCCTTTTTTAGGGGAAAGCCAGTGGAGACCCCCGAGAGGATGTGGCCGTGGAGGATCATGGAACAACCGCTCGAACCGAGGACACAACCAACAGAACTGGGACAATGGAAGACCGCAAGGCAGTACCCCCAAGCAAGTGCGTTTTCAACAAGAAGACCACGGGGAGAGGAGCACCAGGAGGAAGACCTACAGATGGTGAATAACATGCCAGCCAGGACCAACCCGATCATGAACCTATCGAAATACACACTTACCAAGAATGAGAGCAACATTCTCTGTAAAGGTCTATCATATGTGCCAACCTCTTATCCGAACAAATTCAACGTTCAGACCGAACTGACAAGGTTTTTCAGAAAACTGAGGCTGAAGTATTTCTTCAGGAACAAACCAACGTCAGCCATGACAGCTTTTACAAACTTAAGACCTCCGTCAACTTTCATGCCTACAGCATCCTCAGTGACTCATGAAATTCTGACATATGAAAGTGTAGTCATGAGAGATGTCCTCAGAACCATTGACCAAAAACACTACGTGAGACACAATATCACTAGTGGCGAGAGATCTGCATTGGAATCGCTGAAGAACAACAGGGCGATAGTGATTAAGCCAGCAGACAAAGGCGGGTCCATAGTGGTACTAGATGTGGATGACTACAAGGCGGAGATTCTATCCCAACTATCAGATGGTATCAGCTACAGACCCTTAAGGCGAGACCCAACTAAAGAAATACGCACGGACATCACAGCCATAACAACTAAGGCGTTAGAGATGGGCTTTCTCTCCAAGAAAGAGTTCGAATATCTTAATGTAGACCAACCAAGAACACCCACCATATACGTCTTA
Source organism: Lissotriton helveticus (assembly GCF_964261635.1). Taxonomy (NCBI): domain Eukaryota; kingdom Metazoa; phylum Chordata; class Amphibia; order Caudata; family Salamandridae; genus Lissotriton; species Lissotriton helveticus. Next base: position 470,001,188 of record NC_136062.1, read on the forward strand.
CCTAAAGTCCATAAGGATCCCGCCAAACCACCGGGAAGACCCATCATCTCCGGTTGTGGCTCTCTGCTGGAGCCTCTTTGTAAATATATCGATGTCTTCCTAAAACCACTAGCAGAGGCCACCCCCACCTATCTAAGAGATACCACGCAAGTCATCAACCACATTGATCTGAGGCCATTCAACAAAGAGGAACAGATCCTGGTAACAATGGACATTGTCTCCTTATATACCAGCATTCCCCAGAGACCAGCACTGGACAGTATGAGGAGAATACTGGACGGGCGTGTGCAACCTACCCCAGTGCCAACAGAATTCATAGTGGCACTACTAGAAATCGCAATGACCAGAAATTTCTTTATTTTTCAAAATAACTTCTTTGAACAGAGCAAAGGAGTGGCGATGGGTGCGGCCTTTGCTCCAGACTTGGCCATTCTTTTTATGTCCGAATTGGAAAAGGATACCATCCTCTCACACAACAACCCATATAGAGAGATGATCACATCATGGCATCGATACATCGATGATGTCCTCATGATATGGACTGGTCAAGAAGAACCTCTCCATGCATTCCTGGCCTGGCTGAACAATCAATCGCCAGATATAAAATTCACCATGCAATCTAATAGAGAATCGATCGATTTCCTGGATATTAGTATCAAGGAGAAGGAAGGCCACCTCTACACCACCCTCTACCGCAAGCCATCTGAAAGGAATTCCTTGTTACGATATACCAGTCACCATACCAGAGGTTTAAGGGATAATTTGCCCTTTGGCCAGTTCCTCCGCCTCCGGAGAAACTGTTCCCTCAAAGAGGATTTTTTCAGGGAATCTGATGACCTGATTACCCGTCTAATTGACAGAGGCTATCCCAAACGCCTAGTGAAAAGATCAAGAAAGAGGGCATGGTTTCAGGACAGAGCAACCTTACTCGAACCAAGGACCAGAACCACAGCACAAGACCGAATGATATGTGTGACCACCTTCTGCACCGAAAGCAATGCAATTCGCAAAATTGTGAACCAACACTGGGGTCTGGTAGGAGAAATTTTGCAGGTTCCTGACCCTCCTATGCACGCCTTTAAAAGATCGAGGAACGTCAGGGACTCGGTGGTGCGATCTCTACTGGAAACCCCACCGGCACCGACAATTCGGAATCTATGGAATCTACCAGAATTGGTGGGCCATTTCAAATGCACAAAATGTAAAGCTTGTCCGATGTGTTTGGAGACCAAGCAAATACGGTACAACGACCAGACAGTAGACCTCAAGTCTCTGACCAATTGTAATTCAAGTGGAGTGATTTATGCGATTCTGTGCCCATGCGATCTCATGTACATTGGACAGACACAGCAAAAAGCCAAGAATCGCATATTCCAGCATTGTAGCCGGATCCGCTGCACCACTCCAGGGGCCCCTTTGGTAGAGCATTTCACCGAAAAAAACCATTCACCAGAATCCATCCGCTGGTTGATAATTGAAAAAATCTCCCTCGGCCCCCGGGGGGGAAATCTAACTGCCGCTCTTGACACAAGGGAATGCAAATGGATGCAGAAGTTCCAAACAATAAGTAAGGGGTTGAATGAACTGGAAGCTAGTTTCTCGCAGATGGCGGGACTCAATCCTGAATAGATCCTGGGATACTGTACCTTTCCTCCCTTTACTTCCCCATGTATTCACACTTGTGCAAAGTAACTGCTCTTACCAGATAGACTAATGCAACTCCTTACATAACACCCTCTGGACATTTATAAGGACCCTGTATCATTTGGTTTTTCGAACTCGCTGAAATGTATATAATGTATTTCCAAGTATCCTCACCCATGTGGAATCTGTCTGGTCTTTTACATGTTAATATTGTGGCTAATATGTATTGAGACGTCCATGTGTAACAAACCGTAACTCAGCTCTGTTTCCCATTGATCTTCTTGACTTCGCCAAAGCATAGACAATGTAATTTCAAGTACTCTCAACCATGGTGACGCGGCCCCGTTTTTTACTTGTTAAAATTCAGATCGGTTTTCAGCATGCATTGATACGTCCATATTCAACTCAGCTCTGGTTTATCATTTTTAGCCAGTAATGTTCCCCATGCTGTGAGACTATCTCTTTAAGGACGCTCCCTGGAGCGCGCGAGTCAGGCCCCTGATCCGATTGGACCAGCGAGCCGAGCCCCTTTCTTCCAGTAGTTACTGGCATTGAGCGCCTGCACCGCGAGCTCACTCGGATGCAGGACGCCAACTAAGACACAGCGCTAATGTGCGTTCCAATTTAAAAGGTAAATCCAACCTCTATCCGCCTTCCGGGCGCCCCGCAATTGCAATCGGCCACATTTACTAAAGTATATTTTACCCAGCTGACCAAGGATACTAAATATAGTTCCCCTTTTCGTTACAGTAAAATAAACCGGCACCGCGATCGCATTTTGATACAGTACGCCGATGGAGCAACAGCGCGACGTTGCGCTCACTCCTGAAAGGTAAAAAACGTGAAAAAGTTGCTCCTTAACCGTAATCGGCCACATTTTTAAACCCTTACCCACCTAGACGGCAAAGTATGTTAAATGCAGCCTCCCCTCTCTCCACAGATAAACATACCTTTCGAGGACAGACCTACCTGTGCCCATTGGCTGTGTGACTACCAGCACGCAAAGTAAGTCCTTTTACCCGCTACCCCCGGTCATTCCTTGATCTAGCATATTTCAGGGCCCTGATGGCACCTATTTTATTGTGTTTCAGTATCCATCGGAGCTTTTGGAAGCCTTCCTGCGGACGGTACTTACGATGACCGTTTGCTGATGTAGGTAACCATCCACATCATTACCATGAATAACGTTACCACGTCTGCTCACCCTTCATAAAATTCTGAATTTTTTATTCATATTACCTTATAGGCTCTCCACTCTCTTCCTGATGAAGACCCCAACATGAGGCTGTGAATTGCCCTTCTAGCGTATCAGGGGTCGAAACGTAGAAATACGCCTCTTTTCTTGACACACCATAGGAGCCAAATAAGAGATGTATTCTCATTATCTATGTGTGAGGTGAAATTGGGAACCTTTGCCCATTAATTTGACTGTAGAGGTTTTTCATTTTAATCTGGATGTAAAAATTATGTCACAACACCTTTACCCTGTCCCCTTCACTCATTCACTTACCCTTCCCTTTTCACAGAGAGCACCTATTTCGAATATTGAATGTAATGATGTTACAATTACATGTATCTACTTTAAATTGCTATTCATAACCTTGGCTATAAATGAATAAAATGCCGAAATGAATGAAATGAATAATTTGATATTCTTTTGACTGGTTTCAAATCTAATGGTGACCGTGGTTCTATTTTGAATTGTATATGGATATTATATTTGAAAACTCAGACCAACCTCTTTTGTACAGCCCCAGTGGGGGAACAGCGTTTACAACGCAACTTTTACAACGAAGTACCTTTACGACGCAACCATTACAACGCAACTTTTACAACGACTTGCGCTGGGGGGTGCTCTAGGATAGGGAATAGTTTTAATTTACTATCCAACACCTTCCCTGCTATCCACGGGGAAAGGAGTTGGAATAGTAAATTAAACTATTCACTATCCAGCGCCCCCCAACGCGTCGTTGTAACGACTTGCGTTGTAAAACTTGCGTCATAAAGGCATGCGTTGTAAAAGCATGCGTTGTAACGACGTACATCCGCCTCAGTGACCCTTTGTTTTGGTATTTTTTGGGCTACCTGGCTCCAGCTTACATTCTATTTCATCTCCTTCGTTCCAGTACCAGTCTGCCTTCATGGTGAGCTATTTAAAGATGCTGCTATGTGTCCCTGTGGTAGGCGCACAAGCGGTGGCCCATACGCAAGCCGTCTGCGTCCGTCTGTGCCTGGACAGCGTCCTGTGCCATGAATGCTGCTGCTTTGGAGTTTCAGTCCGCTTCCCTGAATTCATCAACCTTCCATCTTGCTTTATATCATTGATCCAAAAAGTAAGCCTTCTCCCTGCCGGCTCACCACAGACCATTCAGGTGCCATAATTGCAGTTTCTCCTACTCCCTGCACAGGACTTTAAGTGGGCCAGGTCCCTCTGGGTTAAAGACACAGTAGTCATTTTTAAACAAATGAAGTTGAAAGGGGTTCCTATCAGGCTCTAATATAATGCCATTAGCTTTAATGCTAGAACCACTGGTCTATTTCTAAACAATGATTGTAAAAGTGTTCAGGTAATTCAGCGAATTACTTCCTGTTTCACACTTTACTTAGGGCCTTATTACGAGTTTGGCGGTCTTCCATGGGACCGCCACCATGGCGGTTTCTGTAGACCGGCAAGCCCCGTGGTGAGCCCGCCTGCCGGATTATGACTTGAATCCTAGGTGGGCGGTTGGTGTGGTAGGGGTCTCACAGCCGCGGGTGTGTTAGGATCATAGCAGAGTCTCAGCAGCATACTGTCGCTATGAGGGTGTCGGCAGCACGTTCCTGCTCAGTGTGGCCTTCACCTTGTCGTGCATGCCACACCGTGCAGGAATGAGGGTGCAATTCCAGGGGGGCACAACATGTGCCCCTCTACAAGAGCCCCCAGGCCCAGATGCGACCGGAGGCCTTGTTAGGGCCCCTTTACCTACATGGCCGCCTCCCTTTTCATGGCCGGGTCACCGCCATGAAAAGGGCGGTGGATATGCAGGACGTAATATGCTTGGAGATGCCGGGTTCGGCACCACCAACATAGTCAGGCCCTTTGCAGACCGCTGCTGCAGCAGGATCCTTGATCCCGGAAGAGGCTGCAGTCATTTGGCGGTCCCATGCCACACTCGTAATTCGGCAGACAGGTAGTGGTGGTCGGACGACAAGTCCACTGGTCCAAAGACTACCATACTCGTAATAAGGCCCTTAGTGCCAGATGTACGAAGCATTTTCCTACTCGTAAACGGCCCATCGGACCATTTGTATTTTGCCATGTACAGAAGGTAAAATGCGACTAGGTACGTGTTACCGAATTGCATTTCGCTTTTGCGATTTGGTATTAGGGAGGGGTGTGTTAAGGGCATCCCTTCCAAATATCGAACAGAACTGGTATGTATGAATGTTTTGTGACCGGGAATGTGGTCGCAAACATTTGCAGTTACCACCAACTCCAAGTTGTTGGTAATCCATTCGCAAACGGGAAGGGGTCCCTAAGGCACTCCTTCCTTTTGCAAATGTGGGTGCCAACATTTGTTAAGAGCAGCCAACGATGTCATGGACCACTGCCTACCCTTAAAAAATGAAAAGGTAACTTTTTATTTTTTAAATACATCCTGTTTTCCTTCAAGGAAAACGGTATTACTTTATTAACCCCTTGGCCGCGGCGGTAATTCCGCCGCAGCGCTGGGAGGGAGGGGGTCGCGTGGCGCCTCCGTGCTTGTGACGGAACCACTCCATCACGAGCCACAGGCGCACTGTGCTAATGACGGAGTAGTTCCATCACGGCCCCGCCCGCTTATCAATTCAGCCGCGCAGGCGTGGAATTGATGCAGCGTGGGCAGAGCGGCGGCGGCGTGATGGAACCACTCTGTCATTAGCACAGCGCACCCGTGGCTCGTGACGGAGTGGTTCCATCACGAACACGGAACGGGTTAAAAAAGCAATCACAGACATGGTGGTCTGCTGACCCCAGCAGACCACCACCCTGTGATTGTAGCCATTCACAATTGGTCGCAAATTGCGACCTGCCTCATGAATATTGATGAAGCAGGTGCCTTGTGACCCATTGGGAATCACAAACTGAGTGAAAACACAATGTTGTACATAGCTGTTTGCGATTTTCTATACCAAATCTCAAAAGTTGCAATTAGGAAATCGCAAACAGAAGTCTATGTACATCTGGCACCTAATCTTATATTCCCTTAGAGTGTTAACTGTTTCCAGGATGTTGTGTTTCTGTATATATTTCCACGTAGCATTTTACGCCTGTAATGTGCATACTGTAAACTGGGTCACCTCCGGGTGTTTATAACGGGTCACGATTGAGAGCTCTGGAGCTGAGGCTGAAGGCAGTGTGAGTTTCTCACCAGATCCCACAGTGGGCCATAAATGTGGGGTTTCAAATACATGTGGCCATCCAATCCTTGGCCTCTCTGCACTGTGCGTAGGCCTCAGGGATGTTAAATTATATTTCTCCGTTTCAGAATTGAAACATTTTCAATATTCATTATATTCAGAAAATCATTGTTGTTAGTTATTGGTCTTAAACAGCTAACAACCCTTGACAAAGCCACTATTCCCTGGCTGGTTCTAGGTGTAGGTCAGTCGTTGTGTTATATCTCTGGATGCAATAAAAGAGAGCTAAGAGAAAGATTAAAATATCAGTCGTTGTGGCACACTGTAGGAATCAAAGAAATGTATTTCACCAGCTAAAGCCACACTCTTAATTGCTTAGGCCACACCCCTCTAAGAGACCCCCCCTTACTTAAAGCCCTGTCCCTGCCATACCTTGGCTCATCGCCTCAAGACTTTACTCCTCTCCACACTCCTTTATCAGCGGTCTGTGTGGTCTTTACATAACTGCTCAGCCCCTCCTGAGACATAAGTACAATATCTGGGGTCTCATCCCTTCCTCCACCCCTGATCTACTCTTCATCATAGAGGTCCCGATTCACAGAACTAACTTAAGACAAAATCCTAAACTTACTACCATTTTGGTATTCACAGAAGGCACTTATTCAATTCGACATTCACAGAAGGCACTTACTCATTTGGGTATTCACAGAAGTTAGGAGTTCTAACTTTCGGACTCCTAAATGCCTTCTGTGAATACCGAAAGTCTTAAAGTTAGGATTTTTCTCAGTTTAGGATCTGTGATGTCATGCACTCTATGCTCCACAAGAAGATATCTGTATCATGGTGATTATTCTGCTGTGTTTCTTTGTTCTGTCTTATGCTGAGCTGAGAGCCACAGATCAAAGTCAGAAAGTGCCAAGACACACTTTTATCCAACCCCCGTGACACCCCCACTTAAGCAGATATAGCGGGTGCTCCACTACACCTTTGGCCCATTATCATTCTTTATGTGATAATCACCCACAGTCAGAATGACCATGGCCTGTCCACAGACTGAGGAGGTCGGGAAGGGGCTGCTGTAGCCTCAGGTGTTCAAAAGATAAGTGCGAACTGCCTGCGATTGTGGCAGGGGAACAGCACAGCTTGCTGGCATCCCCAAAATTACGAACAAAAGGCGTCCGTGAAAGAAATCCTCACGGACAACGGACAAGAGGCTCAAATAACGGGCTGTCCATGAAATTTACGGACTGTAGGCTAGCCTACCTAGGGATGAGATTACTAGGCCTCGCTCTGAGTTCTCTAGGTAACCAGTCCCTCCCTCCCAACTCAACCCTACCTTCTTGGAACCGAGAAACACCTTTACAATGCAGTCATTACATCGCACTACACTTACAATGCAGTCATTACATCGCAACATCCTTTACAACGCATGTCACTACAAGCAGGCATTACAACGCATACCATTACAACGCATGATACTACATCGCATGTCAGTGCAATGCAGGCATTACAACGCATACCATCACAACGCATACCATTATAACGCATAGTACCCCTACACTATCCAACACTTACCCTACAGTTGCACCCCCTGGAGTCAGAATAGTAATTTTTAAACCCTACAACATCCAACACTTACCCTATTGTTGCAGCCCCTGGAGTTGCAATAATAATTTTTACCCCTACACTATCCAACCCTTACCCTACTGTTCCACACCCTGGAGTTAGAATGGTAATTTTTACCCCTACACTATCCAACATTTACCCTACTGTTCCACCCCCTGGAGTTAGAATAGTCAATTTCACCCCTATACTATCTAATACTTACCTTAAATGCAATGTAATGGTATGCGTTGTAATGGTATGAGTTGCAAAGGTAGCATGCGATTTAATGGAATGCGTTGTAAAGATAGTTTTTTAAATGCGATGTAGTGTCATGTGATGTAATGGAATGAGTTGCAGAGGATGTTGCTTTGTAAGGGCATGCGTTGTAAATGTATGCGTTGTAACATCATACATTCCTTGGAAACCCACTCTAATGCTACCTCTGATCAGAAATCCTCCACAGGTCCTAATATTCTGGTGAACTATCGCCCTTTTACTCTTTTGTCATTTTACCTCCAAGCTGCTGTTAAAGGCAGTGAAACCACATATTTTACACTATCTAGAATCTACAGTCTCTCCTAGACCCTGCCGGTTTTGGTTTCGGAGCATCCCATAGAACTAAATCCGCACTCCTACTCCCCACATGTGATAGCCATCCAGTTTTGGATCTTGGTGGACCCCTTGATGTCTCCGCACTATCTGACACGGTGTCGCACACTATCCTCCTCAAACACCTCCACTGCATGAGCATGTCTTCACGCCCTTCATTCATCCATATGCCCCTACACGGTTCCCCCTCCTCCAAACTCATCTGCAGTGTCCCACAGGGGCCGTCACTAAGGCCCACCATATTCAATATCTATATGAACCCCTTGACAGAATTCATCAAATCTCCTGACTTCAATATCATGTCATACGTAGACAATACCCAAATCATCATATGGATCTCAGACAATATTCAATATCTATATGACCCCCTTGGCAGAGTTCATCAAATCTCCTGACTTCAATATCATGTCATACGTAGACGATACCCAAATCATCATATGGATCTCAGACAATATTCAATATCTATATGACCCCCTTGGCAGAGTTCATCAAATCTCCTGACTTCAATATCATGTCATACGTAGACGATACCCAACTCATCATATGGATCTCAGACAACATTCAATATCTATATGACCCCCTTGACAGAGTTCATCAAATCTCCTGACTTTCAATATCATGTCATACGTAGACGATACCCAAATCATCATATGGATCTCAGACAATATTCAATATCTATATAATCCCCGTGGCAGAGTTCATCAAATCTCCTGACTTTCAATATCATGTCATACGTAGACGATTCCCAAATCATCATATGGATCTCAGACAATATTCAATATCTATGTAATCCCCGTGGCAGAGTTCATCAAATCTCCTGACTTCAATACCATGTCATACGTAGACGATACCCAAATCATCATATGGATCTCAGACAATATTCAATATCTATATGACCCCCTTGGCAGAGTTCATCAAATCTCCTGACTTCAATACCATGTCATACGTAGACGATACCCAAATCATCATATGGATCTCAGACAATATTCAATATCGATATGACCCCCTGGGCAGAGTTCATCAAATCTCCTGACTTCAATACCATGTCATACGTAGACGATACCCAAATCATCATATGGATCTCAGACAATATTCAATATCTATATGACCCCCTTGGCAGAGTTCATCAAATCTCCTGACTTCAATACCATGTCATACGTAGACGATACCCAAATCATCATATGGATCTCAGACAATATTCAATATCGATATGACCCCCTTAGCAGAGTTCATCAAATCTCCTGACTTTAATATCATGTCATACGTAGACGATACCCAACTCATCATATGGATCTCAGACAATATTCAATATCTATATGACCCCCTGGCAGAGTTCATCAAATCTCCTGACTTCAATAACATGTCATACGTAGACGATACCCAAATCATCATATGGATCTCAGACAATATTCAATATCTATGTAATCCCCGTGGCAGAGTTCATCAAATCTCCTGACTTCAATACCATGTCATACGTAGACGATACCCAAATCATCATATGGATCTCAGACAATATTCAATATCTATATGACCCCCTTGGCAGAGTTCATCAAATCTCCTGACTTCAATACCATGTCATACGTAGACGATACCCAAATCATCATATGGATCTCAGACAATATTCAATATCGATATGACCCCCTGGGCAGAGTTCATCAAATCTCCTGACTTCAATACCATGTCATACGTAGACGATACCCAAATCATCATATGGATCTCAGACAATATTCAATATCTATATGACCCCCTTGGCAGAGTTCATCAAATCTCCTGACTTCAATACCATGTCATACGTAGACGATACCCAAATCATCATATGGATCTCAGACAATATTCAATATCGATATGACCCCCTTAGCAGAGTTCATCAAATCTCCTGACTTTAATATCATGTCATACGTAGACGATACCCAACTCATCATATGGATCTCAGACAATATTCAATATCTATATGACCCCCTGGCAGAATTCATCAAATCTCCTGACTTCAATAACATGTCATACGTAGACGATACCCAAATCATCATATGGATCTCAGACAATATTCAATATCTATATGACCCCCTTGGTAGAGTTCATCAAATCTCCTGACTTCAATACCATGTCATACGTAGATGATACCCAAATCATCATATGGATCTCAGACAATATTCAATATCGATATGACCCCCTTGGCAGAGTTCATCAAATCTCCTGACTTCAATATCATGTCATATGTAAACGATACCCAAATCATCATATGGATCTCAGACAACATCTCAGACACTCACATTGTATTGTATTGTAATTGCATTTATATAGCGCTTAATACCCCTGACGAGGCGTTGAAGCATTTTATTCGGTGAGTAGCACGCTACTCCGGAACCCATAATGGATTAGTGTTGAAATAGTGTAGTGAAATATGAAAAGTAATTTGAGTCGTGGTAGGTTAGTCAGTTATTTGGATTCAGAAGGATAGCGGAGGGATAGAAGAGGGAAAAAGGTTTGCATTTATATAGCACTTGTTACCCCTGAAGGGGTGTTGAAGCGTTTTTTTGGCAAGTAGCACGCATCTCTGGAACCCATCAAGAATTAGTGGTGAATTAGTATAGTGAAACATGAAATTTGGGAAGTGAACATGTTAGTCTGTTATTTTGATTGAAAATGATAGTGGAGGTATAGAAGAGTGAAGGATTTACACTTTTTTGTTGGTGTTTTTTGGGGTCATAGCAGTAGGAGGAAGATTGTGATGAGTAAAAATGGATGGGGAGGGGTAGAGTCAGAGGCAAGAGTTTAGAAAGGCTTGTTTTGGGGGATTGGTATAGTAAAAGAGGTGTCAGATGATGCAAGGAGGGGAGGAGTAGGGGGGAGTCTAGAAAGGGTTATTTTGGGGGTCATAGTAGTGGTATGGCATTGGAGATGTCAACTGAACCTGTGACAGCTTGCGTGCTACGTATTGCTACCCGTGACATCACTGGAATAAGATCTATTCAGGTTCCCTTTTAGTTATAAATAGCTGCCACCTTCTGTTACTCCTCCGGCAAAAGAGCTGCCTGGAACATGCTTGGTTACAGAACCAGGGTGAGATCCGATGGTGAAGCATGCTGCTACTAGAGAGGGCGTGAGCCTTCAAAAGACCTAAGGGTTTATTTACAAGCCCCTTGCGCCACTTTTGCATCATTTTTAACATGGGGAAAATGACGCAAAAGTGGCGCAAGCGGCTTGTAAATAAGCCCCCTAGTCCAGTTGTTCATGAGCGTTAATTCCTCACCACTGGGGTTATTGAAGGAGGGTTACAGGATTTGTTGTGTTACATTAGTGAGGAAGTATCCTTGTTTCCCCCCAAAACAATTCTCTCTCCCCCTCCCAAAAAACATCAGTTTCATTTGGAGGCAGTAGGTGTTTTAGTGCAGCATGACACCTTTAATCAGCACTGGCCTTATAGCCAATATTACTTTGCATTCTGGGACTTGTGGTTTTGGTTTTACTATTATAAGCACGCATTTAAAGATTCCAGCATGTAAAGTGCTTTTTGGCAAAATAATGTAAAGTGGCAGCGTTACTTGTGCGACCGCTCGAGCCTGCACCAGGCGAGGTCGCCCCACCTCCGCTGCTCCTGCCCGCTGTGGCCAGAATCCTGCCCTGCTGAGTGCTGCGCCCTGCCTTCTACCACCTCAGCTTGCCGCGGCTTGCCTGCTGCAGCGTGCCTGTCCTCCCCTCTGTTGCTCGCCTGCTGCCTGCACTGGTCACTTCTCCCCTCGGACTTCTCCTGCTCCCCCCATTTGGTTCTTGTCTCCACTTGTTTTGCCCCTGCTCTCCCCCCGTCTACTCTTGTCTCCACTCGTTTCTCCCCACTGGTCTACCCTTTTCCTCTGTAACCCTCCTGCTGCCACCCCCCACCTGTGCGCTTCCCCGAGCCGCCGGACGACCCAGCCGCCGCTGAGCCGCCCGCGGCTCTTCCCGCCACTGCCCACCGGCGTCTCCGCCCCCCTCCTGCCCATTGGCCGCCCCGCTCCCGCCACCCAGCTGACCCGCCCTCCCGGATCCTCACTTATGACGCCCCCAGAGCGACCGCGCAGCGGACGCGCGCAGCGGGAGCACCGATTGAGCGCCGAAGGTGCGCCAAAGGTAAGCCCGTCTGCGCGGTCCGCGCCTGGACCGCGCCCAGTGCCAGGACCCCTGGCCCCCACCGACGGAAGCCGACCCGACAGACCTACAACGCCACCGAACTCAACGCACTCAACACCGGCCGAACCCCGGGCTGCTTCCAAGCCACACCGAGACGCACAAACGGACCCTTCAGCTGCCACTCCTGCAAGCTCACCTGCAACCGGACCCACGCCACACCAGCACCCACCAAGCCAAACTCCAACAGCACCCACCTGAAGTGCATCCTGCTCAACACCCGCTCCAACCACAGACACGCCGTCGAGCTCTGGAACCTGCTCGACAACACAGCCCCAGACGTCGCCTTCCTCACGGAAACCTGGATGAACGCCTCCTCAGCGCCCGACATCGCCATCGCCATCCCGGACGGGTACAAGATCATCCGGAGGGACCGCGTCAACCAGACAGGAGGAGGCATCGCCATCATCCACAGGAACACCATTCGCATCACGACCGACACCGACGATACCCTCGCACCCACCGAACACCTGCACTTCCAGATTCACACCAACCCCAAGACCACCCTCAGAGGCACTCTCATCTACAGACCCCCGGGACCACGCGCACAATTCAGCGAAGACATCGCCGACTTCATCAGCCCGCACGCCCTCCCCTCCGCTGACTACATCCTCTTCGAGGACCTCAACTTCCACCTGGAGAACAACAACGACCGCAACACCACCACCCTGCTGGACAACCTCGCCAACCTCGGACTCAAGCAACTGGTGACCACCCCCACCCACTACGCCGGACACACGCTCGACCCCGTCTTCTCCTCCAGCAAGGACATCGCCTTCAGCCACGCCACCGGACTCCACTGGACGAATCACAGCTGCGTCCACTTCAGGTTCAGAAGGACCACGTTCCACCATCACCAGCAACAGGTTCCCCGCAGAAGCTGGAACAAGATCACTGCAGACCAGCTCGCTACTCCCTTGAGCATGAACCCCCCCACCAGCACAACGAACCCCAGCCAAGCGGCCACCAACCTCACGAAATGGATCAACGACTGCGCAGACGACCTTGCCCCTCTGAAGACCCCGCCGAGCCGACCCGGCAGCAAGAAAGCACCATGGTTTAACGACGAACTCAAGAGCTCCAAGAAGAACTGCAGAGCACTCAAGAAAACCTGGCGCAGAGACCCAACACCAGACAACATGACTGCCCTCAAGCTCGCCACACGAAAACACCACCAACTGATTCACACCACCAAGAAAACCGCATTCAAGGAACGACTGGACTACAACGCACACAACAGCAAGGAACTCTTCAACATCGTGAATGAGCTCTCCAACCCCAACGCCGGAAACAACGGCATCACCCCTTCGCAAGGCCTCTGCAACTCCCTCGCCTCCTACTTCCACAACAAGATCGCGGACATACACAACAGCTTCAGCACTCAACCGACGCACGCCACGACCGAACCACCGCCCCCCACAACCACCCTCCGCGCCTGGACCCCGATCAGCACCGAAGACACCGTCCACACGATGAACTCCATCCACTCCGGATCTCCGACAGACCCCTGCCCTCACCACGTCTTCAACAAGGCCGACGCTGTCATCGCACCCCACCTGCGGGACATCATCAACACCTCCTTCGACACCGCGACCTTCCCGGAGAGCTGGAAGCACGCTGAACTCAGCGCCCTACTTAAGAAGCCATCAGCCGACCCCACCGACCTCAAGAACTACCGCCCCATCTCGCTGCTCCCATTTCCGGCAAAAGTCATCGAGAAGACCGTCAACAATCAACTGGCCGCCTTCCTCGAGACTAACGGCTCCCTCGACCTCTCGCAGACTGGCTTCCGGGCCAACCACAGCACCGAGACCGCCCTGATCGCAGCTACCAATGACATCCGAGCCCTGCTCGACAACGGAGAAACAGCAGCCCTCATCCTCCTGGACCTCTCCGCGGCCTTCGACACTGTCTGCCACCGTACCCTAGTACAGCGCCTCAGCAACGTCGGAATCCAGGAGAAGGCACTAGAGTGGATCATCTCCTTCCTCGCCGGAAGGACACAGAGAGTCCGCCTCCCCCCGTTCAGATCGGAGGCCACCGAAGTCATCTGCGGCGTTCCTCAAGGCTCCTCGCTCAGCCCAACACTCTTCAACGTCTACATGAGCCCCCTCGCAGCCATCGCACGCCAGCACAACCTCAACATCATCTCCTACGCCGATGACACCCAGCTGATCCTCTCCCTCACCAACGACCCCGCCACCGCCAGAGCCAACCTACACGAAGGGATGACAGACGTTGCCAAGTGGATGATGAACAGCCGCCTGAAACTGAACTCGGACAAGACGGAAGTCCTCATCCTGGGCTCTTCACCCTCTGCCTGGGACGACTCCTGGTGGCCCCCCGCCCTGGGCAGCGCACCCAAACCCACAGACCACGCACGCAACCTGGGCTTCATCCTGGACTCCTCCCTCTCCATGACCAGACAAGTCAACGCAGTCTCCTCGTCGTGCTTCAACATCCTGCGCATGCTACGTAAGATCTTCCGTTGGATCCCCACCGAGACCAGGAAGACGGTCACCCAGGCCCTCGTCACCAGCCGTCTGGACTACGGCAACTCCCTCTACGCCGGAACCACCGCCAAACTCCAGAAGAGACTCCAGCGGATCCAGAACACCTCAGCGCGACTCATCCTGGACATCCCCCGCCGCAGCCACATCTCTGGGCACCTGAGAGACCTGCACTGGCTCCCGGTCAACAAGAGAATCACCTTCCGGCTCCTCACCCACGCACACAAAGCCCTACGCAACCAAGGCCCAGGATACCTCAACAGCCGCCTCAACTTCTACGTTCCCAAACGCCAGCTTCGATCGACCAACCACGCCCTCGCCGCCGTCCCCCGCATCCGAAGAGCCACCACAGGAGGAAGGTCCTTCTCCCACCTGGCCGCCAAGACGTGGAACTCCCTTCCGACCCACCTCCGCCTGACCCAGGACCACCTCGCCTTCAGGAAGCAGCTCAAGACCTGGCTGTTCGAGCAGTAGCAGACCCCCCCCCCCAGCGCCTTGAGACCCGCCGGGTGAGTAGTGCGCTATATAAATGCTGTGATTGATTGATTGATTGATGGGGTTTCCCTGTGCACGAGGGATTTGTTATATCATAATAAACAAATAGGACACACGCTTGCGGGTTACTCTAGGGGTTAAGAGATGCTACTGGTTAGTTCAACTAATATAAAATAGTAAGGATTTGAAAACTGAAAAGCAATAAAAGTGAGTGGGGCATATTACCAACAAATAGCGATATTTATCGCTAAGTAGGGTTAGCGGCAATATTTTTATCGCCGCGCATCACAGGTTTTTATCGCTGAGATAACTTGCTATTAGCAAGGTTTATCTCAAAAGCGATAAAAATCGGGCAAAATGCGTGAATATCGCTGAGAATGCTGCGATATTCACGCATTAGCGACGAAATGCTCTTAGCCATGTTATCCACCTTCCATTGGATAACATGGCTAAGAACTGGTCTGCTACTTCAAGAAACAAGGGTCCTAAGCACATTAAGGAATATAAATAAATGTTATATAGAACACAATGGTAACTATATAGTTCTTCTGTCCAGCCGGGCCAGGGATTTATTTAAATAGAAGAATATAACTAATTACAAAAACGACATTTACTGAAAGTAGGGGACAGTCCTGTACCGTACTTGTGAGGAAGACAGAGAAGTAAAAAGAATTCAGAAGTCAAAGTTTACAGGCAAAAAAACAGAGCAATCCTGGGCACTTTTGAAATCAGTGTAAGTAGTGTTCTCCAGCGTTGACTTATACACAATGATACATAATAGTTACATGTATATCCACTTAAAAAAGTCGACGACGTTTCGATCCATAGCTCTAATGAAAAAGGATCATCATCAGGACTAAAATTTAAATTATTTTGCCTGGTTTAAATGTTACGCCTGTTAGGAAAATGAAACAGGGAAAAAGAACAAAAAGATTTTTCTTAGAAAGTAAGATAAGTCAGCATTTTAAAGCAGTTTTATCACTGTGACAGCTTGCTAATAGAGTGATAGAATTATCGCCGCTTAGCGGCCGAAAACGGCGGCTGAACCGGTGATATTTGCCTATCGCCACCCTTGGTAATATGCCCCAGTGTTTGTTGAACTACGTAAGTAATGTTACACGTGTGTTACTACTTGCAACAGAGAATAACTATCGATTTGTAGGCGCAACAAATAAACAATGTACTAAACGCGCCGGAAGGACGTGCAAGTAAACAGTGCAAGCCTCATCATGGCCGCAGTGGGTCAGATGTGGCGGTGCGCCCCGAGCAGGTGGGGGCGTGGACAGGGGAGCACCGTCCATATAGAGTGCAAAGATAAGTGGTGCGCCAAATCAAGGAGAAAAAAGCAGATTAAAAATATATTAATAAGGATTTATTAATTATTACTAAACATGTATAATATATATGTATCGTTGGAGGTGTGCCCCGGGCACCAGTTGCTGGCAGATTAACAATATATGTAAAATGATTTCTTCATTATTATTAAAAATGTGCAATATAATATATGTATCCGTGAAGGTCTGCCCAGGGCGCCAGTTGCTGGTAGCCAGGCTGTGCCCAGCCCCGCCCCTGTCACCTATGCATTATTCTGTACACCCCCCCCCCCCCCCCCCCTCCATCCGCGTTCCCGCGCAGCTCATGCCGATGCCCGTGTCCCGGAATGCGAGCGGCGGCGGCGGGCTCCGTGCAGCGTGATCTAATTTAAAAATAATCATCTTTGCTGCCCGCCCGCGGCGCTGCGAGAGGCGCTTTGTCTCTGTCATTTAATTATCTCCGCGCGCGAGATCTCTCTGGATGCGACAGTGACGAGGAG
Organism: Lissotriton helveticus; assembly: GCF_964261635.1. Lineage (NCBI taxonomy): Eukaryota > Metazoa > Chordata > Amphibia > Caudata > Salamandridae > Lissotriton > Lissotriton helveticus. The sequence continues at coordinate 470,018,408 of NC_136062.1, forward strand.
GAGGAAGATGAGACCCAAGGATGGGGATGAGGCCGAAGGCAAGGAAAGGCCTCTGCGGATCCGGGCAGCGCTCCCTGCCCCAGCCCGGGGGTCTGCGGGGGTCAGAGGGCAGCAGGAAAACACCTGCACTGAAGCCAGAGCGGCCAGGAGGCAAATGCTGCTTCTAGGCGCTACACTCGGACCATCCCATGGTTCATGACTAGTTAAGCTTCCTACTGGGGAAGAATAGGGGCGGGGGGTAGTTAGGGAGTTGCTCTTTGCACCGAATCCCCCTTTCTCGCCCTCACCCATGAGCAGGGCCACTGGAATTATGCGACAGGGTTGACTAAATTATGCTGCAAGACAAGGCGAAGTATGCAGAATAATGTGGCAGATTTTGTGATAGTATTGCTTTATTATTTTGTTATTTTTACGCTTGTTAACACTGTCTGGCTTGGGTTACACCTCATAAGTGCCTGTTTAATACTGAGAAGCAGTCACCCTTTGCAAAGGGCCTTCCACTGAGCACCAGCAGGTGTCGCTGCATTTATTGTAACTTTTGAACCGTTTGAGGTAGAAACAATTTTTTGTTGTTAAAATCTGCATATTATGCCGCAGATGATGGATTAATGTAGGAAAGGTGGTAAGTCCGTATTTATACGAAAGCGAAGCTGCCGCACAATCACATCATTCAAGTGCCTTGCCCATGAGTTGGGCCCATTGGCACCCATGTAAAACCCGCTGTTGGAGAAAGGCGCCTTGCAGACCCCATCCAAAAACAAACACCCCACTTCCATGGAATGAGCGTTCTAAAAGAACCATCCGCGAGGCATAAGTTCTGCTCCTCGTGTCCTGCAGGGGAGGTGCCTTGAAGCCTCTCTCTGTAGCGCCTCATGCTTTGGGTGGGCCCTGCTGTGCTAGCTAATCTAAGATTATCTCTCAGCACCTTGTGAATACTTTATTCTCTAGTCTTTCTGACACTGTCATGGACACAGTGATAGAGCGCAGGCTCACCTGCCCGAGATTTTACCATACTCACCTGGGCCCATAATTCAACATACACACTTTGAACAGGTAAACCTACGCTTAATCAATTTCGCTTAACCATCCAGGACCTATACCAATTGACTTACCAATCCAAGTCACCGGTACCTAAAGTCCTAAGGGTGGAAAAAGGAAAAACAGTACAATACGAACCCACATTTATTATAATTACCTAGAATGGTGTGAAGACCAACCCTGGCCACGGGCTGGGTCAAAGGACAGAACCCCAATGTGCAGGTGCCAGCAGGAAATAGATGCAAACTAGAATCAGGACAGGTACGGACCAAATTGGATCAGGACAGGACCACCTCAGGCTAAGACCGGCACCCACAGCTAATGTGCTACGCCTGCATCGCACATTATCTGCAGCCAACAGCCAAACCCCGATTGGGTCTTCGAATCTCCCTTCCCAGTAACCCCGATTGGGTTATCGATTCTTCTGACAGAGTGCTCCGCCAGCACCTCTGCTCTCGATCACCTATTGAGTACGTTGGGTCAGTGACAGGTCAGCTATTTGGACAAGTCGGACAAACTAACTAACTAAGCCTTCTCTAGTTATACCATTTCTTGCTCTCTCCCTGTGCTGGTGCACAATCTGCTTCTTAGCGCCAGCGCATGCACCCTATCACTATGGTGCAAGGGTGGCTGCATTGCGGGCAGGATCGATTCTATGCAGGAAGGGACACCTTTCTGCGCAAAAACAATCCTTATAGGCATAATTTTCCTCTTTCTATGTTTGCTGCCGAATGCAGCACAGGTAGATAGAAGAGATAATGATGCGAAATAATAAAAATATTTCTCCTTGTTACGCCTCTTGGGATGGTGTAGCATTTTGACTCAATCCCAGTATTACTATTCTTAGTAAATCAGGGAATGCACCAAAGTCCATGGGTGGATGAATGGAAATACCCCCACTCCACACATGAAACGCCTTCTGAACGCAGAGTAATGGAGAGCAGCGACTTGCATAGCCTTGCGTTACTCTACATTTACTAACCTTTGCAGAACCACGCAATTTGGCTTTGCGAGCTTTAAAAAGTCTGATTTAAGGACCTGTTTCACCTTGGGTGATGCAAGGCAACACACGCCCCCCGTAAATCTGTGGCCAAGCCTCATCTCCATGACAGGACTCAGGCATTATTTTGCTGGTTTATCCTCTTCACTTGGTCATTTAAATCCATCCCAACATTCCACTTTGAACCCTGATTTCCTTGCCCCTCATCCCTCTGTTAAAATTCTCTCTTTTTTTCTGATGCAGCTTTTATCCTAGGACTTAATTCTCAAGTAAACTTTCCTCGTGTGTATCCTGTACGCGTGCATGAGGCTGCATGGTTTCCTGTTAGTAATAAGGTGTACAGGTCAGTGCAAAGAGCTTTTTTGTGTAAGGGAGTGCAGGAAAGGTTGCAACTCATTCACATGTTTTTGGATGGGGAAGCACACTTCAAGGGCTGTGATGTGTAAGAATAATGGTGCTGAGAAGTCCGTGATGTGTTCATGTGGGTGGGGAATGTCATAATCAATGTGATAAGGGGTCATCCATGATCTTGGCTACACAAACAGGGCCTTGTTTTAGGCCAGGATCAGGTTGAGCACTAGGGGGCGGATTCACAGAACTAGCTTAAGACAAAATCCTAAACTTACTACTTTTGGTATTCATAGAAGGCATTTAGTAGTACTAAAGTTAGGATTTTGTCTTAAGTTTGACTTAAGACAGACTTAAGACAGACTTAAGACAGACTTAAGACAAACTTAAGACAAAATCCTAACTTCTGTGAATACCAAAAGTAGTAAGTTTAGGATTTTGTATTAAGTTAGTTCTGTGAATCGGGCCCATAGACTGGTAGGTGATTGGGGGCAGGAGGTGCGGGCGCAGCTTGTGCCTGGAGTCCACCAGTGGCTGAGTAGGTCCATCAGGATATGTGAGCACCTAAACCAGACGCAAGACTTTATTTGACATCTTGCTTTGTCCTCTCACCATCCAGAGGTGTTCCTGGTGTATCTGAAATATGTCCTGTAGCATGTTGAGAACATTCTCCAGGGTCAGGCCATGGTTTTCTGAGTTTAGTCCACCAGGTGGGTGTCCATGTCCCCCAGATGGTTCTTGATGTGGAAGAGGTGTTGCGCCGCAGCTAGGGCGACTGACTCCCAAATCTGGGGATCACGGTTCGATCACCGGCAGCAGATTAACCCAGCACCATGTGACTCTGGGCAATAGCTTGCTTAATCTTCCCGATGGCCCCCAGCACCTAGAGACCCTTACGGGTGATTGTTTACGCTTTACAAATGTGGATTGTTACAAATGTGGATTGTTGATGGAGATCATTCGCCCTCTGCATGATAGAGTCCATATTGCATGAAGTCATTTTCTTCTGCAACCTCCTTCTCTCATCAGAAAGCAGATCTTGACCAAGCCCTTCCACACTTTACTACCTTGTTTTTGACAAAGTGAAGCACTTCTGTGCTGTTTATGACACCTATTATGGGATATGTCATGGATGTATGCGATGTGTTGATACAGTAAACATTGAACATATTGATGCTACCATGATCACATTGATTTCAATCCAAGCTTCTCCTTCGGCCATATCATGAAATGGGGTCTGTGCTGAGGAGGTGGTCCATTGGCAAGAACTGGTTGAGAACGAGGGTGACGTGCCAGGGTTGCCATCCTTGGGCTCTGCAGGTGGGGCAGCAGCAGGACAGGTGGAATGGGCCTGAGAGCCTGCAATGATGCTCAGCATGTTTGGCAGTGAGTACCAGTCAATGCAGCAGTGCACTGGACAGAGTGAGGTGCAACCTTCTCTGGTGTGTGATCAGTACATATCTGATTGGGTGATGGGGATGGGGAGCTGAGCCAGTCCTGCCTCTGGTCATGCCACACATGTGGTAGCTGTTGCTGCTTGCACTGTTGCACACATGCGGTCTGGCAGGGCTGCAGGATTGCACTGTGTGAGAAGTTGGCCTGATATATGATGTTTCCAATTCTGGAACCACTGTGTATCAGTCCAAACAATCCCTTATGGTGTCTGGTTGTAAGTCAACCTTGTTAGACAAGCTATCCTAGGGGTAGCATGGACTAAGCAGCCTAAAGGCTTAACTTAGGAGGTTGTGTTAAGCGAGCTGTTTTACCAATCACAATCCTGTAATACCAAATGAAAGGACACCACACAAGTATATATTATAAAAATATATGTATTTCTTACTAAAAACAATCCCCAGTATTCTTTATGAACAAAGGGGCACAAGCGTTAAATCAAAAGCACAGTATAACATACAAAGTTGCACAATTTTGGATGAGGGCGAGGGGCCACTCAAACCATATACTAAAAAAGTGGTATAAGAGATACCAATCGATCAGTGGTTAGGCCTAGGGCCTAGGGAATCGCTGGGAGCAGTTGGGACAAGCAATGCTGAAGTCGGGAAAAGCCCGCGGGATTCGGGTGCAGTGCTGAAAGCACAAGCATGTACCAATGTTAACCAATGGTGCGTAAAAGTTACACAAATAGAGTTTAAGGACACTTCCGCTGAACCTAGGAAGTCAAAACTTTAGACACAGACCCTAGAGGTGTGTACCAGTGTGGGAACACCGGTGTTGCAATGCTACCTCACCCACAGGAAGCGGGTGCACAGGGTCGAAGTTGAGTCGGGTTTCGTCACGCAGGTTCTTGGTGCTTGAAGCTGAAAGGGCTGCAGGCGAGGTGAAGGAGAAGTGTCCGGTGGGGTCCAAGGGTGGACCCAAGTCGAAAAGTACCTGAAAGCAGAGGGGACAGAGTCTAGGTCACTCAGCAGTGACCAGGGTAGAACCAGGACAGAACCAGGCAATGTTGGGCGCAATCAGGTGGTTGTTGAAGAGCTTCTCTCCACTGTCACGTGGGCTCTGGGGCATCTACGACGTCCAGGAGCAGGTCACAATCTGTCCCACGCAGGCTCTTGCTGTCGGCGCTGTCGACTTCAAGATTGGAGCAAACAACACTTGGCAAAAGCAATCCACGCAGAACTGGAAGATTGCTTCTCACTCGGTCCAGGAGGGTCAGTGTGGGGGCTCCTTTTCAGGGGAGCTGGTGCAAATCTGGAGCAATCAGAATTGCAAGTCGTATTTCAAGTTTCGTCAGCACAGGGGCCACAAGCCAACTGGCAAGGGACCGGGCCAACGCGTTGAGCCAAAAGAAGCAGAAGGGTCCCACACAGCACTCGTCGAGTGTGGAGGACTGAACTTCAGTGCAAGAGTGGCTCAGGGTTGTGGCTTCTCAAACCCCGTTGTACAGCTTCGAGGGTCACTCGTGGGCTGCACGGTCAGCATCTCGTGGTCTTTTCAAGATGGCGTGCCCCACGCTTCCGGTCGCATCCACGGGTCTCAGCTCTGCAGGGACTGTGGATCGGGCTGTTGGAAGGCAGGCAAGCTTGATCTCGTCGATCTCTGTTGCTCGAGTTCCGGCGGGAACTGCAACAAAGCAGACGTTGAGGTGCTGGATGGTGCCTGTTTGCACAGGGTGGTCACTCCTTGACCACAAGGGAGATTCTTCAGTCTTCTACGTTGAGTAGGATGTCGAAGGGTCCAGATTTTCGTTTCTTAAGTTTCATCAGGATAATCTGAAGTGCATTGGCACTGCTCCCATTCTTATACCAATCTAGGGGGCTGGATTACCTGCTAGGTCCCCTCCTATGGGTGGGACCCAGGAAGTGGGTGGATACACCCCCTTCCTTTGATCCAGGCCGCGCTGGCACGAGGGATGGAGTGCCCCAGAACCAGTTTGGCTGGATTATGCAAGGGGCAGCCTTGTGCGCCCCAAGCAGTGTCTGGTTTCTTTCAAACCTCCCTGCTACAATCCACTATCTCCTGTCTGAGGGGGTGTGACACCTCCTTGCGACAGGAAACCCTTTGTCCAGGCCCCTTTGGCTGAGTTTCGGTCAGCTTCAGGGGGTCAGACTTGTGTCTGTGGCAGAAGCATCCATTTTGTGGATCTGAGGCTCTTTTAGAAATTAACCGCATTTCAGTAAAGTAACATGTCTTCACCCTCTAGAGGGGTGGAATGCTATCCCCGTCACCAGAATTGGCGAGGGGATAGTATTCCAAATCGTATGACACCTTACACGACATGTTTTGATAAAGCCAAACCAAAGTTGCTATATAACCGCGAGGATTATAATGCACTTAATAGTATATGGTATGGCATTATCCTGAAACAGCTTAGGGAGTTGTTCCCGACAGCTGCAGACAGGCTCAGCTCATGCTAGAGCTCCATCTCACATTAAACCACGCACTCTGCCTCCAGGATTGATGAGGCCTTCCATAGGAGCGGCTCACAGGTTTACATGTGTCCAGATATAGGTTTAGGTATAGGTATACTATACCTAAGCAAGAGGTGATTACACCAACTTGCCCCAGCTGAGTGATCAGCCAGTTGTGTCAATTTAAGAACCAGCCAGGGGTGGCAAAAGATATGCTGCAGCCCCTGGTAGGCCTTGGTGGCACCTATGCCCTGAGCACCTATAGTGCATGGTACAGGGGCTGACAAGGAGTCCATTTCCAATTGTGGTATGTACCTATAGCACATGTATTAATAATTTAGAGAGAGAACAGCAGGCTGGGGGTCTGATTAGCAGGCCCACAGCCTCAGTAGTCGAAAACCAGTGAAGCAAAAAGCAAAAATTTGGGGTGACCATAGGATAGCAGACCCTACTCTCCTACACAACCCCCCCCCCCAAACGCAGGGACATTAAACTAACCTTGACCAGATAAGTCTTCATGTTCTAAGTGGAAGTACCTGGAGAGACCATCTGCATTACCATGGTCAGTCCCTGGGCGGTGCTCCACTGTAAAGTCCATCCCCTGTAGGGAAATGGACCACCTGAGCAGTTTGGGATTTTCACCCTTCATCTGATTTAGCCACAAGAGGGGCTTATGGTCTGTCTGAACTAGGAAGTGAGTACCAAACAAGTATGGCCTCAACTTCTTCAGGGCCCAAACCACAGCAAAGGCCTCCCTCTCAATGGCTGACCAACGTTTCTCCCTGGGGGTCAGCCTTCTGCTAATAAAAGCAATGGGCTGGTCTTGACCATCTTGATTAAGTTGTGAAAGCACAGCTCCCACCCCCAACTCAGAAGCATCTGTCTGTACAATGAACTGTTTGGAGTAGTCAGGACTCTTCAGGATAGGTGCAGAGCACATGGCCTTCTTCAGGTCATCAAATGCCTTTTGACAGCTAACTGTCCACTGAACCTTTTTTGGCATCTTCTTGGATGTCAAGTCATTTAATGGTGTCACAATGGACCCATAGTTCTTCACAAACTTTCTGTAAAACCCAGTCAGGCCCAAGAAGGCTCTGACTTGTGTCTGGGTAGTTGGAGGAGCCCAGTCCTGTATGGTCTGGATCTTGCTCTCCAGTGGCTGAACCTGACCTCCACCTACTAGGTGGCCCAAGTATACAACCTTGCTCTGCCCTATCTGGCACTTGGTAGCCTTGATAGTCAGGCCTGCCTTTTGCAGGGCCTCCAGAACTTTCTTCAGGTGGATCAGGTGATCCTCCCAGGTGGAGCTAAAGACAGCAATATCATCTAGATATGCTGCACAAAAGTCATCCAACCCAGTAAGGACTTGGTTCACCAACCTTTGGAAAGTGGCAGGTGCATTCTTCAAACCAAAGGGCATTACCACAAACTGATAATGTCCACTAGGGGTAGAGAATGCTGTCTTGGCTTTTGACTCTTCAGCTAGTCTGATCTGCCAGTAGCCAGCTGTCAAATCAAATGTGCTCAGAAACTTGGCAGAAGCCAATTTATCAATGAGCTCATCTGCTCTTGGAATGGGATGTGCATCTGTCCTAGTGACAGCATTGAGACCTCTGTAGTCCACACAAAATCTCATTTCTCTCTTTCCATCTTGGGTATGAGGTTTTGGCACAAGGACCACTGGGCTTGCCCAAGGGCTCTCTGATGGCTCAATCACTCCAAGCTCCAACATCGTTTGCACCTCAGCCTTTATACAATCCCTGACATGGTCAGGTTGCCTGTAGATCTTATTCTTCACAGGCAGACTGTCACCGGTGTCCACCTCATGGGTGCACCAGTTAGTTTGACTGGGTGTGAGTGAAAACAAGTGTCTGTGGGCTTGCAGAACCTGTCTGCAGTCCATCTGCTGCTGGTCAGTGAGGCTGCCTGCCAAGGCTACTCCATCAACGGAACCATCATCAGGGTTCTGGGAAAGTAGGTCTGGGAGAGGGTCACTCTCTTCCTCCTGTTCCCCATCTGTGGCCATGAGCAAGCTCATGTCCTCCCTGTCCACAAATGCTTTCAAACGATTTACATGGAGCACCCTGTGGGGGCTCCTAGGGGTTCCAAAGTCAACCAAGTAGGTGACTTCTCCCTTTTTCTCAATGATAGGGTAGGGTCCAGTCCATTTGTCCTGGAGTGCTGCTGGGGCCACTGGCTCCAACACCCACACCTTCTGCCCTGGCTGGTACTCAACCAGAACAGCCTTTTGGTCATGCCAAGCTTTCTGTAACTTTTGGCTTGCCTCCAGGTTTTTGGATGCTCTCTCCATATACTCAGCCATCCGGGAGCGGAGACCAAGTACATAGTCCACAATGTCTAGCTTAGGCTTTTTGAGAGGTAACTCCCATCCTTCCTTCACCAAACATAGTGGACCCCTCAGAGGGTGGCCAAACAAAAGTTCAAAAGGGCTGTAGCCAACCCCCTTCTGTGGGACCTCTCTGTAAGCAAAGAGCAAGCAGGGTAAAAGAATGTCCCATTTCCGCCTAAGCTTCTCTGGTAATCCTTTTATCATTCCCTTGAGGGTCTTGTTGAATCTCTCCACAAGCCCATTGCACTGTGGGTGATAGGGTGTGGTAAACTTGTAGTTTACTCCACATTCCTTCCACATTGCTTTTAAGTAGCCAGACATGAAGTTAGTGCCTCTATCTGACAACACCTCCTTTGGAAAGCCCACTCTTGAGAAAACTGCAATGAGGGCTTTTGCCACCACAGGTGCTGTGGTGGTCCTTAGGGGAATTGCCTCTGGGTACCTGGTGGCATGATCCACTACCACCAGGATAAATCTGTGCCCAGATGCTGTTTGAGGATCCATGGGACCCACAATGTCTATTCCAACACGTTCAAAGGGTACCCCCACCACAGGTAGTGGTATCAGGGGGGCCTTTGTTGTGCCACCTGACTTACCACTGGCTTGGCAAGTGACACAGGAGCGACACAACTCCTTGACATTTTCTGACATATGAGGCCAGTGAAAGTGTGGGACAAGTCTTTCCCACGTCTTGTTCTGGCCTAAGTGTCCTGCAAGGGGAATATCATGGGCCAGGGTGAGAAGGAAACCCCTGAACTGCAAAGGTATGACCAACCTCCTGGTTGTACCAGGCTTGGGGTCTCTAGCCTCTGAGTAAAGGAGTCCATCTTCCCAATACACACTATGGGCACCTTGGGCATTCCCTGCAGCCTCAGCAGCAGCTTGCTGTCTGAGGGGTTCAAGTGAAGGGCAATCTAATTGGGCCTGCCCCAGGTCTGCCCTTGAGGGTCCCCCTGTCCCCAGGAACTCACCCTGATCAGGTTCCAGTTCCTCAGAGACAGTCTCCTCTTGGACTGCAGAATCAGCTTCCTGTGAAATCTGATCCTCAACCTGGGGCAAGGGGGAAGACATAGCCTTAACCCTCTTGCTCCTTCTCTTGGGTTGTGGTTCGTCTATTGTTCCAAGATCCACCACTGGTTCAGGAAGGCACTTCTTAGCCTGAGTCCTTGTCACTGCAAGGACATGTGCTGAAATCCCTAGCATTTCTGCATGAGTCCTATACTCCACTTCTGACCAAACTGAGCTTTCAAGATCATTGCCTAACAGACAGTATACTGGGAGGTCTGCACTCACAACAACTTTCTTTAGGCCATCTACCCCTCCCCAGGAGAAGTTCACAACAGCCACACTATGGGAAGTAGTGGAGTTGCTTGCATTGGTCACTAGGTAACTTTCACCTAGTACAATCTGTCCAGGGTCCACAAAGTAAGGTGTCACCATTGTGACACTGGCACATGTGTCCCTGTAGGCCTGAGCCAGTTTCTCATTTATCAAAGGCGTCTGCCTATATTTGCCCAGGTTACTGGGACTCACTGTAGTGGACAAAGCTAAGTCCACATCATATAGGAGAACTGCCTGAGTAGGGACTCTGACTAGGCCAGGTCCCACCTCAGTACCCAGGGTTAACCCTACTACACCCTTTGGCTTTGTTCCACCACTGCTTACTGAACTAGGGGGTACAGGTGCTTTAGGAGCTGCAGTGGTGGGGACTGGATTTTTCTTGGTGCATTCACTGCCCCAGTGTGAAACTGATTTGCAGGTATTACACCAAGGTTTCTTTGGGCCATCGTTCTTCTTTTTCTTGATTCCATTTTGGGAACCACCCTCCTTATTACTAATTTGGGGGCCTGAAGACTTCTGGTCCTTTTCTTTATCTTTCTGATTCCCACCCTTCTGGTCTGTTTTCTTCTGGTCACCACCTTGGTTCTGGGGTTTCTGCTTAATCCTTGTTCTGACCCATTTGTCTGCCTTCTTTCCCAATTCTTGGGGAGAGGTCAGATCAGAGTCAATTAGGTATTGATGCAACAGCTGGTTTGTACAGTTATTAAGGATCTGTTCTCTCATGATAAGATTGTACAATCCTGTATAGTCTGAAACTTTACTTCCCTGCAACCAACCCTCCAGAGCCTTAGTGGCACAATCAACAAAATCAGTCCAGTCCTGAGTCTGTGCTTTTTGGGTGTCTCTGAACAACAACCTGTATTGTTCAGTGGTTAGGCCAAACCCTTCAATAAGAGCACTCTTCAGAACAGAGTAGTTTTTGGCATCCTCAGGTCTAACTGTGAGGAGCCTGTCCCTCCCTTTCTCAGAAAAGGAGTACCATAAAATGGCAGCCCACTGTTCCTGAGGAACCTGCTGTACCATGCAGGCTCTCTCAAGAGCAGTCATCCATTTGTGGATGTCATCCCCTTCCTTGTAGGGGGCCACAATTTTTGTCAGGTTTCTATTGTCATAGCCCCTGTCTTTTTCTCTAGGAATATTGCTGCCACCAGTGGCATCTAAGCCAAACAATTTTTGCTCTCTTGAAAAGGCAAGTCTAGCTTGAGCCAGGGCTACCTCCTCCCTTTCTATTTGGATTTTGACAATCCTCATCATGGCCCTATGCTCTTTCCTCTGAGAGGGAGTCATTCCTCTCTGAGATTCTCTTGAGGCACTAGAAATATGAGAGTCCCCTGATGGAGATCTCACTCTTCTGTTGCATGGGAGAATGGTTTGGTGGGTTCTGGGGAGGTGCTGGCCCTCTCCATTCCCCAGTAGGTCTAAGTTGGCCTGGTTAAGCCTGGCAACTACAACCTGGTTACTCCTCTGATCCTGATCTTCAAGGTCCTCTCTATCTGAGTCCTCCTCCTCCTCCTCTTCTTCTTCCTCTTCTTCCTCCTCTGGAGTGGTATCAGTTACAGGGGGGTTCACTCCATCTCCTGATTCTAAGGGAACTGCATTCGCCTTTTCTAAGTCATCCTGTTCTAGAATGGCTATCAGGGAAGGACTGGTGGGACCTCTGCCCCTTTTTAACCCTCTTGAGATGCACAAGGCAACCAAGTCTTTGTGGGTTAGTTTGTCATAGCTGGAAGTTGCCTTGGTAAGGTCAACTGTCACAGGAGCAGAGCCTGAGACCTTTCCTGTGTCAGACATGACTGCTAGTGAGGTGTAAGTGGTGCACTTACCTACACTGAGTGTTTTCCTACTGTACCTTGCTAGTGAGTTGTAGTCAGGGTGTGCTAATCCCTTTAATCTACAACTACTAAGTTCAGTAGAACTTAATATGCTAAGCTTTTGATTTATATGTACCTAAAGTACTTGATGTGATCTTTCAATTTGATAAAAAGATTGCAATGGTAAAACAACAGCAAGCTCAAATCCGCACCGCTGCTCACCAATGTGAGAAGTTGGCCTGATTTATGATGTTTCCAATTCTGGAACCACCTTGTATCAGTCCAAACAATCCCTTATGGTGTCTGGTTGTAAGTCAACCTTGTTAGACAAGCTATCCTAGGGGTAGCATGGACTAAGCAGCCTAAAGGCTTAACTTAAGAGGTCGTGTTAAGCGAGCTGTTTTACCAATCACAATCCTGTAATACCAAATGAAAGGACACCACACAAGTATATATTATAAAAATATATGTATTTATTACTAAAAACAATCCCCAGTATTCTTTATGAACAAAGGGGCAGAAGCGTTAAATCAAAAGCACAGTATAACATACAAAGTTGCACAATTTTGGATGAGGGCGAGGGGCCACTCAAACCATATACTAAAAAAGTGGTATAAGAGATACCAATCGATCAGTGGTTAGGCCTAGGGCCTAGGGAATCGCTGGGAGCAGTCGGGACAAGCAATGCTGAAGTCGGGAAAAGCCCGCGGGATTCGGGTGCAGTGCTGAAAGCACAAGCATGTACCAATGTTAACCAATGGTGCGTAAAAGTTACACAAATAGAGTTTAAGGACACTTCCGCTGAACCTAGGAAGACAAAACTTTAGAGACAGACCCTAGAGGTGTGTACCAGTGTGGGAACACCGGCGTTGCAATGTTACCTCACCGACAGGAAGCGGGAGCACAGGGTCGAAGTTGAGTCAGGTTTCGTCACGCAGGTTCTTGGTGCTTGAAGCTGAAAGGGCTGCAGGCGAGGTGAAGGAGAAGTGTCCGGTGGGGTTCAAGGGTGGACCCAAGTCGAAAAGTACCTGAAAGCAGAGGGGACAGAGTCTGGGTCACTCAGCAGTGACCAGGGTGGAACCAGGACGGAACCAGGCAATGTCGGGCGCAATCAGGTGGTTGTTGAAGAGCTTCTCTCCGCTGTCATGTGGGCTCTGGGGCATCTACGACGTCCAGGAGCAGGTCACAATCTGTCCCACGCAGGCTCTTGCCGTCGGCGCTGTCGGCTTCAAGATTGGAGCAAACAACACTTGGCAACAGCAATCCATGCGGAACTGGAAGATTGCTTCTCACTCGGTCCAGGAGGGTCAGAGTGGGGGCTCCTTTTCAGGGGAGATGGTGCAAATCTGGAGCAACCAGAATCGCAAGTCGTATTTCAAGTTTCGTCGGCACAGGGGCCACAAGCCAGCTGGCAAGGGACCGGGCCAATGCGTTGAGCCAAAAGAAGCAGAAGGGTCCCACGCAGCACTCGTCAAGTGTGGAGGACTGAACTTCGGTGCAAGAGTGGCTCAGGGTTGGGGCTTCTCAAACCCCGTTGTACAGCTTCAAGGGTCACTCGTGGGCTGCACGGTCAGCGTCTCGTGGTCTTTTTAAGATGGCCTGCCCCACGCTTCCGGTCGCCTCCACGGGTCTCAGCTCTGCAGGGACTGTGGATCCGGCTGTTGGAAGGCAGGCAAGCTTGATCTCGTTGATCTCTGTTGCTCGAGTTCCGGCGGGAACTGCAACAAAGCAGACGTCGAGGTGCTGGATGGTGCCTGTTTGCACAGGGTGGTCACTCCTTGACCACAAGGGAGATTCTTCAGTCTTCTACGTTGAGTAGGATGTCGAAGGGTCCAGAGTTTTGTTTCTTAAGTTTCATCAGGATAATCTGAAGTGCATTGGCACTGCTCCCATTCTTATACCAATCTAGGGGGCTGGATTACCTGCTAGGTCCCCTCCTATGGGTGGGACCCAGGAAGTGGGTGGATACACCCCCTTCCTTTGATCCAGGCCGCGCTGGCACGAGGGCTGGAGTGCCCCAGAACCGGTTTGGCCGGATTATGCAAGGGGCAGCCTTGTGCGCCCCAAGCAGTGTCTGGTTTCTTTCAAACCTCCCTGCTACAATCCACTATCTCCTGTCTGAGGGGGTGTGACACCTCCTTGCGACAGGAAACCCTTTCTATAGGCCCCTTTGGCTGAGTTTCGGTCAGCTTCAGGGGGTCAGACTTGTGTCTGTGGCAGAAGCATCCATTTTGTGGATCTGAGGCTCTTTTAGAAATTAACCGCATTTCAGTAAAGTAACATGTCTTCACCCTCTAGAGGGGTGGAATGCTATCCCCGTCACCAGAATTGGTGAGGGGATAGTATTCCAAATCGTATGACACCTTACACGACATGTTTTGATAAAGCCAAACCAAAGTTGCTATATAACCGCGAGGATTATAATGCACTTAATAGTATATGGTATGGCATTATCCTGAAACAGCTTAGGGAGTTGTTCCCGACAGCTGCAGACAGGCTCAGCTCATGCTAGAGCTCCATCTCACATTAAACCATGCACTCTGCCTCCAGGATTGATGAGGCCTTCCATAGGAGTGGCTCACAGGTTTATATGTGTCTAGATATAGGTTTAGGTATAGGTATACTATACCTAAGCAAGAGGTGATTACACCAACTTGCCCCAGCTGAGTGATCAGCCAGTTGTGTCAATTTAATAACCAGCCAGGGGTGGCAAAAGATATGCTGCAGCCCCTGGTAGGCCTTGGTGGCACCTATGCCCTGAGCACCTATAGTGCATGGTACAGGGGCTGACAAGGAGTCCATTTCCAATTGTGGTATGTACCTATAGCACATGTATTAATAATTTAGAGAGAGAACAGCAGGCTGGGGGTCTGATTAGCAGGCCCACAGCCACAGTAGTCGAAAACCAGTGAAGCAAAAAGCAAAAATTTGGGGTGACCACAGGATAGCAGACCCTACTCTCCTACACACTGTTTACATCATATTCTCCTTTTGCTGTGCCAAGCCGGTGTTGCACTGATATCTGATTTGTGTAGCCGGATGTCCATATTTGGTCATGATAGCATTAGCAGGGAGTGTGTGTGATTTAGGTACAAGAGAAGGTGTGTTGATCGTACCTGCTTGATGTGAGGATTCCTGGAACATGCAAAAGGAACAATGGATGGGCGGAATGCTGAACAATGTCAACACTCACCCCCAGTAGAGATATCTGGCCTAAATCTAGGGTTGAATGCTTGACAATCTTCTGTGTTCCTTCCATCATCTTTTTGTGGTGCTAGAATTCCTGGAACAGGCAAGCCATCAAGCAGGTCCCAATGGTGAGGATACACTGGCCCAGCGGGCAGAGATGGAGACATGGTCCAGGTTCACTGCAAGTCACTGCTTTGCCACCTCTGTCTTGGCAAACATATCCTTCACATGCCTACCCTCATTGATCTACTTTCCTTGATGTGCCCCACCACGCATGCGTCCACCGCTAATGCAGTCACCCTGTCACTGGCACCCCACTCTACGGCACAAAGGGTGTGACGAGGCAGGCCATGCAGTTAGTTGCAGTGGTTGCCTTCATAGGTGACAATAATGTCGGTCTCCTCAGCAAGTTTCCTCTCCCTCTTGAGTTGGGCGGTCTACCTCTTCGGGCTGTTGGGAGGCTCTGGTTCTACGACATCCTGTAGCACAAGGAGAAGCGGGTGGAGTTCATGGAGTGGCTGTACTAATGTGATACAAATTGTAATCACTACATTGTAGTTGTGATTCTGCTAAAGCTTTGGCGTCTTCCCTATTCTGCCTCATTCCCAGCTACATAAGTGAATTTTCTGCTTTTGTGCGTTAAGCGGAGTTATGACAAAAAGACATCTGTAATTTTATATGCAATTGCATTACAATTGCTTTTGAGGCGTACATGTCCCCACCCCATTATTTACATGGGTGGGGATTGGGACCCCTGTGTGCACTACATGGCATATGTGAACATTATTTTAGGCTGAATTGCATCTGCACCTATGGTAGTATACACTATTACAACCCTTATTAAGATTATTGTGGAATTTGGTGCTGGGGTGAAGGGCGTATTGGGGGGGTTAGGGTGGGATTGCAGCTAGTATCTATTGGATTAGCGTGATTTAAACTCCACCCTTACACGTCACAGAAATGCCTTTATGTACCCACATATGACACTATGGGCCATATGTAGGTAAATGGCATTTACCGATTCGTAAATACCGAATTTTACCGATTCGGTATTTACAAATCGGTAAATGCTATGTAGGTATTTGTACCGAATTATTTAACCAATCGGTAAATAGTATTTGATGGTAAATAACGAATACCTAAGGGCCT
The DNA here is from genome assembly GCF_964261635.1 of Lissotriton helveticus. Classification (NCBI taxonomy): domain Eukaryota; kingdom Metazoa; phylum Chordata; class Amphibia; order Caudata; family Salamandridae; genus Lissotriton; species Lissotriton helveticus. The sequence continues at coordinate 470,034,500 of NC_136062.1, forward strand.
GTGGCACTGTTTTCAGTGCCACCTACATCCCATATTACCGATTCGGTAAATTTACCGATGCGGTAATTTACAGAATTGGTAATTTTCTGGCCCCCTACATCTGAAACTACAAATACCGGTCGGTAACGGCCGAAATCGGCCGTTACCGACCGGTATTTGGCCACCTACATATGGCCCTAAATTTACTGTGGGCCTTAACATTATCAATTTGTGTGAACATTCAAACACATTAATGAAATATATTCACTGTAGAAATTAGAGTTTTATAAACATGTGCACTAATGTTCAATTAAACATGAAGATGTATTCTGTACTCACGTTTGTATTTATACTTTAAGTCACAGTTACACATATTCTGAAAATCATGTTTGAAAGTGTAATCATGTATGCTTTTACTTACGTTTGAATTAGTTCTTGAGTTACATGTGCACAAGTAGAACCATGGATCTGAAATGCCCATTACATGTTTAGTTAAAGCTAGCCTGACTAAAGGTCTTGTAATATTGAAATGTACTTTTCTTGCTCAGCATGTCTTTCTTTTGTAGATGTGTTCTCAAGGTTTTATTAGCTAGAGAAAGAAAGGAGTATTGTTGTCTGCATTAATTTCTTGATAGTAAGATCTGAGAAGAGAAATCTTGCCAAGAAACGTGAAGACCTAATGAGTAGATGCGGCCTCCTATTCATCGGGTACAAGGTACGAAGAATGCTCAAGGTTGTAGTAACTCTCCAAGTTCTCTTGGATGGGAAAGTCTGGTAATGTTGCAAATGCACAACACGAGAACTGAAATGATTGGGTGTTGGTAGAATGGAAAGAGATATGACAATCAAGCAAAGATCTTTATTTTGGATTACTATACATCATAAAAGTACACCATAGAACAAGACACTTACAAACATGATTACAAATAAGACATAAAACATTAAAAATACTCATTCATGGTCCATTATAATAGCAGCACAGTAGAGCTCTAGAAATTACATCCTTCTTTGTACTGGAAAAATGTATTACAATAGCAGCACAATAGAGCGATAGGAATGACATCATTATTTGTACTGGAAAACTTCATCATAAAATACTATAAAAAAACAATAAAACGTAAAAAATATCTTGGGGGATATTAAGAAAACAGTGTTCGCATAAAATACAACAGAGCCCACAATACAGCTTTAGCAAGAACCCTACTTTATGGCTATGCCTAAGAGCTGTGATAAGTTTTAACGGGGTATGCCCTAAAACTATCTGACCTGGGTCAATAATTAGGTACATATGGAAGGGTCAGTGTTTATTTCTTTCAGAAACATCAAATGTCAAATATATACATTACGTATCTCAAATCTTAACCAGTCCAGTAATTCAATGCATTTTTTATTTAGCACAGAAGTGAACGGAGACTTAGCATCAATCAATAAGTTCCGTGAATTATTAATTCCATTAAACTTGTAGCGAAAGACATAAAAAAATTATTTTGAAAAAAAAACATGTATGAACGAGGTTTCAACTAACCCTTACACCTAACGGGGTCAAAACGTAGACCAGACTACACTACTTCTCTAAACATAGGAGGAAAACAAATGGAATAAAACCTATCCTATGTCAATAGAGATTTATGGAACGGTTGATCTAAATCAGACTGTAAAGGTCCTATCGAGTCTTATTTTGATTGTGTTATGGTCACAACACCTTAACCCAGTCCCCACACTTATCCCATCACACCTATCCCACCTAACTACCTTTCTCTTTTTCACTGAGAGTGCGCCGATATATTTATGTAAATACTATGCTATAACTTTGATTGATAAAAGTTCATACATGTTTTTTCAAAATAATTTTTTTATGTCTTTCGCTACAAGTTTAATGGAATTAAGAATTCACGGAACTTATTGATTGATGCTAAGTCTCCGTTCACTTCTGTGCTAAATAAAAAATGCATTGAATTACTGGACTGGTTAAGATTTGAGATACGTAATGTATATATTTGACATTTGATGTTTCTGAAAGAAATAAACACTGACCCTTCCATATGTACCTATGGCTAAGAGCTGTCAGGGGAACACTTGGTACGCCTGATCCACATAGCCATTAAGAACTTGTCTGTACAGAAAATGATCATATGAGATGTATTTGTCTGGAGTATTCTGCATGCCTCCTTGTTCTTCCACACTACCAAAATTCTACATAATGGGGCTATCCATTTAAATCGAGATTGGTTGTACAAGGGACAAAAAAAATAACATGCTGAAGTTTCTCAAGTACCCCTTGGCAACAGGCACAATTTCCTCTTCAACCCTGTCTCCTACTTTATACCTTTCGCCTATAAAATAGTTTACAGCCATACCTAAACTGCAGGTATAGTTTCCTTGCTAGCGGCGGTATAATTTCATCTATCGTGGCATTAAATGACGCTGTCAGATTAAAATTAATAAAAGCAGCCGAAAGCGATCCTTTAAAGTTCATTATCAAATCAGTCTCAACAGTGTCCCAGTATACAGCTTTGAGCCTGGATTTATTATTCTGACTAAGGGTTTCTGGTTGACTCCAGTATGCATGTAGTCCTAGTTTCTGTAACAAATTCTTCATTGTGTGCCACCACAGAATCTTGTCAACACAAGTTGGAGTCATTAATTCACGGAGGCCCACACTATAGGACTCAAGTGCTGCGATAGACCATAGCCAGTGCCAGAACATAAGCATTCTAAGCATAATTTCGTTCACTATTCTTTTCTGGCCTAGATCTAAGTAGAGTGGAATCAGCGGGGTGGACAACGGAAGTTTTAGCAGGGATCTAAAAAGTTTTTGTTCAATTACTGGCAGTAAGTATGGGTACATTTTGTGGATCTGCGGTCCGTGAATTCGCACGAAATCGCAAAAATAATCCGCGAATTCACAGATTTTCCCACGAAATCGCAGATTTTTTGCTATTTCCATCTACTCAACTGGAGTACTTTCTACTGGCTAATCAGTAAGTGCTACCTTGTTGGGTAAATGTTTAGAGCTTTTCCTACACTGCAGCTGCACAAAGGGCCAGAAGATTTGTCTCCACTGACCATGTGTACCTGTAACTTGCCAATGCGCCAAAATGCGCCGTGGTCCCTTGAGTGAGCTGTCCATCATAGTTGAGATTAGGAAAGGGCGGGAAGACGTTTGATACCGCTAGTGTGTGGTGCGGGGCTTCTATGCGTGTTCACATGCCTCTTGTGTAAAGGGTCAGAGAGCGAGCAGGGCAGCAGGTGAGGAGAAAGCAGACTCCTGGTCACAGGAACTACACGGGGATTGCGCTCGAGAAACTCATGGATGCAAAGACCTCCCTTAATATTACAGCTAATTTTCGATGGCAGATTTGGGGTTAAAGCACACTTGCCCAGCCTTGACCGTGCTCACTAATGTTTTGGGCTGATTAAAACGTTACTGAATTTGAGCTTCAACTCGGGCACCTGCTATATCTGTAAGTGCTTCCTATTGAGGTTTAATTTTTGTGACAGGAGCCTCGTGCCATAATGAATCCTGCCCTGCATAGTTATCCAGGAAGATGCCACCGTTTTGAGCAATACCTCTACTCAACTGGAGTAGTTTTACTGGCTAATCAGTAAGTGCTACCTCGTTGGGTAAATGTATAGTGCTTTTCCTGCACTGCAGCTGCGTAAGGGGCCAGTTGATTTGTCTCCACTGACCATGTGTGCCTGTAACTTTGCCACCGCACCAAAAGGCGCCGAGGTCCCTTGAGTCAGCTGTCTATCATAGTTGGGAAAGGGCGGGAAGACTTTTGATACCGCTAGTGTGTGGTGCGGGCCAAACGGGCAGGGCTTCTATGCATGTTCACATGCCTCTTGTGTAAAGGGTCAGAGAGCGAGCAGGGCAGCAGGTGAGGAGAGAGCAGCCTCCTGGTCACAGGAACTACAAGGGGATCAAGCTCGAGAAACTCATGGATGCAAAGACCTCCCTGAAGTATTAAAGCTAATTTTGCGGTTAAAGCACACTTGTCCAGCCTCAACCGTGCTCACTAATGTTTTGGGATGATTAAAACGTTACTGAATTTGAGCTTCAACTCAGGCACCTGCTTTATTTATATCTATACGTGCTTCCTCTTGAGGTTTATTTTTTGTAACAGGAGCATTGTGCCATACTTGTAACTATTCTCTGACCCTGCTTTGAGGGTCAGAGCAGGGTTAGAGAATACTTGCAAGTAGGCAACAAACTCTCTGGAGGTGCCGCTCAGGAAGCACGTACAGGGTTACAGCAGGTGCCCAAGTTGAAGTTAATTTCTTTGTAACCATTTTGTAAATGGTTACAAAGAAATTAGCTTCAACTTGGGCACCTGCTGTAACCCTGTAAGTGCTTCATGTACTTCAGTTTTGGAAAATCCGTCCCGCTCGCATATTTGCGGATTCTTCTGCAATTCCGCGAGATTCGCGGATCGCGAAATTGAAGAAAATCTGCAAATTCCGCAAGCGGAACGAATTTTCCGCTCACACTTAACTGGCAGATCACTGGAAATTGAACAACCACACAGCTCTGCACCATATAAAACTGCACCAGAGCTTTGATAATATAAATCTCTGACGCCGGTGCCATCTTTCTGGATATAGTTTTTCTATGGATTTTCGCTACATTCATTGTTTGTTGAATCAGGGATAGCCAAACTCTTTCCAGCTGTGGGACACTACTCATGTTCTGTGTAAGTTTGATACCAAGATAATCAAACTCTTTCACTAATTCAAGGGGGGCCCATCCACATAAAGCCACTTATTACATTTAGTCTTTAGTATGGGAATAAAAAAACATACATTTAGTTTTGGAACTATTTAGCTCCAATCCCCGTTCCAGGCAAAATGCCCAAAAGTCATTCAGCAATTGTTGGAGCCCCTGCGGCGACTCAGATATTAGCAGGGTTTCATCCGCAAAGAGGAGTGCAGGGACCCATCGCCCTCCTGTTTTCGGAGCATCACAACCATTCCTGCTCAAAAAACGTATGAAATAATTAAGGAACAGGGTAAGCAGGGTGGGCGCTAATACACACTAATGTCTAACTCCTTTATCAATGTGAATCGTCTCCGTTAGAGCTCCATTTCCCCCCCACCTCACTTGCGCCAGGGTGTTCGCATGAAGCCTTTTTAAGATATTCAGAAGGGCAGCCGGCACACCCATATCTTCTAGGACTTCCCATAGTTTTACTCTCAGGACCATATCAAAAGCGGCTCGCACATAAACAAAGGCAACATACAAATTGCGATTGTAGATAGTCACTTCCCTCCGAAAGAGATATGATTGTTGAAGTTGTATTGGTTTTAAATAGTGTTCATACTGTAAGGAGTTAGAGCAGATTTCCTTAGACTTTGTGGGGTAGAGACTTCTCTGCTTCCTGTATTTTCACAAGTGGAAAGCTTCAGGCTAAACACTTATTCGAGTTCTGAAGTACTTCTACTGGAGTCTTTACTATGCTGATACCTTCTTGCATTTCTGAATTTCCTTAAGACCCACTCTGGAAAACCATCCTTATTCTAAACTTTGAGACTTGATTAGATGAACTTTATAACTTATTCATGTTTAGGACAGAGAATTGGAGTTTCTTTAAGGAACACCTATTTCTAATTCTTAGTTTTTGTATTGTTGTGGCTGTGCTTTATTTGTATCCGATTGAGACTGAACAACTGTGATATTTCAGGTTGCCAGCTGTAATCTTGTATCTTTTTAATATTCTCTTGACTTGCATTTTAATTTGATTGACTATTAATTGGAAATAAAATTCCTTATTATTGGTCGGTATTGTGGGGCCAAATGGGCTTCACAAAGATTGCATTGTTTTATTATTGCTAACTCCCTTGGCGTCTCAGTCAACTTAGAAAGATCCATCAGATGAACAATTTTAAATCAGGCACCTGCGTGCTCGTACCATCAACCAGATTCCAACAGTTATGAGTTTTTTTTCCAACAAATGGGGAATAACTGCTTCCACCCCCATAATGCCTGGTTCTTTTTCGGGTAGATTCCCCAGCCTTCAGGTGAAAAACTGCTAACATTTTCCACCTGCTCTTAGCAAAGAAAATTACAGGGGGGTTGGTGGGGGGCAGGATGGAGCGGTTGTGGTGAAAGGTAGGCTGTGTCAGCATTAAATGCCCTGGTACTGTTCAGACGGGCGCTGGGCAGTGAGGCTGGACATAGTCCCAGCAGAAGTACCCACAGGCCCGGTGTTTCTATGCCTAGAATTATATTTCTGGAAACAATAATTCTGGGCCGACCGAGCCCCCAAATTGTGAGATGCAGAATATAATTTGAGGTGCAGAATTTTATCCAAGGAGCAGGAGTTACACCTCTGGGTGAAATCATACAGCTCAAAGTGGCAGCGTGTGTGTGTGTAAAGTTTATAGTTGGACAGTTCGTTGTCTTTGTGACGCGGGCTCTGTGCATACACGGTGTGTGGCTCACCTCGTTATGTATTGAAATATCTACACAATTAAATGGCAGTAGGGATTCTCAAGGCTGCACTGGTCAGTATTCCCAATTCTCTTACCTTTCTGCACACTCCCACAATTTTGACTGCTAAAGAAACTTTATCAACTTGTAGAAAACTAACTATAAGAGAGGGCAACCCCTTATCACATAATTTATGCAAACATCTATGGAGTTAAACCTGCATTCACTTATAATCAGATGGTCCAAATCAAAGCCTATTTCTGTTGCTGAGAATTGATTCTCCAAGCTCTGAATTTTTAAACTATTTTTTATTTCCACACCCCTGACTTTGATTGTGATCATCTGATTATAAGTGGTTACAGCTTTTACTCCATTAAGTATGAGATAAGGTGTTGCCTTCCCTTATAGTTAATGTATTGAAATATCTGTTTATGTATTCAAACATTTTTCACAGCAGCATACACACACATTAACCCCTTGGGCGTGGCCGCGATTCTGCGCCTGTGCGGCAGTTTTATTGAGTGGGCGGTTTCAGGACGGTCCCCAGCCGTCATCAGCACACGCTCACCGTGATGCATGACGGCTGGGGGCCGTCATCAGCATGGAAGGGGTTAAGCCTGACCTGCTAAGCTTACTGTTGTTTTGTGTTGTTTTTTTTCAAGATGCGGGAAAGCGATGACTGCCTCAAGACATATTAATTAGTGGGCCCAGCCTAGCGGGGTGCTGGGAAATTGATTTGCACGGTTCTGCTTCCTGCTAATGAGGATGCTGAGTGTCTGTTTGCAGGAGCTCTTCTGTGCATCTCTGTGCTGCTTAATGAAGGGGAAAGAGTCATTAGGCCTTTGTGATAATCCCGCCAGAGCTTGCGGTGAATGAGGGCTCTGCGTATCCCTCTGCAGGGGGCCGGCTGTTGATGGAGCGGTACGTTTCATGCACTCAGGGGCATATTTAAAAAGGGTTTGCATCATGTTTGCACCACTTAATGTGGTACCTGTGTGACGCAAGCCTCTAAGTCAGATTTATGAAGACACGCAGAGCTACTTTGCAACTTTGCATGGTTTTGAATGGCTTAGAAAATCTGGAGCACGGCAACGCAGTGCAAATCGCTGCGTTGCCGTACTCTGTGCAAGTGAGGCGTTCCATGGGCATTCAGGTGAGTGTTCCCACGCAACTCCCATGGCTTTTTGATGCATTTCCAGATTCACAAGGACTTGTTAACATGGGAATACGCCAAAAGCCTGCGCCTCCCCAGGTGAGATGAAATGAGGAGCAATTTCTTTGTTTCTCCTTATTTTTTCCTCTTCTTATGTGCGCTGCATTCTGCAAGAGAAAAAAGCCTCTCATGATTGTTTTTCTGGAGGAAGGTACCCCAAGGCTGCCAAAATGGTGCCAGCGCAAGGGGAAAGGACAGGACTGCATTGTACTGGATAAATATAATGCATTCCTGCCCGTCTGCTCTGCCCTGCGCCACTAATTTCATAAAATATGTCTCTCAGACCTTAAAGCGGGACTTCTAAAAATTTCAGCCTCACTGTGTGTCCCCCCTCCTAAAATCCAAGCGTCACACATAGAGCAAGTATTGCAGATGAGTCACGCCCCCTCGGCAATAGAGTGGTAAGGGTGTAGTATGCCGCTGGTGATGAATTTTGGATTAGACTGTTGGAAGTATATTACTAAAGCATGGTGTTAGCGCACCGTCATTTACAGACACTGGTCACTCTTTTTCACACACATGTTTACTTGTAAAACAATGTTGCAAACAGATGATAATGTGTTGGAAATCGGGTTTTAGTGAATATTTGTTATTTGCGCATCACCAAGTAAAGCGTCTTGATTTGCTTTGATGCTTTTCAAATCTTTGTTTTCTTCACCCTTAAGAAGTAAAATAACACTCCTTTGTGTAGGAAAGTAGGGTCTGCTGTAATTGTTCCCCCCAAATTTTGCCTGTGGTCAGTGTGTTTTGACTGTTTTTATTTATTTATTTATGCGATTTTATATAGCGCGGACTTACCCGAAGGTGTCAGAGCGCCTCACAATAGGAACAGCAATGATACATGAGGAGAAAAATTACAAGTGAACTGTAAGTTGCTGGGTTCCTGCTGATCACGACACCAACATCTGTGCTCTCTACCAAAATGGCTGTGGTAAGTACTTTTGTACCCCCACAATTGGCTACTGGTGCACCGTCATAAGTCCCTAATATATAGCACTAAGGTACCCAGGGCATTGGTACACCAGGGGTCCCCCACGGGCTGCAGTATGTATAGTGCCACCCATGAGAGTCCACCTAAACTCAGACTACAGGCCTGCCATTGCAGCCTGTATGCGTTGCTGCTTGCACCCATCACGGCAGAAATACGTTTCCTTATATCTGAGGTCACTGTACTTACAACCTATAAGTCACCCCTATGGTATGACCTTCAGTCTTGAGGGCAAGGAGCTTGGTTAAAAGTATGAGGACATCCCTACAAACCCCGGAGTCGATTCAGGCACACTGCTCCAGAGGGGAACAGTCGGAACACCGCTGTCTTAACCACGAGTGTTCTAACTCCGCATGCCTTAACCGCGCATATGCCTTAACCACGCATATGCCTTAACCACGCATATGCCTAAACCACACATGTGCCTGGTTAAGGCAATGCCTGGTAGGGCTTACGGGTGGACGGACGCAGGAAGCAGGGAGTGATCCACAGTAAGGTAAGTGGGGCCGGGGTCGGCAGGGGTACTTTTTTGGGATGGATGTCAGGGTTGTTTTGTGGGCTGTGGTGTGGCCGTGGTTGTTTTAAGTGGGGATGGGGGATGGGTCAGGGTACTTTTGTGGGCTGGGGTCAAGGGTTTGTTTTGTGGGCTGAGGGTGGGTCGGGAATGTTTTGTGGCTGGGGGTTAGTAGGTGGTAGATTTATTGTAGTTTTCTAGACTGATGGTGAGTCGGGGTAGCTTTCTGGGCTGTGGGTGGGTTGGGGTAGTTTTCTGGGCTGGTAGTTCAGGGCTAGTATTCAGGGCTGGGGAGTTAGAGGTAGTTTTCAGGACTGAGGGGATTGGGGCTATTTTTCAGGGCTGGGGGGATTGGGCCTAGTTTTCAAGGCTGCGGGTGGGGCTAGTTTTCAGGACTGGGGGTGGGGCAAGTTTTCAGGGCTGGCGGACAGGGGTAGTTTTCAGGGCTAGAGGGGTCAGAGTAATTTTTAGGGCTGGGGGAGTGTTGGGGTAGTTTTTGTAAATTAGGTGTTCTGGTATTAAGCCTCAGGGCAGGGGGACTTGAATGGGTAGTCAGGGTAGTTTTTAGGGCTTAGGGGAGGGCGGGCAGTTGTTAGGGCAGGATCAGGGCTGGCCAGGGTCAGGTTAAGGGACAGGGTTAAGGAACTGGGTTTTAGGCATTAGGGCATGGAAAGGGCACATTGTGGGGGTTGGGAGGGGGTAGGGGTATTTGCAACTCAGGGCGGGAGGGCGGCAGGGGGAGTTTGTGCCTTAGGGCGGTGGGGAGGGGGATGGTGACCTTGGACATGCATACCCCTTTATCATGCATGCCTTTATGGAAATTTGTTCCTGAGGTCCAGGGAGGGGGCCCCCTGCTTGAAGCCCAATTGCAAAGAGACACCTTTCTTCAATGGCACAAGATGTTTGGTGGTATGTTGCACTGGTGCGGTGTCTTATGCTGGTGGGCTGAGAGCAAGGCCCTGGGCAGCTGCCCATACTGCCCATACCTAGCGCCGGCCATGCATGTCCCAGTGTGCTTTGCTGTACCGCAACACGATTCTTTCATCGACAGTGTTGGTGAATCTGCAACAAGCAGTTTCTTATCCGGAGATGCTCCTGTCATCGAGAACTCCGGCTTTCATTCGGCTTGTCTCGTGACTCAATGCACACAGCTTATAAGGGTCCCTGCTCAGACTCAAACTCATGCATGGATTCAGACAAGTAATTACAGCACATGATTAAATGGCTGTGTTCTTCACTGGGAGGTACTATTGTTGTGCCCTGGGCATCTTGAGAGGAGATGAGTGCATTTCATTTAAAATCACGATTGTTGCTAATTAAACCTCACCCCACCCTCGTTCATAGCCGAACCCGACTGAGAGCAGTAAAAACCATAGGTGTGTAAAAACACCTCTCCTCTCTTCAACTCTGTTTTGTGATTATTTTATCAACCGCGAAAGGCCTGCTTTACTGAATCTCTGTATAATGATCTCACCAAGGAAAGTAAAGAAAAGAAAATACTTTCTGGCAAATTCAGGAGTCTGCTGTTTGCTACTGCACGTTAAATCTGGGATTTATAATTTCCTGGCGTAGGTACCGTTAGACACTCAGACCTGAGACGCATCTATACAATACCATTGCTCTGGATCCGGCGCAAAGCAGAGGAACATTCATTTAATAGATCATTCATATGTTTATGTCGAAATGTAAACATATCAGACATTTATCGTATGAGGATTAGTGAGGCTTTAATATCGACTTCAGCCAACAAAAACCCCTCGACCATTATGGCAAGCACCTCGCATCTTCCACTATCAGCAATGGATACTTTACTCAAGGAATTGTTTAACATTAAACATTGTATTTCTTGAGTAAACAATGCAGTGTCAGCAACTACCCTGGAAGTACAATTTTTAAAGGGGAAAGTTAATCAATTTCAATCCTGCTTGCAAGCAATTGATAATTGTTTTACTGAAGTTCAAGCTCGTCTTGACGCAGCCCCCGAACACGGTCAAGATATCTGGTATCTTCAACAAAAACAATGGATCTGGAAGACTGCAGTAGAAGGGACAACATCAGAATTATTGACGTTCCTGAACATTTGGAAAAAGACACTATCATGCAATTCTTAACTAACTTATTCCCGTTGCTAATGAAAATTGCCTTCACTCCTCAACTTCAATTCTAACGGGCTCATCGAATACGCTCAAGAACCTACACTCATACAAAGCAACCTCGTCACAGCCTTGCCTGCTGTCTTCATCATCAACATGCATGCCAAATCTTCACAGAAGCAAGGAAACATGGACCATACACCTATGAGAAAGCGCAAGTTATAATCACCAGATGTTTCAGCCCCTACTAACCTCAAGAGGAAACAACTCTTTGTACTTCATCCTAGACTGAAGAAAAGAGACATTAAATGTGGATTTCTGGAACCAGCAACCATTATCGTAACTTATCAAGGAAAAACCAAGGAATATTTTGAACCTTATGTATTAGAGTTGTTTCTTAATGACCTAGAGGACATTGTTTTAGAGATGTAACATAGGACTTCTTCCTCATGAACTGCATGTGATCCGAACAATACTTGTACCTCAGACTCAGATGATCGTGGGAGATGGGAAACTGTTACTTGTAACTAGTCTCATGGTGGTAAATTTAATTCATGGGAATGGTCACAACCTAGAGGTAAATCAAGATCACCATTGAAACTTTGAACCCAGACTATTTTCGAAATGAAAGAAAACAAAACATTTTTGTTCTATAAAGTTTGAAAATGTATCCTTTATATCCTTCTACTGCATTGTTCACCTGATTTGAGGGTTTATCACCCTTTCTTTTTCTATTTTTAGGACGCAATCTATACTCACTAAATCTTTTGCGTATTCTTTTTTTCACTACTGTTTATAATCATCTGCATTCCGTTCAGGTAACAGTGGCGGGGCCGGGGGGGGAGGGGTGGGGATGGATTTCGAGGGACGATGCAGAGGAAAAATTCAATAAATAATTATTCTTTCTTCAGCATTGTCCCTCAAAATCACCCCCATGCTGCCCCACTGCTGTTACCTGCACGGACCGTGGCTGTTTATAATGATTCGATTCATTGGTATTATGCTCAACATTATGGGGCTTATTTACAAACCCCTTGCTATGCCAGTATGTCACTTTTTCCCATATTAAAAGTGACCCACTGGTGGCGCATGGGGCTTGTAATAAAGCCCCCTATAGTCCGTCCCTATTTATATCTTCTTATTTAGGTGATGGAAGGAGTATTTAGACTTAATCTGTTTCTTTTTTAGGACTGGCGGCCTCACCTCCCCGCACTCCATGCCATCTCATATACACTCCCCCAGCAAAAAGCTTTAATAGAGTGTATACTGTTGTTCAATCACTGTGTGTTGGACATATTAATGAACTGATTCATACAGTTTCTGATTTCCCTTATCCTTCTTATATTACTTCCTTCGTTATTTACTCATTTTATTACATAATGGCATTATCAGCCTCACCCTCTTCAACTCCTATATGAGAACACTGGCAGACATCACCCATATCCACGGATTCAACTTTATCTCTTACGCCAATGACACGCAGCTCATCGGGCCCGATTCACAGAACTAATCTGAGACAAAATCCTAAACTTACTACTTTTGGTATTCACAGAAGGCATTTAGTAGTAGTAAAGTTAGGATGATTTCTTAAGTCTGTCTTAAGTCTGTATTAAGTCTGTCTTAAGTCTGTCCTAAGTCTTTCTTAAGTCAAACTTAAGTCAAACTTAAGACGAAATCCTAACTTTACTACTACTGTTGGACTTGGCCCTTCTGGCAGGTTCAGTGATTTCTGGTCTTAGCGCACTTTAGCACTGTGGCGCAGTGTAAAGTGCGTTCGCTCCCTGAGTGCGTGTGTGAGATTGGCCTGCACTCCCATAGGAATGCATGGGGGATATGTGGGTCCCTGGTAGTTCCTGATGTGTGGGGAGTGCATTGTCAAGTTTGGTATGTGCGGACTCGTGTGATTAAATGCTGTGCGATGATGTGTGTGGCGTTAATGTGTCTAGTGTGGAAGTGCCACTTCTAGAAGCTGGCATGTCTGTGTCATAAATGTGAATTGACAGTCTGGCTTGTGATTGGCTGGAGCTGGCTGGTGTGCCTGGCTCCAGGAAGTCAGGATGGGTCTGCCCCGGTGGTGAATGGAGAGATCTGCATGTTGATGGCAGGGAGGGCTGCACCTGGGACCTGAATAGGGTTGGGCCTTCTCTACACAATGCTGGCTCCGCCACCTGTGGTGCGACTGATGTACCTAGCCTGTCCTGTGAATGGGAAGAGGGGCTGAGCACAACAGAGTGCTCCAGAACCAGCCGCAACTGGTTTTCCCACCCCTGCACCCTAGAGACAAAGGGATTTGCTGTATAAAAGGCTGTGACCTCCTGTAAAATGTTCTTGTTCCTGACTTGAATCTGCCAGGGACGTGCAGCTGCTGGGGCCCAGGGGAAGGCTTGCCTCCCTGGGCCCTGGCCAGCCCCTGGATGCTCTGTCCCTGGATACCTGGAGGACTGCTGGGAGCTGTTTGTCCTTGTGCCCAGAACTTCTTGAAACTTGCTCCCTTTGTGGTTGCTCTTGCCGAGGTTTGATGTTGCCTTGGGAGCCGACGTAGGGATTCTCCCGCTGTTGGTGACTACCTGCAGGTGCCCACCCTGCGTTATGCCCGGGTTTCTAATTATTGAACAGCGCAGGCGCCCACCCTGCATCTTTGTTTTATTGAGGCATGGTCGCGGGTGCCTACCCCGCCTATTTGAGCCTTGGCGGGTGCCCACCCTTCATGCCAGCTTTGTTATTGATCCTGAGGGAGCCTACCCCTCATTGCAGCTGGGAAGTACTGGGAATACCAAAAGTAGTACGTTTAGGATTTTGTCTCAGATAAGTTCTGTGAATCAGCCCCACCATGTCCCTCACAGAAGACAGTGACACCACCGAGCTAACTTCCAGACCACCATGTCCGACATAGCCACCTAGATGAAGTCCAACTGCCTAAAACTCAGCTCGGGCAAAACAGAGGTCCTCATCTTCAAAAACAAGCTCTCCCTTTGGGACGATTCCTAGTGGCTCACCACACTTGGCCTGTCTCCCACCCCCACCGACCACGCATGCAACCTTGGAATCGTATTGTCCAGCTAATTGACCATGAAGCAGTAGATCAACTACATGTCCTCTGCCTGCTTCCACACCCTCTACATGCTCCGCAAGATTCTCAGATGGATCCCCGTCACAATCTGTAAGGCAGTCGCCCAGGCACTCGTCACCCGCGGACTCGACTACGGCAACTCACTTATGCCGGTACAACCAAACAGCTCCTAAACCACCTCCAGACCATCTATAACACAGCAGCAAGACTCATCCCCAACCTCCCCAGAAGGACAAGCATCTCTCCTGACCTCAGGGCTCTCCACTGGCTCCCCGTCCTGGAAAAATGCATCTTCCTACTCCACTCAGATGCCGACAAAGCCCTCTGCAAAACCGGACTGGCCTACATCAACAGCCGCCAGACGTCCACCAACCGGCCAGGGAGCTCTGACCCTCCACCCTCACCCTGACCCACATCCCACGCATCCATTGAGGCTGCTGTGGAGGTTGCGCCTTCTCTTACCTCACCGCCAAGTCCTGCAATGACCTCCCCCTCACCTTCACTGCTCCCCATCACTGGAAGACTTCAGGAAGAAGCTCAAGACCTGACTCTTCGACCATCATGGCCATTCGACTGAGACTCGCAGAACCCCTGTGCCTAGAGACAGCCCGGCGGGACAAGTCACACTTCACAAGACCCTCTGATTGATTGATTGATTGAATATTGTTCTTCATCTTTGCTACACGCTATCTATCACATGCACTGTTCTCATTTGAAACAGCAAAATAATTAAGTAGGGGGAACCTACTTGTAGTGTGCACTGTTCCTATGGGAAAAGAGCCCCTTTTCCAGCGATTCAGTATCAATCAAATGTTAATAATTAACATAAAAATATCCAACGTTGCACTTTCAGTTTTTTAATTTTTGTTCATTGTTCAACATGTTATACAACAATTCCTTATTGTTTGTATTGAAGAACATCAAGAGTATACAATATAACATCAATTAGTGCCCTTAAATTCTAATGAATAGCAAATCAGATACACTTTATTAACAGGAAAACCAAGGTCCATGGTAACTATGATTCCATAAAGTAAATATTCTGGAGACATGGAGCCCAATGCATTTCGGGACCTGAAGGTACCCTTCTTCAGGGGCAAAATCCTATAAAATATATACAAACATATAATCAGTTCTTATAATTGCGATATAATGTACACAGCATAGTATCACATAACAAATTGGAAACTGTTATTATGAGACATTTGAGGGGGGAAAAAACGCAGTACATTCAATAAATAACGTAATATTGTTTCAATCCAATCCAAAAAAGAGAGAGAACATACATAGCATAAATCTTCAGGTAGACTGCTATAACATGATGTCTTCCTAATCATTCATAAGTAACAAGCACCATATTTAGTACTTAACAATGCTGCACAATGCTAACCAACAGGTAAATGCTCAAATACCAATGATTATAAGCCTAATCCCTGAGGTCTTCACACCTATTTATACTGCCGTTTACGCATACCTTGTCTACTGTGTATAATTAGTGGGATGGAATCCTGTATTCAAGTTATCCTGTTCCCGGAAACGTGGTATCTATAATCAAAAGAGAAACGAAACTATTCTGTGGACTAAATGTTAAGGTGGCAAAGAGGAGGTACGTGTCAAAAAAAGGGCAAGGCGGATTTACCTAAATGCTAACAGAACTAAGCGACGGAGGTGAACTTCTGCTGCTCAACTCTGTTGATTAACATATCTGGATTTCAAAAACCAGGCCGGTATTTCTGGAAAACTGTGGTGATGATACAATGTGACAAGCTATAAATACGTGGCTGATCATCACTGAGAATCAAAATATAACGGATCAATGGCAACCAACACATACCTGCAATAGTGTGTCTGGTGTAACAACGCGAAGTACGATGTCAGTCCGGTAAGAAAAAACGAGCGTCCGATACTAGGTTAACAGCTTGACGGTTCTAAATAAATCAATGAATTGCATAAATAAAGGCGGTGCCAATACTATTTACTGTTAATCGAAAAATGAAGGATAACTTATGTAAATGTACCTTCAGTTTTAGTAACCAGAGCTAAGCTTGTTTCCGGAATGTTGAACTCGTGGTAATCCCGATCGCGAGTAGGTATTATGGTGCAGTTTCCTGAATAACAGAAATAGCCACAATATAAGAGACTCCGCTACAAATAATTTGTTTCTATTGTTGGCTGGTAAGCATTTGATTCTGGAGAGGTCTCTTAAGACAAAAGCAATTAAACTTACGGCGAAAAAACAAATGTTTACCTTGCTGGTGGAGTGTAAACCGATCTGCGATGTATGTTATCTTGTCTTATCTTATACGGAATTTGTTGAGCGCACGGTCACCCAGGGGTTTCATGGCGCTGAAGGAACCAGATGGTGGATGGTAAGTAAAGGGCAGATGGAATAGTGCTCTAACCGTACGCTTGTATGAATAGCCAGGTCTTCAATGCTCTTCTAAACTCTGTCAGCTTGGTGCAGTTACGGATAGGTAAGGGCAGTGAGTTCCAGGTTTTTGGGGCGAGGTATTGTTGACTGAGGAAAGTCAATGCCGCGCGTAAGGATACCATACATACTTTTAAAGAGTTCCTGCACCTACAGGGAATGTATGGGACATGTAGTCCTGTGTATAAGGAGGAGAGAATTGTGTTACGTACTGGATTTAAAAAAACTTTATGTGGTAGCCTGGTGTGTGCAAATGCGCAATCTTATCAATGTATATGCATCGAAATAATGAACGGAAACAGAAACCGCTTTAACTAATGTCCTAAGTAGTGTGCAATAAACCAAAATACCCGAACGAGAATGTAGATGCTATACTACATAGTGAATATATGTAGGGTCTTGTGATTGTGTATAATGCACAGATCATACGTTAATTACTTGTGAGCGAGTGTGACTAGGTACACCAAGATAACCCGTATGTGTAACTGTAGCATGGTGTGCAGATAGTAATTCCTACCTCCGCATAGTGTTATTACAAGAAAAGACCGGAAAAAATAAAAGAAGAGTAAAGATGGGAATCACCTGCTGTTTCAAAATTGTGCTAGCTTGTTATTTATATGTGTGCCAATAAACTAAGAAACTACTTAAGGCAAATTTCTGGTGCGGAAAAAGACACAAGGAATCGTGAGTCTATCCAATAAACTAGAGTACTCTTTTTTTGTAACATTTACATTTGCAAACATAACATCACAAGTGTATTCAGCAAGGTCCATCCCAGATCCTATTACTATCTAGCTTACAATAGACTCTATTATTTAAGCATGGAGAACAATAGCTTTTACAAGTTAGTTCAACAAACGTTAGAATGCAGTACAATGAAATTGACCGATAATGGCATCAATCATAAATTATACTTTGTGCAGTACAATAAAAACAACAGTTAATACCATCACTCATAAATTATTAGGAACACAACATAATACATCTCAAATGTGTTAGAGAATTTAAACATCTACCCTTACATTCGCTATGTAAATCAGACACTTGTACCCCAAATTAAAGGAAGCATCCCAGATCTATTCGATCATTTAAACCGCGGGGGATTCCTGTGCATAAAAAGTCAATCCAATATATTTCACGTTCCAGTAATTTAGTAGAATTGTCTTGCCCATCTTTTTTCGGTACTACCTCTATGATCTGAGCTCTTAGTTGTGCAATGTTATGACTATTCTCATCCCAGTGAATTGCTATCGGAGTGGCTTTCTTCTTAGCCCTGATGGTACTCTTATGCTCTGTGAGCCTAGTTTTCAACTTTCTTTCTGTTTTGCCCACATATAATTTGCCACATGGGCATTTGAGACAATAAACGACGTTAGTGGTGTTGCAGTCTGATGTGTCCTTAAGTTTAATACTTTTGCCTGTCATAGGATGGGTCAAAGTGTTTCCAACAATAATATTGTTACAATTCACACAGTTCCGGCATTTCATTGTGCCTTTGTACTCGGGATTAGTAGCGGGACACTTAGGTGACCGAATTATATCTAACATGTTGCGACCTCTAGTGTATGCAAATATTGGTTTGTCCTGAAAAATTCCATTAAATTCACTTTCATTTTGGAGAATTTCCCATCTTTTCAATATGCTCTGTTTAATTTGTCTGGCAGATGTGGAATATTTCGACACAAATATGAATGCCTTTTTCGGTGTCTTGTTGGTCGGTGACAGTAATGTTTGACGATCAATTATTGCTAATCGGTCTATACATTGGTTCAAGACCTTGGTCAGGTAGCCACGCTGTTCAAATCTCCTGTACTGGACAGGTATCTGGTTCTCAAATAATTCTTGTGTTGCACAAATTCTTTTGATTCTCAAAAGATGGGAATATGGCAAATTCGTAATTAGACTCATCGGATGGAAACTGTTATACATCAAAGTGTTATTTCTGTCAGTAGGTTTCGTGTAAATATCAGTCATAAGTTTTTTGTTGCTGCGGTCATTAGTAACTAGGACATCCAAATAGTGTACAGAATTAGAACTAATCAAATGGGTAAACTGAATTCTAGGATTCTTGGTGTTTAAATCTGCGATGAGATTTTCAAGTTCTAACTGGGTTTTTGACCATACCAGAAAAATGTCATCAATGTATCAACCATACATGACTAGACCCTGATTCCATTGATCGTTCGTGTGAATATGTTCATGCTCAAAAAGAGACATGTAGATATTTGCGTAGGCCAGAGCCCCCGAAAAACCCATACTGGTACCGGTCAGTTGTCCGAAGAATTGGTCTTGCCATTGGAAATAACTATTATGCAAACAAAAATGTAGTAGCTTCAAGATGAACAAGCTTTTCTGTTGTGAAAAGTTCATTTGTAGTAGAGCCCATTCAACCGCTTCCATTCCTTGTTGATGGTTAATGGATGTATATAGTGCTGTTACATCGATGGTACATAATGTCCAATCTTCTCGCCAATATTCTTGGATTGATTCAAGTTTAGTTAAGAAATGGGTGGTATCCTTAATGTAAGTGTACCAGGATTGTACAAATTGTTGCAAAAAGTGGTCTAGATATTTCCCAATGGGGTCGAAGATGGAACTACACCCGGACACAATCGGACGGAAAGGAGGATCTGTGGGATGTTTATGTATCTTGGGTGTCATGAAGAGTACTGGTCTTCTTGGGTTGTGTGTGGTAAGAAAAGATTTTTGTTGCTCAGTGATAATCCCGGATTGGTATGCTTCTTGCAGCAATTCAGATAGGGTCTTTTGAAGAATGCCAGTGGGATCGCTTTCAAGTGGTAATGGACATGTTCATTGACCTTCTGGTTGTAAAATTCTGTATCCATGACGACCAATGCGCCACCCTTGTCAGCTGGTTTAAGAGTGAGATGTGAATTCTGGGTGATAGATTGTATTGTGTGATAGTCATGAACCGTAAAGTTTTTTTGTTTCATTGATCTGTATCTGATCTTCGACAGATCTCTTTTGACGGATTCCTCAAAATGGTCAAGAATCTTGTGTGATGTGGGAGCCATATATTTACTTTTGGGTTTGAACTTAGTGTCTTCCAATGATTGATCTTGGTTCAACTGGCTTTCCATCACATTTTTATAGTAGTGACACAATCTTAATTTGCGCATGAATTTAAAGAATGCCACATTGGTTTCCAAAGGTGTAGTGTCATTAGTGGGTACGAAGGACATGCCTTTGTTCAAAGTCATAATTTGCTTTTTGGAAAATTCACAAGAAGAAATGTTTATGACAAGGGTAGATTCTTCCCACTGCGCAGTAACTTTCCCTCTGCCTCTCCTGGTAGAACGCTTATGGACCCTCTCGTTGTTTCGGTTGTTGGTGGAGGTGGTTGTCCTTCCGTCATGGCCTGTGCTAAAAAAGACGGTCCCGATGTGGTTTTCTCAGACGCATGTGTCGTTGGGGCTGGCATATCTGAACCAGAACCAGTTGCTGATGTTGATGGTATACTAGTTTTTGACAGAGGTTGTCTGGATGCAGAGATATCCTGATCGGTGGCAATGGACTCTTCACTAGAGTTCATGGTTTTACGTGGAGTGAAACGTCTTTTTGCATATATCTCTGCCCATGTGTAGACCTCGTTTAATTTATAATCAATGGTATCTCTACGATACTTTCTTATCTTTCCTTCCTGCAGTTCATGGTTGTACCGATCAAGTTTTGCATTAAGTTCTTCTAAAGTGGTTGCCCAAATAGTCGGGTCAAGGTTGCGCCTTCTCTTACCTCACCGCCAAGTCCTGCAATGACCTCCCCCTCACCTTCACTGCTCCCCATCACTGGAAGACTTCAGGAAGAAGCTCAAGACCTGGCTCTTCGACCATCATGGCCATTCGACTGAGACTCGCAGAACCCCTGTGCCTAGAGACAGCCCGGCGGGACAAGTCACACTTCACAAGACCCTCTGATTGATTGATTGATTGATTATTGTTCTTCATCTTTGCTACACGCTATCTATCACATGCACTGTTCTCATTTGAAACAGCTACATATTGCTTCTTTAAAAATACATGGTCTAACACATTTTATCAAGAGGAAAAAAGTACCCACTTATATTGGACAAAATAGAGCAGATATTGCAGTATTACAAGAACCCACCTTACTCCACAAGAAAGTGACAAATTAAAACAAGAATGTGTAAGTTATGTTATAAATCCAAGCATCACTCCTAATACGACATCTACTGCTTCTACACCAAAAACTAAATGAGGAGTCACCATTCTCTTCAATAAACACTTACCCTACAAGATACTGGAGAAAATCTAGAGGGAAGATATATCTTAGTCAATCTCCATATTCGCAATACTTTCCTTATAGTGGTATCAATATACGCCCAACTAATTCTAAAACTATCTTCCTATCACAACTTAGTAGCGTGTTATGATCCTTTGGATCTACCCGGGCATTATTAGGTGGAGATTGGGCTTCACACTCACCAGGGCTAGTGCTATCCACATATCAGTGCCAGTGCTGCCCACCTACAGTGCTAGTTCAGAGCTCCAGTGTTGGCACTGCCAATCTACCGGTGATGGTACTGCCCAACGACCAGTGCCAGTGATGCCCACCTACCAGTGCCAGTCCTGCACGCCTACCAGAGCTAGTTCAAAGCTCCAGTGTTGGTTCTGCCAATCTACCAGTGCCAGTGCTGCATGCCTACCAGAGCTAGTTCAAAGCTCCAGTGTTGGTTCTGCCAATCTACCAGTGGTTGTACAGCCCACCTACCAATGCCAGTGCTGCCCACCTACCAGTGCCAGCGATGTCCGGCTACTAGGGCTAGTTCTGCGCAAAAGTGCACATATACCAGTAGTGGTACTGCCCATCTACCAGTGCTGGTGCTGCCTAGTGGTGGTATTGCCCACCTAGGAGTGCTGATGCTGCCCACCTACCAGTGCTTCCCATTTACCAATGCCAGTGCTGCCCGTCTACCAGTGCTACCAGAGTTAGAGCTGCCTGCCACCCAGAGTTAGAGCTGCCTGCTTACCAGTTTTAGTGCTGCACACTACTGTTGGTGCTGCCAACTGTCAGTGCCGCCCACCTACTAGTGTAGGTGCTGGCCATCTAGCAGTGCTGGAGCTGCTCTGCTACTCTTGCTAGTACTGCCCACCTATTAGTGCTGCCCATCTACCAGTGCCAGTGATGCCCAGTGGTAGTACTGCCCACCTACCACTGCTAGTGCTGCACACCTGCCAGGGCTAGTGCTGTCCACATATCAGTGCCAGTGCTGCCCGCCTACCAGTGCTAGTTCTGAGCTCCAGTGTTGGTACTGCCCACTTACGAGCGTTGATGCAGGCCACCTACCAGTGCCAGTGCTGTCCGTCTACCAGTGCCAGTGCTGCCCGTCTACCAGTGCCAGTGCTACCCGTCTACCAGTGCCAGTGCTGCACGCCTAACAGGGCTAGTTCTGCACGAAAAGTGCCCATATACCAGTGGTGATACCGCCCATCTACCAGTGTTTGTGCTGCACACTGACCAGTGTTGGTGCTGCACAGCTGCCAGTGCTGATGATGAACAGAAAAATCGATGCTTCATGAAACGCAGAGGGGTGAGGTCATGGCAGTGCGACCTCCTATACAGGCAGCACATAGGTAAAGTGCATACTTCATGTGATACATTCATCCATGCAGTGACGTAATATCCATCAATTTAATATCTGCAACTGCTTCAGAAATGCTTCTTGCCTCAAACCGCTAGCCTAGAGGCATTTCCAACCAGCACTTGCAGTGTCGAGCGAAGGGGCATTATTGAACTGATAAACGCCCGCGTTGCACCCTGCAGAGTGATAAGAAGCAGGAACTCAAAATAGTTAAATTCGACAATGTTGAATATCTGACATGAATGCCCTGGAGTTAATGTGGCAGCTGACGTCCTCAGTGTGTGATAAGAGAAGTCGAAAACGGGAATATTTGTGAGCTCAGGATACTTTTTTCACTCTGAAAATGTCTTCTTTCATCCCCCAACCTACTTCAAAATGGCCGCCCACTCGTTACCCAGAATGCCTGAATCTTTGTGAATGGATTATCCGGTAATGAGTCTCTGTGTATGAGGTGGGAGGTGGGAGGTGGGGCTGCAGGTATTGTGCGAGTGTTGTTGGCAGACATGGATAGCTTTTGGAGAGAGCTAACTTCAAAGAACAACCCCTAACAATGAAAGGGAAATGGTTGTGTTATATTCATCACCACCCAGAGAAGAAAGGCGCACGTGCTCACTCAGCGGGACTCTCTCTCCTGCCTTCTTTGTGTCACAAGACAAAAGAGCTGATGAAGGTGTCCATAGTCCTTCTCTTCAATGGACAGGAGCACTCTCTTTGTGACAGCGGTCCAGCGAATCGCAGTGAATCATTCGCTACGCGCCCGGACCCTTCTCATCCCCCCCGTTGATGAATGCTGAGGGGTCGAACAAGCTTCATCTCATAGATCCTCTGTACTTCACTCTGCGACTGATCCTCCCTTACCTACAAGTTTTTGTGAGTCGTGATGAGCTGAGGCGGCACCGGCAGGAGGAGGTGGCGACGGCAGGAGGAGAAGGAGACGGGCTTTGCTAAAAGAGGCCGTATCGATCTAAGGAGGTTCTCATGTCCAAGACAAAGCTCCAAGCAGCGAAGGCTGGAGGGAGAGATTGTGAGAAACCCGCAATTATATAAAAAAAATCTGTTTGTTGCAGCTTGAGTCAACCTTGGCCCGTTACGCGTGCCAACACCTTTAACAACAGTTTTTTTGTACGTTGACGTAGAGATAGCCTCTCTGAGAATTGGGTGGCAAGAGATATAGATTAGGACCACATAATGTATTTATTTATTTATTTGCGAAGTTTTGTATAGCGCTAGCCTGACCGGAGGGTATCAGAACGCTTCACAACAAATGCACAGCAGAACAACACTAGCAGTACATATTACAATAAAGCGAGCAAAAGAGAGCAGAACGAATTGCAGTACAGTGAGACAATCCGGATGAGAGTCGTAGTAAACAAGATGTTGAGGAGTTCCATTACAAGGACTTGTTATCCCACAACTGAGGGGGGTTTAGTGTCATTTTCAGCACTCCAACTGATCCTATATAATAGCTAGCGATAGATCGAGGAAAAGGATTTTTAGCTGGCTTTTTTAATTTAGCCTAGGAGGGAATAGTTCTGATGTGGGGGGGCGATAGAGTACCATATTTTGGGCGCATTGCCGGCAAAGGATCTGGCCGTGGTTTTTTGTTTTCGTGGTTTTAGCGGGATAAGAAGTAAGATATTGGAGCTTCTAAGGTTCCTGTTCTGACCTGCTTTTTTGAGTTTGGATGCCAGATATTGGGGTTTGCCTGTGTGGAGGGCTTTGTGGGTGAGGCAGGCTGTTCTGAAGTTCGCCCGCATTTCTATTGGAAGCCACTTGAGTTCTTTGAGTGCAGGAGAGATGTGGTCAAATTTCTTTATTCCAGTGACCATTCTGGCAGCAGTATTGAGGGTTGTTTTCAGCAGAGCAAGGTGTGTTTTTGCTATTCCAGAGAGGACTGCGTTTCCATAATCCATTCTTGACAGCACCAATGCTGGCTTGTTTGAGATCCTTGGGTGGAATGAAATCTTTTATTTTGTTTAGTAGCTTCAGGTTAAGGAAGGCGCTCTTAGCCGAAATCTTAATGTGTTTGGTCATGTCCAGTTTTGAGTCTAGCTGATGCCTAATGATTTAACAGAATTGGCCAAGGTGTGAACGCATCAATCTCTTTTAGCCACTCGGCCACTTGTGGGTTCTCTTCTTTGTTCGAGATGAAGAGCAGTTCGGTTTTGTCCGGGTTCAGTTTTAAGTGGTTGGTTGACTGCCAGCGTTGCACTTCTCTTAGTGTTTCATTGAGTCTTTGGATGTCTTTGGCAGAGGAGATTTCCAGGTAGATTTGGGTGTCATCAGCATATCGGTGAAAAGGGATGTTCACTTTTCTGAGTAAGGTGGCAAGGGGTTCCATGTAAATGTTAAAGAGTAGAGGGGAGAGCACTGGTCATTGGGGGACTCCCTCCAGACTGGTTGAAGGTCGGAATCGAAGCATCTGATTTTGATTCTCTGGGAGCGGTTGAGTAGGAATGAAGAGAACCATTTGAGGACCATTTCGTTTAAACCGGCCCTTTCTTCGAGAGCTTTGAGGAGAAGTTTGTGGTCAACTGTGTCGAATGCTGCAGATAGGTCTAGGAGAATGAGAAGGCAGGATTGGTCTGAGTCCAGTGATTTGTGAATATCATCAATTATGTTGAGGATTGCGGTTTCTGTGCTGCATCCTTTCCTGAATCCCGACTGAGGGTAAATTCTAATTGTCTTCACAGAGACCTTCCCAGTACCCTCCAAAAAGGTCCCTTATGGACTGCAGATACTGAAGTTCAAGATGACCAAGTAGACCCTAGTTCTCTCAGGAACAAGGAACACACACACAACACAACTCACTGATTGTGGAGTTTTCAATCTCCTTTTATTCCCTTGTTCGATCCGGGATAGACCTCTCTCCCCCCCTTCTCCACTGGCTGCCCTTTTAATCCTTCAGGCTCTTTTTTTGCATTTAGCATTTTCCTTATATGGAAAAGACCACAATTTTGCCTGCTTTTTTACTGGAAAGCTCCTAAACAACATTTCAGACCTCTCAGGAGCTAAAAGAGCGCATGGGAAAAAGGGGCCTTCAGTATGAGGAACGTGAGCTGAGGCGTAGACCTCAAAGCCACTGACGATTGGCCGCGGAGTGCTGTGCTGCAGCAACTGAGGGGAGGCTTTGGGCACAGGCAGTAGACCCCATTACAGGATCATTCCCTGATTTTTGGATGAAGGGATAATAATGCATTAGAAGATTCTACTACGATAGAGAATCCACAGGCGGAATTACCTCGACCATAGAGCTATCGCTACAGAAGAACTTCCACCAGAGGGTCTGTGAGAATGTCCCCCAACCTACTTCAAAATGGCTGCCCATTCATTACCCAGAATGCCTGAATTTTTGTGAATGGATTATCCTGCGATGAGTCTCTGCGGATGATGTGGGAGGTGAGACTGGCGGTATTGTACAAGTGTTGTTGGCAGACATGGATTGCTTTTGGAGAGAGCTAACTTCAAAGAACAACCCCTAACAATGAAAGGGAAATGGTTGTGTTATATTCACCACCCTGAGAATAAAGGTGCACATGATCACTCAGCGGGACTCTCTCTCCTGCCTTCTTTGTGCCATTAGACAAAAGAGCTGATGAAGGTGTCCATAGTCCTTCTCTTCAATGGACAGGAGGACTCTCTTTGTGACAGCGGTCCAGCGAATCGCAGTGAATCATTCGAAACGCGCCTGGACCTTTTTCATCCCCCCGTTGATGAAAGCTGAGGGTTCGAACAAGCTTCGTGCTCAAGGCCTCTTCATCTCATAGATCCTCTGTACTTCCCTCTGCGACTGATCCTCCATTACCTTCAAGTTTTTGTGAGACGAAATGAGCTGATGTGGCACCGGCAGGAGGAGAAGGAGACGGGCTTTGCTGAAAGAGTCCGTGTAGAACTAAGGAGGTTCTTATGTCCAAGACAAGGCTCCAGGCAGCGAAGGCTGGAGGGAGATATTGTTAGAAATGCGCAACTATATAAAAAAATCTGTTTGTTGCAGCTTGAGCCAACCTTGGCCCGTTGAGTGTTCCAACCCCTTCAACAACAGTTTTTTTGCACGTAGACGTAGATATAGCCTCACTGAGAATTGGGTGGCAAGAGATATAGATTAGCACCTGTCTGTCCCTACTTTGAGCTTTGCGTAAGATACTTCCATTTCTGCCTACTGCTACTAGATCTCAAGTGGTTCAGAGCATTGTCTTAAGCAGAATAGACCAATGCAATGCACTGCTTTTGGGTGCCTCAGCCTCTCTGACCAAGAAACTACAGAGAGTACAGACAATGGCGGCTAAGTTGGCACTAAACCGACCACGGGGAGCCTCGACCTCTTTGGCTCTTAACCCCTCCCACGCTCATGACGAGCCACGGTTCTCGTGTGCTCATGACTAGCTGAGCTCGTCATGACCGTTAGAACGCTCAGGTGCGGGGCTAATTCCCCTGCTGTGCTGGGCGTTCTTAGGAACAGGTGTGGTCATGACGAGCTCAGCTCGTCATGAGCACACGAGAAACGTGGCTCATGACGAGTTCAGCTCGTCATGAGCACCGGGGCGTTGTGCGCGCCCCTCTCCCCCAGCACAGTGGGGGGAAACAGCCCGCAGCCAAGGGGTTAAGGATCTCCACTGGCTGCCTGTTGTACAAAGAGTACACTTTACGGCACTTTGTATTGTCTATAGGGCAGTACACAAAATCAGACCTAAGGTACTTCAAAAGAAATGTATATGGTACTCGCCTGTTAGATCCGTACGCTCATCCTCTGCATATTTGGTCTGTGTTCCCCATGTTAAGAAAGTGCAAATGGGAGGCAGATCCTTTAGCTTCATAGCACCTAGACTATGGAATGCACTTCCCCTGGAGCTTAGACAATTGAACACCTTGTCCTGCTTCAGGAAGGAACTGAAAACCAGACTAGTCCCTAGAGAGTAGACCGTGCCTATCTCTGCCTGTTACTTGCTGTTCGGTAATCTAAGCGCCAGGATACCCTTTGGGTGACAGCCACGCTATACAAGTGCACCTTACATTACACCTTACATTACATTACATTACAATGCTGCAGTAAAGGGATTTATTCTGTTATTGGTGAAAACCCTTTGGGTAAATTCTAATTGTCTTCACAGGGACCTTCCCAGGGCCCTCCAGAAAGGTCCCTTATGGACCGCAGATACAGAAGTTCAAGATGACCAAGTAGACCCTCGGAACAAGGAACACACACAACACAACTCACCGATTGTGGAGTTTTTACACCTCCTTTTATTCCCTTGTTGAATACGGGATCTACCTCTCTCCACCCCTTCTCCGCTGGCTGGCCCTTTTAATCCTTCAGGCTTTTTTTTTTGCATTTAGCGTTCTCCTTATATGGAAAAGGCCACAATTCTGCCTAGTTTTTTTAACTGGTAAGCTCCTAAACAACATTTCAGACCTCTCAGGAGGTAAAAGAGCACATGGGAAAAAGGGGCCTTCAGTATGAGGAACGTGGGCTCAGGCGTAGACCTCAAAGCCATTGACGATTGGCCGGGAGTGCTGTTCTGCAGTAACTATGGTCAGGCTTCGGGCACAGGCAGTAGCCCCGTTGAAGGATCATTCCCTGATTTTGGAGGAAGAGATATTCATGCATTGGAAGATTCTACTACGATGGAAACTCCACAGGCGGAATTAACTTGACCATAGAGCTATCGCTACTGAAGAACTTCCACCAGAAAGTCCTCACTGGGGTACCTTGCTGGGGAGAATTGGGCTCTTCCTCCACAAATCAGAAGATTTGCTGTTACCAAAGTCTCATTGGTTGCTCCCCGGCCCATCTATTAGCTATTCCAGTGCTCTCACGCAACCGCAGCCGCCTCCGTCCCTTATTCTGCTTTATTATTTTCACTCACTTCTGAGGAAGGGCATACCATATGGAGAGTACCTAGGTGGAATTTCCTCTTCAAGAGGGATAATGTGGTGGAGGAAATCCCTGACGTGGACTCTCCTCTAAATGAGGCACTTGGAATGTGTGTCTGGGAGGACGAGGAATAGGAGCTTGACTGGTTGGTGGTCCCAGCATACACCGATTGGTGCAGTCTAATGATTCCCTCTTAAGTGATTGCAGCATGGATGGAGTAAGGATTGTTAAGAGTTTCTAGGAGGATATGTAGGGGAGGGGAACCTGGTTCAAGCTTTCTCTGTGCTTATGGACAGTTGTGTTTCCTGTCCTCTACTAACTGCACTTTTTATATGCTGTGATTTATTTCTTATTAGCAGGTGTGAATTGTTCTTTTTCTGACTAATGTTGTGGACAGTTTTTTATATTAATTTGTTATATATTCAGCTTTGCGGCTTCTCTGATGGGTCAGCTCAGGTGTTGCTGAGAGTGTGTAAGTGTGTAAGTAAATGTTATTTGGACTTTGAGGAGTTTGTCAAGTGAAGGTATTGGTAAAGGGTGGGCAGTTGTTCTATTTCACTACGCCATTTTAGGGGTGAGGGATAGTGAGCAAATGAATAAGTGACTGACCTTCGGTAACGCTCTTTCTGGTGGATACACTAACTGCAAGTTCTACACCATGTGAATCTCCTAGGCACCAGACCAGATGTTGAAAAAGCTTGTAATAACTCTTTCAAGCCAGCAGGTGGCATCATTGTCTCCTGTTGGCAGAGAAGCTTTAAGGCATGGACAAGTGGATTATTGCCTAGGGCCCCCACCTTCGAAAGGGCATAAAAATTAGTGTTCTTATTGTAAATAATCAGCTGAGCATTCTTCGTTCGAATTTTCTAGATCTTCCTTGATAGATAAGAAGAAATACTGTATTCCCCTATATGTACTAGCGCCATTTTTTAGTTAATCTGAGCCAGTAGAATTGATGTATTTAGATGTTGGCACTATTTTGATAATGGGGATTACACTGTATTTCAGGATTAATTTCTGTCACCAGTTATACATGTCCAATAACACCACTTAAGGAGATGCAATATTTGTTATATGAAGGGACCTTTGATTTCAATAATAGTAATCAAATGTATGTTCCACTTGTTCCTAGCCCTGATGAAGTCCATAAGCTGTCTACCGGGACGAAACACGTGTTGGCATGGCAAAGACAATGAACAATATATTATGAAAATACTGGTACTGAGTGACTGAAAGAAAATGAAGAAATAAAGAAGACTTATTTGAAAATATTTTCTACTGTTATTGAATTGAAGCGTATTCTTTGGTTGATTGATCCTTATACATATTGCTAGTATTGCTCAGGTGGAGAATTTTGCAAGTATAACAGGAAATCAGACACCGTAGTGGCTGACGGTGGTTGGGACTTCCGGTTTCGCGAGGGAAGTCCCGCGCCAGCCGCCGGCACCAGGAAGAGGAGAGAGGAGGTCTGCGAATGCCAAGCAGGGCTCCAGTGTCCCAGTGAGAGCCCTGCGTGTGAGGAGTGCAGCGTAGTGAGAGGGGCACCCGTGACCTGTGGGGAGCCCCAGAACCAGGAGGAGGAGCGGGGGTGACCAGCTGGCGGGAGGCTGCCCGTGGTAGCATGGCTGGTCAGCGGGGCTCCCAAGTCCAGAGGGAGAGCCCCGCATGTGGTGCAGAGTTTCTCCAGCCGGCAGGAGCCTTGCGGGCCCCACCATGAAGTCCCGGTCCCAGAAGGGGGACCGGCCAAAGAACAGGTGAAGGAGTCCTGCCCCCAGAGCTGGGGAGTGGGGGCTCGAGAGGGTCCGTGCTTTTCCCTGTAATGAGGCCAGTTCCCTAAGCAGACCCACCATTGCGGGCCGCCCCCACGTGGCCCCATTTGTTTTAAAGTCCCTGTGTGGGGGCTTGGAGGCACCATATGGTTATCGCTGCAGCGTTGGGGGCACGTGTTTTTTTTGCTATTGGCCTCATGATTTCAGAGCCAGATGGCTCCAACGAGGCAGACAGGTGTTGTTGAAAGAGCCTGTGCGTGGCTCTAGCAATGGGCTAACCAGAGGGAAGGGGCCCCTGTGCAGGTCCCCCAGGCACAGTGATGCCAGTTCATTATGGGCATGTTTATTTTCAGAGCCAGATTGGTCCAACGCTCGCCCTTGGGGCATAATTGTTTTCCTGAGCCCCGTGGCTCCCACGTTTGGGAGCACGTTTCTTTCTAGAGCCTAGGTGACTCCAACGATGGCATAACTGAGTTAAGAGGGCCCAGAGGGGTCCAGGCTTTCCCCCTGTTGTGTGGCCCCCATTCCCAGCTGACCCGCTTGCGAGAGGGCAGTTGCAACGTTCTTGGGCACACAAGGTGCCAGGCCTTCCCCAGCTGCACAGCGATTAGTGCCAGCTGCATCGTTTAGGCCCCATGTGATGGTTCTCAGCTGCCCAGCAAGTAGTGGACAGCTGCAACATTTAGGTTTGCGCAGATGGCGCACCCCTGACTGGCGCTGCCTTGGCAGCGCACCCTGACATTCTGGACACAGGGCATTTGAGCCCCTTTGCAGATGGCCAGTTGGCCAGGGGGACTGGTAGAGGTATAGGGCGCAGGCCTAATGTGATTATGCGCAAAAGTGATGTGGTGCTAGGAAATGTATTGTGTATAGTATGTTTTGCGCACCCTGTATCTGATATCTGTAAACTGTGGTTTATGATTATGAGGTAATTTTGCATTTCCTGTGGTTATGCTATTGAGATTAAGTTTCACTGTGTGGGGTACGCCTCTAATGTGAGTTATACTTAGGAGGTAGGGTCTAATGTGTTTAGGCTAGTCAGGAGATTGCATAATGTGTTTATGCTGGTGAGGTTGGCACAGAATGTAATTCGCGCCTGATGTGACTGTGCATAATGTAAGTTATGTTACAGGTTGAGATGGAGTACAGTGATTACCAGTGGTTACTGGTTGTACGTTTATGATCTATGTTACTTTTACCAAGTTCGCTTTGTGATGGTTCTGAAAGTGGCCCATGTGGCCCTGTCCTGTGTAAATAATCCCTTGTGAATATTGCCGTGCCAGTTGGCACAGTGTATGTTATGAGTTTACAATTCTAATGTGTTATGAGAATACAAAGGCTATTTTTATAACCTTGTGTGGAGTTCCTTTTGTAGTCTGCCTGGGATGTTGTTGCTGTGTGCGTGCGCAAATGCTTTACACATTGCCTCCGGGATAAACCTGACTGCTCATGCCAAGCTGCCAAGGGGGTGAGCAGGGGTTATCTTTGGCGTGTAACTCCCTTGCCCTGACTAGAGAGGTGGTTTATGCCTGGCTTTGGCGCAAGCCTTAGCCAACCGGAAATCCCATTTCTAACAACATCTGAGAAAAAGGGGTTCAAAATGGTTCCTCCTGAAATCCAGTTACCTTATTAGATCTATTGAAGGTTTATGCTGTGTGTCAGTCAATGGCATCAAGTCCTTAGATAAGCTGTGCAGGAAAACACTGTAGTGCAGATGTGTGGATCTTCTTCAGGGGGAAACGGCCCTAACAACGAAGGCTCAGCCATGCGGGCTATTTCCCCACAAGCTGCACCGCGGTTGCCTTAGCCACGCATATGCCTTATCCAAGCATATGCGTGGTTACGGCAATGCGCGGTCTGCTTGCCAAGCCGATGGGCAGGGCAGGAAGACAGAAAGAAGAAGAAGGATTGGGAATAGGGAGAGGACACAGTGAGGTAAGTGGGGCTGGGGCCGGGTCTAGGGAGACTGGGCGGCACTTTTTCAGGGTGGGTAAGGTTTTAGGACTCAGTAGGCGGATGGGGTCGGGTTGTTTGTAGGGCAGGAAGTAGTTTTTAGGGCTCATGGTCGGGGGGTGGGGTAGGGGTAGTTAGCAGGTGTAGGAGCCAGTTTTTGGAAATAGCAATCCCAAGGAGTATGTCCACTGGGGATAGCATTCCCAAGGAATGAGACGACTGGGAATAGCAATCCCAAGTAGCAAGATGACTGGGGATAGCAATTCCAAGGAGCGAGCCCACTGGAGATAGCAATCCCAAGAGCGAGCCGACTGGGGAGAGCAATCCCAAAGGTCGAGCCCAACGGGGATAGCAATCTCAAGGAGCGAGCCCACTGGGATAGCAATCCCAAAGAGCAAGCCGACTGGGGATAACAATCCCAAGGAGTGAGCTGACTGGGGATAGCATTCCCAAGGAGCGAGCCGACTGGGGATAACAATCCCAAGGAGCGTGCCCACTGGGGATAGCAATCCCAAGGAGAGACCGATTGGGGATAGCAATCCCAAGGAGCAAGCTGCTGTGGATAACAATCCCAAGGAGTGAGCTGACTGGAGATAGCAATCTCAAGGAGCGAGCCAGCTGGGGATAACAATCCCAAGGAGCGTGCCCACTGGGGATAGCAATCCCAAGGAGAGACCGATTGGGGATAGCAATCCCAAGGAGCAAGCTGGCTGTGGATAACAATCCCAAGGAGTGAGCTGACTGGAGATAGCAATCTCAAGGAGCGAGCCAGCTGGGGATAGCAATCCCAAAGAGAGAGCCGACTGGGCATAACAATCCCAAGGTGCAAGCTGACTGGGGACAGCAATCCCAAGGAGCCAGACTACTGGGGATAACAATCCCAAGGAGTGTGCTGACTGGACATAACAATCCCAAGGAGGGAGCCAACTGGGGATAACAATCCCAAGGGGCGAGATGACTGGGGATATCAACCTCAAGGAGCGAGCTGACTGGGGATAACAATGCCAAGGAGCGAGACGACTGTGGATAGAAATCCCATGAGCAAGTCCACTGGGAATAACAATCCCAAGGGATGAGCCCACTGGGGATAGCAAACCTAAGGAGCCAGACTACTGGGGATAACAATCCCAAGGAACGAGCTGACTGGGGATAGCAAAACCAATGAGTGAGCCGACTGGTAATGAAAATCCCAAGAAGCGAGCTGACTGGGCATAACAATCCCAAGGATCAGCCTACTGGGGATAACAATGCCAAGGAGTGAGCTGACTGGGGATAGCTATCCCAAGGAGTGAGCTGACTGGGGATAGCTATCCCAAGGAGTGAGCCCACTGGGGATAGCTATCCCAAGGAGGAAGCCTACAGGGGATAGCAATCCCAAGGATTGAGGCACAGTCCTGCTGTTTTTGTAACTCTCTATGTCTACACTGGCCTTCTCTTCAAAAGGTTTGCTCCCCTTCATCCATACTAATATTATAAAGAGAGAGCCCAAACCTTTGAGGCGGGTAATCTCAGTAACCACAGCACCAATCACAACACCCAATACAGCGTTGGAAAGGGCAGTTGCAGCAGAAGGACATAGGCTATGCAGACGGCCACCATATATATATTTTTTTGTTGCAGAGTTTTATATAGCGCGAACTTGACCCAAACTGAATCAGGTATCAGAGCGCTTTACATAGCACCGGTTATGTTACATGAGGACACACATTCCTTTTTGTTAAGCACGGGGAGATTAAGTGATTTGCCCAGAATCACAGGATGTTTGGCGTCGTTACCAAGACTCGAACCCAGATCCCCAGGTCCGAGGTCGAGCGCCTTAGCTGTTAGGCCAACTCCTCTATACATTTAAAAGGTAAAAGAACCGTGCCAGCAAAGTAGTCCCTTGTGGGCGTGTCTGCGTTGTGCTGTGGGCGTGGGCTGGGGGCGTGACTAACGCTGGGGGCGTGAGGTACGGCCATCACATCGTGGGCTGTGGGCGTGTGCTGGGGGCGTGACAAACGCTGGGGGCGTGTGTCCACCCTTCATGCCATGTGAGTTGTACATAAAAGTGCCAATTACGTTGCTGCGCAGCATCAAGGGGCACGCTAGGGGCATGAGAAACGCTGGGGGCGTGTGTCCGGCCTTCATGCCATGTGAACGCAATTGCGCCGCATCAAGGGGCACACTGGGGGCGTGAGAAACGCTGGGGGCGTGTGCTATGTTCCGCCCTTCATGCCATGTGGGTCGCACATTAATCAGAAGATCGTCTGCTGTGGCCGTGTCCTGGGGGCGTGACAAACGCGTTCACCTGGAGGCCTGGTAAGTAACGTTACTGCAGCCTCTCCTGCGCGCTGTTACTGAAATTACACTCGCCTGCTACCATCAACCAGGGCTCTAGCCGGACTCAGGTGGCAGATCAGTACACTAATTTCACGCACCTGATAACATCAACCAGGGCTGCAGCTGGGCCTCAAGCGACAGAACACGCGCCTGCTAACATCAAACAGGCCTGCATCTGGGCCTCAAGCGGTGGAACACGCAAATGAGCGTGTCTGCGGGGAAAATTACTGCAGCCTCTCCTACTCGCTGTCACTCAACTCTCTCATTAAACGGATTTACCTGCCGCTGATAACTCTCTCATTCAACGACATTACACGCGCCTGCTAACATCAACCAGGGCTGTAGCCGGGCTCAGGCAGCGGATCACTACACCAATTACACGCGCCTGCTAACATCAACCAGGGCTGCAGCTGGGCCTTCTCCGTCCCTATTCTAATGAAACAAAAAAATTTGTCTACCGCGAGATTTTAAAATAAATTGCCCTTGCCAAATACACACATTACGCACATTCTATTTCATACCCGGACAACGTCGGGACGGGCTGCTAGTTTGGTATATTTGGAAATCCAGTGGAGTGCAACAAGGTGAGTGGTCTCATAAAGACACAGGAGCCCATTGCATGAGAACTGGGGGCTTCATCTACAAGCCCATTGTGCCGCTGGTGCATCATTTTCTTTGACGCACAGGCGGCACAGTGTGCCTGCCCATATTCACAAAAACATGTTAAGTTACCCTACATGACATTTCATGGCCTTGCATATATGGGCCTCTTTCATGCATTACTCTGCATTAAAGGGGTGTTCCATGAGTGTTGCTGTGGGTGTTCCCATGCAACATCCAAGGAACCGGACACATTCCCAGATCTACAAAGTGTCGTAAACATGGAAATGTGTCAGAATGTGCATAGAGGAGAAATACGTTCTCTTCACTTTTTTGCTTTATGTGTACTGCATGCTGCAGCACACATAGAAGGAGCAAAGCAGCTTTAATGATTGTTTATGTGCAGGAAGGTGTACCTTCCTGCACATAAACAATATTCCCTGCTATGCAGGCACTCTTGCACCATGACGCAAGGGTGTCTGTGTTGCCGTACGCCTGCTATTTGTGCACTAGTGCAGGGGAGAAGGACAGGAATGCACTGCACCTTGCAGATACGGCACATTCCTACCCTTGTATTTTGATGCACGGCAGCGCAGCAGGAAGGCTTGCTGCGCTGCGTGCATCAAAATATCATAAATGAGGCCCTGGATCTTCGGTGCCCAGGCCAGAACGTAAAATGTCTTTAGCTGAACCTTGTCCATCTTGGACTCTTTGTGCAAAGGCATTACAAAGGTCTTCAGGAAGTGCCGAAAGAACCTCACACAACATGTCCGACAGGATGTGACTGTAGTGACCAAGTAGGTAGATGATATTCAAAGAAGGGAGTTATAGACTGACTTCAGAAAAAATACTTCTTTCCATAGTCAATTCTATTACATTCCCTCTCCAAATGAGTTAGAGTTCACCCTGGAGCCTTAACCTACAAGGCCCTTGGGATTGCGATGCTCCCTCAAACTCTTAGGGTCTGCAGGAGCTGGCGTATGATGCCCAGCAATGTGCGATTCACCGCTAGTGTAGAAAACAGTTTAGACTAGGAGGCGACAATCAGGTTAACCAGAACCTGGTTAAATAGCGAGAGAAACTCCAAAGGAGAAGGCTCAGGTTGCAAAATCTTGGTAAGATGCATCTTCATTTCCTCATTCAGCTAGGGTCAGTTGTGGCCCTTCAGCTTCCCTCCGAACCACAACTGCGGAAGAAGATGGCATTTGTCACTTTCGCACATTGGTCAAAGATCAAGGAAAGATTCAGGAGAGGTGTCTAGACCACTGGCATTCAGTAGATCAAGTTATAACCCAGCACCACAATGATGAGGGGATAGTACGTTATCTGCCCCCTCATCGTCATCATGTTGGGTAGGATGAAGGCCTGGTATGACATCAGAGTCAGACCCAAAAATACCCTTCGTCCTCCTGAAATATTGCTGGCGTAGGAGAGGGGCTGGTGCGGAGTCATCCTCCCAACACGGTTGGGATTGTTAATTGAGACATGAGTAGAACCTTAGACGAGGAAGGATCTAAATCGGCAGATCCGTCTTCGGGGTGTGGAGAAAAGAGGAACTGACATCAGCGCATAGTTTCATCATGTACGAAGATGGGACCCAATCATGGCGGAGGAAGATGGCGCCACCTGCTGCCACACAGGAGCTATCGCAGAAGTGTCTGTGTACAGCCTGGCAGATCACAGATTCACAAGGTTCGGAATCTATGGTGAGAAGTATGCGTCAGAAAAGCTCTTTTTGATCAGTAGGTTGGTAGCAGGACAATAAAAACAAATAGGTAGTAATGGGTGGACTGGTGATCAGGAAGAGCAAGTAGAGAGCCCTCTTAATGTAGGAAATAGGCTGCAAAGGGGGGGTAGCTTGTGGTCAAATGGATGGAAGCTTGAAGAATTGGGGAGGTTGGCCAAATTCTGTTAGCCAGAAAATAGTTAAAGTTAAAGTAGTTTATTGTATAGAAAATTAATCAATTACAATAAAAGCATTACACATACGTAACTTGTTGAACATTTAAGAGCAACTTATTAAAATGCAACAAAGAAGTATTTAATACAAATGAGATTGAAACTCCAGTGAGAAATCATCAAAAGGCATGGTGGTTCATAAAGCTTTCATCCACTTCCCGATGATGTGATAGTCCTTAGAGGGGAAGTGATACTTCCCAGCTTGTTGCACCGTCCTGATGTTTGCTGCAGTAAATGATGGTCGCAGATACTCCTGCTTAGATCCAGGGAAAAGGGACAAATGCATACGGTTTGCTGAATGGACTCACCATGATAGCCGCATAGTCTGTACTTACTTGAGGGTAGGCAATGTGTGCTCCAAGAGTAATATGTTTCTGCATCACACATAAAAAAGGAAAACGCTTCTCAGGATGTTTTTTGTGCAGGTAGGGTCCCCTTACTGCACAAAAACAATCCTACCTACAACAAAGCGACCCTTGCACCTTGGTGCAAGGGTGCCAGCGTTTGGGCGAGGCAGCTGAAACGGCGTCAGCACAGGGAAAAAAACAAGAATGCAACGTATTGGATAAATACAGCGCATTCCTACCCTTCTCTTGTGATGCAGGCATTCCTTTTTTTAAGTTTAAAGTTTTTTGGAAAGAAAATTATAGCATACATGAGGAGAAAATAGTATTCATTATAGAACAAAAAGTACACGGTAATTAAAGGAAGGGGGAGTGAAGGGAGAGGGGAGGAGAAAGGAGGGGGGTATCATAATAAACAGTATGACATAAGAAAATTACCTGAATTATAAAATCTATTACATCAATAAGAAAACATTAATGAACAAACTATAATGTATAAATTCCAAAATTGTGAAAAATTGAAAATGCAAAGGGAGTAATAACAAAAGGCATGTCTGAAAATAAAAAGAAAAAGACAACGGCAGAATTATGGAGGTTTCCAAACTTCATCAGGGGTGGAAACCAAGGTGGCTGAAGATAAAGCTATGTCCGTTAGGTAGGTGGAAAGAGGGAGCCATAAAAGATCCCTTTTAATGGACAGAGATATAGGAGAGACATTGCTCGTGTCTAATCTGTGATGAAAAAAAACAGCATTCGACCAAGTAACTTTATCAGCTTGTTTCCAATTTGAGGTTATTAAATGAAGGGCTATTGCTAATAACAAGTCATTCAAAGAGGGATTGGGAGTCGACTGGGGCTAGGAAGGCAACAGGGAGCCTAAAAAGATTGTGGAAATAGAAAAGGGGATTCGGGTGTTAAAGATTTTATTAATTTGGGACCAGACTAATTGCCAAAAACAAGAAAGAGAGGGACAATCAAAAATCATATGTTTTAGATCGGCTGAGGGACCTTTACATGACCAGCAATCTGAGGAAAAATCAGTGGAAAAAGAGGCCAATTTGACTGGAGTGAACAGGAAGCGTTTGTAGATAAAGTAAAGAGTCTGATGCTGGCATTCCTGATTTGTAGAGAAGAAGCTGTTGATTGTATAGTCTGTGGCCTTGTATTTGTATTTGTATTTGTATTTGTGAGTATTTATTAAGCGCAGCCTATCGCTCCGGAAGGAGCATCTTGGCGCTGATCTTGGCGCTTGTTGAAGTGTAAACTGAACAAGTCAATCAGTCTGCTGTTCATCGTCAAAGCCTTTTGTATGAGCGTCTTATGTTCTGAGGTGCATCTTCATAAGAGCGGAAGGTGGTTGTTGGTGACAGCCTCTTTATAGCTATTAGTTGCACTTCAGTATTATTTCCAACTCTTCCCTTTAATTCATAAAATATTAATCTCGTTAGGGGATTTGCATTTTCTGAATTGCATTTGTAAACATAGGGCCAAATTCATGACCCAGTTTGTGTCCCTCTTGCACCACGTAAACCCTAAACCAGATGATTGAAGTCATGCAAAACCACTATGCGTGGCTTTGATTGGCTCTGAAAATCTGGAATAATGAAACGCAGCGCAAACCGCTTTGTTGCGTTACTCTGCCCTGTGAAGGGTTTCCATGGGCATTGCGGTGGATGTTCCCATGCAACTCCCATGGTTTTTGACGAATTCCCAGATTTATAAAACATTGTAAATAAGGGAAAGCGTCACAAAGATACGCCGCCCCAGGTGCGGCGTAAGGAGGAGAACTATCTTTATTTCTCCCCTTTGCTTCCTCTTTCTATATGTGCTGTATTCTGCAGCATACCTAGAAAGAGGAAAAAGCCTTTCAGGATTGGTTTTGTGCAGTAACGCACACAACACAGACACTCTTGCACTTTTCATGGCTGTCCATGCCTCGTAGAAATGGAGTAAAGCAACGCAGTGCATGTCGCTGCGTTGCCTTACACCGTATCAATGGGGCATTCCGTGGGCATTGTGATGGGTGTTTCCACGCAACACTCATGGATTTTGACTCATTCCAAGACATTCAGGCCTTCATTCATGAAGGACTTATGCCACTTTTTTGTGACACTGCAGTGGCATAATCTTTGCGCCACACTGCGCCCTATTTACAAAGTGACACATACAAGGCAGATGCATCACTTTGTAAAGGCCTGCGCTACATTATACCTGCGTCAGGTATAATGTATGTAGGGTGGGCGTTCCCCCGTAAAAAAAGCCTCATAGAAGTGGTTCAGTTAAATTTATGAGATTTCACTATGCCACTTCTATGACTAGACTGCATCAAAATCCTTACGCCTGCTTCAGGTAGGCGTAATGATTGGCGCAGGTCTTTTCACATGGGACTCGCCCATGGATCATGACACATTGCTGGAGTTGCATCAGTCTCCCGAAACACTCCAGCAATGCATCATTTGTGCACCGCCAGATACATCAGAATTCCTCACGTCTCAGTAAATCCTTGCGCCATGAAGCACCGTATTGCAAATATGGCACATCCGTGGTGTCATAAGGAAGGCGCTATGAGAAGTGTTGCATTGCTGTTTTTGCCCAGCGATGCGTCACTTTTCATAAATTAGTCCCTAAAGGACTTCTAAACCTGGGGATGCGTCAAAAGGCTACACCTCCCAAGGGGAGGCATAACGAAGAGCAGAGGCGCAACTAGAGTCAAATTTCGGGGGGGGGCTAAGAAAAAATTTCGGGGGGGGGGGGCTGAACCGTTAATCAGTAGGCAGAGTGGAGCTGCAGGGGCTCTTAGAAGTAGCGAAACAACTGCAAGGCCTAATTAACATTCAAATGGTCTTTTAAAGACCTGTGAAACGTTCGGGTGCGGCTCTGTGTGTGCCCGGGATCTGTCTCATCCCGGGCTGCCACACACGATCGGGGGGGGGGGCTGAAACCCGGTGAGTTCAATGGGTGTTGCGCGCCTGACGAGGAGAAATATCTTTAATTCTCCTCGTTTTTTCATCTTTCGTAGAAAGAGGAAAACGCCTCAAGGATTGGCTTTGTGCAGGAAGGTGTCCCTTCCTGCACAAAAATAATTATTCCACATATACACTCTTGAGCCATGGAGCAGGGGTGGCTGCGTTGGTGCACGGCAACCCATTGTGCGCCGGCGAAAAGGACAGGATTGCACCGCACTACCCTAAATACGAGGCATCTCTGTACCTTCGTTATGGCGCAGCACACGCAGCCAGTGGCCATCAGAGTCCCTGTCCCGGACAGTGGTGGTGGGATTCTTATCACTAAGATGTGGGTGTGGGCGGGGCCTAGGAGATCATTAGACAGGCCTTTATTTATTTATTTATTTATTTTATGCGTTTTTATATAGCGCGGACTTTACCCGAAGGTGTCAGAGCGCTTCACAATAGGAACAGAACTGATACATGAGGAGAAAATTACAAGTGAACAAAGTACAAGAGCAAACGTTAAGTTACATGAGGCAAAAGTGACAATTGTGAGCAAACAAAATACAAGAGGCAGAAAACGATACGTTACAAGAGGAAAAAGTGACGTGTGCATGTTACAAAAGCGTACAAAGTACAAGTAGAGGTATAATACTGCAATAAATGGCCTGTGGCACGGTAAGGATGAATGTCCCCGCCGGGTCAGCTGATAACACCCCAATCCCCTCCCACCAGCCCTCCCCCTCCTCCCCCCGTCCTCTACAGACACACACCGACCTCGGCCCTTTCAGTAAGAATCCTTGGGCGCTGCTTGACTGCCCCTCCCTTCTGTTCTTACTCCCAGAAGATGTGGGGGGGGGGGGGGGGTAATGGGAGTGATGGGGCCGAGGGAGGAGAGAGGGGGCACGCCGAGAAGTGAGGCACCGGCCCGCACATCCACCCGTGCAGCGAAAGTGACAAATGCCATCAGTTCCTGCAGATCCGGCCCGATAATGAGATTCCCTTGTCAATGACTGGAGCGCGGGGGAGGCTGGGGGCTGCCGGGCACGGGTGGGGGCTGAGGAGTTGGGTGGGGGGCTTCCAGGGACGGGTGGGGGCTGAGGAGTGGGGTGGGGGGCTGCCGGGCACGGGTGGGGGCTGAGGAGTGGGGTGGGGGGCTTCCAGGGACGGGTGGGGGCTGAGGAGTGGGGTGGGGGGCTGCCGGGCACGGGTGGGGGCTGAGGAGTGGGGTGGGGGGCTGCTGGGCATGGGTGGGGGCTGAGGAGTGGGGTGGGGGCTTCTGGGCATGGGTGGGGGCTGTGGAGTGGGGTGGAAGCTCTCTGCTGCTGCTGGGCCTTCCCACACGCGGGGATCTGCAGATATCTGCGGAGCCGGTGCTCTCCCGCAGCTTTGTTTTAGACACTGACCCTTCAGGGGGTGACGTCACGCCTGTGCTTATTGTCCATTGTGGATTCGAAATGCACATTTCTCCGACCAAGAGCCCAGAGCACACCTGTCTCAGTGACATTTATTTATTTTTATTTAATGCGATTTTCTATAGCGCGAACATTACCCGAAGGTGTCAGAGCGCTTTACAAAAGAACCAGTTGCGATACATAAGGACATAAGTTACATAAAAGATACAAACAGGAAAAAAAATTGCAAATGTACAAGTTGTAAAGTCACACAGGGAAGAGATACAAATAGAAAAAATTGCAAATATACAAGTTGTAAAGTCACTCAAGGAAGAGATAGAAGTGGATAAACTCT
Source organism: Lissotriton helveticus (assembly GCF_964261635.1). Classification (NCBI taxonomy): domain Eukaryota; kingdom Metazoa; phylum Chordata; class Amphibia; order Caudata; family Salamandridae; genus Lissotriton; species Lissotriton helveticus. Next base: position 470,076,348 of record NC_136062.1, read on the forward strand.
CAGAATCACATAGGAATGGTAGTGAGTTCAAGGGTCTACTACAAATACTAGCGGTTAGAGTTATCTCTATATACATATATATACAAATAGTAGATTTTCTCAGGATTCCATTTTACCAGCGATTCGGCTTGGACAAGTATATATCACATATTTACAGAGTGAAAAGAGAAATAAAAATTTTAAAAATTAAATTAAATTAAAATAAAAAGGGGTAGAGAGCGGTATGTGGGGGAGAAGAGTTGGAGGCTGAGATTGGTGAGAGGAGAGAGGGGGACCTGAGGGGGAGAAAGAGATAAGGCAGTCCAGCGTAAGAGAAATGACTGAGGGTCAGCAGGATGGAATCCAAGGGACCAAAGGAAAGGACAAGAATCAACAGAATGGCAGACCCGGGTCGTGGACATCGATGGAAACCATCTCAACAGGGCAAGATTCACCCAGGGCAACTCCAAGGAACCGGTTTGTCTTGAAGAACCGGATTTATCATAATTAAGCGCATTATTATGCATCATAAGGGACTTCTTTCTCCAATCAGCATTCAGGCCCATAGAATGTAAACAAACCACGCTCATTCCAGACAATCAGCTGCTAGGCCTGGCCTTTGGGTCTCTTGCCGGATCTGGCCTCTGGACTTCCTGAAATCAGCTGTCCTGCCCGAACTGCCAGGCCAGGTCTTCCCTGGACCGCTAATAAGCTTTCTGGGACCGGTTTCTGGGTTTCACCCCTCATTGGCCAGGATAGCCACGTCTGGCCCGTCCCGCTCGGGATGACAAATGCAAAAAGAAGAATTGATAGAGAGAATAATGAACAATGTCAAACATTCACCCCAGTACAAAGATCCGGGCATAAATCCATATTTTTTTTGCTCCCCATGCCATTCCAGTTTAAACCCAGACATATGCAAATCAGCCTTGACCCTGTGTTGTCATTGGAACAGTCCAGCCAAACTGCCGGGCCAGGTCCTCCCTTGACCTCCCGGTTTCGTGGTTTACCCCTCATCAGCCTGGATAGCTTGACTCCAGTGGCATGGAGAGCACAGGACCCACGTCTGAGCGTACCCGTCCCACTCAGGGCGAAAAATGCAAAAAGAACAACTGATGGACAGAATGTCGAAAAATTTCAAACATTCACCCCAGAGATCTTGGCCTAAATCCATCGTTTTTTTTCTCCCCCTGCCATTAAAGTTTAAACCAGCCATATACAAATCAGTCTGTACCCTGTGAAGTACCGGATTATTTAGAACCCAGCGGTGCCAGGGGACACACCCGAAGACTTCGGATTCTCCTGTCTCAGACTACAGAAACACAGAAACTTCTTAGTGACGTCAGAGATCAAGTTTATTGGCTGCAGCCAGTAACAGATATCCTAGAAGTACAACACGGTGTATGTTCTCAGGAGACTGCTCAACTTTACAAAACTAGTCATCCCTTTTTATACCAAATATTATGCTTTAGGCAAACATTCCTTATTTTACAGTTGGCCATTCACATGCTTTCACGACAAAAAACGCAGAATCATGATGACAAGCCCATATTTCAGTTTGTCCAGCCCACAATCAATTTTTGGTCAAACCCGACATTCTTCATCAGACAGGTCGATCGAACCCACCATAAAAACGGGCACATCCCCATCGTAAACGGACCATAAAGAAAGGAGCAGAGACAGGTGTGAGCAAGATAAGACATAGCTGTGCATAATAAATACGTCTGATGGTGTCTTGAGTCTTGATCAGCAATCTCGATCAGCTACTGGGAAAGGAACTGGCTTAAAAAGTTTGGCTTCAGGCAAGAGGGTCGCTCGCTCAGGTCATTCAGAAGTCAGCTAAAGTGTACGTGTGCTTGGAGACTCGTTCAGCCACTGTCATCGGCCTATGTGAGGGCAACTACAAAATGGCTGCCGTACACAAAATGGAACCCGAGGGTTCAGAACGGAAACTCTGATTTCACGGTGATCTCGTCACTCGAATATGACGAAAATACTTGTACACCTTACACTCGCCATTTTCGGTCTGATGCTACCAAAATCGTCATGATACGATGAGTTTTATGAAACGGGTTCAGAATTTCAGTACCTCAGACCCTCCTTTTGCCCTTACATAGGCAATAACCTAAACCCATGTTAGTCTGAGTCCAGGTCTATACTCATCAGGCCATCAAGATGTTGCTGTAGCAGCATCCTATTACTTAGCACGCCTCTCGATACAGGTTTCCTTACACACGATGTAGCACAGAGGCCACATATTGCAGGAGCACACTGTACGCACAGACAGAACAGGAAAAGAATGGCTAAGATCATCCCAAGAACCATCAGAATCCTCCATCCCCACGTGGATAACAGTTCCCAGAACCATCCCATCAACGACCAATCTCCTTTATCCACATGTATAGATTCGGAGATCTTATGCAGTTTGGAAATGGCCTGGTACACTGTCAGAGCATTATCTGGAATGAAAACACAGCAACTTGATTGGATCATTTTACATACCCACCTCGATCTGCAAGTATGACATCTAACGCAACTCTGTTCTGGAGAGTCATAAGACGATCCGACTGGAGCTCAGCAGTCAAGTTACTAAGGGTACCGGCCGTTTCAACTACGGTGGACTCAACCACCCTCGTCAATTGCCGTATGTTCCTGCTGTTAACCATAGGTCCCCAAAACGGCAGAAAACCCTTCAAGAAATCTCCCAATTCTTGTCCTGCAGTATCTTCCTTACTGAAGACACCTCTAACTACCCTTGTCTTGTGGTAATCTGCCGCAGCTGTGTAGGTGGGAGGCAACAGGAACGAGACAAAACATGTGCCCGAGAAATCAGGGGGCAACCATGTGTATGCTCTGTCATAACAGATGAAATAGGTACCCTTGACTGCTAGGAACGATGGGGAAGTCTGAGACGCAAAAACATACGTCTCAGTGCAGATACTCTTCCCTAACTGAGCTCTTGGATTCTTGCCATTACCTTGCAGACATAGATGACCCTGATGGGGTACAATCCAAATCGGAGAGGATCTTTTTGCTCGCTGGTTCTCGCTCAGACTCGCTCCATATCCAGTCACGTTCCATCCAATATACGCTAGTGTCTCATCTTTCGGGGTAGCCTGATAGGAACTAGCTCCCTTTATCATGTCGACTATTCCCTTGACTAGAGCACTATTCTTTGGGTTGTCTTTCACAGAACGTACGGGGTGGACTTCACGTGCATAGATGAACATCGTTCGGTATGCCCACACAGAACCATTATAGCTGAATGGCAGGACTATGTAAGGAATACCTTTATCAGTAGTATGAGGCATAAGACCACACACCCAACAGTTAGTTGTGTTCACTACTAATTGGTGTTGGTGCAGAACCTGAACGAAGGAGTTATTGATAAACTCTAATCTTCTAACGGACTCATGTTCAGGTAGAGGGTGAAAAGAATGCGAGGAAACAGTAGAAGGAGGTATGGGCTGTGTAGTGGGTGCAAACGTCACTCGAAAAGAGAATAAAACATATCCCATTAAAAATATCATTACACTAAGCAACATGAAAATGCATAATATCAGAAAACGTTTTCTAGTCATTATTGTACACAGTTTGGCTCTAAAATTCATCTCTTTGACAGGTCTCTCCATCTCGAAAAACTCCATCCTCTAACCTTGCTGCTCGCGGAGGTAGGGTGTTCTGTGCTAAGGAATGCGCCTGTCAGTCCAGGGAACTCCCACAGACCAACCAGAACCGTCGACCTTGTGTCTTCGGCTTGCACTCCAAAGACTTGAAGCCGCGACCCTACAGCTGAACCCGGATGGCGGTTCGAAAAACAAAAATCGGTCAAAACAGTTTCTCAGATGGGAGAGCTGAACTTTAAAAAAAAGGTCAAAAGAATTTTTTTATTTGTCCATGATTCTTGGTCTCAAATTATAACGGCTTTTTCCAGATAACGTCTGGTCTTGGAATAGGAGTTTAGGCCCGGTAGTGTCCACTCGAACTGACGGTGGCACGGCTTCTTGCAAAAGGTCGTCACTTTCACGCTCAGAACTTGTCCCAATTAAGCGTGCATCGCTGAAAGGCAGAAAACGAGGCGCAGTCTCAGTTTCAGAATCTGCAATACCCTCCTGGACCCACCGGTCGTACGGCAGAGGCAAAGGGACCCTCTTACAGTGTACGCCGTGGGTCCAGTTCTTTTTTCCTTGCAATCGCACTGCAGATCTCGTGGACAAAAGTACCAAGTATGGGCCGATCCAGCGGGGCTGATCGTTCTTTGTCCGCTGGAAGTTCTTGATCAACACTCAGGAGCCAGGATCGATGACATGTCCTGGATCCTCAGAAGCCTGAGGCAAAGTATTGTGAACCTGTTGGTGTAAAACACGCAATTTAGCCGTCAAATCATGCAAGTAATCAAGCAGTACAGGGTGTTCAATGTCGCTGAATTTCGTCGGCCTCAGCACTCCCCATATGTTGGCCGGGCGACCAAACACAATTTCATAAGGACTAAGTCCTATTCGGGAATGTACAGTCATCCTAGTTGACAAAAGTGCTAATGGCAAAGCATCAGGCCATTTAAGGCCAGAGCTTGCTTGTATCTTGGCCAGTTTTAGTTTAAGAGTGCCATTATAGCACTCTACTAGTCCAGCTGATTGGGGGTGATTTGCAGCATGGAACTTCTGGCGGATTCCTAGCCCTTCACACACTCTCTTCATCGCTTGACCCACAAATTCACTCCCATTTTCACTCCAAACCATTCTCGGCAAACCAAACCTAGGGAAGAACTCTTTGAGAAGGGCTTTCGTTGTGGACAAAGCAGTATTATCTTTTAGGGGATATGCTTCTACCCATCTCGAAAAGGCGCAAACAACAACGAGTACGTATTTCAAGTTGTTGCACCTCTCCATGTGGATGAAATCTAGCTGCAAAACCTCGAACGGATACGTTGGAGGCGCAAAATGACCAGCTGGAGTTGGAGTTCCCTTACCAGGGTTGTATTTCAGACAAACCATACAATTTTTAACCACATTCTCTGCACACTTAGGAATTCCAGCATTTTGCCATACTGGAGCCAACAACTTACAGATCCCTTTCACACTGATGTGAGCCGTTCCATGCACCATCGTAACCACTGCAAGCACGTACGCATCGGGTAACAACCATCGCTGATGCTCTGACAACTCAACCCAACAACCATTCGCATCCAATTTACCCGTACTCCCTCTCCATACACTCAATTCTTTCTCTGTAGCTTCAGCTTGAATAGACTTCACACTCTCTATCGTATCTTCACACATTCCAACGTCACCAATCCATCTTGCAGGGCTCGCAACATACATTCGACCCGTCACATCTCTTGCTGTTTCTTTTGCAACTTCATCAGCGAACGCATTACCCCGACCAACATCATCGGTAACCTTCTTATGTGCACTGCATTTCGCGACTTGCAATGGCAAAGTAAGTGACTCAAGAAGCTCATTCACCAACTGACCATGCTGTATCTTGGTTCCATGTGAAGTCAGAAACCCACGCTCTTCCCACAATCGTCCAAAACTATGAGCCACACCAAAGGCATACTGGCTGCCAGTATATATGGTCACTTTCATTCCTTTTGATAATACAAACGCTCTCGTAAGTGCAATCAATTCTGCTGCTTGAGCTGAATTATGTGGGATACGTGCAGCTTCAACAATCGTATGCAAAGTCGTAACAGCATATGCCGCAGTCGTATCACCATTCGGAAGCTTGAAGCATGAACCATCCACCCATAAGGTACCATCGCACTTCACAAGAGGAGTGTCCCTAAGATCTACACTCCCTTTCGTTTCTTCTTCTGTCCTGAGAAAACAATCATGCTGCTCAGAAACATCTGTCTTTGTTACAATCGGCAACAACATAGCTGGATTCGACGTGTTGCATCTTTTTATGTGCACGTGACTCGCTAAAAGTGTCAACTCATAACCTGACAACCGAGCACTAGTTAAGTGCTGTGCCTTGGTCCTGTTTAGCAAAGTGTCCACTGCATGTGGAACCATTACGATCAACGTATTGTTCATCACCAAACCAGCAGACTGCCGAATAGAAACAACTGCTGCCTCTGTAGCTCTCAAACAACTCGGCAACGCTCTTGCTACCGGATCCAAAGTCGACGAGAAATACGCACATGGACGCTGCTTGTCCCCAAAAGATTGTGTCAACACTGACAACGCACATCCTTCTTTCTCATGGACATACAGTGTAAAGGGCTTACTGGAGTCGGGGGTACCCAACACAGGAGCCGAACACAATGCATCAAGCAATTCCGAAAAACTTTTCTGACAATCATCAGACCATGGGAGAGGATTTGGTGTATCTTTACAAGTTAATGCCACCAAAGGTTTGGCCAGTAGGGAAGAATTCAGTATCCATTGTCTGCAATATGATGTGATACCCAAGAAAGCACGCACTTCTCTCTGTGTAACTGGCACACTCATTTTTGCAATTGCTTGAATTCGTTCTGGGGTCAATCTTCTTCCCTCCTTCGATAAGAAATGACCTAAGTAGGTCACTTCTTGTCGACAATACTGTAATTTCAAAAGAGACACTTTATGATGCAAATTAGACAAATGACGTAACAACGACAAGGTGGCTTCTTTACAAATCTCCTCAGTATCTGCAGCGATTAACAAATCGTCGACGTACTGAATAAGAGCAGCCCCGTCAGGTAAAACAATCGTATCAAGTTGTGTTTTCAAAGCCTGACTATAGATTGACGGGCTCTCACAATAGCCTTGAGGAGCGCGCTTGAACCGGAAGCTTCGATCTCCTAGAGAGAATCCAAAAATATCCCTACTCTCCTCGGCAATTGGGATGCTGAAGAAGGCATTTTTCAAATCAATCACTGAAAACCAAGTGGCGGAAGCTGGAATCATAGTTAATAAGGCAGTGAAAACAGGAACAACAGGAAATTGTGGCACAACGATTTTATTCACCTCTCTAAGATCGATCACAAACCTGCAAACGGGTGGCTGAGAAGAGTCAGTGCGTTTTAAGACAGGCAATACCGGGCTCTTGCAAACATTACCTCTTGTTTCTTCAATCACATCCTTTTCAATCAAATCATAAATGATCGCTAGCAACGCCTTTTCACCTTCATTAGAGATCTTGTATTGGGGAATGCGCGGCATTTTAACATTCGCTTTCAATGTCACAACATGTGGCGGTTTTTCCAAAAGACCCACGTCATTAGGACCAGTAGCCCATAGAATATCAGGAAGAGATGACAATCCTGCCGGAAGTTCATCCTTCGACAAATACATCGGGGAGACCACTTTCTTACCCAATGTGAGTTGTACTCCCGAAGGAGAACAATACAATGTCGCATACAATCTTTTCAACGGGTCCAATCCTAACAAGTTCTCACCACAACCTGTCGTCAGAATAAGGGGTGCTTCGAATTCACAAGGTCCAACAGAAAGAGACATAGGACTAGAAATCGGGTTCCTAACCGGGGTGCCAGAAAAACCTACTGAAACATTCGTCTCGCCAGACAAAGGTGCGCCAGGGAGTTTAGAGTGCATAATAGAACTCTTCGTAGCACCAGTATCCAACAGAAAAGGCTCTGACACACCTGATGCAATCACCTCAACATAAGGTCCATTCTGATCTACTGGAACTGAAACAACTCCCTCTCTTTGTCTATGGCTGTCCTAGCAATCATCACCTTCCATATTCTCACCTTCTGCATAGTAGTCATCAGCATAGTACTGAGTCGTCCTACCAGATGCGTTAATCTGCTGATCAAAACTATTCATTGAATTTTGAGGAGGAAATGGACGCGCGTTCTGGGGGAAACCTCCACGTCCTCTACCTCTAGGAGCTTGTGGAACGCCCCGACCTCTTGCGCTAGAAACACCATTCATGCGCTGTAACAACACAGGGCAGCTACTTTTAAAATGACCCTCTTCTTTGCAATATGCACACTGATTAGGGCCTACAGGAAAACGTTGTTGAGAATGCTCGAACCTTTGCGAATTGCGCTGAAACTGCTGAGGTTGCTGATAGTCACGCTGGTTACTACGGGGTGGATACGCTTGCTGTAAAAGAACCTTTGTCTTTAACTCTTTAGTTTTCTTGTCTGCTTTGTCCTTCTCAACCTTATCCCTATTTTCGTAGTATTGTGCAGTAGCCAATATCTGTGCTGAAGAGGACACGGCCCAAGAACTCTCTGAATCTTTCAATTTCTTACACAACTCGGAAAGCAAATTGTGCACAAACTTGTCAACGAACAACCGTTGACCGCCTTCTGTACTCATGTCTTGACCACTGTGGTCGATAAACGTCTCTTCAAACCTAGTGAGGAAATCAGACACGGTTTCCTCTTTCTTCTGCTTGCATGCAGACAATTTATCCCAATTTACACGCATCGCAGGCATTAAAGTCTTCATGTAAGTAACAATCTTACCAGGGAGTTCTGCTACTACAGGCTCAGGTTTAGCACCGCCTACTTGTCTGTCATTTGCCGCACTAATATTAGCCCATGTGTCCCCTAACTCTTGCGCATGATCCATGCGACGAATCAAACCCCATAAAGGCTGTGGGACCACATTTCCAAACAACATGTCTATATCAGCTAAATTCATAACACATGAGTCTGCAGTCTGTGATAATTCCTTATAATAACCCTCAGGATTTTTACGGGGGTCAGGTAAGGTCTGTGTAAGAGCCAAGACTTCAGCTCGCTTCCATGGAACATGCACCCAAACACGCTGAAAATGAGGCTGAACAGGTGGATTAGCGGTTAGATCCCCTTCTTTCCAAACTGGGGGAACTTCTTTCATGGGATACTGTCTCATTTTCCTCCTAACAGAGGGGTCAGGCTCAAACAAAGACCGAGAAATAGTCTCACTCCTAAATGACAACAATGTTGCAACTGCTCTCTCAACATCGGAACCCACAATCGTTCCTTTCGCAAACTCGAACCGTACACGGCACAACTCAGGCGGCTTGGATTCCAAATCATTATCCTCCAATTCTTCACAAAGAAAAGCACACATTTTGTCAAAAACATACCTCTGCTTCGGTGCTTCCCATTGGCGGAAGACATCCATAACAGACTCTAACTCATATCTTGTAGGATCGGTAACCCATCTATGCGCCAAATGATCCAATACTCCCTTCTCTCTGGAATCAGGCAGTTGGCTACGCAACTCTTTATGCTCTGAAACGGGGGTCGTGCTCAATGACCAAAGAAAGGAGACAGAAGACTAGTAACAGTATCCGTCATTCTCTGTCGGACAGAAGGAGAAGTTGACAGAACAGGAGATAGAGCGGACTGAGAAGAAGCTAATGTAGGAGCAGTGGCAGAGGAGGAAGCGAGAACAGGTGGAAAAGTCATAGGAAGTAAAGACGTAACAGGTAGCAAAGTCGGCAGCCCTTGAGGAGGCTGCACCAGAGGAGTAGGAGCCAGCTGAAGAGGAGCTGGCGGCTGTGCAATAGCAAGAGGCAAAGCAACCAGAGGTTGCGCCACTAAAGGTTGCGGAGGCGCTGTAGCACTCTGCGCATAAGGGGGTGGCGAACTCAACAAATGTGACATTAAAGGATCTTTCTCGAGTTCCTTCGCTGCATCTTGCTGAAGAAGCGGCAGAACTGGATAGCATTTATCAATTGCCATTTTACGTTGCCTGTGCAACTGCTCACTCGCTTGTTCTTCTTCGTTATCTTTATACTGCATAGCAACTTGCATTATCGAGATACCCTTCTCTCTTTTATTTCTCTTCGCTAATTTAATTTCTTTCTGTTTGGCTTCCTTTCGCCATAGGCGGAAAGAGTCAAACATCGCCAGCCGGGCTTTCTTCTTAAAAAGTCTGACCTCTAGATTATCTAGTATTTCTGTGTCAAAACTACCATATCGGGGCCATTGTAGGACACCGTCCTTTTTTGTGTAATGAATCCACACTTCGTTATATGTGATGGGGCCCACGCCATGCTTCACATAGAGTTCATAGGTTGGAGTTCCAATTGGAGGAACCGGACACGAGTCCTCCAATCGGGAATCCCTATTCCGACCACAACAAAACAAATTTCCAAGTCTGCTAAGACCAGGCATCTTCGCTCTCTAGTCTAGCTTCAAACTTCAAGGGAATATCAAGAAACGATAGTCTTGTGAATACACGAGTCCCTCGGCTTTGGTACTTGCAAGTTCCAAATCAAAGATCCCAAGGGGATACCCAAAAACTAAGGACTGGGAGACGCTCCACTCATACTTAACTGAGGTATCGATGACGTCACCAGAAGACTCGTCTATTGTCTTGCTCTACAAATCATCAAAGGCTCCAAGACATGGCGATAGTCAGGGCAGCAGTCCTTCGTAGCCGTCGGAAAGCGGGGAACCTCGCAGTAAAGACTTTCGGACCACGACGACATACAGGGGTCGATGAAGTGGTTGGCCTTCCTCCAGAATTTTCACACGAAGCTCCTCACGAACCTTAGGCTTGGACCGGTACCGCTGAAATCGCCCCGCGTTGGGCGCCAACTGAAGTACCGGGTTATTTAGAACCCAGCGGTGCCAGGGGACACACCCGAAGACTTCGGATTCTCCTGTCTCAGACTACAGAAAAACAGAAACTTCTTGGTGACGTCAGAGATCAAGTTTATTGGCTGCAGCCAGTAACAGGTATCCTAGAAGTACAACACGGTGTATGTTCTCAGGAGACTGCTCAACTTTACAAAACTAGTCATCCCTTTTTATACCAAATATTATGCTTCAGGCAAACATTCCTTATTTTACAGTTGGCCATTCACATGCTTTCACGACAAAAAACGCAGAATCATGATGACAAGCCCATTTTTCAGTTTGTCCAGCCCACAATCAATTTTTGGTCAAACCCGACATTCTTCATCAGACAGGTCGATCGAACCCACCATAAAAATGGGCACATCCCCATCGTAAACGGACCATAAAGAAAGGAGCAGAGACAGGTGTGAGCAAGATAAGACATAGCTGTGCGTAATAAAAGGTTTGATGGTGTCTTGTGTGTTGATCAGCAATCTCGATCAGCTACTGGGAAAGGAACTGGCTTAACAAGTTTGGCTTCAGGCAAGAGGGTCGCTCGCTCAGGTCATTCAGAAGTCAGCTAAAGTGTACGTGTGCTTGGAGACTCGTTCGGCCACTGTCATCGGCCTATGTGAGGGCAACTACAAAATGGCTGCCGTACACAAAATGGAACCCGAGGGTTCAGAACGGAAACTCTGATTTCATGGTGATCTCGTCACTCGAATATGACGAAAATACTTGTACACCTTACACTCGCCATTTTCGGTCTGATGCTACCAAAATCGTCATGATACGACGACTTTTATGAAACGGGTTCAGAATTTCAGTACCTCACCTGCTCACCACTAGGAATAGTCCATCCCGAACTGCCAGGCCAGGTACTCCCTGGACCGGAAACAAGCATCCTCGGACCGGTTTGGGGGTTTAACCCCTCATCAGCCAGACTAGAATCAGCTGCCAGTCATGCCCCCAATCAGCTACCAGTCCTGCCCCCTCGCAATCAGCTGCCAGTCCTGGCCCCCGCAATCAGCTGCCAGTCCTGGCCCCCGCAATCAGCTGCCAATCCTGGCCTCCGCAATCTGCTACCAGTCCTGCCCCCTCGCAATCAGCTGCCAGTCCTAGCCCCCGCAATCAGCTGCCAGTCCTGGCCCCCGCAATCAGCAGCTAGACCTGCCCCCTCGCAATCAGCTGCCAGACCTGGCCCCCGCAATCATCTGCCAGTCCTGCCCACTTGCAATCAGCTGCCAGACCTGCCCCCTCTCAATTAGCTGCCAGACCTGCCACCTCTCAATCAGCTGCCAGTCTTGCCCCCCGCAATCAATCAGGTGCCAGTCCTGCCAGTCACAATCAGCTGCCCGTCTGGCTCCCACAATCAGCTGCCAGTCCTACCCCCCTGAAATCAGCTGCCAGTCCTGGCCCCCGCAAACAGATGCCAGTCCTGGCCACACTGCAATCTGCTACCAGTCCTGCCCCCTGCAGTCAGCTGCCAGACCTGGACCCCACAATCAGCTGCCAGTCCTGGCCACGCAATCAGCTGCCAGTCCTGGCCACGCAATCAGCTGCCAGTCCTGGCCACGCAATCAGCTCCCAGTCCTGGCCCTCTGGCAATCAGCTGCCAGTCCTTGCCCTTGCAATCAGCTCCCAGTCCTGGCCCTCTGGCAATCAGCTGCCAGTCCTGCCCCCTGCAATCAGCTGCCAGTATTGGTCCCTGCAATCCGCTGCCACTCTTGCCCCACCAGAATCAGCTGCCAGTGAAGGCCCCCGCAATCAACTCCCAGTCCTGCCCCCTACAATCAGCAGCCTGTGAAGGCCCCCACAATCAGCTCCCAGTCCTGGCCCTCTGGCAATCAGCTCCCAGTCCTGGCCCCCACAATCAGCTCCCAGTCCTGGCCCTCTGGCAATCAGCTCCCAGTCCTGCCCCACAGGAATCAGCTGCCAGTCATGCCCCCTGCAATCAATATTGATATGGGCACCATCTAGGCAACTTCAACCAACACTTCATATAGATCTGACACCCTGTTCCTTAAAAAAGGCTCCCTTGCCAGGAAAAGGTTTGCAGCGTGCCCTGGTCCTCTGAGGATCAGGAGGAGTCGATGACACTGAATAACATGCAGTGAGTGAAAGCTCCTTTTAAGAAAAAGGTTTTCTCCTGGAATGAGTGGGCTACCTTCACAATCTTGATTCTCTTTTGATTGCTACACTGCATGGAGGAGAGTGAGTATAAACCTCCTGTTTCCCTCTTAACTCCCTCTCTTGATCTGTATATATTTCAGTGGGTACGTGTCAACATATTTAGTTGTAAAAATGTAAGATAATGATTGTCTTGTGCAGAATGACCTATTTAAAAAACACCTACAATATGATGCTTGGAAACTGATGGCTAGCATTCTGTAAACTCTATAATTGATTTACCTGTAAGAAAACTGCAGTCCAATAAGAGGTTTTATACATACTAGCATATTATTTGTTTCTAATCTGTCCCCCCTTTTGTTTACGTTTCTTCCTTTATGGCCTATTGCAATGCAAATGCTTGTTTTACTTTTCTTCCTTTATGGTTTTTAGTACGTCCAGGTCTATGGGGGTGAAAATGGGCCAACACAGTTTGTTTTCAAGTATTTTGGAAAAGAGCTAGGGGCACATGCATCAATATTGCATTTTGCGATTCCTTAATTCCGAAAAATAAGGAATCGCAATTAAGAAATTGCAAACTGCAATGCATTAAGAAATCACTATAAAATTAGCGATTTCTTAAAATTCCTTAATTGCGATTCTCTAATTGAGAATCGCAATTAAGGAATACCTCCCATGCATTCCTATGGGCCTAGAGACCCATAGGAATTAATGGAAATACATTCTTAATTTGCAATTCACCATTAGAAATTCGCAAATTAAGAATGCAATTTCAAGGGTGCAGGGGTGTCCACAGGACACCCTGTTGCACCCCTGAAATCTGCTTAGAAGTACATTTTGCATACTCACATGCCCCAAGGGCATGTGTAAAATGGAACTTTGAAAAATGCACTTTAGTGCATTTTTCAAAGTTTTCGCAAATTACCATGAAGGTCAACTTCATGGTAATTTGCTCCCCTTATTTGCCAATTCGCAAATTTTTAGAGTTTGATGCATTGCATTTAAGGAATCTCAATTTGAGATTCCTTAAATGCAATCGCAATTTAAGAAATCGGAATTTTGCGATTTCTTAAATTGCGAACAATAAAAAAATGTTAATGCATCCCAAAAATGGAAATTGCATTCGCAAACAGACGAATTGTGCGATTCGCACCATTTGCGAATGCAATTTCCTTTGATGCATGTGCCCCATAGTCCTTTCGGGGTTTCTTTAGAAGGCATAGACTGCACTAGTCGTAGTCTGTTTATTTGATTTATAGTTAGCTGTTTCCTTGTTTTTTAACTGAACAGGCTCTATGTCAGTCTGTCTATTTGCTTTTTACTTAGTCTTTATTTGGGCTTTGTTCAGAGGATGACCTTATGTTAGTGCAGAATATATTAAGACTATATTGAATGAGCTGATACCTAATAAACTAATTTCTTTTTGCTTTCAGTAATGATTACTTTTATGACTAAAACCAAAATGTTTGGAATCCTTGTCTTGTGCGGGTTGGATTGTGTGTTACAACGACTCACAAAGCCTTACGAAGACAACGACGGTCCCATTCTGTGCATAGACCCACTTAATTAGCTAATTAGGGTGTCAACTGTTCTAATTCAAGGCTTTGGTCTGTTCAAAGTAAGCACAATTCCTTCTAGAACTCCCAAAGCCTGACCACGATATGTTAATATTTTGCTACGGGGCGACCACCAACACAAACTCTTGATGCCAGTGTTTGCCCCACAGTGATTGACATTATTTTTGTATGTGTGGGTGCCTCTCTGAACTCCAGCTCCCATCCCCACCCTGACTATAAGGATTTCACCACCTCCACCTGCAGCGCTGTTTAATTAGGCGCTGCACTGCAGGCGGTGAAATGTCCGAAACACAGCACAAAGTCTGAAGGGTCTAAAACTGGACGAAAAGCCAAAGGCATGAAAACCTCCAGGAACTTCCAAGCTGTAGAGGGATGTGCCCGAATGCCAACGATGATGGAAGGTGCTTTCGAACCCAGGAAGAGGATTGATCCAATTCTCAATAGGAAAAATATCAGGATCAAAAATACAAGGTTGAAGGTGTATAGAACCCACCACTGAGGCATATGGTGGCTTAGTGGACTTATGTGTCCATTGTAGGGTCCTGTGTTCAACCTCATGGTCACCGGTTCAAATACATGTTTTAGGGGTCAGAGCACATACACTGAGGCCTGGACAGCAGTACTCCAGTGAACAAAGTTCAAAAACAAGCAAAACCTGTCAGCGAGAAATTGAAGGTGATCAAGGAAAAAGAGGGACTTTCCCACAGTGTTTATTTGTAGCTACATGTGTGTGTATGTGTATGGAGGTGCAGGACTGCGTCACTGTGACAGAACCAATTGAGTGAGGTCTATGGTAGGGACACTGGATGACTCAATCGCAGACCTGGGGTAGGTGGCTAGGGCAACCTGCAGTACCAAATTGTACATCTCTGTTGGGTAGGGTAGTAACAGAGTTGAGGGGCTGATCCAGTGTGTGTGGTTGTGTGTGTGTGTGGGTATGTGTGTGGTTGTGCGTGTGGTTGTGCGTGTGGTTGTGTGTGTGGTTGTGGTTGTGTGTGTGGTTGTGTGTTTATGTGTGGTTGTGTGTGTGTGGTTGTGTGTGGTTGTGTGGTTGTAGTGTGTGGCTGTGTGTGAGTGGTTGTGTGGCTGTGTGTATGTGCGTGGTTGTGTGTCAGACATGCTTAAACACCAACCACCATAGTGTGAGAAAGGTCACTTTATTAGGACATATCTGCAGTTAAAGCATCATTGACATACAGTACATGAAAACCCCAAGCCTCACTAACACACTGTGAACAACCTAGACCACTCACCTTCCTGTACAATCCCCCCAAGAGACCAAAGCAACCCCAAGAATCGTCACACTCCACAATTGCATTTTCCCTGTCTCGTCCCATAAACGATCCCTACTACAGCCACCTCACCCAAGCTTACCCCCAAACCATCGTAACCTGCTATAACTGTCCCCAGCTTGTCTCCAGGCCTTGCTCTGAGACCCCACTGCCTCCCCCCGAGGGGTGGATATGCTTTCTCGTGACTCACCATCCCTCCTGGTACCGCCTGTCATACCCCTGTCTCAACACTGCACCTCTTCTGTTGTGCAATCATGTGTTCAAAGCAAGAACCCCAAAAAGCATATCATGTTTCAGCAGACCACCAACTCTATGCCCCTTAGAAGCTGTGCAAGGCCTGGTTGGGTGCTATGGGCGGGTTATTCACGTGTTTTGGCCCACAACACACCTCTACTCCTACAGCCCGAGGGGTCAAGGGTCAGCCAAAGAGGCCAGCACATGACCTTCAACCCTTCATATATATACTGATCACTAAACACCCCTGCTATTGATCTACCCCAACCTGTCCCTATAGACAGCTCTGTGGCCCGTTCCACATTATGCCGGAGAGAGGGGCCTATACTGGCGCTATTTTCCCCCCCCCCCCCACCCTGTGCCCACTGTGCTCATGTCTTGCTGCTCCGTTCTGTATAGCTCTGTTACCATAACCAGACCACACTGACCCAAATAATATTAATATGTAAATAAATGTCCGTCTTGTGCCCCATTAAACTGCCCCCTCCCCCACCCTCAACCAGAATAATAAAGTTTACAGCGAGGTCGGGCGCTCGGTTCCTGTCCGAGAGGAGAGGCCCCGTTGTCATGGCAGAGAGCCGCCTGGCAGCCAGTTGTACCCGCACTCGAGTCCTTCACCGTAATGACCACTTGAGAATATTACAAAGAGCGATATGTCGTGTGCTCTGATCAGGCCCTCGTGTGACGCGCCCTCTCTCTCAGGGCACGCCGCAGTCCCACTTATAATTAGCCTGGCTCCGATCTCATTTCGGTGTGAAATGAAATTAGCACTTTTCTAAGAGCTTGGAGAGTACTGCTTCCTTCTCTGCGCTCTGGAGGGCCCCAGGAGAAGCGAAGACGCATAGTGCCAACATCGGCCCATACCCCAAACCGCTCACAACAATTTCCCATTATAACAGACACCACACAATGTTTTGTTGGAGAAAGTTGTTGCAGCTTTATTTGCATAAATATTATGCCAATATGTTGGGTTATCTTACGGGCGATCCAGGGTCAGGCCGCCTCTCGTGACCTGCCCACCTGATGAGCCATAAACCCCCTGTGGTGTTAACAGCAGGGGCGTTGTCAGTTTTGGGGGAAGGGCTAACCCCCTCCCCCCGGCGGACCTCCAGTCCACCCCTTACTCACGCCCCTCCCCCTATGGGGGGCAGAGCATTGCGGGCAACCCCCGGTTGCTCAGGTCCACAAACGCCCAAAGGACTAACGGGGCGCCGTCACTCCTCCAGGATCCCACCGAGGATCTCCCTCGGGATAATTGGCTCTGGCACCCTTACTGTGCTCCTGTAGAGGGTACCCTTCTGTACCTTCCAGCATCGGATCGCCCTGTAACTCCGCCATGGCTCTAGTTGTGGCCCCGGCCGCCCCAGAGCCCCCCCACATTATATTGCTCTTTCGCTTACCACCTGCCGCTACCAATGCCTCCGCTAAATCTAGCAGGAAGAGGTCCATCCCCACTTTGGATAGGTGTATGCCGTCCTCTTCAAAGCACCCTGTGCATACGCATGTAGCAACCCATGCCTGACCAAACCAAATCCTCTTTGCTCGGTGAATTTGTGCAGTGCGCTGTTCACCCGCCTGCACGAGGTCTCCATTGCCTCCCCTGACCTTGCGCCCCGCCAAGATAGCCTCGGGGTAATTTTGGAACACCATATCTCACCGGTCCCCAGCAAGTTGCTCAATTCGCCCAAAGTGCTCCTCATCATGTGCATATTTGCAACAAGGGGTGGTGATGGACAGAGTCTCTGAATTAAGCAGAATACTCTCACCCAGTCAAGAGATCAGGGCTAGATCCAACACCGTTTTTTAGCTCACTGCACCATCCCAGTTTCAGAACCTGGCTGTATGCAAATTAGTCTGTCCCTGGCCCAGTGCATCATGGGAACAGGGCAGACCAGACTACAAAAGCCAATTCTTACACTGGGAAGGAAACAAGCTTCCGGGGACCGGTTTCTGGCATTTCAGCCGTCTTCAGCCCGGCTTGCTTGAATCCTGATGGTGCAATGAGCAAGGGACTCACATCTGAGTATACCCTTCCACGCTTAGGGTGGACAAAAATATTTGCAACAAGGGGTGGTGATGGACAGAGTCTCTGAATTAAGCAGAATACTCTCACCCAGTCAAGAGATCAGGGCTAGATCCAACACCGTTTTTTAGCTCACTGCACCATCCCAGTTTCAGAACCTGGCTGTATGCAAATTAGTCTGTCCCTGGCCCAGTGCATCATGGGAACAGGGCAGACCAGACTACAAAAGCCAATTCTTACACTGGGAAGGAAACAAGCTTCCGGGGACCGGTTTCTGGCATTTCAGCCGTCTTCAGCCCGGCTTGCTTGAATCCTGATGGTGCAATGAGCAAGGGACTCACATCTGAGTATACCCTTCCACGCTTAGGGTGGACAAAAATATTTGCAACAAGGGGTGGTGATGGACAGAGTCTCTGAATTAAGCAGAATACTCTCACCCAGTCAAGAGATCAGGGCTAGATCCAACACCATGTTTTAGCTCACTGCACCATCCCAGTTTCAGACCCTGGCTGTATGCAAATTAGTCTGTCCCTGTCCCAGTGCATCATGGGAACAGGGCAGACCAGACTACAAAAGCCAATTCTTACACTGGGAAGGAAACAAGCTTCCGGGGACCGGTTTCTGGCATTTCAGCCGTCTTCAGCCCGGCTTGCTTGAATCCTGATGGTGCAATGAGCAAGGGACTCACATCTGAGTATACCCTTCCACGCTTAGGGTGGACAAAAATATTTGCAACAAGGGGTGGTGATGGACAGAGTCTCTGAATTAAGCAGAATACTCTCACCCAGTCAAGAGATCAGGGCTAGATCAAACACCGTTTTTTAGCTCACTGCACCATCCCAGTTTCAGAACCTGGCTGTATGCAAATTAGTCTGTCCCTGGCCCAGTGCATCATGGGAACAGGGCAGACCAGACTACAAAAGCCAATTCTTACACTGGGAAGGAAACAAGCTTCCGGGGACCGGTTTCTGGCATTTCAGCCGTCTTCAGCCCGGCTTGCTTGAATCCTGATGGTGCAATGAGCAAGGGACTCACATCTGAGTATACCCTTCCACGCTTAGGGTGGACAAAAATATTTGCAACAAGGGGTGGTGATGGACAGAGTCTCTGAATTAAGCAGAATACTCTCACCCAGTCAAGAGATCGGGGCTAGATCCAACACCGTTTTTTAGCTCACTGCACCATCCCAGTTTCAGAACCTGGCTGTATGCAAATTAGTCTGTCCCTGGCCCAGTGCATCATGGGAACAGGGCAGACCAGACTACAAAAGCAAATTCTTACACTGGGAAGGAAACAAGCTTCCGGGGACCGGTTTCTGGCATTTCAGCCGTCTTCAGCCCGGCTTGCTTGAATCCTGATGGTGCAATGAGCAAGGGACTCACATCTGAGTATACCCTTCCACGCTTAGGGTGGACAAAAATATTTGCAACAAGGGGTGGTGATGGACAGAGTCTCTGAATTAAGCAGAATACTCTCACCCAGTCAAGAGATCAGGGCTAGATCCAACACAGTTTTTTAGCTCACTGCACCATCCCAGTTTCAGAACCTGGCTGTATGCAAATTAGTCTGTCCCTGGCCCAGTGCATCATGGGAACAGGGCAGACCAGACTACAAAAGCCAATTCTTACACTGGGAAGGAAACAAGCTTCCGGGGACCGGTTTCTGGCATTTCAGCCGTCTTCAGCCCGGCTTGCTTGAATCCTGATGGTGCAATGAGCAAGGGACTCACATCTGAGTATACCCTTCCACGCTTAGGGTGGACAAAAATATTTGCAACAAGGGGTGGTGATGGACAGAGTCTCTGAATTAAGCAGAATACTCTCACCCAGTCAAAAGATCAGGGCTAGATCCAACACCGTTTTTTAGCTCACTGCACCATCCCAGTTTCAGAACCTGGCTGTATGCAAATTAGTCTGTCCCTGGCCCAGTGCATCATGGGAACAGGGCAGACCAGACTACAAAAGCCAATTCTTACACTGGGAAGGAAACAAGCTTCCGGGGACCGGTTTCTGGCATTTCAGCCGTCTTCAGCCCGGCTTGCTTGAATCCTGATGGTGCAATGAGCAAGGGACTCACATCTGAGTATACCCTTCCACGCTTAGGGTGGACAAAAATATTTGCAACAAGGGGTGGTGATGGAGAGAGTCTCTGAATTAAGCAGAATACTCTCACCCAGTCAAGAGATCAGGGCTAGATCCAACACCGTTTTTAGCTCACTGCACCATCCCAGTTTCAGAACCTGGCTGTATGCAAATTAGTCGATCCCTGGCCCAGTGCATCATGGGAACAGGGCAGACCAGACTACAAAAGCCAATTCTTACACTGGGAAGGAAACAAGCTTCCGGGGACCGGTTTCTGGCATTTCAGCCGTCTTCAGCCCGGCTTGCTTGAATCCTGATGGTGCAATGAGCAAGGGACTCACATCTAAGTATACCCTTCCACGCTTAGGGTGGACAAAAATATTTGCAACAAGGGGTGGTGATGGACAGAGTCTCTGAATTAAGCAGAATACTCTCACCCAGTCAAGAGATCAGGTCTAGATCCAACACCGTTTTTTAGCTCACTGCACCATCCCAGTTTCAGAACCTGGCTGTATGCAAATTAGTCTGTCCCTGGCCCAGTGCATCATGGGAACAGGGCAGACCAGACTACAAAAGCCAATTCTTACACTGGGAAGGAAACAAGCTTCCGGGGACCGGTTTCTGGCATTTCAGCCGTCTTCAGCCCGGCTTGCTTGAATCCTGATGGTGCAATGAGCAAGGGACTCACATCTGAGTATACCCTTCCACGCTTAGGGTGGACAAAAATATTTGCAACAAGGGGTGGTGATGGACAGAGTCTCTGAATTAAGCAGAATACTCTCACCCAGTCAAGAGATCAGGGCTAGATCCAACACCGTTTTTTAGCTCACTGCACCATCCCAGTTTCAGAACCTGGCTGTATGCAAATTAGTCTGTCCCTGGCCCAGTGTATCATGGGAACAGGGCAGACCAGACTACAAAAGCCAATTCTTACACTGGGAAGGAAACAAGCTTCCGGGGACCGGTTTCTGGCATTTCAGCCGTCTTCAGCCCGGCTTGCTTGAATCCTGATGGTGCAATGAGCAAGGGACTCACATCTGAGTATACCCTTCCACGCTTAGGGTGGACAAAAATATTTGCAACAAGGGGTGGTGATGGACAGAGTCTCTGAATTAAGCAGAATACTCTCACCCAGTCAAGAGATCAGGGCTAGATCCAACACCGTTTTTTAGCTCCCTGCACCATCCCAGTTTCAGAACCTGGCTGTATGCAAATTAGTCTGTCCCTGGCCCAGTGCATCATGGGAACAGGGCAGACCAGACTACAAAAGCCAATTCTTACACTGGGAAGGAAACAAGCTTCCGGGGACCGGTTTCTGGCATTTCAGCCGTCTTCAGCCCGGCTTGCTTGAATCCTGATGGTGCAATGAGCAAGGGACTCACATCTGAGTATACCCTTCCACGCTTAGGGTGGACAAAAATATTTGCAACAAGGGGTGGTGATGGACAGAGTCTCTGAATTAAGCAGAATACTCTCACCCAGTCAAGAGATCAGGGCTAGATCCAACACCGTTTTTTAGCTCACTGCACCATCCCAGTTTCAGAACCTGGCTGTATGCAAATTAGTCTGTCCCTGGCCCAGTGCATCATGGGAACAGGGCAGACCAGACTACAAAAGGCAATTCTTACACTGGGAAGGAAACAAGCTTCCGGGGACCGGTTTCTGGCATTTCAGCCGTCTTCAGCCCGGCTTGCTTGAATCCTGATGGTGCAATGAGCAAGGGACTCACATCTGAGTATACCCTTCCACGCTTAGGGCTTAGGCTCATCATGTGCAGCAGGCCCCTGCGCTCCCAGGTGAAACCAACTCATTACCTCCTAGGTGTATTACCAATAAAACGGGTGGTGAGTCCCCTTTGCCCAGTTTCAAAAGAATTTTCCGCTTCAAGCTATTCCAGTACATGTCGGAAGTTCCCAGCCCCTGACCCTTCACTTCCCGCCTGCTGCTGCTAATGCTTGGCCTTATTCTAGCAGGAATAGGGCAATTCCTACTTTGGGCCGGTGAATCCCAAGAACCTCAAAGCCCCGATGCTCCTTCAGGGTCCAACGTGAGGACCTCCCTGTGGATTTTCGGCTTTCACACCCTTACAGTGCTCCTGTAGAGGGTACCCTTACTGTAACTTACAGCCTTTGGGTCGTCTTGTAATTCCGCCACAGTACTAAGTGTGGCCGCCGTCCCCCCAGGGCACCCCACCGCCAAGACCTAGATACCTACAGCCTGTTCATTCAGAGGCCTCCCTCGGCTCAAGCAAGCACATGTCCTTTCCTCCTCTGGACAGCAGTGCTGTCCAGCAACCCTAATTCACTATCAGTTCTGCCGCTCCACAGGACTGTGAATTGTATCAGTAATGTCCCTGAACCTCTAACTATCACTGCAAACTCTGCTATGGAGATGTGCCTATTAGTGCTCCTTGGAGAAGCGTGGCTCAATGGTTAGAGCGGCAGACCCTGATGCAGAGGTCTGGCCCGGGACCAGGGTTCAATTCCCGACGCGGCAGGGTCCTGAGCCCAAAATGTCCAAGGACTCGATAATTCTCGCATTGGTGCCTATTCTAATCATGGGGTCCCACGCTGCAACTCTGGGCAATAGTTGCTTAATCTCCACTACGGCGGCCCACCCGCTGCGGGATGCCTGGTATTGACCCTGGGGATACCCAGTAGGGGTTATCTCACAGGGAAAAGCCAGGACGGGTTCCCAAGGCAACAGGGGCTACCTAATATGCACAGACTCACCAGTTAACTACCACTGTATTACTTCCATGGGGTGTAACCTGCGCGCCCCACAGCAGGGACAGTAATGACACCTGGGGAGAACCTGGGAATTCCTGACCCTAGCACACTGCCCGCAGTGTGCTATGACCCTTCTACCTGTTGATAGTTCAGGGCCCCCCCATGTGAGTAGGGTGGTTCTCCAGCGCGGTTCCTGCATTTGAGACATAAAACATCCATTATAAGCCATGCCCCCCCTCATCTACCAAATGAGACAGGGGCCATCAATGCCCCCCACGCTACCAAGGCCAAGCCTGTTTTGTCGGATAGGAGAACTAGTTTGCTAACTCGATCACCAGGATCAGAGCCAATTGCTTGCGCACCAGTTGCTGTACAAAAAACACATTCCATTATTGCGCATGGGCTGCAAGATAAGCCCCGACACATCACATGTGTACAAGAAAACACATTTACATTTTTGTCACAGGGCATGCATGGTTTGCCCGCAGACTCCCACTGCTTACCGTCAGAACACCCCAATTCTTGCCCAGTAAATCAACAAATTGCCCGGGTTCATCCGATGTTTTACAAGAGAAAACATCTAATTATTGTACAGGAGCTACCTGCTAGGTTCCGATTCACCAGTTGACTACGAATGTAATATTTCCATGGGGTGTAACCTGTGTGCCCCACAACAGGGACAGTCCTGACCCTGGGGAGGACCAGGGTGTCCCGGACCCTAGCACACTGACCCCAGCGTGCTTTGACCCTTCTACCTGTTGATAGTTCAGGTGGACCCCTATGTGAGTAGGGCGGTTCTCCAGCGTGGTTCCTGCATTTGAGACATAAAACATCCATTAGAAGCCCTGCCCCCTTCGTATAGCAATATGGATTCTATGCAAAGAGACAGGGCCATCAATGCCCCCCACGCCCCCAAGGCCAAGCTTGTTTGTCAGTTACGAGAACTAATTTGCCCACAATACATTCTCGTAAGGAGTTGGGTGGGGCACATACTTGCGTACATCCAGCGCCGGGTGCAGAAGTATAGTGTCTTGAAACTAAGTCAATTATTCACATGCTAAGTCTAATAATGACCATTGCACTTTGGAGTGTGTGATTTAGAGTCACTTCTTAACTCGTCCCCTTACTATTCTTCTCAGAAACACCTCTTCCTCCCAGGCCTTCAAAAATGACCTCAAAGTTCTCCTCCTTCAAAGACACCTCCCAATTTAATTCATGCCCTCTCTTATCTGACGGAAGACCTTTTAATGTCTAAAATTCTATTCTCCTTGACTTGACTATGGAAGTTTCCTCCCAGTGTGTTCTTGTGGCTAAGAGTGTGCCATTATGAAGTAACATCCTTCTACCTGTGTTTGGACTCTTGTAACATGCACCCGTCACTTTTCTCTTGTAAGACACTGATTGCTACCTCTTACATTGTGTTTGGTTCCGGTACTTGAACAAGTGCCATCATTGCCTGTGTTTGAGTGTCCTCCATTTATTGTAGTATTATACCTTTACTTGTACATTGTACGCTTTTGTAACTAGCACACGTCACCTTTCCTCCTGTAATGCACCGTTTGCTAACTCTTGTATTGTTTGATCCGAGTCAAATTGTCCAAGGGGCCCGTCCATGGGCGAACAAATAACTCTACAAACCACCAAATAAATTAAGGAAAAGCTCTGTACAGTCATCGTTAATTGGAAAATAAATCCCACACAAGCTCTCTCCCCGTGCTGTGGTTTAAATTATTGCATATTCCTGGGGGTAGCTTTGACACCCACACCACTAGAACCACAGAGACTCAAAAGGTTGTGACCCTGCTGAGAGTAGACTCCGTGACAAGACGTCAAACATGGACCCCCATTAGTGGATGCAATAATCCACTAATAAATCCTGCCCGGTGACGGAACCAGCCATTAATGAAAGTTATTTGAATGTAAGTTCATTACTAGGCCCACCACGGTGTTGATTGTCTGTGAATTAAATATTATCATCACTTCATGGCTTTCTGCTGCCATAACAACTAAAAGTTAAAAAGGTGCAGCGACTGTAAACACTGACTGACAACGAAACCCCGGCGCGACAAGTCTGAGTAAAGATGAAAGCAAGGTTAGCAACGCATCCCTTGCTGCCAGAAAACAGGCTGGTTGTAGAGCCCTGGGCTCGGCCCCTCCCGCTGCCAACCAACCACATTCCACGTCGCGTGTCCAACCATACCTGCTCCAAATCAAATCCCACGTCCTCCTTGTCGTCTAATCCTATGCCAACAGACAATCTGTAATTAGAAAAACATGTTAGCCGCAAACCACACCTGTTGTCCATTTCATCGGGTCCACTGACCCCAGTGTGCCGACACCTGTTTACCCATGGTCACTCCCGTGACTTTCCACGAGGCGTGCCCCAGCATCCGTTTCTGAATGGTAACCTGCATGAACATATAACAAAACTTGAAATTAGCCCCAACCCCGCCCAACATAGACATCACACCCGGCTCTGGGGGACTGGACGGGCTAGGTGAACTGCCCACTAACTGATCACATGGTTTGGGCTACATAATATCATGGGTTAGTGTCATGTCTGCCATCGCATCCGTATCATTGCCATGTGACATCTAACCTACAAGAAGAGAGCAAGAAGGCCTATACCTGGCTCTTTTGATGGACATCCACTTCAGCACTAACCTTGCATGTGTACATAGAAACGCTTCCACTTGCCACTGTTCCTCCAATTTTTGCCAATCTTGCATCTTAACCAACACATTAAACCCCAAACCCTATGCAAAACTTGATTCTATGTAAAGCGCTCTGACACCTTCGGGTAATGTTCACGCTAATAATCCCATAAACAAATCACCTAGGCACAGCTCCCGCCAACGGCGTGAGGGAAACAGTACATGGCTTACATAAATTGCGCTCTAATCACTAGTATATGCAGTAAACCTGTGTACCCTCTACCATTCCGATGTATATAGAGATAACTCTAATAACTAGTATATGCAGTAGATCTTTGTACTATCTACCACTCCTATGTGACTCTCAGAGTACATCCATTCGTATCCCTTCCTTTGGTATTTAGAGATTACTACTTGTACATTTGCAATTTTTCTTTGTTTGTATCTCTTCCTTGTGGGACTTTACATCTTGTACATTTGTAATTTTTTCTGCCTGTATCTTTTATGCAACGCATGCAATCCCAAATCCCATGTTTCGCAATTAGTTCCCACGCAAAGCGCTCCGACACCATCCAGTAAAGTTCGCGCTACATAAATTGCATAAATAACTCAAATGAAAACGTCCGCAAAAAAAATCCGTTCACCCGCAATTGCTCCCATGCACCAGCTCCGCTCCCACCGGCAA
Organism: Lissotriton helveticus; assembly: GCF_964261635.1. Classification (NCBI taxonomy): domain Eukaryota; kingdom Metazoa; phylum Chordata; class Amphibia; order Caudata; family Salamandridae; genus Lissotriton; species Lissotriton helveticus. The sequence goes on from NC_136062.1 coordinate 470,102,248, forward strand.
GCGCTCCGACACCCACGGGTAAAAGGTCCACACTATCTCTAAACACGGAACATATAAACGCATAAATTATCCCTGGCAATGCCTCCGCCCGTTCCCCCCCACATGCCTGCTCTGTCCGCGCCCCGCCCCTACAAAGTCAACGCGGGCCGGAGCAAGGGAGAAAGCCGCAAGAGACGCGACTCCCAAGGGCACATGCATGAAGGATGAAAGGCAGACCTGCCGCGGTGACCCCCGGCCAAGCCGGCAAGCTGCCGCAGGATGCCCCACCCCCCTCGCCGCGGACCCGAGACGGCGCGCACAGGGAGACCGGCAACAAGGGGCTCAAACAACAAGGAGCCGCGGCGCGTGCACCAGCCACCGTACAACAAGGTAAGAAAGGGGGGCAGGGGGACACCGCACCAGGAGGCTGGGGGGACGGAAAGGCACCGGGAATCAGGGCCGCCAGGGAATGCAAACCCCCCCTACCCAAGGGACCCGCGGCAGAGGGATGGCCGCGCGGCAACACCGCACCACAACAGGATCAACATTTATAAAACCCATCTACATTGACCACCGCGCCTCGTGCCCCACGTGCGACGAAAGGCCCGCGCTGCCCACCAAACCCACCATCGTACCCCACGAAGAATGGCCTCCGGCGCACAAATTTCACCAGCAGCGGAGGCGAAGCCCAACGCTGCCCGTGCCTCTACCCCACCTGGAAGCCCAATCCGATCTGCGCAAGGTAAACAGGCCTCCGCCAAAGCGAAGCCCAGCCTCAAACGAAGCACAGACCCCGCATCAAACATCCCTCCCTTCCCCCCGCAAAGGCACCGACCGACACCCGCACTGACCCCAGACCACGCGACCGCAGCCCACCCCCTGCACCCAAGGAGGGCAGCCCCCAACTACCAAGGACCCGAGAGGAACCCAGGAGCAGGAAGGAGGGGTCGGGAGGGAAAAGACTCACCTCACAAAAACAGCGTCCGGGCAGCACCGCTCGTCCGGGTCAAGGGGGAGAGCGTCCGTCCACAAAGCCGATCAGGGGTCAAGGAGGGCACCAGGCCCGTGACCCCAGGCCATATACCTTCGGCTCTGCCCCTCCCCCGCGTGAAGTGACATCATTGGAGACCCTCCGGGTCCCAAACACTAGACCGCTCTTTGGGGGTCTGTGCCATCCTGTGGCACTAAGGGTGGCCGCCTTCTTAGGTGGCCCCCTTCGGTGGCCCGGGGCAGCCTGGCAGTCTAGTCTTCCCCTGGGGTCTTTCGCATGGGGATGGGCCAAGCTGGGGGAAGGGCTGTGGTTTGGGGGTGGGTATAAGACTGCAAGAGAGGAAGGGGACTTCCTCTTTCTGTAGTCTGGCATTGCTGGGTGGGAATAGTTTTGAAGGAGGGAATAGTTTTGTAGGAGAATTCAGGGGTAAGGAATCAGCGGTGTCAGGCAGGTTGCTGGCGGTTTCTGGGCATAATTGCTAGCCACTGGTCGGTGGTTTGGGCTCGTGGCGTTGGCGGTTGCGGTTGAGTGGCGGTATGTCCGGGGTTTCTGCTGAGGTGGTGCGGGGGGCTCTTCGGGTGCTGGGGAGGGTGGGGCGGGAGGAGTTGTTGCGGCCGGGGGTACTGGAGCAAGCTTGGGTAGGCCTGGAGAGGGCCCCGTGGGCGTCCTCGGCGGGGTTGACTGCGGCTGTGCTTCCCTGCATGGAAGAGCCGGAGCAGGTAGGCCGAGGCGCGTCAGGAAGGGGGCGGGGCGCCGGGGGCAAAGGAGCGCAGCGCAGAGGCTGCCGCAAAATCCTGGCGCAAGAGCCTGCCTCTGCGGCTGGAGATGGCGGTGGCAGGGCAGTGCGTGGCGGCCGCGCCGAAGGGGGTGCAGTCCGCCCCTCCCCCGAGTGGGAGCAGGAAAAAAGTGGCGGTTGTGCCAGTGGGGCAGGGCGGCAGGTCTGGAGTTGAGGGGGGCCGGTGGGGCCGGTGTCTGGGGGAGGGTGTGGGCCCAGGGGGGGGTCGGCTTGGGGAGGGCAGAGCAGGAGGTGGGCAGTGAAGGAGAGGAAGCGACATATGTTGAGGGCGGGGCTGCGGGGGAGGGTGCGTGCCCCCTGGACCTATCAGTGGGCCCCCGGTCCAGCACCCCGGCCAGTCTAGAGTCAGGGGAGAGGCAGGTCAACGAGGGTGTGGAGGGGGTCAGGCCTGGGGGTGTGGGGTTGCCTGTGGTGACCACCCCCTGGAGGAGCATGCAGGGAGTAGGGCCTAGGGGCTACTGCACCCCATTATTGAATAGATGGGAGGCCATGGACTTGGAGTCCAAGATCAGGGAGCAGAGATGGCTGGTCCAGGAGTCAGATGCTCAGTGGGCGGAGCTGGAAGCCATCAGGGCAGGGGCTGACTGGGAGGAGGAGATGGAGGGGCCCCCTACGCCTACCTCAGAGGAGGAGCTTTGGGCAGAACAGGTAGACAAGGAGGGGGCAGGTAGGGTAAGAGGTGCGAATGTTAGGGGCAGCGGTACTAGGTCCGGGCAGACAGGGACGGCCAGGACGGCAGCGAGGCCTGGCAATGCCAGAGCCCCCCAGGTTAAAGCGACCTGGGGGGTCGGATGGGTTCCCAGATGGCGGAGGTCAGCAGAGGGGTGGCAAGTTCGGTGGGGCGCAAGACGGCCTCAGGACGCCGCCTTGAAGCAGCAGGGGGGGCAATGGCGGCGGGTGTGGAGAGTGGTTTTGGATGTGGCGTGCAGGTGCAGAAAGGTGTGAAAAGAGCGGTCCGAGAGGTGGTGTGGAAGCCGGTGGATGATGAGTTGGCGGTGGAGCTGGGTTATGGTTCAGAGAGTGAGGAGATGGAAGAAGGGGAAGTGAGGGATGACGTGGACAGGACAGGGGAGAGGGGACAGGGCAACAGTGGACTTGGTGTCTTGCAGGCTCCTCGGAAGAAGACGGGCAAAGTGAAAGGGGCAACATCCAAAGCCAGCAGCTCGGAAGAACGACCGGCAGTGGCACAGACGACCTTGACAGGTGAGGCCGAATGGTGGGCTGCTTGGGAGGAGGGCCCGAAGTTGGGTAGGAAGAAGGCGTGCAGATCGGTGGGAGTGGGGGAGGGGACTGTCAGGGACCATGGGGGGGGGGGCAGGGGCTGGTCAAGGATTGGGGCGCAGAGCGCTGCATCAGGTAAGAAGGTGGTTACGGCGGGGGTACAAACTGACAAACTGAATGGGGCAGAGGACAAACAGGAGGGGAAGGAGGACAAAGATGAAAAAGGGGAGGATAGGATCGGACTTATCAGAGAAGATTAAGGAAAAAATTTGAAAACATGAGTATGTAGATGTATTTAAGCTGCTGCACAAAGAGGTGCAGGCGAAGGAGGGCTGTAAGGAAGAGGAATGGGAACTGACTAGGCAACCCAGGGTACCTGTGAGTATGGAAAACTGGACGTAAGCTTTCCACATATATGCAAGTATCTATTGTGAGAAGCATTTGGATAGGGCAATCCCACTGTTGAAGTACATGGACATCATTAGGAAGGCCCAGTTGCAGTTTGGGGGCTTCGCGTGTGTGAGTTATGATGAGGAGTTTAGGGCCCGAGTCAGTGTTAACCCCGAAAAACCTTGGGGTGAAATCGATCAGGAACTATGGATGCAGTGGATGGCATCAACGCACTCGTCGGCTTCCACTCATACGGCGGGTGGTTTACCGGATCCCTACCGGTCTTTTCCATCGCGGCCCCCCAGTCTGGGGCAGGAGGAGTGGTTACACCCGCGGGTCACACAGCCCCACAACCTAAAACAGGCACCAGCTCGACCGATGCTTGTTGTAGCTACAACAAGGGACATTGCTCGCGATACCCCTGTAAGTTTAAGCACGAATGCTCTAAATGCAGGGGGAGACATGCGGTCACCCAGTGTTTCACATTGGCCACACCTTTGGAGCAGTGGCAACCCACAAATGCGAAGGGTAGGCGACAACCTGCTCAGAAGGGCCCCTACACCGGTTAAGGTGAAGGCGATGGCCCTGTGGCTCGCGTGTTACCAGGACAGGGAGGCGGCATTGAAATTGCAGTGGGGTTTCACGGTGGGCTTTAGGGTAGGCTACCAGGGGCCAAGGTTGCGGAGATGGGCGGACAACCTTAAATCAGCAAAAGCATTGCCCGGGGTGGTGGCGGCCAAATTGCAGAAGGAAGTGTTGGAACGCAGGGTGGCGGGGCCGTTTTCAGAGTGGCCCCTCGAACAATTGATCATTTCACCGCTAGGAGTAGTGCCGAAGAAGGAAGAGGGTGAGTTTCGGATGATACACCACCTATCTTGGCCAGAAGGTCAGTCCGTCAATGATTTCATTGCGGAGGTAGACTCTCGGGTGCTCTATGCGTCGGTGGATGACGCCATTTGCTTAGTGCGGATGAGCGGCGGGGGACGGAAATGGCCAAATGCGATATCAAATCAGCTTTTCGCCTTTTGCCAATTCATCCGGCGGATTTTGCTCTGTTAGGCATGCAGTTTGCAGGGGCCATTTATGTGGACAAGGTCTTGCCCATGGGGTGTGCCATTCCCTGCGCGCTTTTTGAGGTTTTCAGCACATTTTTGCAGTGGGCTTTACTCAGAGTAGCGGGCATCGGGTTGTGACACATTATTTGGATGATTTCCTGTTCATAGGTGAAGCTCAATCCGAGACTTGTGGCAGGGCCCTGTCACATTTAAAGGAGATGGTGTTGCATTTTGGTGACAGCTGGGCCCAGCTCCTGCTTGACCTTCTTAGGGATTGAGCTGGATTCCGTTCAGTGGATGGCGCGCCTCCCGCAGGCGATGGTGGAGGAAATCCGGGCATGCCTCTTGTGGGCAGTCGGAGAAAAGAGGATTGCGTTGCGGGCTGTGCAGGAACTTCTGGGCTTCCTGAACTTTGCATGCAGGGTGGTTAGGGCGGGAAAGACGTTCTGCAGGCGGCTTGGCATGGCCATGCTGGGGGCAATCCTACCACATCACAGGGTCCGGATCTCCATGGGGGTGCGGGCTGACCTAAGGACATGACTGACTTTCCTATCTGATTTCAACAGGGTGTCCCTAGACTTTGTGGAGGAGCTGACGATTTGGCAGATTCAGATCTATTCAGATGCAGCAGGGGCAGCGGGTTTTGGCATTTTCTGGGATAGCAGGTGGTGTGCGTAGGAGTGGCCGGCACAGTGGATGAAGCAAGGGAGGAGCATTGTGTTTTTGGAATTTTTTTCCCCTGCTGGTGGCATTGGAGGTGTGGGGGGTAGAGTTCCAGAACAGATCAGTGTTGTTTCATGTGGACAATATGACGGTGGTCGAGTTGGTCAACAGACAGAAGGCGAGGGTTGTACGGCATTACAATGCGGGCTTTTACCCCGCATGCCATTACAACGCAGTTTTTACAACGCAAGTCGTCACAACGACTTGCGTTGGGGGGCGCTGGATAGTGGAATAGTTTAATTTTCTATTCCAACTCCAGCCCACATTGACAGTAGGGAAGGTGTTGGATAGATAATTAAACTATTCCCTATCCTACTGCGCCCTCCAGCGCAAGTCGTTGTAATGACTTGCGTTGTAATAGCAGCGTTGTAATAGCAGTGCGGGGTAATGCCCGCGTTGTTATGGATGTTTCCAAAGGCAAGAGACCTTAGAGTGCTGCGTTTGTTGAGGAATTTCATGTTGAGATGTTTGAGTTTGAATGGTATTTTGCAAGCCAGACATGTCCCTGGGGCGAATAATGACATTGCGGATGCTTTGTCTCGTTCGCAGTGGCAGCGGTTCCGGAGGTTGGCACCTGGAGCGGATCAGGGCAAGACCAGACTGCCGGATGGCGTCTGGGCCTTTGGGGAGTGAGGGTGTTAGGACTGGTGGAGAATTCTGTGGCTGAATCAATGAGGAGAACATACAGACTGGCGTGGGAGGAGTTTGGCGCATTCATGGGATGGCAGCAGCATGCGGCATGCGGAGTTCGTTCAGTAATTGAGCAAGGGTGTTGCAGTTTGTTTTACACTGTATTGATAAAAGGTTGTCAGCAGCAGCCATTGCGGGAAAATTGGCTGGGCTGTCCTTTTATAGTGGTTTGGTTTTTGGTTTCGACCCCACAAAAGATGTGATCATAGGTAGGATGCTTAGGGGTTGGGGTAGGGAATGCAAAAGGGGGGGAGTCTTGAGGGAAGCAGTCACCTTTGAGTTGTTGGTTCGTTTAGTTGAAGTGTTGCCTTTGTGATGTTACGATAGTTCCGAGGTTCATCTGTTCAGGCTGTGTATGGTGTGGATGTTTTTTGGGGCCTTTAGGGTCTCGGAGTTGTTGGGGACAAGGGCTAGGAGTGGTAGGAGGTTTGAGGAGGTCCGGTTGGAGATGGGATGACTAGGGATTTGGTTGGGCCAGTCAAAAACGGATCAGTTGGGGAGGGACAGATGGGTCTGGTTGTGGGAAAGTGGGTGGGGGGGATGTGACCGGTGGCCGAGTGGAGGATGTTTGTGCAGCGAGTGGGGGTTGCAGAGGGTGAGATTTTCTGTCATGCCTCTGGAGCTAGGGTTATGGCGACTCAGTTGTTGGCAGTGTTGCGTATGGCAGTTGGCAGGTTGGGTTTGAATCCAGCAGGTTTTGGGACACACTCTTTTAGAATTGGGGCAGCGACAGCAGCGTCAAGGTTGGGGTGGTCGTGGGATAGGATCCGGTGGATTGGTAGGTGGAAGTCAAGGTGTTGTGAACGTTACGTTCGGAAATAGGGTCTTGGGATTTTGGAGGCCGGGGTGTTTGGGGTTGATGTTCACTGTAGACTAGGGTGTGTATTAATCTATTTTTCTTTCGTAGGTTGCGTGGGCGGACCAGTGGCCAAGACAGTGACATGGATTGTGGGGCATTCATTTGGGCACTGGGCCTCGAAATATGCAGAGCAGCAGGTATACGGCCATAACCTGGGACTCAGAGGACAACAACAGGTGCATTGGTGGGGAAAAGGGGGGATGCGATAGGGGGCACTGTTGCCCTGGCTCGCAAAGATGGTCCCTCAAAAAGGATGCCCGGATCTGTTGATCATTCATTTGGGGGAGAATGACTTGGTTCAGCTGTCGGGTTTGGCGCTCTTGCAGCTGATGCAGAGGGACCTGGAAGTGATGAAACAGAAATGATCTGGGGCCTGCATTGCATGGACTGAATTTGTTCCCAGGAGAAATTGGAAAGGGGCAAACAAGCATGGGGCAGTCGAAAAAGCCCGGAGGAAATTGAACAGGGCTATGAGGGTTTTTTGTGAGGACAGAGACATTAAGGTGATAGCCCACCCTGGAATATGACTTGAGGAAGGGCTGCTTTTTAGGGATGACGGAGTGCATCTTTCGATACTTGGGAATGCCTATTATATGATGGAAGCGAGGGATGTGGCGAGCAAGTTGTGGAATGAGGCGATATAGTGTCACAGGAATGCTTGAGGGATAGGAGGCGAAAGATGCACAGTGGAGTCCTCGTGGGGGGGGGGGGGGGGTGGTAGGTAACCGCCCTAAAAGGGGTTCTCTGGTTAGCGGTAGTTGGGAGGGGTGGGGGAGTCACTAGCGGGCGCACCCACCTCTCGTGGGGGGGAGGAGTGAATGATGGGGGGGCGACTGGTGGCATGAGAGTAGTGCCAGGATGCGAAGAGAGATTGGAGGAAAGGGATGAAGAACGGAATGTGGCGTGGAGGGGAATGGAAGGAGAGTCTGAAGTGTATGAAGATGGAGTGATGTTGGGGGGGAGATTTGTTGTTGTTGATTGTTGTAATTTTGTGTTATGTTGGTGCAGCCTGTTCCTAATAAAATGGCCTTTTACGCTTAACAACAGTGTGGCCTGATTATTGCGCGATGGAGGGCCCCAGGGGAAGCGAAGACGCAGTCTAGTCTTCCCTTGGGGTCTTTCACGCAGGGAAGGGGTGTGGTTTGGGGGGTGGGTATAAGAGTGCAGGAGAGGAAGGCGACTTCCTCTTCCGGTAGTCTGGCTTTGCTGTGTGGGAATAGTCTTGAAGGCCACCAGCCCACACTACAGTTTTTAGGGTTTTGGGGTAGGGTTGGCAGAGCGTGCCAAGGGATGAAGAGTGGAATGAGACGTGGAGGGGAATGGAAGGAGAGTCTGGAGTGTATGAAGCTGGAGTGATGTTGGGGGGGAGATTTGTTTTTTGTTGATTGTTGTAAATTTGTGTTATGTTGGTGCAGTCTGGTCCTAATAAAATGGCCTTTTATGCTTAACAACAGTGTGGCCTGATTATTGCGCGAAGTGCAAGATGGCGCCCGACCCCAGGGCATGCCTCGGCCTCCTTCCTGCTGTATGCTGGAGGGTACATGTGCTCAAGGTGGGGGCTGAGACCTGCTTCCTTCCCAGCGCTCAGTGCAAGATGGCGGCCGACCCAGACCATGCCTCGGCCTGCTTCCAGCTGTATGCTTGAGGGTACATTTGCTCAAGGTGGGGGCTGAGACCTGCTACCTTCCCAGCGCTCAGTGCAAGATGGCGGCCGACCCAGGGCATGCCTCGGCCTCCTTGCTTATGGGTACATGTGCTCAATGCGGCGGCCGACCCCAGCCCATGCCTCGGCCTCCTTGCTTCTGGGTACATGTGCTCAATGTGGCGGCCGACCCCAGGCCATGCCTCGGCCTCCTTCCTGCTGTATGCTGGAGGGTACATGTGCTCAAGTTGAGGGCTGATGCTTCCTTTCCGGCTCTCGTGCAAGATGGCGACCGACCACAGGCAGTGCCTCGGCCTCCTTGCTGCTGGATACATGTGCTCAAGTTGAGGGCTGATAGCTGCTTCCTTCCCAGCTCTCAGTGCAAGATGGTGGCCGACCCCAGGCAGTGCCATGGCCTGCTTCCTTCTGGGTATCCATGCTCAAGTTGAGGGCTGATAGCAGCTTCCTTCCCAGTGCTCAGTGCAAGATGGCGGCCGACCCCAGGCAGTGCCTTCGCCTCCTTCCTGCTCCAGGCGTGGAAGGTACATGTGTATCAAGGTGGAGTTTACTAACTCTTACCTAAAAGAAAAACATAACCTAGGCTGGCCATGCAGGGGGCCTGGCTGAAATGAAGAAGACAAACCATTAGGCTGTACAGAGATCCAGTCTTTCTCACTCAGAGCTTTAAATGAGGGTGTCAGCCCGGATTGAGCCTTTCAGGTATCCGTCGCCTTCTCCCTAAGCCTTAGCTTAAGAAATATAAAAACAGCCTGGGAGCTGTGATCCGGGGCAATGGGGACTTGGTCAGTGAGGGTGGTAGTGAGACACTGAAACTAGGCTGGGTCAAAACTGCACGACTTCCTTTGCAGAAATTATGCAGTAAATGCAACTTGGCACGACTCACAAGCCAAACTTTCATCCACAGGTAATTGCATAACACCTTAAATGAAAACTTAATACAAATTAAACTAATCCTAGGGAAATGCCCTGTTTGGGTGGGAAAGCTCGTCTGGTTTTTACGACCACTGCTGACATTTGAGTATAATTGGAGGGTCACTGATTAGAATTGGGGTTGGTGCACTAGGGATTAGTTATGTGTACTTATAGTGCTACAGTACCTCTTTCTGTCTGTTTGTCTATCTATCTACATACTTATCTCTACAGATACACATGTATTGATGGTACCCAAGTGTAGCCGGTAATGTGCATGAATGCAGTGTGAATGGAGAATATGTGTGTGTGTTTTAGGTCAAGCCTACCAGAAAGCGCAGCTGTGTGGCTACGATAGACATGTTGTGGGCTCCCCAAGAACGCACAGGGGCTTGGATCCCGTCCATTGCCTACTATTGGTTGGCTTTCCTGTCACTCTCTTTTACCTGTTTCACATTTGTGTCCCAGCTTGACAATCTTGTGTTTGTCCATCCCACAGAGCACGGACACTTTACTATCTCTCTTGATTGGTCGGCTTCTATGCTTCCACTGGTTGCTTTTCAAGCACTACTTTTTTCTTTTTGGTTAAGCACTCTTAGAGAGTGCATGTATTTTCTAGCTGTCTCCTTCATGCACAGCCCTCCCCCACCATATGTGTTACCCGCTGTTGCCCATATGCTTGTCACCACCACCCCCCACGTTGCGATCACTCTTGTGTCCTCCCCCTATTGCTTTCTCGCCCATATGCATCTATCTCTTCTGCTCCACGTTGCTTTCGTGGCTGCTAATTTTCCTTCTGCCACCACCCTCCGTGTTGCTTCTGTTACGCCACCCTTTGTGTTGCCTCCCCCACCTACGCCCTCCTTCTCTGTTTCCTGGTGCTTCTCCTTCCCACCCGCCCTTTGTGTTTCTTCCACTCCCCACCTTCTTTGTTGCTTCCTCCATCCATGCCCTCTTTCTCTGATGCCCAGTGCTTCTCACCCCCTACCCACAGTATTACTTCCTCCATCTGCATCCCGTGTGTTGATCCTCACCACCTGGGCCCATGTTGCTCTCTCCCACCATCACTTCAAAGAAACAGTTGGACAATTTTTTTTCTTTTTATTTGCTGGTCCAACTCGTATTATCGGGAAAGACAAAAAAACACCACTTCACTTTGTAGGTGCTGCGTCATAGGATTTTCCTTCCGTATTCAGACATGATGCACAGTATTGGGGAGGCCGTACAGCATGGCTAAAAAAATCAGCAAAACTAATGGTTCTCAAAGCTAGGAGCTATTGGCTTTGTTTGGCTTTGCTGATGATTGTTAGTAATGCCCCGGTTACTTACCGGTAATCTTCATTACTTTGAGTTAGTCTTACTCGCCACATGAGTTCCCGTCCCTCCCTCCCTGTCTGGCTATCGGCTTCATGTTGTGGCTTGGTAGTTTCAGGTGGCTTTGGGGTTGGGCCGGCCCGCCTCTTATAGTGGTCATGGAGTGTATGGGTCGGCCATATTGGGAAGGGATGGGAGGCATGGGAGGCTAACTTTTGCTTTGGAGGGTTCTGGTGTAGAGCTGAAGCCCACTTCGTTAGTCATGTGGCGAGGATGACTAACGAGTAGGTAATGAGAGTGTGTTGAGGGCCAGAGCATGTACCTGTTCAGCCAGGGCCGGCCCTGGGCATGCGCGAGCTGGGCCCAGGGCCGGGGCACCAGTTTTCCGAGGGGTGCAGCAGTGAGCTGCCTGACTTAATGTCATGCAAACAGCAGGCAGTCCATCCCATTTGGCCTCAATCGGGTCCTGTTAAAGACTTTGTAATCAGCCCTTAATGTACCTCAGCATAATTGTTAGCACCCCATCAGCCCCCTGCCCTCTTTCCATCGTCCTTACACCTCCTGCTGTCACACCACAACGACCCCCGCCCCCACAACGGACACCATTTTTTTTCCACCCACGGCTCAATCTGGTTCAATCTGATTTAGGGCCAGCGCTGTGTTCAGCCTTACTAACGGGTGATACTATGAGCGCTGCTGCAGTGACGTAAGTAGGATGGACAGGGGAAGGTGGATGCACCGTTTTGCGAACAGATCAGGCAGGGGGTGTCCCGGGCAATAAACATAATTGACGTCTAATTCCACCCAGAGGCCAAGTCACTGAATGGCATCCTTATATTAAATATAGATCAAATTCCAGCTGCATTGGACAGTGACAGGCCCAGCAGGCGGTAGGGCGCTCGCGCACTGCGCGAGATGCGGTCTGCGAAGAGCGCAGTCCTTCCGACAGTGGAATCAACTGGCAGGTCCATTGGTTGCGGTGAGGGGTTGTGATGCATGACGAGGAATGTGAGAAGGTATTAAGAAGCCTCACAGTGGAAAGCAGTGAGTGCTTTTAATGACAGATGTTACAGCGACCACCAAAACCTCATCCAGCAGGCAGCTGCAGATGTTAGACTGCTCGTAGATGTTTACATTTTGTAGCGTCCTCCCCAGCCCGGGAGCATGCAAATGAATACGCCACACACGGAGCTCTGTAGCAGACGTCTTTATTCCTCAGCGTACGATAACACAGTGCACACTCCGTCATAACCATTAATAACCACACCTTAACACTTCCCAGCAAGTTACCTAATTCCTCTGGTGGGTCCGCCCAGAACCGCAAGGGTCCTAATGCACAGTCTCACCACACTATACGATCTACCATGGTGGCATCATGAACAAGAGGGCTGTGGAACTGGCCATACACAGCCCGATGTAGGTTTTGCAATAACTCCCTTCATAAATACTGACCCAAAGCTGGCTGCTGGTGTGGACAGCTGTCAAAGAGTAGATCAGGTATGTGGGACTTGATGCTGTTGGGACCAAGGTACATCTTTTTTCATGTGAGGATGCTGAACAGGCAGGAAGAGTGGCGAAGCAGTAAAGAGGACACATATAGGCTTCATCCTAGACTCCTCCCTCTCGATGTCCAGACAAGTCAATGCCGTCTCGTCCTCCTGTTTCAACGTACTTCGCATTCTCAAAAAGATCTTCCGCTGGATCCCCCTCGAAACAAGAAAGACTGTCACCCACGCTCTGGTTACGAGTCGACTGGATTATGGTAACACACTTTACGCCGGAATCACAACAAAACTACAGAAAAAACTCCAGCGCATCCAAAACGCGTCAGCTAGACTCATACTAGACATCCCGCGCCAAGATCACATCACCGGACATCTAAAAGACCTCCACTGGCTTCCCGTCAACAAAAGAATTACGTTCCGTCTTCTCACCCACGCACACAAGGCCCTCTACAATCTAGGACCCGAATGCCTCAACACTCGACTGTCCTTCTACAAACCCACCCGTCAACTAAGATCGTCCAATCAAGCCCTCGCCGCAGTCCCGCGTATCCGGAAATCCACCATGGGTGGCAGATCCTTCTCCTTCCTGGCTGCCAAGACCTGGAACTCACTCCCCACCCACCTCCGCCTCACACAGAACCACCTCTCCTTCAGAAAAGAGCTCAAAACCTGGCTATTCGACAAATAATGTACCCCTCTCCCTAGCGCCTTGAGACCCTCTGGGTGAGTAGTGCGCTATACAAATGCCTGAACTTGAACTTGAACTATAAACCTCATACAAATAGCGACTTATTGATGACTGGCTTGTGCCAATGGAGCGTCGTTTTTTGGACACTCCTGCGGTGCAGACCGCTCAAGCATATCTATGAAGTGATTTAAAGCCCTTCTGCATGGCTAAGATTGGCCTCATAGACATGGAGTAAGACAAAGCAACGCGGGTGTTGTGTTGCGTTTTGCCCTGTAGTACCCTTGGATTTTGACGCTGCCCCAGACTTACTTAATCACGTAAAGCTGGGGAAGCACCAAAACTTTACACCTCCGAGAGCCACCAAAACAAGGAGAAATATTTGTATTCCTCCTCCTATTTTTCTCTTTCCAGGTGTGCTGCAGCACACATAGAGAGAGGAAAACGCCTCTCGGGATTGTTTTTGTGCAGAAAGGTGCCCCTTCCTGCACAAAAACAATCCAGCGTGCAACTCAGATGCCCTTGCACCATGGTGCAACAGTGCCTGCGTCGGCGCTTGGAAGGCTATTGTGCGCCAGCGCAGGAGAAAACACAGGAATGCCCCGTATTGCATAAATACTGTGCATTGCTGCCCCTTAACATTGGCATTGAGCAGCGCAGCTAGAAGATTAGTGGAACTGCCCTACGCCAATTTCCCATAAATTATGCCCACAGGCCCTCCTTTACGACATTTTGGCTTAGGGCAGTTTAGCAAGACACCTTGCTGCGCTTCCGTATGCCAAAGTCAATGGCAGCAATGCACCATATTTGTGCAATACAGTGCATTCCTGTCCGTTCTCCCTGCAATGACGCGGTTTCGGCGTTTCATGCAGATCTCAAACAGGAACCCTATTCGCTTTGCTAGCTAATTCAGAGCTTTTTAAAGTTGTTAAAGTTGCATCATTGCACTTCCTTCATCTCTTGCAAGGCCCAAGTCCCACTCCCTTCTGCCTGTGGCTTTTCTTTTTTCGCTTTTTAGGGTATATCTCTTATCCTGACTCACCTGTCAAGCCCTGCGACCCAATTAACCCCTTGCATGCTGATGACGGCCCCCAGCTGTCATGCACTAGGGGGCTCGTGTGCTGATGACGGCTGGGGGCCGTCATGAACCCGCCCACTCGCGATTTTGCCGCACAGGCGCAGAATCGCGGCAGCATGCAAGGGGTTAATACACAAACTTCCACAGCCGTTGAACAAGGTGGGGGTGCAAGTACTCATCCCGAGGTCGAAGCAGAGGTGCCTTGATACAAGCCGTGTTGAGCTGTGGTATCGGCTGGCGATCACCACCATCTTTCCCACCTCTACTCGCTCGGTACGGTCACCCGGCTGAATACTGCATAAATAAGAGTCCAGAATCAAACTCAAGTTATGTACCCCATAAGCTAGCGAACACCCCAGTTCTAGAACTAGAGATGGAACTGTAAATAAGGTGTCTCCCCAGAGACTCAGATGACACCAACAGTGAACAGGCAAACACTGTGAGACAAACTGGCTCCTTCCAAAAGTTTGTAACTGGTATTTCGATAAACTATCAGAAACCTATATCGTGGGGCAGAATGTTGTGTCAAACATAACGAAGACAAGAATATTGTGTAGGTCATTTTTTATGGGTAAATAAAGTTTTATTATATACACCTCCACATATATGTACCTTGACGATATGTATATCTTCAAGAGACGTAGATCTGGAGTTAAGAATAGTAAATCTATACTTACCTATTTGCACTTACCTTCTCAATACTCTCGTACTAGATCTTTTTGACACTATATATTGTCCCACGATATTTGTGTTTCCGATATTCTGTCACTGACCCCCTGTACTTGGGTGTCACTGATTTCTGATTTGGGCCAGATGTAGCTTTAAATGTAAAAGAAAGCCCAAGTGAGCTTATTGCTACAGAGAGTCACTGTCCACCCTCTGTGTATAAACCTTTCTTCCTGCCAGATCTCAGAGAGGCCTGGAACCTGGGGCAGATGGAATCAGCAACGAGCTATCCCCTGGACCAGACCTAGTCTGAAAGACCACTCCTGGGACTCCACAGCTCAAGCAGATCTTTCTCAAAAGGACAAGCTACCACCAGCTTGAAGAAGTAGATTTTTACTTCTGTCCACTTTGGAGTGAGGAGAATGCATTTCCTGAACTTTCAGAGGTTTAAATGGAGAGGCTGGTGGTACCACTAAACTGTGATTGTAGCTATTCGAGAACCATCTGTGTGATGCCCGAACACACCTATGTGACAGAGTGATGAGTGTCCCCAGTTGTACAGGGTTAGAATAAGGGCTGGTTCTATCACTCCTACTTTACGAGTCATCATTTC
Organism: Lissotriton helveticus; assembly: GCF_964261635.1. Lineage (NCBI taxonomy): Eukaryota > Metazoa > Chordata > Amphibia > Caudata > Salamandridae > Lissotriton > Lissotriton helveticus. The sequence continues at coordinate 470,117,385 of NC_136062.1, forward strand.
TTTCACATTGTCAGAAGGTGCCCTACGGTACACCAATAAGTCAACTCTGTCCCAGGTGGAGCGTGTGTTGGGAAGATGGAAGAAGAGCCCAATGAGCAGGCTCTCAGGTGGTAGATGCAACGTGTGAGCTTGGGCATGCACAACGCCTTGGATGACGAATCACCAAAATAGTGGTATTTGTGGAAGTGACATAACAAAGCCCTTAAGGTGGGTTGCTGTATGTACTGAAACCTGACATCTTTTAATTCATAATCAGTTTTAGTACAAATTTACACATTTTGTAAGTCCAGGTTTGAAAATATTAGAATGAGCCGCATAGAGCAAAAGGACTGAGGACACTCAGCCCCTGTCCACCACATCCACTCATGTGAGACCCACAAGCCCATCCTCAGAGATTTAAAACTACAACAAAATTACCAAACAAATTCCAGTTAGGACCTTCCTGTTGTCTTCTCGGGGTCCCACAGCATGCCACCTTCCTTGACACCTTTTTCTATCTGCGCAGCCGGGCACGTTTCGGGTCCTCTGAGATGGTGCAGCCTTCTTCAGGAAATGGGAGGGACTCTAGATGCATGTCTGGTCTGATGAAGTGCAAGGGCTACTACAAGTAACCCAAGAGCTTCTTTACCGTCAACTGCATGAACAGCCTACCCTCACCGTTGACCCTTGGCAGAGTGACCTCTTCTCTGATCCATAGCCACCTAACAGCTTTATGTACTGTTCAGGAAAAGGGACAGGTCAGGAAGTGAAATAATGGAAAGTACAGAGGCCTCTTGGAGCCCTGCTCAGGTTATGTTGACGCCTCTGCTTCATGCCACCTGTGAGCCAGCAAGGGTGGTGCTAGGAAAACCAGGTAGGAAGCTGGGGGCATCGCTGCCACCCCTGGCCGCCCCTGATCCATGCCGGCGAACAGTGCCTTGGGGCTAGTGTGAGAACTGCTGGTAAACTGCTGTGGGCCTGTGCGTGGTTGGTGTTTGGAGGGGTGTCTGGAAGCTGTACAGTCAGAAGGTGTGTTGTTCGGCACGCGTCAACGGTGCTACCCACACCACACGAAGAAAGCGAAGAGAACCCTAGGAGAATAACTTGAAGACAGAGTGAAGAGGAGACTGAGTCATCTGTGCTCATCAGTGATGTGCTGAGTGGAAGGACCTCTTGTCCCAAGAGCTTTATCCTACTGACATGATAATTGTGGCTCTTAATACAGTGATGCAGACGCTGACATCTGAACAGGAACTTCAGGAGAACTTGGAGACTTTGCCTGAAGACATTAACGTGGAGAAAATGATGCTGCTCAGTGATGCACAGGCTGAGAATAACCTCTGAGCAGCAATAGTTCAGAAAGCCTAATAAATGTAACTCTCCCATTTGATTACATTAAAGTGATTAGGTACACATTTTATTTGTAAAGTTATAGGTATGCAACCCCCTAAGCAGACCACTTAGCTTTAACCAATCCTAGTTAACTGTATGGGTTAAGGGCTTTGATGGGACAAGAAGTTGGGCGCAGAAGGTTTAAGACCTAGGGTTGAGGAAGATATAGATAGTGACACTTAAAGAAAACGTATGATTAGAGAGAGGTTGGTTCTGATCAAGAGACAAAGAAAGTGCAGATAATGGCATTTATTTTTGATGTTCATGCATTCTCAGAGAGTGTGCTTAACCCAAAAGAATCAGTGAACTGTACATGCAACATGGTGGTATTGATACATTTCAACATTATAAAAAGAGGTTTTTATAACCAAATACATTATCTTTGATGTTGATATACAAGAAAATGAGTCAGGGTTACGAAAAAGTAATTAGGAGAGATAGGACATCATTTAAAGATCTTCAATTTTTTTTTTTTTTAGGTATAACAGTAGTCATTACAAAAATAACAGCGGGTTAGAATGGTACACTTACGCTCTAAGGATAAAAAAAAGACAACTAAATAATGCTCTCAGACAAATGCGAACTTATGGACAACAACCCTCTCGGGAGGCCCTGACCACAATTAAACAAATGAAAAGCGACCTAAAAAAGAGATTCGGGTAGCTAAACATACATACAAGGAGCAGTTTTGGAAAAAAATGCTTCAGCCGACAGCAAAATTCCAAGGAGTTTTGGGCCCAAATAATGTCCTATCAAACGGAAAAAAATCGGCATTACAACTCTGATATAACCAAGCACGCATGGAGAGCTCACACGGAAGCTACATATAATCCCCAGAAAGCCTCCAGAGTTACCCCTGAAAATGAAACACAGAAGGAGACACGGTCCAACGCCAGTAATACGTGATACGCCAATCAGAGAGCAGAGGACGGCTGAGAAACCAAAATCAACCTTTCAGGCCCTAGATCTCACGACTTGCAAACTGTATCTGAAACACCAAAGTAACCCACAAGTCAAACAAATGGAAGGTAAATCTCAGCGAGGCCCTCCTGAAACACCAGGGTCAGATCAATCGATCAACATTCAGATCACCCAAAAACAAGTACTGAATGTCAATAAAAAAACAGAGATCTGACCAAACGGCTTGCCCAACGCCCTATTGAAAAAAGATTCAGCATTTTGTTCTAACCACCTGTGGTAAATAAATAAATAATACCCTATTTTTGACTAGACTTATAGCATAACAGATAGCTCAATAAAATAAGAGTCAAGATTCGAGGTAGTAGGAGTTTCTGCAGGTTTATTACAGCATAAGGACAGGATCAGGACAACCTGCATGGGAATAGGACAATAAGGCCCGGCAGCTGCCGGGGCTTGGTCTGGGATGAGCGCGCGCTAACATTTAATAACAAAACATTGACTTATATACATAGCGCAAACACATAGCATTACATTGCAGTAGGCGTAACAGTGGGTGGAGCAGAAGGCGTAACGCGTAGCAGTCGCGAGAGATAACAGTAAAAAGAGGTGTAACTGGGCGTATACATAGACATGTGGTGCAAACGTAACAGAATATGTCATGAATGGGCGGAAATTTTGGAGGGGGCTACCTAAGGAGCCGGGACCTCTAACCTAATGGTGCGCGAAAACTGGCAATGACGTATTACTAGGAGAAGCTGGGGGCTATGAACTCTGTGCTAGGAGCAGAGACTAGAGTCTGAAGGGTCGGAGCGACATGTACCTAAACCCTATCTGGTATCTGATGTTTAGGGAACATGTTGATATAAACTAGAAGTCATGAGGGGAAAAGCTAACTTGATTCTAGGACTGGACCATGCATTATTCTACATGTAGTGCAAGATGAAGAATATTAAATGACCATTAAATACAGTATTTCTCTAACATGGAGACGAGAAGGCTAGACAATGACGGAAACTATTGATGCAGTTCAGTAGCTTAGGAATGCAGAAGAGGAGGACTGAACTGATAACTGGAACTATAACATACTTTTGGCAGACTAAGAGGCAGAGCCAAGCTGCACCGGGCACTGCGAGGCAGGAAGTAAGTGAAGGGTCGAGGATACAGGTGGGGGCTGTATCGCTCCTTAGCGAGGCTTTCAGGAGACAGGAGCTGAATCTGTGGTCCGGGCCCTTTTGAGGCCTGAAAACGGGGATTTTATAATGAAATAACGTGCACACTGAGAAACGTGGCAACATTACTTTACATAGGCCTGATATTCGTAGTATTCACGAAGACTGGAAAATGGCATACTAGAGGTGGACACAACTGTAATTGCGTCATTAATCAGGCATGGGGAATAACATATGCATATTGGTCATGCACACATAACATATGATGGATGAAGCGTAGGGACACAGAACATGGCAAAATTTACTTTTCCACATTCCCTCCTTGTCACTACGTTTCCATCAGGAAACATCAATTTTCATGATACCATCTATCATTTCATACAGTACCATTTGCTCGTCTCGAATTGTCTTGGAACGGGATTTAGAACGGGGCTTGGGACTAGGAATACAAGAGGTAGCACACATGCTGCAAATCGCAGGGCCACATTGTATACAGAGGCAGCAGCTAAATATAATCGCTACTGCAATACCTAAAAAGGACAGGACTTTCCATCCCCATGCGGAAATTACATTCCAGAACCAACCGGACCATGTCCAGGTGCCTGGATCTTGGTGTAACAGATGGGCAATTTTATGGAGTCTGGTTATAGCTGAATAAACAGACGGCGCGTTATTTGGAATAAAAATGCAACAACTGGATCCGAGGACTCTACAGGCCCCGCCCCTATCGGCCAGTATGACGTCAAGGACGAGACGATTCTGTAAAACGACAATTCTCATAAAGGATTGCTCTTCAGTTAAGTTACCTAGAGCGGAGGCAGTCTCATCTACTACTGCTTCAAGGGTTCTTGTTAACCTACGAATGAGTTTACTATTTACAACTGTACCTAAATAAGGGAAAACACCTTTATCTATATCAATGAATTGCTCTGCGGCGGTTTCAGTAAAATCGACAATCGGGAGATTTCTCTTGTGTCTAGTGTGTACTAAGAAAGAATTCCTATGATAGTCAGGTGGGGCTAGAAAAACAGGTGGCAGTAGGAAAGCAATGTAACAGGTTCCCTCCCAATCGAGGGGCAGACGGACATATGCAGTTTGACCACAAATAAAATAAGAATGACGTGAAGCTTTGAAAATAGATTTCCCACCGTCACTATACTGGATAACAGTAGTACATTCACTATGACCTATATGTACAGAACCATAACCACGGACACATAATTCGCCTTTGACTGGTAGTACTGAAATAGCGGGTGAGTCTGGAGTAGTATCAGACTGAACATTCAGAACCATGAAATTCGACGAATAATTACCTAAATTATATACTTCGTTTTCTAGATCTAAACCTGTTCTGTGGGGGAGACCTTGCTTGTCTGGGAAACATGTACTGTTAAGAAAAGACATATCTGTTGAGGATGACGTTAACGTGGACCATGCTCCACACGAACCATTGTGTGAGAATGGATAAGGAAAGAGTGGCAGAACTCCCTTCGGTGTCTGGAAAGGGGGGAGTCGACCACACACCCAACAATTAGTGGCATTGCTGGTCTGGTGTGAGTAATGTAACATACGGATAAATGTGTTATTACGCATAGCGAGGCGGTATGAATATTCGTGAGGAGGCAGATCACTAAACGTGTGCTCTACTGTAGCATGAGCAGACATATTTACATGAGGAACTGGAAAACACAGATAGAAAGCATAGCTGGTGCAGGAAGTCATTATGCTGATGAATAATATGAAACTCAGAAAAACGATACATTTGATTGAGCTTTGACTGACTCTCTCACTATGGGGGTCTATTTTATACATGTCAGAAACAGTCTAACCGTTTCACCTAGGGGAGGACTTATACAATCAAACTGGCTGACTTATTAGACCTGAGCTTTAACTTATACTCCTGTTGCGGAGTTTTCTCTAACAAGGGAGGGGTTGTAATAATGTTTTGTGCGGGACAGTCCTTTAAAACAATGTTCTGGCAATCCTTCGAATCCTGGGAAATGTTCTTGGAAATGTTTTTGAAGACTGGTTTCGGTCCTTTGAAAAGTTTTACATGAGAAAGGTGGACCCACCCCTTCCTGCCTTCCAACTTGACGGCAGTTCGGGTGGTCAAGAGGACCTGACGTGGCTCCTTCCAACGTGGTTCCAGCGGACTTGATCTGTCGAAATTTCTGATCATCACAAGGGACCCTGGAACGATCTCGTGCGGTGCCACCTCGGTATTGTCTGGAAATGCGGCGGCAACCTGTGAACGACATGAGTTGAGGGCAGACATCAAGGAAGCTAGGTAATCTGTCAGCATATTACATGAAACATCGGTAATACTTCGGGGTCTAGGAGTACCCCACATATTAGGGGGGCGGCCGAAAACGACCTCATACGGGGACAGACCTGATCTGGAATGTGCGACCATACGCATATAAAACAGAGCGACTGGCAAAGCTACTAACCAGTCCACACCCTTGTCTTTACAGACTTTTGCAATGCGGATTTTCAGGGTCTGATTATGTCTCTCGACTAGTCCAGCTGCTTCTGGATGGCGTACACAATGGAACTTCCACTGGTACCCTAACAAAAGGGAAACATGTTTCATGAGTTCAGATGAGAATGGCTGGCCGTTATCAGAATATACGACTCTAGGGAGTCCATATCTAGGGAAGAATTCACGAACCAACTGCTTGGCAGTGGTCGCGGCTGTGTAATCTGAGACTGGATATGCTTCTGTCCACCTGGACAAAGCGCATACAACTACAAGGACATACTTGAAACCTCGACATCGCTCCATCTGAATATAATCCATCTGGAGGACCTCAAAAGGGTGGTCAGGGGGCTGGAAACCACCTTGTTCCACCGGGACACTTTTACCTGGATTAAACTGACAACATATCATACAGGTACGGACTTTCTGCTTGGCTGCAGCTCGTAAATGCTTGTTGAACCAAATGTTCTGGATACTGTCTAACATAGCTTTTTCTCCTAAATGTGCTGGACTATGTGCGGTATTGATAATGACTTGAACCATAGAATCGGGGAGGAACCATGTGGCTCTACCCTTCGTTAACCATCCTTGATCTGTCTGAACCCCTCCTTGTTCAGACCATTTCTTGGTTTCATCGGGAGTAGCATGTAACTGTATATCTATGACATCTTGTGTAGGGTCCTTAACTGTCATGCATGTAATCGGATCTGGAGTATGTGTCATGTTTACTGGAATGTCTGGAGTCTGTGCTGTAAGCTTGGCTGTACGGTCCGCTAGATCATTACCTTGGGAAATAATGTCAGTGACTTTCGTATGTGCTTTGCATTTCATGATAGCAATAGATGTCGGTAAATGTATGGCATCTAACAGGGCTTGAATAAGGAGACCATGCTGAATCTTGGTTCCATGAGAAGTCATGAAACCTCTCTCCTGCCAGAGCACTCCGAAGTCGTGTACAACTCCGAATGCGTAACGTGAATCTGTGTAAACATTAACTTTCAGGTTCTTGGCGTGTATGCAGGCTTGTGTCAGAGCAACTAGCTCTGCTGCTTGAGCGGACAGGGTGTCAATACGGTGTGTCTTGATAACTTCAGTGTCAGTAGTCACTGCATACGCGGCGACTAGTTCTCCTGTACTAGTTCTCATACATGAACCATCCACATAAAGTGTCAGGTCAGGATCTGGTAACGGAATATCTGTCAGATCTTGTCTTGGCTTTGTCGTAATGTTAACTACTTCCACACAGTCATGTGTGTCTGGATTTGAACTAACTGATGGTAACAGTGTAGCAGGATTCAGGACGTTGCAGCGTCTAATTTCTATGTGTGGCTGGAACAGTGTCAATTCATAACCTGTTAAACGTGCAATTGTCAAGTGCTGAGTTTGTGTTCGGTTTAAAAGAACTTCTACTGAATGTGGGACTTGTACTGTCAGGGAGTGTCCTAAAACTATGGAATCACTTTGTCTGATAGCTAGTGCTGTGGCTGCAACTGACTTGAGGCACGCAGGCAACGCCTGGGCGACTGGATCTAATGTGCTCGAAAAATAAGCACAGGGCTTGTATTGACCTGCTTGATCTTGTGTGAGAACAGATAATGCTGTACCTTCGCGTTCAGTAACGAAAAGTGTAAAAGGCTTACTGTAGTTCGGTGTAGCTAGAACTGGAGCTTGACATAGGGCTTTCTTTAACTCGTTGAAACTAAGTGTATGGTCAGATGTCCAAGGGAGGACAGTCGATACGGCTGCCTCCTGTGTCGTTAACTGTATCAGTGGCTTGGCTAGAAATGCATACTGGGGAATCCATTGTCTACAATAAGAAGTAAGGCCGATAAAGGCACGTACCTCCTTCTGGGTTCTGGGCTGGGGAAGACTCGCTATTAACTGGATACGGTCGGGTGTCAACTGCCTACCCCTCTTGGACAGCAAGTGTCCTAAGTATACCACTTGCTGGACACAGAATTGAAGCTTCGAAGGTGACACCTTGTGCCCCATCTCGGCAAGGAAATACAAAACTGTAAGTGATGCACGCTCGCAGTCACGTTCAGAACGGGCTGTGATCAGTAGATCATCGACATACTGGAGCAGGGCAGTGTCAGTTGGCATGTGAATGTTGTCTAGTTGTCTCTTGAGTGCTTGACTGTAAATACTAGGGCTTTCTGTGAAACCTTGAGGAGCGCGTGTAAACATATAGCTCCTTCCATTTAAACAAAATCCGAAAAGAAACTGGCTGTCTGGATGAATTGGAACACTAAAAAATGCATTCTTGAGGTCTATGACAGTGAAAAACATGGCTTCGGAATCAATGGCTGTTAACAGGGAAGAGATGTCTGGAACAACTGGGTACTGAGGAATGATACATTTATTAAGCTCTCGTAAATCAATCACTAATCGATATACTGGGGGTGCATTCGGATCAGTACGTTTCATGACTGGAATGATCGGAGAATTGCATACATTGGAGTCAGTTTCTACAACTACTCCTTGAGCCATGAGCTCGTCAATAATTTTGGATAAGGCTGCTACAGCCTCAGGTGGCAATCTGTACTGTCTGATTCGGGGTAACACTACACCTGGTTTGAGAGTCACACGATGGGGTGTGATTTGCATGTAACCTACATCAGTTGGACCTTGCGCCCATAAATGCTGTGGAACATTAGACAATCTTGAATCAAAATCTCGTAATACATAGTGACCCTTAAAGTCACGTAGGAACAGACGTATTCCCTCTGGGGAACAGCAAATAACTGCACCTAACTCTTTCAGTGTCCTAATACCTAATAGATTTTCTGGACATGACTTAGTAAGTAACAGATCAGTAGTACGGGACAATGGACCTACTTCTAGAGTAACTGGCTTAGATATTTCATTAACTATTGGTTTTCCTGAAAATCCAAGGGAAACATTTCTTGAGCCTGAGAGCGGAGCCCCTGGAACTTCGGCATGACTAATTGTGGTCCTACTTGCCCCTGTATCGATCAAGAATTTTCTGTCTTTCCCTAATACTTGACTGTGAACATAGGGACCTTCTTGATCTACAGGTATCTCGATGAGAGGCAAGCCTACCTCCCTCTCTAGGCTGTTTCATGAATATGACTGGTACTCTGGATACTCAGACTGTGCATACTGGTACATCTGCGATGTAACATGCTGTGTTGCAGCAATAGGCTGCGGTACTGTAACTGTCTGTGGTGCATTCTGTGACTGAGGAGTCTGTGAAACTTGTTCTTGTCTTGGCGGACGTGGTCTTTCTTTAGTCTTACCAGTAGCTATGTTATGTTTCAGAACTGCACACTCGTTTATAAAATGACCTGGCTGTTTACAATAATTGCAGTTCCCTTTAACGGGAGCCGCAGGATGACTGGCTTGATTCGGACCCCTCTTCTGACTGTCTTGAGGAATAGATTGTGCAACTAGCACTTTCATTTTCGTGTCTTTCATACGTTTTCTTTCGTGTTCTTGCTCTTCCCTGATTCTATTCTGGTGGTACTGGAGCATCTGGAGCATCTGGGACGGAGTATTTGCTTGCCAGGTGCTTTCGACTTTCAAAACTCGATTTTTAATTTGTGGACTTGAATTCTCGACTAATTTGGTGACGAAAAGATGAGGGTATGACTCACTACTTGTCTTGAGACCACTGTTGATACTAAAACATTTTTCGAATCTAGAATAAAAATCACTAATGTCTTCATCTTGTTTCTGTTTACAGGCTGAGATTGCATCCCAGTCTTCTTTCCTAGTTGTCAATAATCTGGGTAAAACTTGAATCAATAATTCTGGTAATTCTTTACATTTATCTCCAAGACCGGTACCTGGTACTCGTGCCTTGTCTTCAGCTTCTAGAGCTGTCCAATCGATCTTTTTCTCTCCCACCTCCCATTCTTTTTCCTTCAATTTTTCATACACCCCTGCGGGTAACAGGACCTTTAACATTTTAATGATATCTGGGTAAGTGTATTCTCCCATACGGAGCATGTCTTTTAATTCTCTATGGAACCCCGCTGGATCTTTGTCATGACAGGGAATTAATTTCTTCATTTCAAGAAGTTCCATCTTTGATATCGGAGTGTATACAAACACTCGTTGCATTACGCCACCCGCCCCTTGGACTGGGTGGACTTCTCGTAACGGATTCTGTCTGTCTATGTAGAATGGTTTACTTTCTGGGGGTGAGACATGAACAAAATGCGGGTTCAGGAACGTTCTATACTTGTGACGCTGTTCTAGAATGACACTAATTAAATCGGTACCTAGACCTCTCCATCTGTACTGGAGTAACTCGTTCAGGATATCATGTAACGGGCCTGGATCAGAATGTTGACCCTCATACAGGGTAATGAGGTGCTGGATCATATACATACCCACCAGTCGTTGCTCGGCTGGGGGCAATTTCAGAAACACTTGTGCCACTATTTCGTCTGGAAAAGTGGTAGAATCAGTAATCCATCGGACTGCTGATCGGGCTAGTTCTTGTTCATGCATGGTACTTAACTCACTGTAACCGATTCGTGATTTCAGAATGTGATCGGTAGCTTGAAATACTTGTTCTAGGGAACCTTGTTCTGGTGCTAGATGTTGAAAAATAGACTTGGGTTCTAGACGTAAATGGCGATCTGGAAATCTGGATTTTCCTACATACGCTATTCTGGCGGGATTCTCGTTCTCTTCCTCATCAGGATCAGAGATACTTTCTTTCTCGCTTACTTGTGCTGCTTTACGCTGGTCGTGTAACCTTATTATTTCTTTACGAATTTTCTTGTACATACTCTCCATGGCACTGACGGTCTTGTGCTTACCCTCGGCTATATTATCACTCCACCTTGTCAGGATTCTCATTTCGGCGGGATCTTTAGACGGGTAATCTTGTTCTCTTATTAGACAATTGATCAGGAACTTTAATATCATGAGCTGAATCTCGGCTTTCCTTTGAGACATAATCTCGCCAATACTTTCTGGATCATCCCCTGTACGGATGAAACGATATATTCTGTCTAGATCTTCTTTCATATTCGGCAAGGTGACTAGATACTCGGTCACTCTCCTTACACGTAAGGAATATAAAACCATAGTATATTCGCCTGGAACTGGATCATAGACACATTCGTTAAGGGCTTGCCTGATTTCTGTGACAGACTTATTACTTTTAGGCGTACGCTGTGATGCTTGTGCATGTAATTCGAGTGCCGATAAACGCTTGTGTGGCGGCGGGGTTTGAGGAGTAGCTCCTCCTGCGGCCCCTAAACTGGAGTCGTCTACTGAGGCTCTACGTCCTGGCAGAGTGGGAAATGGAACTGTAGACTGGACCGGGGTTACCGTAACAGGTACTCCGGTGTCTGAAGAAGCGGGAAGTGCCTGATTTACAGGGACTGGCGGAGCACGAACAGGATTTGCATATTCGGGAACTGTGTCGTCCAAATAGGACGAAATAAAAATATCAGCTGCGGTCGGTTTGTGACGTAGCTTGGTCGGAATTAATGGTGGCGGGAAATTACTGGATGCCTCTGGGGTCGCTTTTGGCACTCCTTCGGCAAGAAGAGGGTACATACCCTTAATAAGGGCATGCCTCTGTCTGTCTGACTGTTCGGCTTTGACTTGTTCACCTATCTCGATTAATTCTCTTTCTTGAGCTCGTTCTTGGGATTCTCTACTTAACTCTGACTTTCTGACTTCCTTTTCCGTTCTTTTATGAGCTTCCTTGCGCCATAACTCGATGGCATCTTTCTGTGACTGTCTGGCTTTCTTTTTCCATAATGCTTCTTCTACTCGCATGATACATTCGGCATCCCATGTACCCGATACGGGCCATCTATACTTTTCTTCTAACTGTTTGGTATACTCTACCCATAAATCTAGATACATTATGGCGCTTATGCCATGTTTCTGATACATAAAATGACCTGGACTGTCCCTAGGCGGGACAGGAACTGCTTCCTCTAACAGACCCTTTCTAGTTTTTAACTGACGTAACTTGGAAAAGAGCGGCATTCTAAACTTGAATCGGAACACAATACAATACACGAAAAACAATAACAATTGGGAAAACAATTCAGGCATACCACGACATTGGAAATACATTAAACAATATCATAACATAACAGTTCGAACAGAATACTACCTGAAAATACTGAAAACAGAAACAGAACAGAATTCTCGAGAACGGAACAGACTAGAGTTACTGGATGCACTGCTGTAACAGTACGGAACATACCGGTCCCATAAAGGAACGCATCAAGACCCGTATCCACCTAGGTGAACACTTCGTTTGTGGGCTTGGGTACCACCAACCCACGGACCAGAGTCAATTTAGACTGACCCTGTCTAGACACTACCCCAGCAATGGTACTCACCGGGCAGCACGGAACGGAAGGCCTCGGACGGGACTGGACTACGACGACGAACTTCGGACTTCGGACTTCAGTTACGGGTGGGCCTCCGGATACCTCGGACCTTGGACTCTCGGCTTGGGCTCTGGTCGGGACTCGCCGCGTTCCTCCACCGTCTCGTTTGGATGCTGGACCGCCTCCTCCGTCTCCTCCGTGGGCCTGAGGGATACTTGGAGCAAAAATATCTGCCAGTGCACGGTATGGTTCCGTCACGACTGCAGAGGGTCAGGGGGTCGGCGTGGCTTCACCGACGCGTGGGGAAAGGGCAAGTCCCTATTTGGGCGCCATTATGTGGTAAATAAATAAATAATACCCTATTTTTGACTAGACTTATAGCATAACAGATAGCTCAATAAAATAAGAGTCAAGATTCGAGGTAGTAGGAGTTTCTGCAGGTTTATTACAGCATAAGGACAGGATCAGGACAACCTGCATGGGAATAGGACAATAAGGCCCGGCAGCTGCCGGGGCTTGGTCTGGGATGAGCGCGCGCTAACATTTAATAACAAAACATTGACTTATATACATAGCGCAAACACATAGCATTACATTGCAGTAGGCGTAACAGTGGGTGGAGCAGAAGGCGTAACGCGTAGCAGTCGCGAGAGATAACAGTAAAAAGAGGTGTAACTGGGCGTATACATAGACATGTGGTGCAAACGTAACAGAATATGTCATGAATGGGCGGAAATTTTGGAGGGGGCTACCTAAGGAGCCGGGACCTCTAACCTAATGGTGCGCGAAAACTGGCAATGACGTATTACTAGGAGAAGCTGGGGGCTATGAACTCTGTGCTAGGAGCAGAGACTAGAGTCTGAAGGGTCGGAGCGACATGTACCTAAACCCTATCTGGTATCTGATGTTTAGGGAACATGTTGATATAAACTAGAAGTCATGAGGGGAAAAGCTAACTTGATTCTAGGACTGGACCATGCATTATTCTACATGTAGTGCAAGATGAAGAATATTAAATGACCATTAAATACAGTATTTCTCTAACATGGAGACGAGAAGGCTAGACAATGACGGAAACTATTGATGCAGTTCAGTAGCTTAGGAATGCAGAAGAGGAGGACTGAACTGATAACTGGAACTATAACATACTTTTGGCAGACTAAGAGGCAGAGCCAAGCTGCACCGGGCACTGCGAGGCAGGAAGTAAGTGAAGGGTCGAGGATACAGGTGGGGGCTGTATCGCTCCTTAGCGAGGCTTTCAGGAGACAGGAGCTGAATCTGTGGTCCGGGCCCTTTTGAGGCCTGAAAACGGGGATTTTATAATGAAATAACGTGCACACTGAGAAACGTGGCAACATTACTTTACATAGGCCTGATATTCGTAGTATTCACGAAGACTGGAAAATGGCATACTAGAGGTGGACACAACTGTAATTGCGTCATTAATCAGGCATGGGGAATAACATATGCATATTGGTCATGCACACATAACATATGATGGATGAAGCGTAGGGACACAGAACATGGCAAAATTTACTTTTCCACTATCCCAGATTCTTGGCGAGCATATTACATCCAATATTTAAGTCAGGGGCTTGTGCAAATCCCTCAAATTATAGGCTAAGAGCCCATTGATGCTGAGGCAAAAATCTATGCTGCAAACTTGCTGAAAGACCTAGAGGATTGGGTAGACATCATTAAATTGATCCCCAACACACAGACAGGCTTCCGAGCCGGAATGGGCACTTTAACAAACATATCTACCGTTACGCTTTTGGCCAATCAATCCATTACTAACTCAAAAATTCTGTACGCATGTTTTATGGATCTCAAGACAGGCTTCGACAAGGTCCCCAGATGAGCCTTGTGAGCAAAAATGGAATCCTGGGGAGTCCCCACAAACTTACTGAATGCAATAATTAATATTTAATCAAAACCACGGGTTCAAACAAAAATGGGAGATGGTCGAACCTTAACAAACAAAATGACCGCCACCAATGGTTTAAAACAGGGGTGCGTTCTAGCCCCCTGTTTATTTCATATATATACAGCCGACCTAGACAACAACTTACGTACAACATTAGGTGATCCCCCAAAACTGGGGAATGTGAGAATAGCAAGTTTGCCATACGCTGATGACATTGTGCTGATATACAAACTAGTAGAATACACAGCATCAAACCAACTACGCATAAACTTTAAAAACAAGCACTGGCGTTGCCAATAGGTCTCGCAGTAGGAAAGTTGGAGCTATTGGTTTTGTAAATTACATTTTATATTTATATATCGTTATTGGCATTGTCAATAACAATCTATAAATATAAAATGTCATTTACAAAACCAATAGCTCCAACTTTCCAAATGCGAAACCTATTGGCAACGCCAGTGCTTGTTTATTAGTGCTGGCCCTTAACCGCCGGGTAGTGAAACCCAGACGGGTTTTCAAAGTGAGCGAAACTAGGACGAATTCTCCAGTTGAAGTTCACCATATAGTTACTTTTTTCCTCCAAGCATACTCAGTTCGGATAGTCCGAAAACCTGCAGAATATGACTTATTTTGGTGTGATGGTTAGCAGCTGTATTTGCACTGTCATTGGCAACTGACCGGGGAAATATGTGGTGAAAGGTGCAGTTGCCTCCGGACGAGAGCCCCGACACGTATTCTTTTACAAACTAAGCACTGGCATACAGGTCATGGTGAACTGTATCATGGCGGGGTGCAGGCAAGTGATTATTGGGGGTCTCTCTCTGTAGGCAGTGTAAATCCACATCTATCACTGCACAGGGACTTTCTCCGGAGAAACTGAGGCTGCTTTGGCACACTATTTTGAACAATCACTGGGCGGAGGAGGGTGGCGTGGGTGTGTGTGTGTGTGTGTTTGCGTGGGTGTGTGTGTGTGTGGCTGCAGGCAGGGCACGTCGGTGCTAAGACTTAGTCATCTAGCTCTAGAAGTCAGTGAACCCCATGGCACAGTTTTAAAGCCTGGGCTGGGAGATCGAAATCCTTCACTGATTCTTCGTTAATCTTACACCAGCCTGAATCATTCACCCCCTTGGGTGCCTCGCAGCCCAGGTGGGTCAGACTGGAGACTGCGCTGTGGGAAGGAGGTGGGGGGTAGGGGGCGGGGGCACAAGGGGTCTCGAGCAGAATGAGATCAACTCCCTCGCTTGGAAAGACAGACAGATGAAATTAAAGAGATAACATGACAGGCTGCCTACAAGTGATTGATTAAAAAGTTAGGGTGTGTGTGTGTGTCTGTCTGTCTGTCTGTCTGTCTGTCGGTCGGCAGGGCACGTCGGTGGGGGAGCGGGGGGCACAAGGAGTCTCAAGCAGACCGAGATCAATTCCCTTGCTTGGAAAGACAGACAGATGAAATGAAAGAGATAACGTGACAGGCTGCCTACAAGTGATTGATTTTAAAGAATTAAGAAAGTTCCTGGAAATAAGAGCCTGACACGTACCTGAAACTATTTCAAACAGGCCAAAGCAAACAAGGGCAAAAAGAAATAGCAATCCGTGGGGGAGAGAGCGGAGGGGGATGGTGTGTGGGGGCCGGCCTGCCGGCCGGCCAGCCAGCCATGATTAATTAGGGGAGGAGAAGCCTTAGAGGAGGAGAAGCCGCAGAGCGCACGCTGGGCGAAGCCCTTTGATGTGCTGTGCGGCCGTGAATGCGCGTGCTTGTTTGTTCACGTCATTCACGTGAACTGTAAGAAAACTGCAGTGCAAGAAGCCCTTAGTTTGACGAGGATTTCGAGCACTTGAATTCTCGATCCCTCAATGCGCTTGCGCGCATTGTAGGTCACGAGACCTAAAAACAAAGGCTATGTGTTTTTCGGGTCCACAGAAAAAAAAAAATTCACTTGGACGATCAACAGCAACTGCTTGGACCAGTAGGGAACATATAAATATCTGGGAGTCATTTTGGATCGCCAACTTAATTACAAGTTAATTAAGTTGGCGATCCAAAATGACCATGAACAAGCAACACCATGAACAGCGGCAAAACAAAAGCCAAACAGCTATTGTTTGCATTTAAAACCTTACAAAAAACTCAGTGACTGTTCGACGACCCACTTACTAAAGGTCGTGGCAGCAACATTTTTACCTTCAATTACTTACGGTTTAGAACTCCTAAACACAAAGGATGCAATAACTCTGAACATCGCCCAAACCAGTCTCTTTAAATATCTATTTAAAATTCCACGTGAAAATTAGACTAGAATTTTAGTTAAAAAAAAACAGGTCAAGACAAGTAGCGCTGGTTAAATATTATTGGAAAATGCGAGCAGCAGAGCAAGAGTCTCTGGCATATTATTGTTGGCTGGTTGAGTAATTCAGTTTATCCATTCATAAAGCAATCGATTGAGGCCTTGAAGTTAGAGGAAGCCTGGCACACAATACCATTCTATCTGGAGTTTAAACAAATAGTCAACAAAACAACTAATCAAATATCTCAAGAACAGGATATAGCCTCATAGACGACGAAAATCAATGCATGGATTGTGTTGCCAACATAAAAAATGTTAATGCCTCATTCATACCTCTCGGAACATTTTGCAAATCGAATGAAGCAGCAACTGATCGTACTGAAACTGGGACCAAAGGAACCAACTGTACTCTGTGTTTAAAAAAAAGTTTTTAGCACAAATTTTAAATGAGAATTTATTAATTAATCTGTACTCTGCTCATGAATTTTATGTGTTTTAGCGGTTAAGCTACTCTTTTTATGAGTTAAACCAAATCAAATAGAGTAATTCCACAGTAGTCATTACAAAAATAACAGAAATAAAGAACTTATTAGAACCTAGATGTCTGATGTAGATTGTAAACCATACCAGGTAAAGAGGTTTTCTCGTATTTTGATTCCACTTGTTGGTTAAGTGATGACAGAATGTCCGGCCTTCCGAGAATGGCCATCCAGTCCCCTTCACCCAACTACCAGCCGCGTAAGAGGGACCAACGTATCCGCGAGGATGCGGAGCGCACACTCCCCAAAGGAAACATTGAGTTAAGTTACTGCCCCTTGTTTATCCAGGTTGACATGGGTAACTTTAGCCTTGGTCTGCTGGTGGTGCCTGTGACAGCCTACTTACACGTCCATGTGGCCCACGGAGGATAATGTGTCTGTGGATGTGCCCAGTCTGAGCCCCCCTCTTCAACCCTGTCATCAGTTCTGACCTCGCGTATGCACAGCGGCCAGTGTCAGTGTGCTCATGTGTGACATTTTCATAATTTCAGTGTCAACTATGAGTGACACTGAACGACTATGAGTGACACTGAACGACTATGAGTGACACTCAACGACTATGAGTGACACTTTCTTGCGAGCAAAATCGAGCAATAAAGACGAGGGAAACATAAATATAAAAAATTACACCCATTGAAGCACCGACAAACTCTATGCTCCTTGGTTTGGCTCCCCCTCAATGAAATTGACGTGAGGAATTTGGCCTTGGGGTGGGGTGGGTAATTAACCACGGGCGCCTGAGCTGCAGAGGAGAGAGGTGCCGCTGCAGCATTGTGTGAGGTAAGAGGGTGAGGGTTGGGGGAAGGACTAAGGGAGCAAGAAAAGCCACAGGATGGATCGGATACCAGGCAGTAGTGGATGGCTTGGGCAGATATGGTTCTAAGGTACAAGGGCTCGATGGGTGGTGAGGGGGGTGAAGGAGTGCAGTAAGTAGGAGATAGGATGATCTATGAGGGTCCGCAGGTGAACTGTAGACGTCAAAACCTCAGTGAGGGTGCTGTCGAGTGAATGGGAACACGTGGCATAATGTGCGTAGCAGGTGTGCAAAGCCCATAGATTTAAAAGGGCTTCAGCCCCCTGTCGTGTGTCTTAGCCCGGCTGCTGCAGCTCGAGCTGTTGTGGGCTCGGCTGGGTAGTGTCTGGAGTCTTATCGCCTGCATGCCTGAGTTTTTCACAGGTCTTTAAAGACCATATGCATATTTACATACCTTTGTAAATTGGTTACCGAGGCCTAGTTTTTTTTTTCTAGTTCCAGTACTCCTGGGCCCCCACTCTGCCTATTCCTTACAATTGTATTTTACATTTAATACCGTAGTGTGATAATGCATTTCATGAAAAGGAATATAAAGTAGGGTTGCCAAAAGAAATATGCCAGCCATATGTTGTTTAAAGAGCCTGCAAAGACCTCCTCTTGACACTAAATAGGGTTACAAATAAAAAGGTATTTATTCATTTGTAAAGGGACTTCTCGGTCTTTGTTCCCTTTAATGATCAGACCTGGATCATTCAGGCAGCCCTAGAACACAATTAAAAGTGCTTTCTATTTATATTTGCTGTTCCATATATGCACAGATAAGTGCTGAAAATACGGCTTTAGGTGACTGCTTATTTTGTACCGTTTGGGACATCAAAATATTGATCTGGAAACCCTAATCACAACACTGGGAGTTTGTTGCAGGATCAGCACAATATTTATTTCCTCCACCCTCAATCCCTGATTAATGCCAGAATACAAATAGTTTAACTTATTTCTGAAACCTTACACCTCCGTTTATAACATGCTGATTTAATTCTAGTGTCTGGGAATGCATCCAGCATTCAGACAACTTACTCCTCATTCCAGCCCTTCACTTGCACACTCACCCTGCACTCACAGCGATCACAATGCACTCACAGCGATCACAATGCACTCACAGCGATCACAATGCACTCACAGCGATCACCGAGTCACAGCAAAAGGAAAGAGAAGGAACGGTTGAGATATAAGTGAGAGGAGAAAAGACACAGCAGTGAGAGAGAGAGACGAAGAAAGGAAATATGGGAGGAGAGAAAGGGAGGCTGAGAGCGAATAAGTTTCAGAGAGGAGTGAAGTGATGAGTGAACAGGAAGAATGAAAGAGAGAAAGGAGTGACGAAGAGAGAGGAATGAAAGTAGGGGGAGAGAAAAGTGCAAGAAACTTTATTTAAAACCACTGCAACAGTTTTGGGAGAAAGTTTATTTAAAAACGCAGCAAGATATTAGAGAGACAGTCTATCAAAAATGCGGAAATAACTTAGACACTGGCATCTCATACATTGCCATTGGATTACATTTGATTGTGAGGGACTGGAAAGGGAGGGAAAACGAGGAAAAGGGGAAGGTATTGTTTCTAATCTGACAACATTCATCTTCGCTCCTAGAACACAAACTTTTGAATGCCCACAATGTCCACAGAAGTAGCACATTGTGCAGCGGTTAGTGTGGGCCACAGCAGAGGTGCCTGCCCCCCCCCCCGGGGCTCTGGCTCAGGGGCCCACACCCTGAGCAGGGAGGATTCAGGTTCAGGGACCTGCACAGTGAGCAGGGAGGAGTCAGGCTCAGGGGACCGCACAGTAAGCAGGGAGGAGTCAGACTCAGGGGCCCGCACAGTGAGCAGGGAGGCGTCAGACTCAGGGGCCCGCACAGTGAGGAGGGAGGAGTCAGGCTCAGGGGACCGCACAGTAAGCAGGGAGGAGTCAGACTCATGGGCCCGCACAGTGAGCAGGGAGGCGTCAGACTCAGGGGACCGCACAGTAAGCAGGGAGGAGTCAGACTCATGGGCCCGCACAGTGAGGAGGGAGGCGTCAGGCTCAGGGGCCCGCACAGTGAGGAGGGAGGCGTCAGGCTCAGGGGCCCGCACAGTGAGGAGGGAGGCGTCAGGCTCAGGGGCCCGCACAGTGAGGAGGGAGGCGTCAGGCTCAGGGGCCCGCACAGTGAGCAGGGAGGAGTCAGACTCAGGGACCCGCACAGTGAGCAGGGAGGCGTCAGGCACAGGAGCCCGCACAGTGAGCAGGGAGGAGTCAGGCTCAGGGGCCCGCACACTGAGCAGGGAGGCGTCAGGCCCAGGGGCCCGCACAGTGAGCAGGGAGGAGTCAGAGTCAGGGGCCCGCACAGTGAGACGCCAGGCTCAGGGGCCCGCACAGTGAGGAGGGAGGAGTCAGACTCAGGGACCCGCATAGTGAGCAGGGAGGCGTCAGGCACAGGGGCCCGCACAGTGAGCAGGGAGGCATCAGGCTCAGGGACCCGCACAGTGAGCAGGGAGGAGTCAGACTCGGGGGCCCGCACAATGAGCAGGGAGGCGTCAGACTTGGGGACCCGCACAGTGAGCAGGGAGGAGTCAGACTCATGGGCCCGCACAGTGAGCAGGGAGGAGTCAGACTCAGGGGCCCGCACAGTGAGCAGGGAGGAGTCAGGCTCAGGGGCCCGCACAGTGAGCAGGGAGGAGTCAGGCTCAGGGGCCCGCACAGTGAGCAGGGAGGCATCAGGCTCAGGGGACCGCACAGTGAGCAGGGAGGCGTCAGGCACAGGGGCCCGCACACTGAGCAGGGAGGAGTCAGACTCAGGGGCCCGCACAGTGAGCAGGGAGGCATCAGGCTCAGGGGACCGCACAGTGAGCAGGGAGGCGTCAGGCACAGGGGCCCGCACAGTGAGCAGGGAGGAGTCAGACTCAGGGACCCGCACAGTGAGCAGGGGGAGTCAGGCTCAGGGGCCCGCATAGTAAGCAGGGAGGAGTCAGGCTCAGGGGCCCGCACACTGAGCAGGGAGGCATCAGGCCCAGGGGCCCACACAGTGAGCAGGGAGGCGTCAGACTCATGGGCCCGCACAGTGAGCAGGGAGGCGTCAGACTCATGGGCCCGCACAGTGAGCATGGAGGAGTCAGACTCAGGAGCCCGCACAGTGAGCAGGGAGGCGTCAGACTCAGGGGCCCGCACAGTGAGCAGGGAGGCGTCAGACTCATGGGCCCGCACAGTGAGCATGGAGGAGTCAGACTCAGGAGCCCGCACAGTGAGCAGGGAGGCGTCAGGCTCAGGGGCCCGCACAGTGAGCAGGGAGGAGTCAGGCTCAGGGGCCCGCACACTGAGCAGGGAGGCGTCAGGCTCAGGGGCCCGCACATTGAGCAGGGAGGAGTCAGGCTCAGGGGCCCGCATAGTAAGCAGGGAGGAGTCAGACTCATGGGCCCGCACAGTGAGCAGGGAGAAGTCAGGGCCAGGGGCCCGCACAGTGAGCAAGGAGATGTCAGGGCCAGGGGCCCGCACAGTGAGCAGGGAGGAGTCAGGCCCAGGGGCCCGCACAGTGAGCAGGGAGGAGTCAGACTCATGGGCCCGCACAGTGAGCAGGGAGGCGTCAGACTCAGGAGCCCGCACAGTGAGCAGGGAGGCGTCAGACTCATGGGCCCGCACAGTGAGCAGGGAGGAGTCAGGCTCAGGGGCCCGCCCAGTGAGCAGGGAGGAGTCAGACTCAGGGGCCCGCACAGTGAGCATGGAGGAGTCAGACTCATGGGCCCGCACAGTGAGCAGGGAGGCGTCAGACTCATGGGCCCGCACAGTGAGCAGGGAGGAGTCAGGCTCAGGGGCCCGCACAGTGAGCAGGGAGGCGTCAGGCACAGGGGCCCGCCCAGTGAGCAGGGAGGAGTCAGACTCAGGGGCCCGCACAGTGAGCATGGAGGAGTCAGACTCATGGGCCCGCACAGTGAGCAGGGAGGCGTCAGACTCATGGGCCCGCACAGTGAGCAGGGAGGAGTCAGGCTCAGGGGCCCGCACAGTGAGCAGGGAGGCGTCAGGCACAGGGGCCCGCACAGTGAGCAGGGAGGAGTCAGGCTCAGGGGCCCGCACAGTGAGCAGGGCGGCATCAGGCTCAGGGGCCCGCACAGTGAGCAGGGAGGAGTCAGGCTCAGGGGCCCGCACAGTGAGCAGGGCGGCATCAGGCTCAGGGGCCCGCACAGTGAGCAGGGAGGCGTCAGGCACAGGGGCCCGCACAGTGAGCAGGGAGGCGTCAGGCACAGGGGCCCGCACATTGAGCAGGGAGGAGTCAGGCTCAGGGGCCCGCCCAGTGAGCAGGGAGGAGTCAGACTCAGGGGCCCGCACAGTGAGCAGGGAGGCGTCAGGCTCAGGGGCCCGCACATTGAGCAGGGAGGAGTCAGGCTCAGGGGCCCGCCCAGTGAGCAGGGAGGAGTCAGAGTCAGGGGCCCGCACAGTGAGCAGGGAGGAGTCAGGCACAGGGGCCCGCACATTGAGCAGGGAGGAGTCAGGCTCAGGGGCCCGCATAGTAAGCAGGGAGGAGTCAGGCTCAGGGGCCCGCACAGTGAGCATGGAGGAGTCAGACTCAGGAGCCCGCACAGTGAGCAGGGAGGCGTCAGGCTCAGGGGCCCGCACAGTGAGGAGGGAGGCGTCAGGCTCAGGGGCCCGCACAGTGAGCAGGGAGGAGTCAGACTCAGGGGCCCGCACAGTGAGCAGGGAGGAGTCAGGCCCATGGGCCCGCACATTGAGCAGGGAGGAGTCAGGCTCATGGGCCCGCACAGTGAGCATGGAGGAGTCAGACTCAGGAGCCCGCACAGTGAGCAGGGAGGCGTCAGGCTCAGGGGCCCGCACAGTGAGCAGGGAGGAGTCAGGCTCAGGGGCCCGCACAGTGAGCAGGGAGGAGTCAGGCTCAGGGGCCCGCACAGTGAGCAGGGAGGAGTCAGGCTCAGGGGCCCGCACACTGAGCAGGGAGGCATCAGGCCCAGGGGCCCACACAGTGAGCAGGGAGGCATCAGGCTCAGGGGACCGCACAGTAAGCAGGGAGGAATCAGGCTCAGGGGACCGCACAGTGAGCAGGGAGGCGTCAGGCACAGGGGCCCGCACATTGAGCAGGGAGGAGTCAGGCTCAGGGGCCCGCCCAGTGAGCAGGGAGGAGTCAGACTCAGGGGCCCGCACAGTGAGCAGGGAGGAGTCAGGCACAGGGGCCCGCACATTGAGCAGGGAGGAGTCAGGCTCAGGGGCCCGCATAGTAAGCAGGGAGGAGTCAGGCTCAGGGGCCCGCACAGTGAGCATGGAGGAGTCAGACTCAGGAGCCCGCACAGTGAGCAGGGAGGCGTCAGGCTCAGGGGCCCGCACAGTGAGCAGGGAGGAGTCAGACTCAGGGACCCGCACAGTGAGCAGGGAGGAGTCAGGCTCAGGGGCCCGCACAGTGAGCATGGAGGAGTCAGACTCAGGAGCCCGCACAGTGAGCAGGGAGGAGTCAGACTCAGGGACCCGCACAGTGAGGAGGGAGGCGTCAGGCTCAGGGGCCCGCACAGTGAGCATGGAGGAGTCAGGCTCAGGGGCCCGCACAGTGAGCAGGGAGGCGTCAGGCTCAGGGGCCCGCACAGTGAGCATGGAGGAGTCAGGCTCATGGGCCCGCATAGTGAGCAGGGAGGAGTCAGACTCAGGGACCCTCAAAGTGTGCAGGGAGGAGTCAGGCTCAGGGGCCCTCAAAGTGTGCAGGGAGGAGTCAGGCACAGGGGCCCGCACATTGAGCAGGGAGGAGTCAGGCTCAGGGGCCCGCACAGTGAGCAGGGAGGAGTCAGGCTCAGGAGCCCGCAGAGTGAGCAAGGAGGAGTCAGACTCAGGGGCCCGCACAGTGAGCATGGAGGAGTCAGACTCAGGAGCCCGCACAGTGAGCAGGGAGACGTCAGGCCCAGGGGCCCGCACAGTGAGCAGGGAGGAGTCAGACTCATGGGCCCACACAGTGAGCAGGGAGGAGTCAGGCTCAGGGGCCCGCATAGTAAGCAGGGAGGAGTCAGACTCAGGGGCCCGCACAGTGAGCATGGAGGAGTCAGACTCAGGAGCCCGCACAGTGAGCAGGGAGGCGTCAGGCACAGGGGCCCGCACAGTGAGCAGGGAGGAGTCAGGCTCAGGGGCCCGCACAGTGAGCAGGGAGGAGTCAGGCACAGGGGCCCGCACAGTGAGCAGGGCGGCATCAGGCTCAGGGGCCCGCACAGTGAGCAGGGCGGCATCAGACTCAGGAGCCCGCACAGTGAGCAGGGAGGAGTCAGGCTCAGGGGCCCGCACAGTGAGCAGGGAGGAGTCAGGCTCAGGGGCCCGCATAGTAAGCAGGGAGGAGTCAGACTCAGGGGCCCGCACAGTGAGCATGGAGGAGTCAGACTCAGGAGCCCGCACAGTGAGCAGGGAGGAGTCAGGCACAGGGGCCCGCACAGTGAGCAGGGCGGCATCAGGCACAGGGGCCCGCACAGTGAGCAGGGAGGAGTCAGGCTCAGGGGCCCGCATAGTAAGCAGGGAGGAGTCAGACTCAGGGGCCCGCACAGTGAGAAGGGAGGAGTCAGACTCAGGAGCCCGCACAGTGAGCAGGGAGGCGTCAGGCACAGGGGCCCGCACAGTGAGCAGGGCGGCATCAGGCACAGGGGCCCGCACAGTGAGCAGGGAGGAGTCAGGCTCAGGGGCCCGCATAGTAAGCAGGGAGGAGTCAGACTCAGGGGCCCGCACAGTGAGCAGGGAGGCGTCAGGCACAGGGGCCCGCACAGTGAGCAGGGAGGAGTCAGACTCAGGGGCCCGCACAGTGAGCAGGGAGGAGTCAGGCTCAGGGGCCCGCACAGTGAGCAGGGAGGAGTCAGGCTCAGGGGCCCGCATAGTAAGCAGGGAGGAGTCAGACTCAGGGGCCCGCACAGTGAGCAGCGAGGAGTCAGACTCGGGGCCCGCACAGTGAGCAGCGAGGAGTCAGACTCGGGGCCCGCATAGTGAGCAGGGAGGAGTCAGGCTCAGGGGCCCGCATAGTGAGCAGGGAGGAGTCAGGCTCAGGGGCCCGCACAGTGAGCAGGGAGGAGTCAGGCTCAGGGGCCCGCACAGTGAGCAGGGAGGAGTCAGGCTCAGGGGCCCGCATAGTAAGCAGGGAGGAGTCAGACTCAGGGGCCCGCACAGTGAGCAGCGAGGAGTCAGACTCGGGGCCCGCACAGTGAGCAGCGAGGAGTCAGACTCGGGGCCCGCATAGTGAGCAGGGAGGAGTCAGGCTCAGGGGCCCGCACAGTGAGCAGGGAGGCGCTCGGATCACCCCACAGCCATAAGCTGAAAGCCTCCGCCCACATCCTTCCCTGCAGCTCTGCTCTCAGAGGTGTCTGAGGCTCACAGAAAGTTGGTGGGGGCACAGAGGAGATGCCATAGTTGCAGCTAAAAATGAATGCACTCCCTCTGCCTCGACCAAGGTCGATATACAGGGTGCACAGGATCACACCGTGTGGTCATTCAGCGGTTACACAGCGTATTACGACCACTGGATGGGAAATGCAGAAGGGGCATAGGGGTTTTTAAGAACAATAAGGAGGTTTAGGGGACATTAAATTGATGGTATGTGCCCAGGATGACACATTTTTAGGGCACGGGGTGGCACACATTTTTCAAAGGGTCTATTTCGTTGGCATGTGGGGTGTGGTGTGCATAGGTGTGGAGGGCCCTCTGTAGTAGAAGTGATTGTCGAGGAGTTACCGCCCAGGGATAGCGATGTTTTGTCGGTTGGATAGATGTAGTGCTTTTATTGTTGAAGCGCTAGGCATGGAGCTCCACTAGCCTCTCCCAAAGAACAGTGTGGGTGTGTTTAGATCCAGATGCTGGGTCGCATAAGACAGTGAGATAAGGTGCACAGGCACAGGGGCGGGAGTCGTGCATCAGGAGGCAGTACAGGCTTTGTGCCATGGGTGCCGTGGCACAGGTTAGTGCTCGCATGGGTGTGTGCTGCAGATCGGAGTACTAGCTAATGAAGCTAATGGTGCAGGGTTTGTTGTGGGTTGTAGAGAAATAGGGGGGGAGTGGAGGCTGGGATTGGGACCATGATGTTTTTCTTTCCCGCTGTATGGGCCGTGTCATTATTAGCCTTTGTTTGTGTGGCGTTTTTTGTGCATCGGGGATGCAGTTGCTGCTTCTGATCCAGCAAATTACCAGGGAATGGCATGCGGCCTTGAGTAATTACCAGTGGCTAACATTAATTCAAGCATTCCATCCATCACTTTTTTGTATACTTCAGTGTGACGCCCTAAGTGTGAAGGGTATGCTCAGACCTTGGTCCCGTGCACAATGTGCCACGGAAACCAAGGTATTCCTGGCTGATTAGCCCAAATAAGGGAGGAACCTGTCCTAGGTTCTTTGTGTACCGGTATACGGTGGCCCTGGCCTTGTAGTTTGGGCTAAACTGTTCCCATTGCACCAGGGTCAAGACTGATTCATATATGGCTGGGTCAAAAGTGAGGTGGCATTGTGACAAAATACCGATGGACTGGGATGTGGCCAAGAGTAATGTCTATTGACTGAGATTAATTAAAGCATTCCACCAATCACATTTTTGTACACAGTTTTTTATTCTTCAGCATGCTTGAGGGCGCAGGCAGGTGAGGTTGACCTGCGAGGATTGATTCCAGTCACGAGTGGTAAGAGACTAACAGAGACTGGCGACACACACTACTAGGGGGGGATAATCAGCACCTGAGCTATATTGACTAATCCTGGATGTAGTTTGCGGAGTTACACATAGTGCAAAAAATCCTCTGCTGCACTATGTGGAGCTACGCGAGCAGCAGGGTGCGTTAGATAAAATGCTGTTTGCAGTGATTTTCAGTGCCAGGTATTTGTCCGCACTGTGCAATCATTGCGAATGCCACTATGCAGAGCGCAAGCGGGCGCTGCTTCCTTTCTGCCACTCAAGTAGATTTTTAACTTGAGCGGCAGCTTTCTCAATACGAATGGGCAGTTTCTCAATGGAGTGGTCATGAGCATATGCGGCCACTCGCAATTAGAAATCCAACCACCCGTTTTGAGAAATCTCGCCGAGAGGTTGATTTTCCACGCTTGTGCTCACCAACTTAACATTGACGGTTGCAAATGACGAAAAATCTCGCTGGGAGGTGGATTTTCCTCATTCGTGCTCACCAACTTGAGGTTGATGAACTTGAGCGAGGAAAAAAACTCTGCTCCGCTTTTTTCGGAACTCCGCGAGCTCCGTGTAATGCAGATTGTGGGAAACTCCCAAACTCTGCTAGTGGAACGGACTTCACAGCCCAAGGTCAATATTAACGCTATTGCTGTTGTCCCTGTAGAGATACCCAATAAAGAGACTTCAGCTGGTACAAAATCAGGCAGCCAGACTGATTTACCAACAGCCATGAAGGTGCCGTATTTCCTCCCTGATGTGGAAACTCTATTGGCTACCAGTGAAACAGCGCTCTGCCTTTAAGATCGGATGTAATATCTTTAAATACTTGCATAACACCTGCCCTGAGTTTTAGCTCATCATCACACCACAGGTAAACTCCTACTCACAATCTGAGGTCCGCGCACCTCAATCTTTTAATAATTCCTCCCTTCAAAAAAAAAAAGGCAATGATGCGCTAGATTTTCTGTTCTGGCCCCTCGATTCTGGAACTCACTCCCCTCAAATATTAGATCATCGTCTTGTTATCCTAGAGTTAGACGACTTTGGAAAACTTGGTTATTCTCTCAGGCATGTGACTGAGTTTATGAGCTGCAAGTCTCTGTATCCAGCACCAAGGAACCGGTCGGTGTATGTGCGCTTTATAAATCATTTTAACATAACATAACAAAGAAGGGCCCAAAATGGGGGAGAGAGCCTGGGGACAGGGGAGACAGTGAGGGAGTACAGTCGTCTCTGGTTTGCTCAAAAACAAAGGACTAAAATACCTTATAAAACTGCTTTAAAATGTTTCTAACCCTTCTTGCCTTTTACTTTGGGTTAACATAAATAGTGCCAAGCAGCTTCAGGGACTGTGCTCTCTAGAAATACCCTAACATAATATAACATAACATAACATAACATAACATAAAATAACATAACATAACATAACATAACACAGAGACAACGAATATTGCCGAAAGGCACTTCGTTGTTTCCAATATTAGTAGTGTTTAGAATTGTGCACTGTCGTGTAATAAAGTATATACTTTCTTGAGCAGATAAACACTGGGCTGGGCATTGACTTATTAAATTATTGATTGATTATTGATAATTGATCTCTGAGCTCAAGCACTTCTTCACTAACTTCCCTGAGAGGCCTGTGACTGCTCCTGTCGCTACCCTGAGAGTCAAGTGCTGAAGGGGTTGGACTTGGTCGGTTTTCAGAGGTAAAGTGGGCTGACAGCAGGACATCAGAGGCAAACAACCAAGGAAGAGGCCCCAAATGAACAGGGTCAGACACAGCAAAGTGTACATTTAAAGCTCTTAATAATCAAATATTAAGAGACCAATTACTGACTAGCGGAGACAACTAAAATCACATGTGGGGCAGAGACTGCTTCAAAATGCATTGAGGAGGTGATTGAAAAGGAATCTGAGGGAACAGTGGAAGAGGTAAAGAAAGTGGATCAGTGCTGAAGAAACTGAAAAGTAGGGAGGACCGAGGATGCAGAAACAGAGAAAGTTGAAGGAATACTGTGAAGCAAAGTGACAAGAAACAAATAGAATCATACAGACAGGAGAATAGCAATCATCTAGCAAAGAGGAAACAATGACCTGTGTTAAAACTCACATGTAAAACTGAAGGGTGTTGGATATTATAAGCGGATCACTGAAATAATATCGAGGGACAGAATATCGACCATCAAAAATATCGTTGAGAAAATATCGACCGTCAAAATATCGAGTTTCTATCTACAAACAGGTAAGTACAAAAATATCGAGTTAAAAATATCGTTTACAAAAATATAGTTGTAAAAAATATCGTATTTACTAAAAACAGTGTTAAATTAAATTAATATGAATAATTAATTACTAAAATATACTTAAAATTACTTAAATTAACTTATAATAATTAAATAATTAATGAAAGTTAAATAAATATTTTTTTATTTCATATTTATTAAAACATATATATATAGTAACAAAATATAATAAAATAATACCCAAAAACTGAAAACTGACCCTGAACCCTAAAAATACCCCTTTACCCAAAAACTCAAAACTGACCCTGAACCCTAAAAATACCCCTTTACCCAAAAACTGAAAACTGACCCTAAACCCTAAAAATACCCCTTTACCCAAAAACTGAAAACTGACCCTGAACCCTAAAAATACCCCTTTACCCAAAAACTGAAAACTGACCCTGAACCCTAAAAATACCCCTTTACCCAAAAACTGAAAACTGACCCTGAACCCTAAAAATACCCCTTTACCCAAAAACCCAAAACTGACCCTGAACCCTAAAAATACCCAAAAACCCAAAACTGACCCTGAACCCTAAAAATAAAAACACATTTTTTTACTATCTATATTATATACTTACATATTTTCACTTTCTATATTATTTACAGTCGATATTACTTCACTTACCTTAAAAACGATATTTTGGCTGTCTATATTCTGTCCTGTCGATATTTTGTCCAAACGATATTTTGGAGTCGATATTATGTCCAAACGATATTTTGGAGTCGATATTATGTCTGTGCACCATTATAAGCAAGAATAAGCAAGGGCAAGCATGGACAAGCAAGGGCAAGCAAGGACAAGCAAGAGCAAGCAAGGGCAAGCAAAGGTAAGCAAGGACAACATGGAAAGGCAAGGGCAAGCATGGACAAGCAAGGGCAAGCATGGACAAGCAAGGGAAAGCATGGACAAACAAGGGTGAGCATGGACAAGCAAGGGCAAGCATGGACAAGCATGGACTAGCATGGACTAGCATGGGCCAGCAACAGCAAGCAAAGACAAGCAAGGGCAAGCAAAGGTAAGCAAGGACAACATGGACAGGCAAGGACTAGCAAGGGCAAGCATGGACACGCAAGGGAAAGCATGGACTAGCAAGGGCAAGCATTGACAAGCAAGGGCAAGCAAGGTCAAGCATGGACAAGCAAGGGCAAGCAAGGTCAAGCATGGACAAGCAAGGGCAAGTACAGATAAGCAAGGGTAAGCCAGCAGGGCAAACATTCTTAACCATAACATTGACGTAATCATTATAACGGAAACATGGCTTTCTGACTCTTCGTCGCCCTGCCTAGACCTACTTGTCCCCCCTAAATACCAGATTTTGAGGCAGGAGAGAATCATCAGAAAGGGTGGTGGCATCGCTTGTATACATAAATCTGACATTTCCATAACAAAAATACAAGCTGAGCCTTTAGAGTCTTGTGAATATCTAGGCATGTCCTTAAGCAGCAGCAAATAACCTGAACTGTAAACTACATGCCTTATACCACCCCCCGGGTACTAAGACCAAATTCATAGACCAGTTGATAGAAATCATTACTACTAACTCTAATCTGCAGACGAGCGATATATTCTTAGGAGACTTCAACATGCATTGGGAAGATCATTATGATAATCAAATCACCCTGTTAAAATCCTTCCTGGATAGCCAATCCTTAGTCCAAGGATGTCATCTCCCCACCCACAATAAAGGATCTATTCTTGATTGGATCTTAGCTAAAGAGAAATCTATTGAGAACATTGCAATCACACCCTGCGACTGGTCGGACCACCACATAATTACCTTTGAAATTCCCCTCAGAAAATCTAAATCATCTACACAAGCTATTAAACCCAAAAAGTGGTCTAGGGACACCAGAGGAATTAATATGGAAAACTTAGCGGCACGATGCAATATTGATCTGCAGCCACCCATGAGCATGGATGACGTCAACGACCTCACGCTACATTACAACGAAACAATGTCCAGCATCATTGAGGACATAGCCCCGCTAAAACTAAAAAGATTCTCAGACAAAGACAAAAACCCATGGTTCAACGGTGCCCTTAATAAAGAAAGAAGATCACTGAGATTAGCGGAACGTAAATGGCGACAACACCCCTCCTCACCCCAGCTAACCTTACTGAGACCATCTAGGAAAGGAAAGCGTATAATAAAAACGTTATTAAATCTAAAAAAGAATTCTTCAGAAAAGAACTGGACAACGCAGTAAATAGACCAAGGAAACTCTTCGATCTACTTAAAGATCAATCAAACAAGGCGGCCAAAATAGCTCCAGTCATTGCCAAAACTAGCTTAAACAGCGAAGTCTTCTTGATCTTCTTTACAAACAAAGCCAACTCATTGGAGAGGGAACTCAAAACAGCGGCGGATGACATTGAATTGGAGAAGGACCGGGGAGATAAGGTGCTGGATGAACCAGAATCAGCCGAACCCAAAAACAATGCCAGATGGTCAGATTTTACACAGGTCAGCGAATTAGACATTTCAAAGATCATGGCGACCTCGAAACCTAACAATCATTACAACGATCCCCTTCCGGCGAAATTCTGGTCCTCCATAAATCACCAGCTAATCCCGGCCTGGTCTAAGATCATTAATGCCTCGTTGTCTCAAGGTCAAATACCGTCCTGCTTAAAAACAGGACAAGTCATCCCACTCCTAAAAAAAATGACTGAGAACCCCTTAGATGCGAACAACTTTAGACCAGTTACCAATATTCCCATGTTGGCCAAAATTCTGGAAAAATGTGTCCAACATCAATTGAGCCTACACATCTCTGAACTCAAGCTTCTAAACGACTACCAATCCGGTTTCCGCCCAAATCACAGTACAGGAACTGCGATTCTGCACATAGTAGATGACGCTTTACTGGCTCTGGACCAGAATGAAACATGCCTCCTAATCTTACTGGACCTGTCGTCAGCTTTCGACACGGTGAACCATGCCTATATACTCGATCAACTGAAAAACAGGATGGGATTTGAGGGTACAGTGCTATCCTGGTTCAGCTCCTTTCTGAAGAATAGATCGCAAAAAGTAATGATCAATCAAACCCTTTCAAGCGCAACCGACAATAATATAGGAGTTCCTCAAGGCTCAACGCTATCTCCATCACTTTTCAATCTATACGTAGAACCTCTTACGGAAATACTTCAAAAAGCTCACATTGCTTACCATATGTATGTTGATGACACTCAGCTGTACATCAAGGTTGCGTCGACTGATGATATAAAGACAATGAGCATTGCTCTAGCTAGAACACTTCTATGGCTAACCATGAACCACCTAAAACTAAATCCTCAAAAAACTGAATTCCTCCTGATTACTCCTAAAAAAAGCAAAACATTGATTGCTGAATGGTCCAACCTCTTCACGGCACTAAAGTGCACTCCGAAGATTGTGGAGTCAACTAAATCACTGGGTATCACTCTGGACAAAAACCTTAATATGTCTGTAGATATCAACACAATGGCAAAAAACGCCAGGTTCCACTTAAGCTACTTACGAAAACTAAAACCTTTCTTAAACAAAGCAGACCTCAAAACAGCAGTTCAGGCATTGGTCATCTCAAGGATTGAATACGGTTGCACAACCTTAGCCGGGCTCCCTAAGATCTCAACAGTCCCATTGAAAGCATGTCTTAATGCAGCCACAAGACTCATAGCGGGATCCAAAAAAGTTGACCATATCTCCCCCCAATTGAAAGCTCTCAACTGGCTTCCGTTCGAAGCACGAATCCAGTTCAAGCTGGCATGCGTCACACACAAAGCAATACACAGCAAATCTCCAGTCTACCTCGCCAAGAAACTCACGCTGTCGGGAGGGTCGCGTTCCTCCAGGAGCAATGCTGATCTAATACTGAAACCGGCGCGCTTCCATAAGAAAAGAACTTATGACCGAGCATTCTCAGGGGCTGCACCGAGAATTTGGAACACCCTCCCCCCGGACTTGAAAAGAATTCCAACCATCGCAAAATTTAAAAAGGAAGCAAAATCGTTTTATATGAGGAAATTTCTCCCTTAAATCCTTAAAAATGTACTTCATTTATTTCATTCTGCCTGGCTGGTAGAATTTCCACACAAGCAACTCACTGTACTAGGTTGGAATGTTATACTAGTTTTTATCTCATTTAAGTTCTAAAGACTTTATGGAAAGCTATCTGTGAACTTTTTGGTTATGTTAGCCCTTACGGAATTGCTAATACCGCAATCACCAATGACTAGTAACATGTAAAGGTAAGAATGTTGTTTATATGCTATTGTAAAGCTCACTGATACCCTGTGCAGGGTCATGTTCACGTTATAGAAAACACTAAAAATAAAAATAAAAATAAAATAAAATGGAGAAGCATGGGTACGCAAAGATAAGCAAGGGCAAGCAAAAACAAACAAGGGCAAAGAAGGACAAGTAAGGCAACCATGGGCAAGCAATGGCAATCAGGAAAAAGCAAGGGCAAGCAAGAAAAAGCAAGGACAAGCATGGACAAGCAAGGGCAAGCATGAATAAGCAAGGGCAAGCAAGAATAAGCAAGGGTACGCAAGGACAAGCAGGGCAATCAAGCACAAGCAAGGGCAAGCAATGATAAGCAAGAGTAAGCATGAACAAGCAAGGACAAGTAGGGCAACCATGGACAAGCAATGGCATTCATGAACAAGCAAAGGCAAACAAGGACAAGCAAAAGCAAGCATTGACAACCAAGAGCAAACATGCACAAGCAAGGGCAAGCAAGAACAAACATGAACAATCAAGGGCACGCAAGGACTGGCAATAGCAAGCATGGACAAGCCTGAGCAAGCATGGGCAAGCAAGAGCAAGAAAGAGAAAGAAAAGACAAGCAGGCAAGGGCAGGCAGGGGCAAGCATGGATATGCAAGGGCAAGCAAGAACAAGCAAGGGAAAGCAAGGACAAGAAGGGCAAGCACAGGCAGCAAGGGCAAGCATGGACATGCAAGAGAAAGCATGGACAAGCAAGCATGGACAATCAAGGGCAAACATGTACAAGCAAGAGCAAGCAAGAACGAACATGAAAAAGCAAGAGCAAGCATGGAGCGCAAGGGCAAACAAGAGCAAGCAAGTATAATAATGGAAAAGCAAGGGCAAGCAAGGACTTGCAAGAGCAAGCATGGACAAGCATGAGCAAGCATGGGCAAGCAAGAGCAAGCAAGAGCAAGAAAAGACAAACAAGCAAGGGTAGGCAAGGGCAAGCATGGACATGCGAGGACAAGCAAGGGAAAGCAAGGACAAGTAGGGCGAGCACAGGAAGCAAGGTCAAGCATGGACATGCAAGAGTAAGCATGGACAAGCAAAGACAATCATGGACAATAAAGGGCAAGCAATAACAAGCAAGGGTAAACAAGGACAAGCAAGGTCAACCAAGGACAAGCGAAGACAAGTAAAGACAAGCAGGGCAAGCATGGGCAACCAGGAACAACGAGTGGCTAGCAAGACAAGCATGGACAAGCAAGGACAAGCAAGGGTAAACATGGACAAGGAAGTGCAGATAAGAATAAGCAAGGGCAAGCATGGACAAGGGAGGGCAGGCATGGGCAAGCAAAGATACGCAAGGACAAGCAAGAACAAGCGAGGGCAAGCAAGAGAAAGCAAGGACTAACAAGGAAAGCAAAAGCAGCAAGGGCTAGTAGGGGCAAGGAAGGACAAGCAAGGGCAAGTGAGGACAATCAGAGCAAGCAATAGAAATCATGGGCCAGCCAGGGCATGCATGGACAAGTAAGGGCAAGGAAGTACAAGCAAGAACATGCAAGGGTAGTCAGATGCAACAAGGACAATAAGTGAAAGCAAGGAAAAGCACAGACAAGTAAAGGCAAGCATGGACAAGCAAGGACAAATAAGAGCAAATAAGTACAGGCAAGGGCAAGCAAGGACAAGCAAGGGCAATCAAGAACAAGCAAGGGCAAGCAGAGGCAAGCAAGGACAAGCGAAAACAAGCAGGGCAAGCAAGTGCAAGCACAGGCATACAAGAACAAGCAAGGGCAAGCAAGAACAAACAAGGGAAAGCAGGGGCAAGCAAGGACAAGCAAGAACAAGCAGGGCAAGCAAGGACAAGCAAGGGCAAGCAAGAACAAACATGGGAAAGCAGGGGCAAGCAAGGACAAACAAGGGAAAGCAAGGGCAAGCAGGAACAAGCAAGTGCACGCAGAGGCAAGCAAGGACAAGCAAAAACAAGCAGGGCAAGCAAGTGCAAGCAAAGGCATACAAGGACAAGCAAGGGCAAGCAAGAACAAACAAGGGAAAGCAGGGGCAAGCAAGGACAAGCAAGAACAATCAGGGCAAGCAAGGGCAAGCAAGAACAAACAAGGGAAAGCAGGGGCAAGCAAGGACAAACAAGGGCAAGCAAGAACAAACAAGGGCAAGCAGGGGAAAGCAAGGACAAGCAAGAACAAGCAGGGCAAGCAAGTACAAGCAAGGGCAAGCAAGGACTAGAAAGAACAAGCAGGGCAAGCAAGGGCCAGCAATGACAATCAAGGGTAAGCAAGAATAAACAAAGGAAAGCAGGGGCAAACAAGGACAAGCAAGAACAAGCAGGACAAGCACGGGCAAGCAAAGGCAAGCAAGAACAAGCAAGGCCAAGCAGGGGCAAGCAAGGACAAGCAAGGACAAGCAAGACAAAGCAAGGGCAAGCAGGGGCAAGCAAGGACAATCAAGAACAAGCAAGGCTAAGCAAGGACAAGCAAGAACAAACAAGGGAAAGCAGGGGCAAGGAAGGACTGAAGAACGGTAGTCTTCATTCTCAGGGAATATTTACTAATAAAAAAGAACTTGGCACAGAAGCTGAAAATATGAAAAGACATCTTTATTAAATTTAATAAGTGAGGCCACGTCACACAGAAGCCGTAGCAACTGAATGAGGCAGTCTGAGGAGTACAGAGAACAGTGGTCTTATATATGCTTCAGGGTTACAAAACTCAGCATAAAAGTAAGGGGCAGTCCTTGCTTTTGCAAGCATGCAAAATCCCTAACATTCCTTCTTACACAAGCCGGACAAACCCATAATAAAAGGACCACAACCCATATCATAAACAGACCATAAAAGAAGGAACAGAAACAGATAGAAGTAGGATAAGGGGTGTGTGTGTGCATACCAAACTCTACAATGTCCTGTGCTTTGATCCTCAATCTTGATCAGCTAAAGGGCAGGAACTGGTTTAACAAGGTCAGCTTCAGGCAACAGGGTCAGTTCACTCAGGTCAAACAGGAGTCAGCATGAACTCGAGCTAAGGTGTACATGTCCTTAAAAAGACTAGTTCAGCCACAATCATTGGCCTATGTGAGGGCAACCACAAAATGGCTGCCATACACAAAATGGAACCCACGGGTTCAGAATTCACAGAACCTCAGACCCTCCTTTTGCCCTTACATAGGCAATCACTCCGTCTGTGTCTGAATCGATGTCAATATTATCCGTTATTCCCTTCACTAAGGCATTATTACTCGAGTTATCTTTCATGGAACGCAAGGGATAGACTTCGTTGGCATAAATAAACATCGTCTGATATGCCCATACAGACCCATTGTAACTAAATGACAGAACCAAATAGGGAATACCTCAATCTGTAGTATGTGGCATAAGACCACACACCCAACAATTAGTGGTGTTCATTACTAACTGGTGTTGATGCAGAAGCTGTACAAAGGAATTATTAGTAAACTCTGACCTCCTAACCAGTTCATGTTCAGATAAAATATGGAAAGAATGCGAAGAAGTAGTAGTAGGAAGAGACATAGGTTGGGAGGTGGGTACAGATGTCAATTGGGTAGCAAAAATAATCCAACCCACAAAAGACAATGTCATGCTTAAAAAGTACTAGAAAACATGTTATTAAGAACATATGAACAGCAGAAGGCAGTAATAGAAGGGGACAATATGGACGATATCAATATCGTAGATTCTTTGCCCCAATCTGAGATGGAAGTTCAATCTCAGATTCCTAATCCTTTTCTAATATTGGTCTTGGCAGCACCTCAGTCAGAAGAAGAGAAGAGAAAGAGTGGTGCCGGATGGAAGGAAGTGAAAGACTTTCCACTTTTCGCAAAAAGAACAACTCCAAAATCTCTCCCCCCTCATCCTTCATAGCCTCCTTCAGTCTCTATCACTTTAGATACACCGGTCCCTAGTGCTCCATCTAAAGACCCTGGCATGACAGCAACTATACCTCAAACTCCGCTTCCTACAGCAAATGAGGCAGCAAGTGATGGGGAAATTTTGCAAGATACAATTCCCGGGAATGAAGGAGTAGCAGGATTTGACTCTAGTCTATTGGGCTCTGAAGCGAGATCTGAAGCGAGATATCAGTTAGACATTCGTGAGATGCTCAATCTAATTCTCGACGAGATCCGCGAAATTAAAAATAATCAGCGAGCGGAGCTAGCTGCCATCCACACCAGAATTGATAAGTTGGAGGAGTTAACATTGGCACTCCCTAATAGGGTATTGGAAGCTGAGTCTAGGATCTCAGTCTTGGAAGATCAAATGAATCTGGTATCAGGAGAGACTAAAGAGGCTACAAAGAAGAGGATCTCCATGGAAAATAAACTCGAGGAGTTGGAAAATCACTCTCATAGATCAAACCTGAGGATTGTGGGGGTCCCGGAAGGAACAGAAGGCTCCGACACAGTACAATGGGTTAACTCCTTCATCCAGAAAGTAGTCCTACCAGACTTCGAGGGGGACTTAACGATAACAAGGGCCCATAGAGTACCAGCACAGCGTTTTGCGAATTCTCCATTTCCAAGAACTATCCTATTGAATTTCGCTGACTTCAGGATTAAGGAACGGATTCTCTCTAGAGCACATCAACAACGACAGTTCGCTGTTTCTGAAACTGCAAAATGTAGGATCTTTACGGATATGACTGCGGCAGCGGCCAAAAGAAGAAAAGAATTAGTAAAATTGCTGCAGCTATTTAAAGCTAATGGCGCCCAGGCTTCGATTGCGCAGCAATCAAAGCTGAAGGTTCTTGTTAAAGGAAATTTTTTTCTGTTCACTGATTTAGAAGAGGCTCAAACTCTTCTCAATGAGATATTCACAAGGGCTTAGGCTTAAAGGAGACAAAATGAAAGGAATTTGGATTTATAATTTGAAAGTGATGTGTTAGGTATGATCTTTTTTCTCCCTTCACTAGCAAAAAGGAATAACTTAGAGGCGGGTGCTCCTGGGTTAACGGGTCACATCAGGGTGTAACAAGAAGACACCCGAAGAAGAAAGTAGAGGGAGGGATGTGGGCTGCGTGGACGGGGAGGGGGTTCCCACATTCCAGGGGGGGTTCAGGGTGGGGGGGGTAAATGCAGTAAAAAAATACAAGTACAGTAGGTTTGTTATCCTGATTCTTAATACTGGTTGGTACGGAATAGGTTTAAGATTTTACAGATTTGTAGATGAGATTTGAAACATGTTATATCCTGTCCATTAATGCGAATGGGCTGCTCAACAAACAGAAGTATGGAGCCCTTTTGAAATGGGCAATTGCCCTTAAGCCCCAGGTGGTCTTCCTTCAGGAGACACACCTAAAGGCAAATTCGCCAAAGTTGTTCCTGCCAAGATATTTCTCTCATGGGCTTTTTTCCTCAGCTGGGGTTGCCCAGAGAGGAGTCGCTATTTATTTCTCAAGGAATTTACCCTGGGAAATTGTGCAGATACGAAGAGATTCTAAAGGTAGATGGCTTTGGGTTGTAGTAAAATTGTTGGGAAAGGTATTCAACTTTGTGAATTACTATAGCCCAATTTTTGATGACACCTCGGCCCTGACGGAAATTAGTGAAATCTTGAGGGGTACTCCGGGGCAAATCATAGTAGGAGGTGATTTCAATTATATCCAGGATCTAAAGAGGGATACTTCTAACAAGAACAAGAGGCAACTAAAACCAAAGACGAAAGGTGTGCTGGAAGCTTTTATGACAGAATACCAATTGCGGGACTCCTGGCGCTCCTTGAATCCCAATACAGAGTCCTACACATGTTATTCTAATAGGTTTCATACAGCCTCTAGAATAGACTTTTTTTATCTTCTAGATCACTTCAAATTTCCAGTGCATTGATAGGTTGTAACCCCTTTTCGGATCATGGGAGGGTTGAAGTGGAACTGATGCTAGAAGGTATAGAAGGGGAGCCTCATAGGTGGCAGATGGATCGCACCCTTTTACAGAATATGGTATGGGTAGAGGGCTTCAAAGAATGGATGAAAGATTTTTTTTTTGTAAATAAGGATTCAGCGGAGCCTTTTGCGGTATGGGGCGCATTTAAAGCTGCAGCCCGGGGACAGATTATAGCATTTTCCAGTAATAAGGCAAATGTTCGAAAGGGAAACATATCTGCCCTCCAGTGTGCTGCTGAGAAGGAGTATGCATTAAAACTTAATCAATTGCCTAGTAAATGGGAAGAAGCTAAAGTATTGCTTAGGGACTTTTTCACTCTGGAAGAGATAAACAGCTCGAAGGCCTTTCAGCAAAGGCTGTACGAAGATAGTCAACTGATGGGGAAGCTTCTGGCTAATTCAATTAGAAAAAAACAAGAGTCTTCCATCATTTTGAAAATTCAAGATCCTCTAGGTGGAATAGATACTCGGAGCGAGGGAATTGCAAAAATATTCCTTGATCATTACGAGAGAATTTACTCCACAGATATTCAAGTGGAGGGAATATTGATCAAGGAATATTTTGATAATTTGGATATTCCCAAAATCTCCGATTTTACGTGCAATCAAATAGGCTACGAAATAAGTTCCCTGGAAATTCAAAACAGCATAAAAGCAACAGCGGGAGCAAAAGCATCTGGTATGGATGGGTTCCCGATCGAATTTTATAAGGTTTTTTTGAAGGAACTAGAAGATCCCTTAAAAAACGTATTTAATTATATTAGAGTAGGCGGTAAGGTTCCTTTCGAGTTTAAAGAGTCCACAATTATTAGCTTCGTCAAGAAAGATAAGCACCCGGAGGATGTGAATTCCTACAGACCAATTAGTCTATTGAACTCGGACTACAAGGCTCTTATGAAAATCTGGGCTCAAAGATTTGTGTTTGCAGCCCAGGAGGTAATCCATCACGACCAGACGGGTTTTATAGCCGGTCGATATATGGCAGCTAACACAGAATATTTGATACAGGCGTTAGACTATTTTAATATTAATTCAATTTCTGCATGCATCTTAATGATTGATGCAGAAAAAGCATTTGATTTAGTTAACTGGTCAGCGTTATTTTCTTCCTTGGGTTATTTTGGATTCCCTGCCCCAATTATGTGTATGTTACAGAATATTTATGAAGGGGCATCAGCTCAGGTGATAGTCAATGCTAGGCAAGCAGGGAAGATTAAAATAAATTGCGGTACTAGGCAAGGCTGCCCTTTATCTCCCCTGCGTTTTACCTTTTTTATCGAACCTTTGGTTATAAAAATAAGGAACAATGATGCAATATTTCCCCCCCATTGCTGGAATGTCAAAGTTAAAACTGTTTGCCGACGATATTGTTCTGTATTTGGCTCCCGATAAAGAAAATATTTTACATCTCATGAAAGAGTTTAAGGAATATGAGAAGATCGGGGGGTATAAGATCAATGAGAAAAAAACGGAAGTTCTTATTTTAAATTCTAATCTAGATTTTCTTCCGTTAGATCTTCAGTCTCAAGCAGAAAAACGGGACCCAATAAGATACTTAGGGATTTATGTGACCAGAGAGTATCAAGAACTTTTTCGGCTGAATTATATAAAAACAAAGAACAAAATAAAGAGCCTGTTTGAACAATGGGACCTATTTTAGGAAGAGCAAACACTACCCGCGTGAAGACTGTTAGGATGGGAGAGCGGGCTTTCTCTCATCTAGCTGCAACCAAATGGAATGAACTACCTTCCAGTCTCAGACTGACAGACTGTCTCCTATCATTTAGGAAACAATTAAAGACACTACTCTTCCCTAAACTAGAGTAATTAGTAATCAGTGCGGTTATCGTACCTCTCAGCACCAAACCTCAGCGCCGTGATATCCTACCCAGGATGATTGTTAGCGCTTTATAAATAAATTAAATAAATAAATAAATAAATAAATAAATAAATATTGCCCTTGTCATTGATTGGCAGAGTGGCATTGATAAAGATGAACGTACTGCCTTTGCTTTTATTCTTGTTTAGTAATATCCCAATTAAAGTCAATATGGCTTTTTTTAATGAACTCGAATCCATGATGAGAAGATTTATTTGGAACAAAAATGCCTCAAGAGTCAAGCTCTCGGTGGTACAACTCTCCATAAACCAAGGTGGGCTCGCTCTTCCTCATTTTAAGACATACTACGAAGTAGCTTTTTTCGATATAGTGGCAGGATTACTAAGGATTAGATAGACAAGAGACAATTTTTTAGATAGAATGCTAGAGGAATCAGGCTCTCAAATATTTTTCTTTTTAAAAACTACAAAGCTTCCTAAGAAAACTACATACAAGACACTGATAGGGTACTCATCAAGATTACGGCTTTTATTTAAAAAACACGGTTCAGATGGGTCTATTTATTTGAAATTGCTAGAATGCGTTAAAATGGGTCTCAAGATATCTCTGAATCATCTGATAGAATGGGAATCTGCCAGATTTTGTGAAATAAGACACCTACTTATTCAAAATACGGTAATTAGCTGGCAAACGGTTATAGATAGAGCGTATCCTAGGCGGCTTATGTTTTTTGAATACCTACAACTGGTTTATTTTATAAGAAAATAGATAGGGGGTTTAGATACTACACCCAATGTCTTGTTAACTGCTCTATATGGAGAGAAACATAAGGGTATAGGATTCTGGTATAAAAACGTACTCCTTTCTGGATCATCTCCTGTAATTGCTAGTCATCTAGAAAAAATAAGCCTCACGTCACAGTGAGTTTTTTCAGATAAAGACTGGGAAGTAGTATGCAATTTAGGAAACAAAGCACTCCGGGCAGCTAATTATAAGCGAATGTCCTTTCTTTCTCTCTGGCTGGCGTACTATACCCCGGAGGCCTTGTAGAGAATATTCCTTGAATGTTAGAATAAATGTTTTAGATGCAAAAATAGGGGTCAGGGCTTGGTATCATATTTTCTTCTCCTGCCCAAAGCTAGAATCCTTCTGGAAGGGGATTTTCGCAGATATGGAGCTGGCAACTGGGAAAATACTATTACCAGAAGCAGAGGTGGCCCTTTTTGGTATTTGTAAAGAAAGGAATAGGTTCAATAAATCAGAAGAAGTATTTATTTTTATTTCTACGGTTGTAGCACGGTCCTTGATTTTAAAAAATTGGAAATCTGCGGTGATCCCATGTCAATTAAAATGAGTTAATAAAATGAGAAGAACATGTAATTTTGAGAGAGCTTATGCAGGTAGGGTGGGTGCGATTGCAAGATTTGAAAGGAATTGGAAATATTTTGAAAAGCTGGAATGGATAAAAGGAAGTTGATGTTTTACTATTGCTTTATTTTAGTCAATCTTTACATGTTATTGCATTGGCACTTTAAGAATTATAAGTATATATTTGCTGTATTATATCGGCTGTTTGTGCACTTTATCGTATATATTAGCCAATTTTACACGATACTGCATTAGCACTTTAAGAATTGCAATAATATTTTTGCTGCTTTAAATCGGCGCACTTTGTAGCACTAGCACTTTATGAACCGGATTGTAATCTTGATGTTTTTTTATCAGCTGTTTTATATTAGCCAACTTTGCACGTCTTCGTACTAGCACTTTAAGAATGGCAATGATATCCTCGATATCCTCGTTGCCCTATATTGGCAGTTTAAAAAAAATAAATTATAACAGAAATTTCGATGTATTATATCAGTTGTTTTCCTTGCACTATCTTGCACTAGCACTTTAATATCGGTACGCTTAGTCGTACGCTATTGCAGTTTTTGCACTTTCGCTGTGGTGTTGTATATTCTAGGGTTGTCTCTTGTATATTGTTTGGAAATTTTTGTCTAATTATGAAGAGTTTAATGTACCAATGTCTTCCTACTGTCTTGTTCAATAAAAAAAAAAAATAAAGAACATATGGACAACAGGAGAAAGTAATGACCACTATTACAAATAAAAGTATCATTTTTCACAACTCTAAGCAGAAAGCAAATCCTAAAATTATCTAGTAACATTTTTTTATGGTTCCTATGCATTTCAGTAACTCATTATATGTTCAGGTAAAACAGTGGTGATCCTTATTAATGCTCTCAGATGAAAAGGGATACTCTTCCACAGAGAATGGACTTTATTCCGCTTTTACTAAACAGAATACTACTTTAAAACAATGCTAGCAAAACAGCAAAAAATTAGTCTCCTAACACCCATTTTATGCGATCGCACGGGAAATACCCAGAGTCCGTCCAAGCCTCTCCGGCGGGCTTCTATTGTTCATCAAAATCCTCTTCTGTTGTTTTCTTCCACATGGGCCTCTTCATTCAGGCCTTTCATGAAAATGGTCCTTCTCAGTATCCGTTGGAGTGCCCTCCTGGCAAACACTCGCAGCTTATTTGAAAGTCTCAATGTCTCAAGGCAGTGAACCAATATCTCTTCTCTGCGGCAGGCACTACAGATAGTGTGCTCTCCATTGATCAAGGGCACAGATCATCTCATGCAGACCCAAGTACTATTAATTAGGAAAGAGCAACAGGCTTTCATACTCAAAACACTTTCAGACTCCAACACTCGCTTTTCAGTGTCAGAGGATGCTCGGGCTGCTCTTCCATTTAATCATAGGTACCACAATGTAGTGCCTTTTGCCGGTCTTGGATCCTCCGGTGCACTGCACTTCCGTTGGAGCAAAGGAAAATGGGGTGTGTGGCCAAAACTCAGGCCAAGGGGCTCAATGGACTGCCTACTGTCAGAGGTTACCAGCACATGACAGGTGAAAAACTAAAGCCTCGAAGCAACAAGGATCCTTCTCTTTTGCTCTTTTGCACTGAAAACTGGTTCTGTGATGTCCAATCCCGTCTGATGGAGCAAGTATGATTCTTTGGAGATATCACCGATGACACGCTGGTGATCACTGTCTGGGTGCTGGGACTGTCACTGATGGGAATTAGCTTTTCATCAAAGGTCCGCAGGTTATTATGACTTAATCCCGCAGAACCTAGTGACGTAGGAAATGGGACACATTTGTTATTTTCTTTCAATTTAGTACAAAAACAGTTCATTTAACAAAGGGACTGAAACAGGTGGCCTGCAATCTTCAAAGGAGTGGCTATACGCCATGGAACTATTGTGATCTAAAATACACTGTCATTCTCATAGAAT
This sequence comes from Lissotriton helveticus, assembly GCF_964261635.1. Lineage (NCBI taxonomy): Eukaryota > Metazoa > Chordata > Amphibia > Caudata > Salamandridae > Lissotriton > Lissotriton helveticus. The sequence goes on from NC_136062.1 coordinate 470,161,357, forward strand.
ACAAAGACAAAGGCAATAAGCAAAACAGTGCCTCTAATTTCTTGAATTGGGTTTCCATGTGAGAGCATATCCTCTACCATCTAAGGGTAGATAACTATATGAGAATTTTATCTAAATGGATGTCCTCACACATAGTGGCATCATCTAATGGGGTAAACACATTTTTTCTCTCAATAATTACATATAGGTGTTCCTAAATTCCTTATCTAAAACATTTCAAAAGAGAAATCATATGATACAGATTATCAGGGACATGTAGATACCTCCCTTTTAATAACTGTGCATCAAGTGCACTACGCAATACACAGGCTAATAATCCAAATGTGGAAACTTGTCTTATAATAGCATTGAGTCAGTTAACCAGTCCATCACTACCATGTCGGTCAGACTGCAAAACATCGAGGTAGGCCTAAAGAATTTTTTTTAAAACCAGTCTAGCTATACAAAAGGGATTTATACATAATATGGGGTTCCTAGTACATTACTGCAATCTGGAAGTGTGAACCTAATACAATAATAATAATAAAAGAAGGCTAACTGGTGAAAGGAATATGGAAAAGGGAAATGGGACTAGGACACAGCTAAAATCCCCAATTACTAGGCACGATGCAACATTAATCAGGGGAAAAATTAAGCCTTGTTTCCTTTATGGTACAAAGCCATACACTATTCAGGAAGCAGAACAAAACTGACTAATGTAATATAAAAATTAGGTCACCATGCACAAAAGTCACAGATCTATAATGTATCCTTACGTCCAATTCAGGATACATAATTTTAGGGCTGCCTGTTCCTTACAGGAAAGGGGGCAGTAACGTGACTGTAGGTGAAACCTTGTTTCCTGTATATCTTTTTTATTTTTGTTCAAATACCATTATAGCCAAATTTGACATGCACTGGTGAAGTGTTGTCTGTCTTGCTCACAGGATGAAAAAATATCATATCTGTGAAATTTAGCGCAAATTCACCCAGCTGTTGTACAGGATACACATCATCATGTATATCCCTTCACAACACAGGCAAACTTGTAATAGTATCATAAGCAGCAACATAAAACAAAAAACATGCAAAAAAAACGCACAAAACGGACATGTCAAGCCATCAGATATACTCGCTGTATATCAAGCACAAAAAGCATAGACAAAACAATAGTATATATAAATGAGCGGTGACGCATAACACCGTGTCAGGTCCTTACCCTCCTTTTTGACAGTAGATCACCAATTAGTAGATATCTGCTGTCAAATACAACTTTCAGACACACAGAACCAGCAAGAACAATTCATGATAGAACCAAATACACAAACATGAAAAACGCATGGACATTTCTTTCCAAAGAAGTTACGCAAAAACACATCTCATTTCAACCAACCAAACTCACGTGTCTTGTCAGCCTTAAAATACCCCAGAGCAATCCATGGATGATCTGTGAGCAGAAGCAAGAAAAAAATACACAACACACAAAAGAGAGACATTTCTCATAACAAACAGACATCAATTATAACTTTTAATCAGAAGACAAAACATAATACATATGAACAGACACAAAAATAAATTTCCATTACTTAACTGTTACCATCTTGTCAGTCACCTTGCAACATGAAGCCCTTTTAACTTTCCAAAAGTAAACTTCTTTCACTGACACTCCATGTTAGTCTTGCGCCACAATTCGTTCTCACTTGGGCATGTAGCCTTCAAAATTTGAATAAAGAGCTTCCTCTTATTTTCTGTCTAAAACTTAATGCAATGCCTCATTTTCAGTCAAATAAAAGCAACTAGCGGACATCTTTTTTTTAGAGCAGAAATACAAATGTATCATTTAGCATGATGTGGGGACTTTCAAAGAAACCTTTTTCATATTTTCCCTTTGGAATTAAGTTCTTTAATTTTGTGGAGAAACCAGAAACCCTTCCTTTTAGAGGCCTGTTTAGCAAGGTCATTCTGCGTTTCACAGAGACAAAGCCCTAATTAACACAAATGTCAACATGACAGCCTACTTCCTTTGTTTACAGGGAAACTAAAGATAACACCTCAGCGGGACTCGAGCCAGCCTCTGCAGCTGTCCTAGCCCCTAGCTTCTGCTCACTAAGAAGTTTGTCAAAGACAAAAGGCCTTCCGGATTCTTTCTAAACTGCAATAATTCACTCTATTTAAAACACATTTTATATATATATCACTCCTGTTAGGGGCTATAATTTATTTCTATACTTATATTATTAAAACATTTACTGTGAATAATTCGCAGAACATAATAACACACATACCAGTTTTTAGAACAAATGCTTGTTTCCAATGGTACTCATTTCATCAACCTTAAATAGAGGAAGGTTTCAGTTAGGTCCAGCCAAAATTAAAAACCTTCAACCCTGATATTAAACTCAAACCTCTGCACCAGGCACATTGGCTCACTGAGCCATTAAACGCAACCCCAAATGGGAACAACCTGCAAATTTGTGTTTTATACCTAAACGTATACATTTACTGAAGCCTAAAGCACTTTAAAATTATTTTAAATGGCAAAAATACCCAAATTCGACTTTGATATTTGGGGCACTTAAAAATAAATATCCTATAATAATGTTACATATTAATCATCCTCAGAATGTTCTTTACACATTACAGAGATTAGACATTAGACATATCTCATGTAAATCCTTAGAAAAATGAGTTTTTTACGCCTGCGCTAAGTGAAATTCTATATGCTAATGTCTTCATTATGCAGTGCAACACAACTCAAATTAAATTTTAATACGAGGGGGTCATAGTATGAGCATTAAGCTTCATGAATAGTAAAAAACGAATTTTGTAGCACTTAATTTTAATAATTATATTTCATTATTTAATAATTATTTTTAATAAACCCAATCATTTTTTCTAATTTCACATTTGAAAGCAAGCTGCAACCCTTGCCTATCATTTTAGACACATTCATTTATAAGCCTAAGCACAGAAGCCTAACTTGAAACATGACAATATTTGGCACCACATTTTTTCTTTCTAAAAAGGACAATTTTATTTAGCAACAGAGCCAAGAATATGTGAGAGAGGAAAACCCTTAATTAAAATGTCTTCCTGTAATACAAAATAATGAACCTTAGGTTTGGAACCTTTTGAAAACAACAATCTAAAATGTAAAGCTTCACCCGTGTTTTAGCTAAGGGCAAAGTCCTGGCTGAATAAATACTCCTGTTTATTCTGTGACCTGCCAAGACAACAGCTATTTGCTCAGAGGTAATAAAAGTTCTCCTCTCAGTATCGTAACAAGAGCATGGTGACAGTCTTTTTCAAACTAAGACATATCAATGCGTCTGAGTTCAGCAAAAAATGTACTTCAGCTGAAGTGCTTGCCTGGTAATTTCTAATACAATGTATGTAAGTAGAAAATGCTATAAGTTGGTTTTCCTACAAAATACACCATTTTCGTTTTGAGGCTCTTTTTTATTCCTAGTGAATGTGAATTTAAATTTTAGTTTTTAAGCATTTTAGACATTTTGCTTAATAGACTGAAAACATCAAGAAAAACCACGAACAGACATTGAGCTCATTTCAGACATAAACAGAAAGGGGTCAAACACTCAAAACACACAATACAGCGCGCTTTTGCCATGCATTTCGTGAATAGCGCCATCGCTATGTACTCACAGAAGTTGCACTAATGGGAAACCCACATAGACATTTAAACACACATTTAACCCACAAATCAATACTCAGGACAGAAACCATGGACAGCCCACAGACTGTACTTAAACCAAACCATTTGTAAATACTAGTTGTAAGTCATATTTACAAGAAACGCTTCTCAATTGTGTTTCAAAAGACTGCAAAAACAGCCCAACAGACTGATGTATGTCCAAGAAGTGAAAATACACTCAATTCACTAGCTTTGGCTAGCAGAACACCAAAAGAAAATCGCTCCGCATATCTTCCTTCATAACATTGCGCAGAACAAAGGATCCTTATATGTATTATGTCATATTTTAATTCCCTGGGGATGCAGAATCACCAAGGAAGAATTATGTTTGTAAATCTAAACCTATTTAGATATTTCCCGCTAGGGGGGCCGGCTAATTTACTTCACATCACACTATGGTACCTTTCAAAAAAAAGCAACACATTTTTCCATGTGAGCTTACAAACAGGCATGCCAAAAATACTGCGGAATACGCAAGTATTATAATCAAAGTAATGCTTAAGGTACTTTTCGTACGTGCACCGTTCAACTAAACCAAATGGAGAAAATTCTCCTCATTACCTATCTACACAAATTGCAATTCGCATATACAAACCTATACAAATCAAAAGTTGGCCAACACAAATTCCAAAGTTCCAAAGCTACATTCCCAAATTTGCTAAGACCAGGCATCTTATATCTCACTAATCTAGCTTCAAACTTCAAGGGGTTATCAAAAACGATATATTCGCAAATGTACAAGCCCCTCGGCTTTGGTAATTGCAATGACCAAATCAAAGTCCCAAAGAACCAAAAACTAAGGACTCAAAGAACCAAAAACTAAGGACACAAAGAACCAAAATCTAAGGACTCAAAGAACCAAAAACTAAGGACTCAAAGAACCAAAAACAAAGGACTCAAAGAACCAAAGAACCAAAGAACAAAGAACTGGTAGCGACCCACTTATACCTAACTCTTACTTTTACTAATCAAAAGGTTATCCAAATTCTAACTGTCAAGTTCTACATGACCTAACGGTCTTTTTTAGAATACTCACGCCAAAAAGGTTCTCAGTCAGGAGTGACATCATGTGGAGGATCAAAATCAGGAAGATCAGAAATATACTGGGCTGTATAATCAAAGAATCTCCAGAATCCCTGTGCACAGAGTACCTCCTTAGTAGAATCCTGTTCTGTCCTCCCCAGTAGATTTCAGTCCTCTGACAAGATCACTCCCACAGAAAGTCACTTCTCTGATGAAGCCCATGTTGGCCGCGCCATTTGAAGAACTGTAGTCTTCATTCTCAGGGAATATTTACTAATGAAAAAGAACTTGACACAGAAGCTGAAAATATGAAAAGACATCTTTATTAAATTTAATAAGTGAGGCCACGTCACACAGAAGCCGTAGCAACTGAAGGAGGCAGTCTGAGGAGTACAGAGAACAGTGGTCTTATATATGCTTCAGGGTTACAAACCTCAGCATAAAAGTAAGGGGCAGTCCTTGCTTTTGCAAGCATGCAAAATCCCTAACATTCCTTCTTACACAAGCCGGACAAACCCATAATAAAAGGACCACAACCCATATCATAAACAGACCATAAAAGAAGGAACAGAAACAGATAGAAGTAGGATAAGGGGTGTGTGTGTGCATACCAAACTCTACAATGTCCTGTGCTTTGATCCTCAATCTTGATCAGCTAAAGGGCAGGAACTGGTTTAACAAGGTCAGCTTCGGGCAACAGGGTCAGTTCACTCAGGTCAAACAGGAGTCAGCATGTACTCGAGCTAAGGTGTAGATGTCCTTAAAAAGACTAGTTCAGCCACAATCATTGGCCTATGTGAGGGCAACCACAAAATGGCTGCCATACACAAAATGGAACCCACGGGTTCAGAATTCACAGAACCTCAGGGCAAGCAGAGCAAGCAAGGGCAAGCAAAGGCAAGCAAGAACAAGCAAGGACAAGCAGGGGCAAGAAAGGACAAGCAAGAACAAGTAAGGGCAAGCAGGGGCAAGCAAGGACAAGCAAGAACAAGCAGGGCAATCAAGGATAAGCAAAGGCAAGCAAGGATAAGCAAGGGCAAGTAAGGGCAAGCAAGGGCAAGAAAGGGAAAGCAAAGGAGTTTTAAGGACATAGAAGGTAATGAAGAAATAGATTTACAATCAGGAAAAAAATAAGCACATTGAGATTTGGCAACTTAGTGATCTAAAGTAAGAACACTCAGACATAGTTTCATTCAAAACATTGATTTAAAGAAAATTCAAGGGGCACTAGGTGATGGAATAAACATGCTCTGGCGACTGCGCCTAGCAAACAATCTGTCCTGCAAGTAATCTATCTTAGCTGCATCAAATGAACAGGTCAACGGCCACTGCAAATCCACATTACTCTTGGTGTACCGATGCCACAAAGTATTGAATAAAATCGGGGTAAGTCCATATTTCACATACATCTCAAAGTTGGGAGAGCCTTCTAAAGGAGCAGGCTGACTCTCGGCCAATCTGGCATCAGTTGAACGACAACAACACCCAAAACATCGCAACTTACTGAAACGCGCCATCTTGCTCACACAATCAGACACCGCCAAGGAACTCACATGCACCCAGACACAAAAGGACAAAACAGCTATCACCGCAAACAACTACTCATGTCCTTACACACACATATTTCCTACGGGCATACATCGAATCACCATGCCAAACACGTGTTACCACAATGGGACAAGGCCCGTCGACCAAGTCCTGAGGAACCAGACCCTACCGCAGACTTAATAGACACTGAACAGTGCAGAAATCGTTCCGGAGGCCGGAGAACAGGTCAGCCACACAGGCGGTACTACGGACCACTGCACAGATACACCCCAGGGGACCTGGGACCCTTCCAGCAAACCCCTCTTCCGGGTTAGGCTAGGGTCCTTTCCCAGTGTTCCACCAAGATCAACCGCTACTCCGTCCGAGTACCGTCCGGCCAGATGCTCCACAACATAGGAACATCAGGCCCCCCCGAACCCCACCGAACCACAAACAGTCTGTCAGAGCGTCTCATGCACTCTGAGTTCCCCGGGGCACCCTAGCCCCTCGGAGCACCCTAGCTCCTTCAATCATCAGTCGGACCACTCACCTCCTGTTCGCAGAACCCGACATCCACTGTTCTCCACTGCCGGCTGCTTAGACCAACACGGTCAGCTCCCAAAGGTCCGCCTTCTGGACCCCGGCGCAGGATCATAAGCCGGGACCTCTCCCGGTCAGCAGGGTGGGGCAGCGCTACGAGAACCAAGCCTGGCATCAAATGGGTACCCAGACCGACCGTGCCGACCAGACGGTCCCCGGCCTTCTACAACCCACCTACGGGCGAGAAAGATCCTTATCGCGGGGTCCCTATTCGGGCACCATCTGATAAGCGTGGCTCAAAACCACCTGAGCAAATTTTCCTCACTGAGATATCATTCCCATACAATAAGCCAGCCAGACAGTGGAGAAGAATTAGAAAACATTTATTTGGCCATTAGTTTCTCTATACAGAGGCCCCGTCAGGACTTCACTCCAAGGAGTGAACCGAGAGGACTGCCGGTTCTCAAAACGACAATACATTATAACACGTTACAGCAACATTAGTCACGCCCCTAATGGAAAAGTACAGGACTGGAGAAATGGGGAACAATGAACGCACACATGAAGCCGCTGCACCTGCGGGAGGAGGGCTCTGTTATCACCTCAAGGCCACGGAGCCGAGACTCCGCTCCTCCCGGGCATGGGAACATTACTGATAGGAAAGAAACACATTTCGTTGTCAGTTTTCTGCAAATACTAACTCAAGGCAAGAAACGCTGAGACCAGGGATTTTCTGCTCATAAGGGAGGGGGCATTGCGGTCTGGTCACGGAGACATGTTCCGAAGATGGCGGCACAGAAGCTAAGCTAAGAAATTACTAACCGGAACACGAAAATAGCCAATTAGTCCTAAATACATATGCAACACATCATTCGGTTAGACACACTATGCTAACTTATACGTCATCATGCTGAGTGAATTGAGGGGCGGGAAATGCAAAACCAATCACCAAGCAGGGGCAAGCAAGGACAAGCAAGGACAAGCAAGAGCAAGCAAGGGCAAGCAGGGGCAAGCAAGGATAATCATGAACAAACAAGGGAAAGCAGGGGCAAGGAAGGACAAGCAGGACAAGCAAGGGCAAGCAAAGGCAAGCAAGAACAAGCAAGGACAAGCAGGGGCAAGCAAGGACAAGCAAGAAGAAGTAAGGGCAAGCAGGGGCAAGCAAGGACAAGCAAGAACAAGCAGGGCAATCAAGGATAAGCAAAGACAAGCAAGGATATGCAAGGGCAAGTAAGGGCAAGCAAGGGCAAGAAAGGGCAAGCAAAGGATTTTTTTAAGGACATAGAAGGTAATGAAGAAATAGATTTACAATCAGGAAAAAAAGAAGCACATTGAGATTTGGCAACTTAGTGATCTAAAGTAAGAACACTCAGACATAGTTTCATTCAAAACATTGATTTAAATCAAATTCAAGGGGCACTAGGTGATGGAATAAATATGCATCACATGCACTGTGTGTCTGTCCAGGTGCAACATTAATGGTGTATCTGAGTCCTTACCGGCCCCACTAGAACCGCTAAACACAACAGACGTGCATACAGACAAACACTTCTGCGCTCACATACCTCCCTGCAAGGAATGAACATGTGTGGCACATACATTGTATTTGTAACCACACACAATTGTCTGTAAGGAATTTGAATGAATGAATAATGTATTGTTTCAGTTCATTAAAACCATAACAATGCTATAATTATACAACACAAATCTGCTGGGGGTAGCCTAGAGAAAGTGCATCTGTGCTTGCTGGGACATGATAACACCATCTGTCCTCATAGCATCACAGGCTAAAATACCTCATTAAAATAGAACAGTTCATTGTAATATGTTAACAATCATCTCTCTATATGAGCCATTCTCTTCAAGAGCAAATAATCCTGAACTTACTGATACAGTGGCTGACACAGTACAAATTGTTTGCTTTCTCCGCTTGTGGCCTCTCGACTCCAGTGGGCCTCAATTCTTGTCAGGTGTGTAACACTCATATGTTGAGTGTTGGTGGTTCATCGACCCGCTGAGCTCAGTAAGGGCGATTCTGGGGGCTTTACCTGTTTGAAAGACTGTGGGTCCAATGGATTGAAAGACGCTGATATTGCTTCTCTGCGCGTGCGAATGCCTCTGCCATTGACACTGTCTTTTAGTGAAGTGGTGCGAGGATTCTACAGATGAGGACGTGAACAGATATAGGGCCAGATGTAGGTATCCAAATACCGGTCGGTAACGGCCGAATATACCGATTTTCGGCCATTACCGACCGGTATTTGGATACTGAGATGTAGGGGATGTCAAAATACAGATTCGGTAATTTTATCGAATCGGTAATTTTACCGATTCGGTAATTGACATTCATTCCTATGGGCCTCCAGGCCCATAGGAATGAATGGCAATTACCGAATCGGTAAATACCGGTTCGTAATTACCGAATCTTACAGATTCGGTAAAAAATACCGAAAATTTACCTACATCAGATTTACCGATTCTAAAATACCGAATCGGTAAAATTCGGTATTTTAGAATCGGTAAAAATGATTTACCTACATCTAACCCCAAATGAATAAAGTCCTCCTTTTCGGCACCAAAAAGTTGACACGCAGTTGGTCCACCACGTTTCCAGTGCGTTTGGCTGGACAGCGCTGGCAGTTGGACAAACTGTAAGGCCCTCAGTCTTCGCTTGCTGTGTCTTGGCAAGGAGGGGGCTTATTTACAAGCCCCTTGCTCTGCCAGTACCTCACATTTTCCCATATTAAAAGTGATGCACCGGCGGCGCAAGGGGCTTGTAAGTAAGCCCCAAAGGGGCAGATTTACAAGGAACTGACGCACACGGGTAGATGCATCAGTTGCCTTGTGTCAGCTTTGAATGTCCTTGCACCTCTATCGATGCGCTGTATTTACAATACAGTGCTCGTGGTGCAAGGATTTACAGATGCATCAGAAATTCTGACGCATCTGTTGGTGCAAAAGGGACGCATTGCTGGAGTTGCTCATTGAGTGACCCAACTTCAGCAATGTGCCACAACCGATGGGTGAGTCCCATTTAAAAAGCCCTGCGTCATTCCTTGCGCCTGGTCTCAGCAGGCGTAGGGATTTTGACGCAGAAAAGGCGTAGAGTGACGCAGTGAACATTTTTAGATTTCACTGTGTCTGTTCTACATGTTGTTTTGCATGGGAACACCCACCCTGTATACATTATACCTGACACAGGCATAACGTGACGCAGGGCTCTACAACGTGATGTATCTCCATAGATGCGTCACGTTGTAAATGGGCCGCAACATTTACGTTGCGGCTGCGTCACAAAAGTAATGCACTGGCCACGCAAAAGTCACGCAAGGGGCTTGTACATCTGCCGGGACGTTTTTAGATATGGAGGTTTCAAGCCGTCGTAGTGTTTTATCAGCATCCATACATCAGCTCGGGGAAATACAATTGTTTTTATCTTCCAGATATATCTGCGGCTTTACCCCTTGTTCACCTCTCTCTTAAAGGCTGGAAAGGGAAGTTCTCCTTCCTTTGTGACGTGCGTTAATGTCAGGGAACTATACAAATGTTTGTGGTAAGCTGGCTGCACATTATTTTCTGATGCGGTCAATAATGACCAGTTTAATGGGCTTTCCTGACCCGTCCCTACTCTGTACCAGCATTTTATTGAAGCAGACATTCTCCCCATGTCTTGCTTCATGAGCCCAAAGTCCAATCGAACTCGTGCTGGGGAGGAGTTCTGGGGGTGGGGGAACCCCCGCCAGAAGGCACTAACCTGTAACCTGCCCAGAAGGTCTGCGTCCTTGCCTCATATGGCCACACTGGCATACGTCACAGCCGGAAGCAGCTTGGCGGAAATTACTGCCAGTAAAGGCTGAAAAGAGGAGCCACCCAACTTCTGCACAACCGTACCCTTTCTTTTAAAAACAACTGTTCCCATTAATGCCACCCTGAACCCTTGGGCTGAAGTGGGACGGGGTTCCTGTACTATGCGGCCAAGGGAGATGCAGGGAGCTAAAGAAACAAGCATTTGCAATGCAATCGGTCTCGCCTTTGGGACCTTATATGTATTTAGCTATGCAGCACATTAGCATGGGTGCTGAAACATCTACTGTTCTTTAACATGGAGGGAAAGTGAGCACCAAACTGTGTGACACGCCAGGTATGGGAACACATGGATAGAAATATTGCCTTTCATCAGGAAATGGTATTGTCCAAAGCTCTGTTTTTAATATAAAATCAGGGCCTTCGTTGGTCATATCACTGAAAATACAAGATTTGAAAAAATATTATTGTCTACGGTGCTCGTGGAAGACAATTTCTATGGACTGGAGTCTAGAGAGTGCTAAAGTGAGTCTGGTATTTTACTGACCTCTACTGGTCGTTTTCTATCAAGACAGTTAAATAGAGGCAGTTGAACAGAAACAAAAGTCCCTAAGCGGAAGCAGACAAGTCCTAGGGCTGCTCTCCAGAGCCCTCAAAGTACATATGCATATAATTATATAATAATAAGAATATACTAAAGTATATACAAGTGGTCTTGAATGCTCGACTTAGAAACAAGTCTTCTGGCCAGGGTGCCTGCTACTTGAAAGAAACCTAAATGTGTGCAAGTGGTCAATCAGTCATTTGAGGCTTCATGGTGACAAAGTGTTATTATTTTTGGGAGGAAATTACGGGTGTGTAATAACGTGATACAGTCTAGTGGTTGGGGTGGAGTTAAGGGGAGGAACAGGAATGGGAGGAGCCGGGGACAGGAACTAGGACACTTAGAGTAGGGACAGGGAACCTAGAGGAAGCATAATAAAGAGCTCCTAAATATACGCTTTTGTGTAGCGTCATTATTATAGCAAGATGCTACAGCTGGCGACGAGGATGGGATCGGGCACACTGCAACCGACATCGATCCCGTGACGCTGCATGACCCTGTCCCTGGTGGTGCCGATGAAGAGTTTGCCATCGCGACCACCGCGATCAAAGGGAGCGCCGCGGCGCAAATTAAACCGCCAGAAACACTGCCTGCCTGTCCCTGAACTCCGTGGCTGCGGAGGTTGCCTGGAGCATGATATGCTGCAAGTGAGTGCCCCGAAGAACGCAGCTAGCGCGATCGCGCTCCAAAAAGAATTCAAAAAGCTCACCCCCGAAGCGTGAGTTTCGAGACGGTGGACGCGACGTCGGGAGTTCACCCCGGTCGTCCCCGCGCTGTTCGTTGCTGTGGTGGACACAGTGGCAGCTTCTGCATCCCAAGACGAGCCCCTGCACCCGGTGAGTGCTGCGAGTGGGGCCGAGTGACTGCAAGGGGGAGAAGAAGCCAAATCTCGGGAAGGCTGAGATTTCACAGCGGCGGCCATCTTTAAGTCAGGCATCCCCTATGTGAGGACTGTGAGCGGCCATTTTGAGGTGAGGCGGCAAGAAGAGAAAACAAGCACAAGCAAGTGTAAAGGGAAGAACGGCAAACAAGCATGAGCTCCTGCAAGCAGCAAATCAGAAACAAGCACATGCAACTGTAAGAGATAAAGCAAGAAAACAAGCACTGGCAAATGGCAAGGAACAAGCCTTGATAAACATTAGCAAACAAGCACTGGCAAAGGTAAATGCGCGAACATTGACAAGCGTGAAGGAACAAGCACTGATGAACATAAATGAACAAGCCTTGGCAAAGATACAAGAACACGCATTGGCAAATGCAAGAGGTGAAATAAGAAAGACAAGCACAAGCTATTGCAAGAGGCTAAACGAGCAAACACAAGAGCCAACACAAGCAAGCACGAGTAAGTGCCAGAAGTACAAACAAATGCAAGAGCTGAAACAAGTAACCAGGCACAACCAAGGACAACAGTAAGCACAACAAGCATTGGTAAAGGCAAGAAATACAAATGAACCAAGCACGAGCAAGCACAGGTAACAAACAAAGACGACCTTGAGCACAATCGAGCACTGATCCAAGCAACAAGAAGTGTGATGAATCGAAGTGCATTTAGCAACAAACACAAGCCAAGGCAACGATAAACACAACAAGCACACGGCGCCACGAGTCACGCATGGTGCAGCTGAATGGTGGCCATTTCGAACTCAAGAGATCCAAGCTTAACTCACTGAAGCATACCGAGACAGTTGCGCCCAGGGCGGACAACATACAGTAGTCACCCGGGAGCGGTGAACCTTACCACGATCAAAGGAAACGACCAAACAAAGGCTCTCGCCTGAGGAGGGTCGGCAAAAGAAGACAGGAAGCAAAGTGAACAGTCCTGCAACATTGTCATACTAGCACTATCCACTATCATGTCAGTAAGAAAAGAAACACACAAGTCCAATCCCTGCATTGAAGTACCACCCCCAGTGACACAGACTGACATTCAGAGTTTGGGTCCCAAATGGAACCAGTGGCTGGAATCACTGGACGATTTTCTGGACGCAATCGGTGAACGAAGAGATGGAAAATGTCTGACACTACTCCTCCAGCTGGTGGGTCATGAGGGTCGACGCTTAATCAGAACATTCTCTGACAAGGACACAGAGACCTATAAAAGACTCCAAGAGAAACTACGCTCCTATTTCAACGCACAGTCAGACGTGGATCATGTTCGCATTGCCTTCAACACAGCACGGCAGGAACCAGGAGAACCATTACCAAACTTCATCACCCGGTTGCAAAGCCTGGTACAATGCTGCCACTTCAACACATTTACAAATGAGGAAGCAGTTCGGCTCCAGATAATCGAAGGCTGTTCAAGTTCTAACACGAAGCGCAAGATCCTTCAAAGGCATTGGTCGCTAAAGGAAATCATCAAGAAGGCCGAAGTTGGAGTGCGAGTCAAAGCAAGAGAATTATCAAAAGAATTACACCTGAGTGCAAGACACAAAGATACCAGGAAAGAGACACCTCTCATGTCTGTAAATAAAGCCCCTGAAACAAGCAAAACCAGAAACAGGAAGAGTGAAGGCAGACCAGAGATAAGACAGCGGGAGAGACAAAGTGACATGAAATACTCTGAGTCAACAACACAAAAGACCGAGATGATCCAGGATTGCGACAGCGTCACTGATACACCCTCAAGAAGTTACTCAACCTCAAGGAGCCATTCAACACATGGTGCAAACAATTCTGAAGCAGATGACGTGTCAAGTGGGATGGATCGCACCAATGGATCAGATGACAGCTTGCCCCACAAATGTGCAAGAAAGGCAAACTATAGAAGACTGGACCAGTCACGTCAACACTGGGAATGGATACACGATCACACCCGTAACACAGATGTCAGTGCACAAAACAAGCGGGAAGAAGAAGCAAACCGGATAAGACGGGCTGATCCACTCAGACACCGGAAAGTGGAAGACAAACACATCCCCGACATCCGAGACAGTGAAGAAACTGAGAGGAGGCCATTTTCATCACACGAGAGAGGCAAAGACAAAATACTCAGGGATCAAACACAAGAAATAAATATGTGGTTATCAAACAACCTCTCCAGTACAATGACACCGAAGTCACTTCGAGAAAGGTACCCAGAAAAACATCCCAAAGAGAACTCCGACTCTAGAAGCAGCTCGTCACGGCATACCTATTTCAGAAATCCTCCATTCAAGGCACACCCAAAAGAACGGTATCAAAGGAAATCGACAAAAGACTCCTCCGATTCAGAAAGCATGTCTGTCCGATCTCTCGGGTCGACCGAGTCATGGTCCCAACAACGGCCATGGCATCAACCACTCGAACACACCACAAAACCACCGGACATTCTTCCGATCCAGAGAGACACAACTCACACCAATGTCTCTGAAGACTCAATCGCCCCACAAGATAACATGTCATGTCAGTCGCAGGTATATCAAGACATCAACAATATACCATCACCTCAAAAGGGGTCAGCGAGACTGACTCAAAGGGCCTACAGCAGGAACACATACATATGTTATGTTATGTTATGTTATGTTATGTTATGTTATTTTTATTTGTACCGCGCACAGCTGCCCCAGCAAAGGGGCGCCCTGGCGCTTTGAGAAGGTAAACACAACACAGCATTAAAAGCGGGCAGAAAGGAGAAGAGACACAACAGATGAGCTAAACAAATAAAAAGGTCTTGATAGCCCGTACCGACATACAGGGCATTACCAACTGGATGGGAAAAGGCTATCCAGTCACTCTGCAAGGAAGACCGGGCGTGGTGACAGCGACAGATCATCATGCGACAGATCATCATCGGATGAGGGAGAAACAGGTCCATGCCCAGATAGTTAAAGGGCTCACCAGTCTCGAGGCAAGACAACCAGAGCCAGCAGATGAGTCCCCTAACAAAATTAGGAAGACCCTTTCAGATAGTGACCCACCGGCTGGCATGCATGACTCTGAACAGGAGGACAGTGTTACCACCGACCGGACGAGACAAAAGGAAGTAGAATTATATGCGGGTGCTCGGAAGAGAACCAGAACAACATCCACTCACAGAGGAGATCGAGTGTCAATTGAACAAGAGCCACCAAAGAAGACGAGTGTCGCTATCAAGCTGAGCCCTTCACGGTCACCTCCCGAGAGGCAATCATGGTCGCCTCAGAAACTGAAGATGAGTGGATAACCCACAAGCTCATAGGAAACCGCCACGGATCTAGGAACAAGAAGATCACACGAGACACTTCGCAACTTCAAAGATGCACTCCTGTGTTCAAGGATGAAAGCCACACCAAAGAAATGGAGACGTGTCTCCAGAGCCTAAACAGGCGGCCTGCAGACCCGTGTGGCTGATTGAGGAACTATAAACATGCTGGACGCTAAGTTCATTTTTCTTTGTTAACAAGGGGGGAGGTGTAATAACGTGATACAGTCTAGTGGTTGGGGTGGAGTTAAGGGGAGGAACAGGAACGGGAGGAGCCGGGGACAGGAACTAGGACACTTAGATTAGGGACAGGGAACCTAGAGGAAGCATAATAAAGAGCTCCTAAATATACGCTTTTGTGTAGCGTCATTATTGTAGCAAGATGCTACAGGGTGTTTCTTGCTGAGTTCTGGGGTGCATGCTCTTATGGAGAATGGGTACAGTCTGTATATCGCTAAAAATAATCTGACAGCGCCTGTTCTGTGTTAAGTATGATATCTCTTTGCACAAACTGCAGCAACCTATCTTATGTTGTGTCTAATACCATTTTAATATAAAGGTTTTCTTATTTGTAGTGCTTTCAGTCACAGGCTGGGGCCTCGTAGCACTACAAACAAATGTCACTGTGCACCGCCACTGTGCTATTCAGGATTCAGTTCTGCCTTTCTCTCACACAAAGATATCTGCAGTGATCACATACTAAAACTGAACTTTCAAACCCGGAAACTGTGCATTTTCCATCGATTACTTTAACTTGCATTTATTTGGCATCGAAGGTGTGTGTATTATAATGTATGTACATTTATTTGAAGGTGATAGGTCAACAAAATAGTTGCAGAACATTTTGTTACTTTAGCACCGGCGCTGACCCCGCCCCCATTGCATTCTCCATCACAGTTTCCATATTTTGTGTGCACTTCTACCACTGTTTTTTTTTGGGAGATGAGAGAGGAAGGTGTTACTGTGACGTTACTTCCTGCTCACCTTCATTCATTAAAGTGACGTGACTTCCTGCTCACCTTCAGTCATGGAAGTGACGTGACTTCCTGCTCACCTTCAGTCATGAAAGTGACGTGACTTCCTGCTCACCTTCAGTCATGGAAGTGACGTGACTTTCTGCTCATTTTAGTTATTTAAGTGAACAGAAAGTCACTTCAGCTAGCTCTGGCATTTTGGTGAATTAAAGTTCATTTGAGAAGTTAAGACATACTGGAGAAAAGAAGAAACAACTACAAAGGAAGACAAAAGTCAATCACATCAGCACATGCTAGGAAGGAAATGACTTTGCCAAGCACTGAAAAGGAGTCCCTCCCTCCCCCGGCTTCCTCGGATATTGCAAGGCCCACGAGGGTGGTAACCCCCCCATTTACTCATAGTTTATTGCAATTTCCATCTTCATTAATTGAATCGCTAATTTAATTAATGTAATTGAATGGCTTTAATTAGGAGCAGGTCGGCAGCGATGGGGGCGCGTAATGAGCTCGCAGCTCGGAGCATCTGGAACTGGACTAATCTTTAATTTTAATTTAGGGAGCAAAATAATTAAGATACAATTAACTTTGTCCTCTCTTCCTGCCGTGCGAGTTCAGTTTCTTCACTAGTGACAGTACGTCAGTGGGTTAAGTGAGGTTTGGATTACTTTTTGAAGAGTTAGACAGGTGGATATAATGGGCTTGAGGTGTGGTCAGTAGGATTTATTCAATCGAACCCAGGTTTCAGCATTCTCTAGTGCACCGACACCCAGAAGGGGTCTCTTGCCCTCTGCATGCTTCGAAAGATCTTCAGACGGACCCCCATCAACGCTAAGAAAACGGTCACACAAGCCCTCATCACCAGCCAGCTGGACTACGGAAATCCATTCTATGCTGATACCACCACCCAACTCCTCAAGAGACTTCAGACCATGCAGAATTCAGCTGCCAGACTCATCCTCAGCCGTCCCAAAACAGACCCACATCACCCCCCACCTCAGGAACATCCACCGGCTCCCCGTCTCGAAGAGATGCCAGTTCAAGATGCTAACCAATGCCTACAACGCCTTCCACGACCAGGGCCCACCCTACATCGAAGACCGTCTGAACTTCCACCAGCCCGAGAAACTGTGCTCTGCCTCGCGTGCTCACGTTGCCCACATCTGTGGAAGCCACCGCGAAGATCGTTCCTTCTCCTACTGCACCATGAACTCCTGGAACAACCTCCACTTACAAACATCACCCTCACTGGCAGACGTCAGAAAGGGACACAAGACCTGGCTCTTCGTCTAGCAACCTCTGAGATCTCAGCGCTGAGATACCTCTGGCTGTGATTAGCCGTGCTCTATAAATGCTGTTTTAATGATTGATCAATTGATTGATTGGCACAACGAGTCAAAGTAAATTATTTCTCCTACTGGTTACTAAAGAATTCTGTTGGACTTGGCCATCTCTGCAGGGTCATCCCCAAACCTTTTGCCTACAGCCTCCTATTTTCTAAACTTGTTTTTGTTAACTTGTAGAACTCAGCGCATTTTACCTCCTCTAACCAGTGCTAAAGTGTGTGTGCTCTCTCCTTTAAACATGGTGAAATTGGCTTACACCCTATTTGCTCATTTAATTTACTTGTGAGAATCTTGTAAATTGGTAGGGCATGTATACAACCCTATAAATTAAATGCTACTAGTAGGCCTGCAGTGTTGATTGTGCAACCCACTTAAAGAGCCCTTTAAACATGTCTCAGACCTGCCATTGCAGCCTCTGTACGCAATTTTAAACTGCCATTTCAGCATGGCAAATTACACATTTTGGCAGGCCTAACCTTCCTTTTTAAATCATATAATTTACACCTAGGGTAGGCCCTAAATAGTCCATCAAGCAGGGTTCAGTTTATTTAATAACGTTGAACTTGTATTTTTAACGTTTACATGTCCTGGTACTGAAAAACTCCTATATCTGTTTTTCACTATTGTGAGGCCTTCCTCTCCTATGGGATAACATTAGGTTACCTTATTACATTTAGTAAGTGATAACATTCATTTGGGAGCATAGGGAGGTGAAGTTTGGTGTCAAAATGGGCGGTGTGGCCAGCAAAATGGTGAGCTGGACCTAGTTTAATGGAGCTCCGGCTTAACCTTGTGATCCGAGGGCCCATCGAGCCCCAAACCTACTGTGGAGATGCCTGGTGCCGGAGGACACATGTGCTGGGGAGCGTTGATCCGCCTGCTGCAAGCTTGATGCCAAAATCTGAGTCATAATGTGGAGGATGCCTCGCTGGGCTCCCCAAGACAGCGACCATAGAGATAACGCCGGGCTGAGGATGAGGGTAGCCCGTCACCTGCGCTCCCAGTGATTTGCCGTGGGCCCGGGATGGGACCTTTTCCTGTGGCAAGGCCCCGGCTGCTTGAGTCTCTATGCAGTGTCGCAACCGGGCAGGGGTGAGCGTGGTACTCGATGTGTGGAGGATTCGTCGTGGAGGGAGATCGTACTATCAACCAAGGCAGGGGGTCTTTGACCCAGCCAAACGAGCTTCAGCCTAATCTTGGAAAGGGGCAGAGCAGAGAAGCAGTGCCACAACTTGCTATGACCAGGGGCCTGAACAGCGAGCCACGGGTTGCTGAAAGCAGATCCACGAGGGTGATCAGAAGGCCCCATGAGCAGGGGAGGCAGCCTGGGCCAATGTGCAGGGTACCATCCAAAGGATTTAGTGAGACATGGAGGTGCGGGGGCCAGGACAACAAAGACTTGGTGGAAGCGGCTGATATGGGACATAGAATGGCTTGGAGGAGAACTGTAATACATGTAATCCTACATGCCCCCCTCCATGGAGAGTGTAGACCAAGCTTGAAGTAATTTTGCCTTCCTGACTCACATGCTGACCAAGTTTCTCACAGCTAAACCCTGAGGCCCGGGGGGAGGTGCGGGGGGGGGAGTGTGAACACAGGTGTGACTGGGCTGGGAAGATAGGCCAGTAAAAATGTAAATCTGTATTTGTAAAGCGTGAACTACTCACCCTTATGGGTCTCTAAGCACTGGGGGCCATCGTGGAAGTTAAGTGAGCTATTGCCCAGAGTCACATGGTGCTGAGCTGAGCTGCCGCCGGAGCCGAGGATCGAACGGTGAACCCTGTACTCCGTAGTCAGCTGCCCTGGCCGCTGAACCACACCTCTCCGCCTGCTCCTATGAACCACTGACTATGGGAGACATCTCTGGAGAGCTGTTGGGACACATACCAACAGGGAATGTCATTATATGCTGCCACATGGGACTTCCAAGATTCCCAGAGGAGCAAACTGGAAAGCTTGGTAAAGATTTACTCCCACTGGTCCAGAACATTGTCCTGCGTGAGGGCCAGCAAGACGCCACAGACTGGTAGTCGAGTGAACAACTGGAACACTTACCTTCATTCATTCGGTCCCAGTGTGTGGCAGTGCTGTCAGACTGGGAGGAGGTCCTCTCACTCCGGCCTGATCGGTGGGGCACAAAGTAAGAGTCACACTCCCCTACTCTGCCCTTCTTTGTCTTGTCTTGCCACACAGAGTGGGATGCCCTTCTCCAGTGGATTGTGATCTCCACACTGCCTTGGATTGCTCTTCCACAATGGCGAAGTATAAGGAACTGAAACTGCCCCATCAGGGGGCAATCGAAAGATGCATCAAGGTGGTGGACCCCCTTCAGACACTCCGGAGGCCTCCCTGTTACTCGACAACATAGCCCTACTGATGGTGATTCAAACATCAAGTGTGTCCTTAGAAGATCAAATTGGAGAAGTGCATTGGGAGTCTCCCAACTGAGATAGGGCTTACAAAATGTGGCAGAAGGAATGGTGGCAGCCGTGGAAAGGGTGTCTGAGCTAGAAGACACAGCATGGACCATGGGTAATTAAGTGTCAAAGTAAAAAAAAAACAACAAAGACATGATGTGGAGGGTTGAGGTGTCATGTGTCCCAGTTAGGCTTGGAGGGAAACACTGCCATTTTACATATACATGGGTCTGTCCTAAAGTTGTCTTCACTTTTACACAATGACTTCTGATACACATTTGCATCCGTGAAAGTCCGGATTAGTTTATTGGATTCTATACTTACTTACAGAATCAACTTTGCAAGAACACTATCATGATACCTAAACACCAGGTACAATGTTTATACAAATGTTGTGCAAATGTGCTTATTGTTTTCGACATGTGGTGACATAGCTATCTATAACACACATACAATGGCAGCCTGATCAAGAGCTCAGCCCCAGGCAAGGATGCCTATTGTTATAAATTAACATCAGTTTCCGGGTGTTGGCATAGGAGCACTTTGCTGTCATTGGCGAGGTCTCCACATGCTGATGCTTTAGCCCAGCAGCCTGCTTATCTCTCTATGAGTGGTGTCCAGCTTTTGACTTCGAATGGGACCTACATTCTTTTCCTTGAGGTAACAGGGTTGGATCATCCAGTGCGGGGATTCTTGGCAGAACACACACACGCTCCCTAGACACCTGCATATATACATTGTTTTAGCACGATGGTGGAACTTTTCATTCTGTTCACCGCCTTAATACTTCTAGTAACTTTCATTTGTTTCTGCCTACTGATCATTGCAGCACATATATTTTATACAACAATCACCTTGATTCAACATCCCACTATGTAATCCTTGTATATTTCTGAGAGACAGAGAGCACGAATGACTGAGCAACAGGGTTCTAGATCTGTTACCACGATTCCTGGGAGATCAGGGTTGTCATGTTCAGTGGTTGCCAGAACCATTTGCTGCCTCTCTAGGTTAAGAAATTCGTATGGTGGCACTGTGAGCTAGCTAGCAAATGGGGCGACATATCCTGAGACGGTGCATGGAATCAGTATGGCACCATCCGAACAGTTATGTTGTCTAGAAATGCACGGTCCCTACCGTAGGGTGGAAACTACATAACATGGCGCCGCCAACGTTGGTTGGGTTCTTTTTTTTAATGGGTCACCTGAGTAGTTTAATCATTCCTTCTCAGAGACCCTTGCTTACCTCCTAACCGAAGACGTCCAAGATGGTAGGGAAATTCCTCCTCAGCTGAGTAGGTAACTCTTATATATCGGTTGTAGGTTGTTCAAACGTAAACTCTTAAAAGATCTAAACCCCACTGTGTTTACCTACTCTGCAATTAATTTTTCATTATATCTGGAGACAAAAATGATCAGACATTAAACATTGCAGAGAACTACAGACATGCAGTTACTCTGAAACTATTACACCCTGGTCTCACATTCAGGGGTGGAGATGTTACCTGTGTGGTTGAGGTACATGAAACATTTAGGACAGAAAAGTTTTATCCTTGGCTTACATTGCCGGCTGCAGACATTACACAACTATTTCACACCTACACTTGAAGAACTGGGTTATTTAAGACCCGGCGGCACCAGGGGCACGCCCAAAGTCTTCGGGTATCACCTGTCTTCAAACACAGAGACACAGAAACTTCTTGGTGACGTCAAAGATCGAATTTATTGGCTGCAGCCAGTAACAGAAGTCCTAGAAGTCAACACGGTATGAGTTCTCAGGAGACTGCTCAACTTTACAAAGCAAGCCATCCTTGTTATGCCAAAAATCACATTCCAGACAAATACCTTACATTTACAAACTGTCCAATCACATGCATCCAGATCAGAGGTATCGCATGACAGTAAAACCCACTTTTCAGTTGCCCAGCCCATGATCAATTATTGGTCGAACCCAACATTCTTCATCAGACAGGTCGAACGGACCCATAAGAAAAACGGGCACATCCCCATCATAAATGGACCATAAAGAAAGGAGCAGAAACAGGTGTGAGTAAGATAAGACATATTTGTGTGCAATAAAGGTTTATGATGTCCTGTGCCTTGATCCTCAATCTTGATCAGCTACTGGGAAAGGAACTGGCCTAACAAGTTTGGCTTCAGGCAAGAGGGTCAGTTTTCTCGGGTCATTCAGAAGTCAGCTAGAGTGTACGTGTGCTAAAGACTCGTTCGGCCGTAGTCATTGGCCTATGTGAGGGCAACCACAAAATGGCTGCCATACACAAAAGGAACCCGAGGGTTCAAAACGAATCCCTAAATACGTAGTGAAGCCATCGGTGTAACGTGACGAAAACACTCATGCTTGCCGTACTAACTGGTTACGGTTCGCTAATATCAAATTCGTAGAGAAACCATGACCTTTATGAAACGGGTTCAGGATTCACGGAACCTCACACTGAGGATAAAATACCGGAATATTGTACTCAATATGAAGATATAGAAATACCTCTAACCTACCAAGGACACATAAATTGGTTTAAAAGCAACATCCCACACAACAGCAAACATTAGGCACATTCCTCTCAGCAATGAGGGAGCAGCATGGCCATTCTTAGCCAACTACACACCCGCATCCTAATGTTGATAATTTACTAACAGCAGAGGTGCGAACACTATGCAAAGATTTAGTAAAAATATATAGATGTCATACACAGTTTGTTTTGCGAACATTAACACTTAACACTGCACTGACTGCTCAAGCTGCACAACCACAGTTGACTACCCGGGCTTCAGCCTACAAATGCTAAATGCAGTCGTAGGAAATGTTCTCATCAGACAGAGGATATTCAGTTCTGTATTGCAGTAACAGCAAGCTAGCTTAAAGCAGTGTTTCTCCATAAAGGTCAGCAGAAAAAACACAGAATATTAACTATTTGTATGCCAATGGGGGCGGCTTCCTCTTTGGAAAATTGCACAACTTGGGGTAAACTCTTTGCTGCAGTATATACTTAAACGCATGGTGCCTGTTCCCTGGCTGTTCTGCCAGAAGTGTTGAAACAGCTCCGAAATGAGATCGGTGCAGCACCTGCCCTGGACTTGTGGGATGAAACTGATGGGCAATTTTGCAGCAGTATCTGCCATTATGTTAAGGAACATAAAGGGGTTATCAGCAGAATCGACCAGACGTCAATGCATAAAGGATTTGGCACAAATTACCTAAAGTTATTGCAGAAACCTATGCACTGGGTAGGGATAATTTGGGAGTCAAACCTTGTAAACCACAATTGAAAAGTAATACTTAAAAGGATAACTCTAAGCAAGCATCCGACTCTTCAAGAAAAAGAAGTGGGACAATGAACAAAAAAATAAAGACAAGACGAAATTATGCAGGGGTCTCCTCACGAGGAAGCCACTGAACAACTATATAATCTTCAAAACCGTGATAATATTAGATCGCCTTATAAGTATCAGGATACTGATACACGTTTGTCTTGTTTCTTCCAGATGTCATCTGATAAGTGCACGGAGGGAAGTGAAAGGTCAGAGTGCAGATCGGAGGAACATGTGAAACTGAAGAATGACTCACAACGCTATCGGACTTCATAATAAAACAGGAAGATAAACCAAAACTTTCCAAACCTCAACTCAAAAAGTAGAAGGTAGCCAGACTTAAGGTGTGGATATTGAGGACCCTGCTTCTAAGAGGAGAATTGGCAGCGACAATGCTGGACAGCGTGGCCGTAGTTACAATAGTTCACCAGAACCTGATGGGTTGTCTGGAGGAAGTAGTGCTGAGTGAGCATGTTAAGATGGAAACACCTGCACTAGGGTAAGTGTCCCACATAGCTAATACAAAATGCAACTCCAAGTTTAGGGGGACATACTCAGAAACATCAATGCTCTCTTTTGGGAGGACTTCATGATTACTACATTCTTTTGGCTGTAACGGAGAAACAGTAATTTTACCTGCTTTTTCTGACCTCTTTCCAGAAAAAGTAAAACATTCACATGCCAAGTTAGTACTAACTCCTTTGTTATACTGCATCCATGTGGTGTGGAATGACGGTACCCCTTATCATGACAAAACATTGAGGATGATAGGAAAGTCCTGGAACAACTTAAATATCAAGGTGAAATAGAAAGTTGCACGACATCTATGAATAATCCTTTGTTTCCAGTAATGAAACCAGATCATTCAAATTGCCTAGTAATAGACTACAGACACTTAAACACAGCTACTCACACATTTGCAGTACAGAATGCACACAGTGTTGCACTAATAAACAAGATTGGGCGGAACAAATACAAAACAACACTTGATATCTCAAAGGATTTTATTGCCAGAATATAGCACCTGGAAGTAGATATCTGATTGCATTTTCCCTGCTAGGCTCTCAGAAGCAATTCTGACACCTGCCCCAGTGCTTAAAGTATAGTCAAGGGCTCTTTTCAGCCAGAGAAACAGAGCTTCTACAGAATTATTATGCTCAGGCATTGTCCTTTGTCGTTGTCAAATATCTGAAGGATGATGACCGAATTGAGCAATCGACAAGAGTAGATCATGTAATTTTAGGATTTGCTCACATAGGCTACAAATTTAATTTAAAAAAATAAAAATTGCCCACCTCCATGTACTTTTTCTGGGATATGAACTGTCAGGTGAAGGCAACAGTTTTGTGACACTTCTTAGAGAAATGTGCACTGCTTCAACATCCAACAATATTGAAAAGACGACAATCCGTATTGGGAGACCTACATTCTGGCAGAACACACATTCTAGATTACCCAGAGCGGATTAAACCATTTTACGACTTGATAAGTCAAGACTTCTCAAGCACACATTGGACACAGGAACACACAAATATGTCACGTTCTGTACAAGCTGAAATGATAGCTTACAAACATTTACACACATGTGTGACCACAATGAACCTGCTGATTCGCGTCTTCGCTGGAACATCAGGACACACATATATCACTGAAGGTGACACAGTACCAATTGCATATAAATAACATTTAGACACTAATGCTGAGATGTGTTTTGCACCTACTGAAAAATTCCAAACAGCATGACAGACTTCTGTGATAAGAGAGTGAGCCCTGTCTCAGGGTAAACGCATAATTGTCATGACCCTGGTGCCGATCTTAGAGACCATCACCAAAGCAAGCGTTTCAAATGCTGTAGCTTTACATACACAATGGATACAATGGACTAACTCACTCACCTCAACAAATGTAGATTACAGATTGAATTCTACTCTACAAACACAAGCCTTTCTACAGTATGAACAAGAATATCCTCTACCTAATGAAATAATGCCTCTCGATCGGTATGATTACATCATATATACTGATAGGTCTGCCCAGCCTGCCGTAGGGACAAAGCACGAATACTCAGCAATGTGCTCATTTATGAAAGGGCGCATGCACAATGGAGAATTCCATCTTGAGAAAACCTAGACGCAGTTACTTGGTGACTGCACAGCGCAGCTAGCAGAACTAAAGGCTCTAATTCTGACACTAAGAAATATGGATCCAGGATTCTCCACACTTATAGTGTGTCAGACGTATTACTGTGTCCAGTCCTATGATAAAAACCTACACTATTGGAGCTAGAATGGATTCAAAGAATGAAATGGTGAAGTTACAATGTTAGTTTCCTTATGTTAGTGTTGTTTTAAACTTGCCTGAGGACTTTTGGGGTTTGTGGGATATTTGTGTGCAGGGTATAAGTCGGGGATACAACCGAGTGGACGGAATCCCCCCACTATTTTTACAGGGTGGTCGCTGTCCACCCTGCCAAGAAGTTGGGCCCCACTGAAAAATATGCTGAATTTATCCGGTTGTCATTTGCAAACAGCGGGACACAGTCATCAGCGCCTGCACGTTGTTGTCTGCATTCGAGGCGGGTAGGGGGCTTTCTTAGTTCAGACTCCTGCTGGGCCCATAACAAAGGCTGAATTTGAGGGGTCATCAGGCCTCCTTTTTTTAGAGTCTCCTGGCTGGGAGCAGTCAGGAGCCTCACACCTGATGTAAATGATGCGGAGGGGAAACAAAGGCTCACACCTTGTTAGCACTTCACACATACTTAGGAGAGGCAGCTTTTCACTTTGTTCAGTCCCTGTTTAGGAGATATGCATGCACTGTAAGAATGTCAGATGTGTTTTTCTGTCCCAGTATTTACACACAAAAAATAGCATCTATATAGTGCTTACTATCCCTGAGAAGGTGTTGAAATAATTTAAATCTCACAATTTTTTCTTGTAAAGCACTATGGGTAGTGGAAGTTTACGCTGACAAAAGGCAACATTGTTTTATGTGTAGCTTACAAAAGTGTGAATCTTCTGCCTAAATCAGGAGGGTTTCCCTGTATCCCCGAAATGTGCTCCAGTGTACCAGTGACAGACATGTTTAACATATATGCCAGGGCTTAAGATCTGATGTCACTTCTTATGATGCCACTTCCTGTGACGTCACGCACCGTGATGTCACACACTGTGATGTCACTTGCATACTGATTAACTAGGTTAGACCCCCTCCCACTTCTGTTTTTTTTTACTTGTGTCCTGTGTCATGTGCTTCCCTTTAAATCTGTCTTTTGCAGTGCGGGTTTTGGCTTCAGTTGTTTGTACGCCGTGGCTCCGATGTAGTTTAACTCTTTCGACGCTATTGACGGAACCGTTCGGTCACGCCCCTCGGGTGGGCTGTGCTCATGACGGAACGGTTCCGTAACGGCCCGCTTGCCGCGCCCGCGCGGGGCGGGTTTCGCGCCTGCGCGGCGCGTTTCATTAAGCGGGCGGGGCCGTGACAGAATGGTTCCGTCACAAGCACAGCTCACCCGCGAGCCGTGACGGAACGGTTCTGTCACCCGCGCAGGTGAGCCACCCGCCCCCCACGACCTTTAGCGTTGCGGCGGAATAGCCGCCGCAGCGAAGGTGATAACGATGGTATGCTGTCTATGACGAGTGGGTCACGTGGCTTCCAATCGGATCGCTAGGCACGGGCACTTCTTCTTAGAAGATTGCACATCGACCACCATGAGCACCTGCTTGTGGTTTTCACAGAAGCACGGCGTGGTTGTGCTTATTGTGAGAGTCTTGTGATATTGTGTATCCAGATTTTGCTTTCGAATGAATATGGACTTGTGTAACGTAAATGGTCCTCAGGTATAGCGCTTCAATACCTTCGGGTTGAGTTTGTGCTATATAAAGCTGAAGAAAATGTGGAGACTTGCAGGGAAAGCAGGGCTTTCTTTACAGCAGACAGCGGTGACGGGGTGAGGGAGAATCAGAGACACTCGCAGGTCGGCATCTCAGGCCCCCCCTGGAACCTGCAGCTGCCCAAGGCTGGACCTGTGATGCAGAAGGTCACACATTTGGCGAGGCTAGCCCCGGGGCAGGTGACTGCAGCCAGATTTGGCAGGAAACCTGTGTGCACATGACGGGCCTCGGCTTGCACATCTGCCAGGGGCAGAGAGGGGCGGGGGCACACCTGCCCCAGATGGTGCCGAAAGCCCGGATGGCTCTTGTCGTAGCCGTCGGGGGCTCTAATGAGGGTCTTGGGAAGTACTAGCCACTCTCTTGAAAGAAGAGGCCACTCTGAAGGCTATGGCTGCCCAGATGGCAGGCCGGCCCTTGTAGGGCTCCTGGCGGCATCTGAGGATTCATTCATTATTTAGATATTCCGTCAGACTGTGCGGGCTCAGGTGTGAGGCACGGGCACCATCCCTCATTAGGCCATCTTGCTTCCCAGTGGCCCATTTCCTTCCTTCTCATAGCTACAGCAGTTCAGCAACAGATACTCCACTACCATATGCTCACCTGGGCCCATAAACTCACAGTGCGTAAAACCACTGGGGTCAAGTTTATAAATGGCCACAGTGTTCAAGATTAGTTATTTAAAACTCCTAACTAACCTTTCACTGATCAAAAAGTTATTTCCTCTGGTCAATAGACCATTAGTTGAACTAGTTGAGGGCGAAAATGCCATAGAGTAACTATACTATTTTTTCAATGTAAATAACCACAGACTGAGGAAGACTTTTAGGGCCAGATGTAGGAAGCCTAATACCGGTCGGTAACGGCAGAAATTACCGAATTTCGGCAGTTACCAACCGGTATTAGGCTTTTGGGATGTAGGGTCCTAAATTAAGGATTCGGTAATTTATCGAATCGGTAATTTAAGGAATCGGTAAATTACTGAATCCTTAATGTAGGAAGCACTCAAGTGAGTGCTTTTACCTGTAAGGATTTGTTATTTACCACCAACTACAAGTTGGTGGTAAATAACGAAAAACTTTAAAAACACAATTTTGTGCTTTTTTAACAGTGCCATGTGGCAGACATACATGCCCTTAGGGCATGTATGTGTGCCACATGTGCACCCATGCACTATATAGGGGTGCAACAGGGTGTCAATGTGACACCCTGCCACCCTTGTAGGTCTACCCCCTATTACCGATTCAGTATTTACCGAATCGGTAATTCTCATTCATTCCTAAAGGAATGACTGGTGAATACCGATTCGGTAAATACCGAATCGGTATTTACCGAATTTTACCAAATCGGTAAAATTTATCGAATCATTATCTACATATCATTTACCGATTCTAAAATACAGAATCGGTAAAATTCGGTATTTTAAAATCAGTAAATGATATTTACCTACTTCTGGCCCTAAATCTTTATCTAAATTAAATGCATGTGAACCATCTCAAATACACAGTGCAGTCACCATCATTCATAGGAGAGAAAATTCAAATAAATCATCAGACAAATATACCACAGACTTACTCAATGAAGAATGTCTAAGAAAAGGAGAGGATAGAGAGAAAAGACCATCTACAAATAACGAGAATTTTATAGTTGCCAAGAACGTTGTGAAGACCAACGCCCTGGCCCCGGGAAAGATCAGGCAACAACGACTTTAGGACAGGAGTTAGGACAGGATAGATGACCTCTCTAAATACCGACGACTGCATCGCACCCCTCTCTGACACTCTCTTTCTCCTCAAGATTCTTCTGCGATCTTCTGTCTAACCAAATTAAATTAGGATAGAAGGTTCTGCATTCGGCTTCTTCATCAGCATCTCACAGCATTTCCCACTCACAGCATCTGTGTCTCCCGATCTCTCTAACTAACTAAAGCTATCCCAATTATACTTTTCGTTCTACATGTTCCACCCATTAATGTTTCAATGTTGTTAAAAATACCAAATTTGATTGGGCAGGCAAGGGGAGAAGATCATCACACCATGCTTACATGTTATTAATTCAGTTAAACTATGGTACGCAAACCCATCCCCTTAACTTTTAATCAAAATGTTATTTTACACACGCATTCATATTTCAGTTGTAACATTTATTAACAATTGGAATGTAAGTCCACGTTGTTGAACTTTTCACCATCCTTTCCCAGAGTACGAAACTTCGCGATCTTGGCTTTCATTTAACATCCGAGTCATCATTTCGGGTTAACTTTCAGTAGACATACGCAGTTGTCACATGACTCAGCTTACTTCAGTTACACATGAGAGGCCCAAATGTGCACTAGTGATAAAGTCAATGACGGATATTAGATTAACATATAAAGTGGTCACACTGTATACTACCCACCTCTACTCTATTACTTTTTACTTATTAAAACTTTTCCAGCGTTAGCATTAGTAAAATAGCGTATTTTTGTTTCCAGCAAGCAGATGTCATACATGCAAGTCTTCAAGACACTATTTTAGTGCCTTCTGCTTATGCGCAAGAATTTCCCACCAAGCGATAGCTCGTCATACAATGTAGATGCAGTTGACGCATGTGCAGTAAAGATTTCCCGTTTAAAGCTGTTTTAGTCCTTTGTTCATGTTAATCAGTTTAGTAAACACATAAGCACGCTTCACTAACCTGTGTATTTATGAGGTGTGCATTAGTGTTACGCAAAACAATTTTAATAACTTCTTAGTAAGTTAAAGGAGGGGAATGCTTCCGAGCAAGTCTCTTTTCTACGAGTCCTTGCTCCAGCAGTGCTACAGGAGACAGTGTTGAAGGGCGCAGAGGGGTCAAGCAGGATGAGGGCCGCAATTTCTCCTTGGTCCAGGATCATTTTAATGCCGCTGGTGGCCGCTATGAGAGTTGTTTCTGTGCTGAGATCTTTCAGAATTCTGATTGAGCTCTGTCTAGAAGGTGTTGAAGTTCGAGTTGCGTGTAAGGTCTACTCTACGGTGGTCCCCAGGCCTCCTACAACCCAAGGGTGTAAATGCTGCGACAGGCAGGTTTTTCACGCCAATAAGACCAGCGCAAGGTTTTTGCTGACTTAGATGAAGTGCCATTTTGCTGCCTTCTACCCTATAAATTCTCCATCAGTGTTCCTTTTGAAAGAAATCTAGCGCCTCCTGGTGGTGCAGCCCTGTGCACCTACCCTCCGTGGCATCTCTGCTCCACACGTGACCGTGGGGACCCTCGATGGGGGATCCATGAAGCCTCTTGGGTGACCTCAGAGCTGGTCCCATCCTACATCTGGCACTTAGCAATGCTTAGTGCAGCAATGCATGAGTGGGGCCAGTGCACCCCAATTGTGGATGCCTTTCATGAATCAACAGGGGCCGTGGGTGGCTCAGGTCTCTTGCTTTTCGCTCACATGTGGTATATTCAGCACTGATGCAATGTATTCTATGTCTTGAATGAAAAATGTGACCCTGACCGTATAAAGATACGGGGGCCTCATTTATGAGGCTGTGCGTCACTTTTACGCCGCCGGTGCGTCACTGTTTGTGACGCACCAGTGGCGTAAAAAATGCGCCTTGTTGCGTCATATTTACAAAGGGACGCATCTAGGTAGATGCGTCACTTTGTAAACCCCTGCGCTACATTATACCTGCGCCGGGTATAATGTATGCAAGGGGGGCGTATTGACGCAAGGAAGGGTCGTAGAAGTGACGCAGTGAAATCTATGAGATTTCACTGCGTCACTTTTAGGACGCCGTTGCGTCAAAATCCTGCGCCTGTCTCATGGCAGGCGTAAGACTGACGCAAGCCCTTTCACATGAGGCTTGCCCCACGTGAAAGGACGCATTGCTGGAGTTGCGTCACTTTTGTGACACACTCCAGCAATGCGTCACTTTTGCACTTACAGATACGTCAGAAATACTGACGTATCTGTAACTGCTTGCGACATGATGCGTCACACATTAAATATGACGCATCAGGTATGTCGCAAGGAGTGCGCACTGAGAAGTGACACATCGCTGCTTTCACGCAGCGATGCGTCATTTCTCATAAATGAGGCCCCAGTATATTTTTTCCAACCTGTAGCGATCTCTTCAATTTATTCCTGACTGGAATTGGAAATATGTCGCGCATACCAATGCAGACATCCCACAGATGCGCCTTCCTCCCCTCCTGAGTAGAGCTCTCAAATTTTACAATGAACACATCTGTAGACATCATAGTTTGATGAGAGCAGGGCATCTTTTTCATTCAAGACATAAAGTACATTGTATCAGTGCTGAATATGCCACATGTGAGCGAAAAGCAAGAGACCTGAGCCACCCACGGCCCCTGTTGATTAATGAAAGGCATCCACAATTGGGGTGCACTGGCCCCACTCATGCATTGCTGCACTAAGCATTGCTAAGTGCCAGATGTAAGATAGGGTCAGCTCTGAGGTCACCCAAGAGGCTTCATGGATCCCCCATCGAGGGTCCCCACGGTTACGTGTGGAGCAGAGATGCCACGGAGGACAGATGCCCAGGACTGCACCACCAGGAGGCGCTAGATTCCTTTCAAAAGGAACACTGATGGAGAATTTATAGGGGAGTAGGCAGCAAAATGGCACTTCATCTAAGTCAGCAAAAACCTTGCGCTGGTCTTATTGGGGTGAAAAACCCGCCTGTCGCAGCATTTACACCCTTGGGTTGTAGAAGGCCTGGGGTTAAACTTTAAGAACCCTCAGCAGAGTAGAGCTCTCATGCAACTCGAACTTCAACATCTTCTAGACAACACTCAAACAGGATTCTGAAAGAACTCAGCACAGAAACAACTCTCATAGCGGCCACCAGCGGCATTAAAATTATCCTGGACCGAGGAGAAATTGCGGCCCTCATCCTGCTTGACCCCTCTGCGCCCTTCAACACTGTCTCCTGTAGCACTGCTGGAGCAAGGACTCGTAGAAAAGAGACTTGTTCGGAAGCAATACGCTCCTTTAACGTACTAAGATGTTATTAAAATTGTTTTGTGTAACACGAAAGCACACCACATAAATACGCAGGTTAGTGAAGCTTGCTTATGTGTTTACTAAACTGATTAACATGAACAAAGGACTAAAACAGCTTTAAACGGGAAATCTTTACTGCACATGCGTCAACTGCATCTACATTGTATGACGAGCTATCGCTTGGTGGGAAATTCTTGCGCATAAGCAGAAGGCAATAAAATAGAGTCTTGAAGACTCGCATGCATGGCATCTGCTTGCTTGAAACGAAAACACGCTATTTTACTAATGCTAACGCTGGAAAAGTTTTAATAAGTAAAAAGTAATAGAGTAGAGGTGGGTAGTATACAGTGTGACCACTTTATATGTTAATCTAATATCTATCTTTTACTTTATCACTAGTGCACATTTGGGCCTCTCATGTGTAACTGAAGTTAGCTGAGTCATCTAACAACTGCGCATGTCTACTGAAAGTTAAGCCGGAATGATGACTCGGATGTTAAATGAAAGCCAAGATCGCGAAGTGTCGTACTCTGGGAAAGGATGGTGAAAAGTTCAACAACGTGGACTTACATTCCAATTGTTAATAAATGTTACAACTGAAATATGAATGCGTGTGTAAAATAACATTTTGATTAAAAGTTAAGGGGATGGGTTTGCGTACAATAGTTTAACTGAATTAATAACATGTAAGCATGGTGTGATGATCTTCTCCCCTTGCCTGCCCAATCAAATTTGGTATTTTTAACAATATTGAAACATTAATGGGTGGAACATGTAGAACGGAAAGTATAATTGAGATAGCTTTAGTTAGTTAGAGAGATCGGGAGACACAGATGCTGTGAGCGGGAAATGCTGTGAGATGCTGATGAAGAAGCCGAATGCAGAACCTTCTATCCTAATTTAATTTGGTTAGACAGAAGATCGCGGAAGAATCTTGAGGAGGAAGAGAGTGTCAGAGAGGGGTGCGATGCAGTCGTCGGTATTTAGAGAGGTCATCTATCCTGTCCTAACTCCTGTCCTAAAGTCGTTGTTGCCTGATCTTTCCCGGGGCCAGGGGGTTGGTCTTCACAACGTTTTTGGTAACTATAAAATTCTCGTTATTTGTAGATGGTCTTTTCTCTCTATCCTCTCCTTTTCTTAGACATCCTTCATTGAGTAAGTCTGGGGTATATTTGGCTGATGATTTATTTGAATTTTTTCTCCTATGAATGATGGTGACTGCACTGTGTATTTGAGATGGTTCACATGCATTTAATTTAGTTAAAGATTTAGGGCCAGAAGTAGGTAAATATCATTTACCGATTTTAAAATACCGAATTTTACCGATTCTGTATTTTAGAATCGGTAAATGATATGTAAATAATGATTCTATAAATGTTACCGATTCGGTAAAATTCGGTAAATACCGATTCGGTATTTACCGAATCGGTATTCCCCATTCATTCCTTCAGTATTTACCGAATCGGTAATTCTCATTCATTCCTTTAGGAATGAATGAGAATTACCGATTCGGTAAATACTGAATCGGTAATAGGGGGTAGACCTACAAGGGTGGTAGGGTGTCACATTGTCACCCTGTTGCACCCCTGTATAGTCATGGGTGCACATGTGGCACACATACATGCCCTAAGGGCATGTATGTCTGCCACATGGCACTGTTAAAAAAGCACAAAATTGCTATTTTAACGGTTTTCGTTATTTACCACCAACTTGTAGTTGGTGGTAAATAATAAATCCTTATCAGTGAAACGCACTCACTTGAGTGCTTCCTACATTAAGGATTCGGTAATTTACCGATTCCTTAAATTACTGATTCGATAAATTACCGACTCCTTAATTTAGGCCCCTACATCCCAAAAGCCTAATACCGGTCGGTAACTGCCGAAATACGGTAATTTCTGCCGTTACCGACCGTGAAAGCAGCGATGCGTCACTTCTCGGTGCGCACTCCTTGTGACATTCCTGATGCGTCATATTTAATGTGTGACGCATCATGTCGCAAGGAGTTACAGATACGTCAGTATTTCTGACGCATCTGTAAGCGCAAAAGTGACGCATTGCTGGAGTGTGTCACAAAAGTGACGCAACTCCAGCAATGTGCCCTTTCACATGGGGAAAGCCCCATGTGAAAGGGCCTGTGTCAGTCTTACGCCTGCCATGAGGCAGGCGCAGGATTTTGACGCAACGGCGTCCTAAAAGTGACGCAGTGAAATCTCATAGATTTCACTGCGTCACTTCTACGACCCTTCCTTGCGTCAATACGCCCCCCTTGCATACATTATACCTGGCGCAGGTATAATGTGGCGCAGGGGTTTACAAAGTGACGCATCTACCTAGATGCGTCCCTTTGTAAATATGACACAACAAGGCGCATTTTTTACGCCACTGGTGCGTCACAAACAGTGACGCACCGGTGGCGTAAAAGTGACGCACAGCCTCATAAATGAGGCCCCTGATGTCTACAGATGTGTTCATTGTAAAATTTGAGAGCTCTACTCAAGAGGGGAGGAAGGCAGGTCTGTGGGATGTCTACATTGGTATGCTGCAGATATTTCCAATTCCAGTCAGAAATAAATCGAAAAGATCTCTACAGGTTGGAACTAAATATAATGCATGAGAAAGGCTCCTAGAAGTCCAAGCAGAGCTAAGACATATTTTTATGTTCCACCGCCGACTGTATGCGTCAGAAAGAAACTATGGGTCAAACATAAATGCCAGCATTTTAAAAGAGGGAGATTTTTAAAAAGTGAATCGGGAGAATGTATTTCGGGAGGGACATTGCCAAAAGAAAGCAATCTTTTGCTTAATAACCGGGAGTTTCCCGCCGGAATCGCGTCCATTGGCAAGTATAGGTTAAAACCGTTAAATGATACTGGGAGAAGGGATCTGGAGCCCCGTCAGACGCGTGTCCAATCAGAGGCCGCCGCGTTTCCAATAGTAACGCGAAATTGGGCGAATCTGCATGAATATTGCATCGCTGCCAAGCCTCTCGGAAGGCATGAAAATCAAATAAACGGGCTGGCATCTTTTTTACACTCAAAAAGGCGCCCCGGGCTCTGAGTCGAGGGGCTGCGCGTCCGTGCGCTCTTCTAAGCGCTTTCATCTCATGGTTTTTTGTGTCAGGATTATTGAATGATCCTGGGGGCGGCGAGCCCCTCGCTGGCCCTCCCCCTGCATGTGGGGTGTCTGATAATCGATGCACGGGGGCTCTGGCTGGGCTGCAGCCAGCCCCCGCTGCCCCCTTACTATCATTGACACGCCGCGTGCGTCTGCTGCGCGGGGGCGCGCGCCGCCGGCCCCGGGTCAGGCTCCCCAGGGGCCAGGGCAAGTTATTCATACCCACCTCTGGCCTGATGCAAAAGCCACCTATGCTGGCGACGAGGTTCTAAATGGCCTGAACACGGGGAGGGGAGGTGGGGGGGGCTGGAGAGGGGGCGCTGGCCGGGAAGGGGGGACTTTAACTCAAGCACAGACCTGGGACCCAGCGGGAAATTCATCCGTCAAGTTGGCAAGTTGGTTTTCGACATCTGTCGCAAAAAGTGGCGCAACTGTAATAAGGTGCCCCCCCCCCTGCAAATTGGGATGAGGGGGTGGGGGCGAGTCGCTCACATCTCACAGATATACATTGGCCTTGTACTGCACGGGGCCCCTGAAGGGTTGGGGGCCCCTGCTCCGCAGGAGCCTGCATCACACCCGTGGCTACAGTAGATTTTTTGCCAAATACGATAAATTCCCGGACCGCGGGCATTGATGTGTAAGTTCGGTTTTTTAATGAATAGTAAAATGCCCTCTGTGTAGAAGACCCTTTACTCTCATCCGAGGTCAAGGATCCGTCTGCAGGAGGTTATCGAGATCGGTGGCTCACCCCAGCTCGGACCCTACGCCACACCATGCAAAGAAAGGGCCTCCCTGTGGGACTGAAAGCTCTGGCTGTGTCCAAGAAGGCAGAGCCTTTGTGAAGCACAGGTGTCATTTAGTTGGCCAACAGTTTTCTTCAATCAGTGCCATCTGCTTACCATGAAGGCTGCCTGGAGTGGGCACCCTGGCATGCAGGGGCCAGCCTATGTACTGTATCCTTGGCCTGTATCCAGCCTGTGTACTCTATCCTTGGCCTGTATCCAGCCTGTGTACTCTATCCTTGACCTGTATCCAGCCTGTGTACAGTATCCTTGGCCTGTATCCAGCCTGTGTACTGTCTCCTTGGCCTGTATCCAGCCTGTGTACTGTCTCCTTGGCCTGTATCCAGCCTGTGTACTGTATCATTGGCCTGTATCCAGCCTGTGTACTGTATCCTTGGCCTGTATCCAGCCTGTGTACTCTATCCTTGGCCTGTATCCAGCCTGTGTACTCTACCCTTGACCTGTATCCAGCCTGTGTACAGTATCCTTGGCCTGTATCCAGCCTGTGTACTGTCTCCTTGGCCTGTATCCAGCCTGTGTACTGTCTCCTTGGCCTGTATCCAGCCTGTGCACTGTATCCTTGGCCTGTATCCAGCCTGTGCACTGTCTCCTTGGTCTGTATCCAGCCTGTGTACTGTATCCTTGGTCTGTATCCAGCCTGTGTACTGTCTCCTTGGCCTGTATCCAGCCTGTGCACTGTATCCTTGGCCTGTATCCAGCCTGTGCACTGTCTCCTTGGTCTGTATCCAGCCTGTGTACTGTATCCTTGGTCTGTATCCAGCCTGTGTACTGTATCCTTGGCCTGTATCCAGCCTGTGCACTGTCTCCTTGGTCTGTATCCAGCCTGTGTACTGTATCCTTGGTCTGTATCCAGCCTGTGTACTGTATCCTTGGCCTGTATCCACCCTGTGTACTATGACCTTGGGCTGTATCCAGCCTGTGCACTGTCTCCTTGGCCTGTATCCAGCCTGTGTACTGTATCCTTGGTCTGTATCCAGCCTGTGTACTGTATCCTTGGCCTGTATCCACCCTGTGTACTATGACCTTGGGCTGTATCCAGCCTGTGCACTGTCTCCTTGGCCTGTATCCAGCCTGTGTACAGTATCCTTGGCCTGTATCCAGCCTGTGTACTGTCTCCTTGGCCTGTGTCTTGTTATCGATGTCTATGTGATATGAGGGTGATGTGACTCTCAAACCTGTGGGGTTTGCCAGGTTATAATAGGGTCATGACAGGGACAGCCCCCCTCGTCAGGATTCTCCCAGCCAAATCTGGAGTCCAGGGTAGACATAGGTGGACACCGTCCACCCACTGTTTTCAGAGAGTGGACGCTGGTTTTCAGAGAGTGGACGCCGTCTACCCACTGTTTTCAAAGGCTGGATGCCGTCTACCCACTATTTTCAGAGGGTGGACGCCGTCTACTCACTGTTTTCATAGGGTGGACGCCGTAGACACATGTGGATGCCGTCCACCCACTATTTTCAGAGGGTGTACACCGTCTACCCACTGTTTTCAGAGGGTGGACACCATCTACCCACTGTTTTCAAAGGCTGGACGCCGTCCACCTACTGTTTTCAGAGGGTGGACGCTCCACCCTCCTGCAGACTGCCACTTTCAGTGGAGTGAAAAAATGAAGCGCGTGAGGAGCACTCCGTATTTTGTCAAGTTTTTCAATTATTCCAACGGTGCTACGATTGTTCAGGGTAGTCAGTCCTGTGGCATCTGAATTGGTTATGATGGGTTGTTGGACCCACCCAATCGTGCACTGTTCACGTGGTGCTCCGCACCTTAATCACTCATAACACTTTTTCTGTTGTGCTATTATTATTCTTTTATTTATATTTGTAATTTTGATTATTGCATCTTTTGTGTCAATGAATCTGCTCATTTGTTATTTACAATCTTCATAACACAAGCATATGATTCGTTTCCTTAATCACATTAACATTGATACATTTTGCAATTTCAACATTTTCAATACTTTGGCATTGCTTAAATTTGTCCACATAATATACATAAATTTACAAGTGAGCCCAATGCATTTCGGCACCTCTACAGTGCCTTCGTCAGGGGCGGCTCTGTAATAAAAACATATAAAGATGTGTGAAATTCATTTCTGTGGTGGTTCATGGGGGTATGTAACTGGACAGTGTATAATAGTCCTACCTTGTATCTGTAGTTGCAGTTATGCATATGTGTTCGCCTCACTCAATTACTCATTGTGGAACGCTGTAAGTAATAATAAATCACCTATGTAGGTTAGCTACAAAACCTCAACTGTCAGCTGACTTGAAACTGAGGAATCTTATTAAACATACCTGATTAGTGTGTTCGGTGCTCTCTGCAATGAAAAGAATGTAAAACCTATCATGACCGAAAATAAGCCACTCAATAACTGGGTTACTCGAACTGTTGGTCTAAAAGCCCTTACCTTGTCTTCACCATTGATTGTAATCTGCATGGTCAAGTCAAGTCAAGAGATTTATATAGCGATTTATAGAGAGATTTATATAGCGCGCTACATACCCATAGGGTCTCAAGTGGTGAGATCATGGTGAGAAAAAGAGGTTTTTTAAAAAACTATATTACATTAAGGAGCATGTTGGGGACTAAGAATTGTTTCCTTATACTACATGTTGCGTACCTGGTCTGCCAAAGCTTCTCTCCTTGTCTAAATTTCTGCTCCCATGCAGTCGCCGGGTTTCCCCTAGTACCTGCTAATCACCATTAAAACTCCGAGTGCTCCGCCAAAATGCGGAGTTGAGAACATAGACGACGGACTTGGTGTTGAGCCTCAAGCCGATGTGTTTACAAATGTGACCGCCATGTTAGTATCGCTCCTATAGCTTACTATGTGGTTCATAGAATGGTATTTGCCTCATCATATCAATCTCACTGTTATCGGCATTATATTGTATTGCTTCTTCTAGAAAATCCTCGTAATTAACTCAATATAAAAACGGATTAAATGTTATGTAGAACGGGTCCTACGTGAAAGTTATCACGCTACTCTCTTAAATATTCTAAAAATGAAATTGAGTTTGTTTACTTTATATGGATAATTCAAGAAAATCCTCAAAATGAAAATGAAAAATAACTCAATGTGAAAATAAATAAAATTTTGTATAGAACGAGTCCTTCATTAAAGTTATCACGCGACTCTCTTGGGTGCTCTAAAATGTGGTTATACTATGGATAAACGTCATAATGTGAGGAACACTATGAACTATACAGATGGTAATATTGAATATAAAAATGTGCTCAGTTTTGGTGAATATTGTGTGAATTGGTAAGGTGACCAATGTCCCTGTGGGTCCATCGGTAGTGTCACAAATAAGTCAAACATTAAGCAGTCATTGATATTAATGCTGTACTCGATAATAAACAATTATTAACAATGATACAGAATCTGATACTCATTTACTAATTAACGTATACATCAATAAATCATGAAGATAATGCAATACTTATATGGCCCAATGTAATGTCCCTCTCGTCCTATAGTATACGTGGTTTGGACTGGTGGTATTATAAGGGTTGTTGTATCACTTGAAGTGATTAATGTGAAGTGAGAGCTCAAAAGTTATTTACAGATAACATGAAAGGTCATATTTGTCATTAAGCCCTGCTGGAGCTAGTGTTTTAAGGTATCTGATCCAAAATAGTTCTCGTTGCATTAGTCTCTGGTGATTATCAATCCCTTGCTTTATTGGTACTTTTTCAATGATGAAGAATCTCAGTTGCGAAATGGAATGTTTCTCATCTCTCCAATGGAGGACTAGCGGAGAAGTTAAGTTCTGATTGCGGATTCTGCTCTTATGTTCCGTTATGCGTGTTTTGACCTTTCGTTCCGTTTTGCCAATGTACATTTTCCCGCATGGGCATTTGATAGCGTATACTACATTGTTGGTGTTACAGTCACTGGTGTGTTTTAACTGTATAAGTTTCCCTGTGGTTGGATGTCTGCACGTACTCCCTGTGATCACATTGTTACAATTGATACAATTTAAGCATCTTATGGTTCCCTTGTATGTTACTGGATTCTCAGGAGGTTGTTTATGTTTGAAACATAAACAACCTCCCGAGAACTATTTTGGATCAGATACCTTAAAACACTAGCTCCAGCAGGGCTTAATGACAAATATGACCTTTCATGTTATCTGTAAATAACTTTTGAGCTCTCACTTCACATTAATCACTTCAAGTGATACAACAACCCTTATAATACCACCAGTCCAAACCACGTATACTATAGGACGAGAGGGACATTACATTGGGCCATATAAGTATTGCATTATCTTCATGATTTATTGATGTATACGTTAATTAGTAAATGAGTATCAGATTCTGTATCATTGTTAATAATTGTTTATTATCGAGTACAGCATTAATATCAATGACTGC
This sequence comes from Lissotriton helveticus, assembly GCF_964261635.1. Taxonomy (NCBI): domain Eukaryota; kingdom Metazoa; phylum Chordata; class Amphibia; order Caudata; family Salamandridae; genus Lissotriton; species Lissotriton helveticus. Next base: position 470,201,940 of record NC_136062.1, read on the forward strand.
TTAATGTTTGACTTATTTGTGACACTACCGATGGACCCACAGGGACATTGGTCACCTTACCAATTCACACAATATTCACCAAAACTGAGCACATTTTTATATTCAATATTACCATCTGTATAGTTCATAGTGTTCCTCACATTATGACGTTTATCCATAGTATAACCACATTTTAGAGCACCCAAGAGAGTCGCGTGATAACTTTAATGAAGGACTCGTTCTATACAAAATTTCATTTATTTTCACATTGAGTTATTTTTCATTTTCATTTTGAGGATTTTCTTGAATTATCCATATAAAGTAAACGAACTCAATTTCATTTTTAGAATATTTAAGAGAGTAGCGTGATAACTTTCACGTAGGACCCGTTCTACATAACATTTAATCCGTTTTTATATTGAGTTAATTACGAGGATTTTCTAGAAGAAGCAATACAATATAATGCCGATAACAGTGAGATTGATATGATGAGGCAAATACCATTCTATGAACCACATAGTAAGCTATAGGAGCGATACTAACATGGCGGTCACATTTGTAAACACATCGGCTTGAGGCTCAACACCAAGTCCGTCGTCTATGTTCTCAACTCCGCATTTTGGCGGAGCACTCGGAGTTTTAATGGTGATTAGCAGGTACTAGGGGAAACCCGGCGACTGCATGGGAGCAGGAATTTAGACAAGGAGAGAAGCTTTGGCAGACCAGGTACGCAACATGTAGTATAAGGAAACAATTCTTAGTCCCCAACATGCTCCTTAATGTAATATAGTTTTAAAAAAACCTCTTTTTCTCACCATGCAGATTACAATCAATGGTGAAGACAAGGTAAGGGCTTTTAGACCAACAGTTCGAGTAACCCAGTTATTGAGTGGCTTATTTTCGGTCATGATAGGTTTTACATTCTTTTCATTGCAGAGAGCACCGAACACGCTAATCAGGTATGTTTAATAAGATTCCTCAGTTTCAAGTCAGCTGACAGTTGAGGTTTTGTAGCTAACCTACATAGGTGATTTATTATTACTTACAGCGTTCCACAATGAGTAATTGAGTGAGGCGAACACATATGCATAACTGCAACTACAGATACAAGGTAGGACTATTATACACTGTCCAGTTACATACCCCCATGAACCACCACAGAAATGAATTTCACACATCTTTATATGTTTTTATTACAGAGCCGCCCCTGACGAAAGCACTGTAGAGGTGCCGAAATGCATTGGGCTCACTTGTAAATTTATGTATATTATGTGGACAAATTTAAGCAATGCCAAAGTATTGAAAATGTTGAAATTGCAAAATGTATCAATGTTAATGTGATTAAGGAAACGAATCATATGCTTGTGTTATGAAGATTGTAAATAACAAATGAGCAGATTCATTGACACAAAAGATGCAATAATCAAAATTACAAATATAAATAAAAGAATAATAATAGCACAACAGAAAAAGTGTTATGAGTGATTAAGGTGCGGAGCACTTTCAGTGGAGTGCCAGGTTCCTTTCCTACTTCTTCTGGAATTCACAGAAATCTGCTCAACTCGTCCTGGTGTAATTTTCTGACACCAGGAGGCCTTCAGCAGTGCCTGCACGTTGCTGCCTACTTTTTGTTCTGAGCAACAAGGTGTAGCCCAGTTGGGGGCTTTTCAGATTCCAGCTTCGCCCATAACAACGTGGCTGGGAGCTATCGGGAGCCTCACACCTTAATGCAAAGCAGGGTAGAGAAAGGCGTACAGCCTATCACTTCACAGGTACTAGAGGGATGTATGCCGTTGACTTTCTTCAGTCCCTGTATATAAGAGATATGCACACACTGTAAGAATGTCAGATGTGTTGGTCTGTCCCAATATTTACACAAATAACAATCTATCCCCTTCCATGCTAATGACGAGCTCAGCTCGTCATGAGGCACAGTGGAGCTGTGTTCATGACGAGCTGAGCTCGTCATAACTGCCGCACCCCGGCCACGCGCGGCTAATTCCCCGTCTGTGCGGGCGTTCTATTGGAGCTGGCGGAGTCGTGAGGAGCCCAGCTCATCATGAGCACAGCTCTACTGTGCAGCATGACGAGCTGGGCTCGTCACGAGCACTGCGGCGCCGCACGCGGCCCCTCCCCCCACACCGCGGGGGAATTAGCCCCACGTGGAAGGGGTTAAGTACCACTATTTTGTTTTATTTTTTTTACAGCGCTTTGGCAATGCAGGTTGTCATGGCGCTTTACATCACACTACAGTATACACAATGACAATAAATCAAATGTGTGTACAGCAATGTACAGGATGTGTTACATAAGGCAGTGAGGGCTACAAGGTGTAGCAGCCACACGTCCTCCACGGCTCACTGTGCTACATTAGTTTACAATTTATGAACCGCAAATAACAAAATGATCTCTGTCTTAAAAAGCAGTAACACACTTACCCACTTACATAAAGTCTGTCATCTGCATGTTGCATGGTGTGCTTCACAGGAGACATGTTAACCCTCTATGCCACTTTGATTCAAAACAAGAACTAGGCAAAACACAGATCTCTAAAGCAAATACGTTATCTCCAGAGTTATCTTATCATTATTATTAATCCCTGTGATATAGTTGCCACACAAAGATCTCTGCAGCAGGTGACTTAACCCCGTAAGATATTTTAGACTAAAGGCATTGTAACCAATTAAGTGGAACAGATTCACTGTCACTTTCTCCTTGTTGTCAATTTTTTTAGTGGCAGGGTTTAAACAAACAAAAATATATAAGTTGAGGCCCAGATTTTGCTTCAGGGATGCGTCAATATTTTGGCACAACCCCAGTGCAAATCTAATTAGTTCAATATTGTAATGAGCTCAAATGTACTCATGATAGACCTGCTAAACATATATGAGGTCTTAACCCCTTCCACGCAGGGCTAATCCCCCCGCGGTTTGAGGGGTAGAGGGGGGGCGCGCGCGGCACCGCGGTGCTCGTAACGAACTCAGCCCATCATGCTGCACAGCGGAGCTGTGCTCATGTCGAGCAGAGCTCGTCATGACTCCGCCCACTCAATGGAACGCCCCGCACAGGAGGAAAATTAGCCCCGCATGGGCGTTCTGCGGCGGTTATGACGAGCTCAGCTCGCCATGAGCACAGCTCCACTGTGCCTCATGACGAGCTGAGCTCGTCATCAGCGTTGAAGGTGTGAAGATCTGATGTTACTTCCTGTGAGGCCATGGATTGTGATACCAATTCCTGTGATGCTACATTCGATGTCATGTGCAGTGATGTTGCTTCCTGCAATGTCACACGCGGGGATGTCACTTCCTGTGATGTCATGCACATTGATGTCACACACATTCTGCCTAACTTGGTGAGTCCCCCCACTTCTTTTTTGAGGACTTGAGCCCTGCTCCCGTCTCTGACTGTATGGTTAGGAGTTATGGGAGCTGTTTATTTCATTTATTTATTTTATTTATTTTAACGACTTGTAGAGCGCCTGGTGACCCGAAGGCATCCCCGCGCTGTAATGATTTTGATATCCAGATGAGGTGGAGGAGAAAAAAAAGAAAAGGGGGGGACGTTATTTCGGAAATAGAAGTGTTTTCAATTTTTTTCTAAAAATAAGATAGCTGGGTTCCAGTCTGAGGGTACGGGGGAGTGAGTTCCATCCGGTGGGAGCTTTCACAGAGAAGCGTCGGCCTCCAGTGCGTGTATTTTTAAATTTGGGGATGTTGGCTAGATGTTCATTCTCGGACCGCAGGGATCTGGGAGCTATATAAGGAGTTACCAGGTCACTGAGAATCGGAGGGCCAGCTCCATTAATCAGTTTGTAAGCCGTGCACATGGCTTTGAATTCCAGCCTTTGACGCACCGGGAGCCAGTGCAGGGCTTTGATGGCAGGTTTAGCTGACACTCTGGAGGGAAGGTTCATGAGTAGTCGGGCTGCAGCGTTCTGTGTTCGTTGTATTTTAGCCAAGGTGGCCTCTGGGGCACCCAGGTAAACCATGTTACTGTAGTCCAACCGTGACAGTATTAGCCCTTGGACTAGGAGTTTTCTGGAGGTGGGCGGGAGTAGGGGAAGAATCTTGCGGGTGGTGCGCATAAGCCCAAAACAGTTTTGGCCGCTTGTGTTTTCATTGAGAGCTCGGGTTCTAGCCAGACTCCTAGGGTCTTAATTTCTTTTTTCGGGGTGGGAATTTCCCCGAACACGTCTGGCCAGGCTGATGGGGGGATGGTCACCCATTGCTTTCCCATGAGCATCACTTCGGTCTTCGACCCGTTTAATTTGAGTGATGATTCACACATCCAGCCATAGATTTTCGTAAGGCAATTTCCACTCTTCGTTCAAATGTCATTTTCGAGGCTTCTAGATGTAATGTGCCCCTTTGCAGGAGTGTATTATCTATGAGGCAGGCCATGAGGGCCTTTTCCACATACCACATTTGTTGGCGGCTTTGCCTGGGGTTACATGTGCCTTTCATTATGCAAGGCCAATGTATATAAGAAAATACTTGCTACTTACAGGATTCACCCAATGTTTTTCATATATGATTATTCCCTGTATATAGGACTAATGGAAAATATTACAGCGTTTCTCAAACCCTAAATTTCCCTTTGGCCGAAACGCGTCGATCTTCCAATTGAGGAGCTCACTTGAAAAGAAAACATTGCTACAAATAGTTTTTTTGAAAGGAGAATAAAAAAAAAGAGTGCTTCATTTCTACTCTCCCTGAGTACACTGAAGTAGATCATGGATTATTATGGACCAAGGGGCATATGTAGGAAGGCCTTTGCGATTCGCAAACGCCGGAATTTGCAGAATTCCGGCGTTTGTGAATCGCAAATGGCCTTTTGGTATGTAGGTGCCACATATCAAAATAAGGAATCGCAAAAATTGTGATTCTTTATTTTTCTCAAGCATTTAAGGAATCGCAATTTTGCGATTCCTTAAATGCTATGTAGGGGTGCCTTAGACATTGCGATTTTGGCCTAAGGAATAGCAAAATACCACCTACTCCAAGTAGATGGTATTTTGCGATTTCCTGTCACAATGCATTTAAAAAAAAAATTCAAAGTGCCATGTGGCGCACAGACATGCCCTTAGGGCATGTATGTGCACCACATGTACTTACAGGCACATCCCAGGGGTGCAACAGGTGTCCTTTGGACACCCTGGCACCCTTGGAATTGCGATTCTCAAATTGCGATTTTCTCATAGAAAATCGCAATTTGAGAATGTATCCCCATTCATTCCTATGGGCCTCTTGGTCCGTAGGAATGAATGGGACACTCATTCCTTAATTGCGATTCGCAATTTGCTAATCGCAATTAAGGAATTTTAGAGATTCGTAAAAAAATTGCGATTTTTCACCTACATTCCATTTTGCAATTCTCAAATAGCAATTCCTTAAAAATCGCTATTTGAGAATCACAAAATGTGAATTACCTTCATATGCCCCTAAATACTTAAATAGACACCCATTGTGTTTTGAATAAATGTTAGACAAAGAACACAGTAGTTGCTTTGAACTCAAAGAACTATTGTTAAAACCAGAAAAGTAATTTTTGTTTAATAAATGTCTACTTTTGTAACTGTGTATAATAATATTTTGTCTTATCCACTGCAGCCTGGCAATGCTTTGTCATATTTGAGTTGACCAGGTTACTCTTTACCATGTTTTGTCTGCTCCCACTGGGGCCACAGAGAAAAACATTAAAAAATAATAAGCATATAAATGAAATTTGTCTTCCGATGATTAATTATAATTTTATCCTTGAAGAATGGTGATATGTCTATATCCACCCATTTCTCTTGATCAATCTAGTGCACCCTGTTCCTTCAGGGTTAATCGGGCACCTCTGCTCTGCGGGGGGCAGAGTCCCCATGTCTGGTGTCTCCTCATACATTAACCTAAGGAGGGGCAGTAGTGTGTCAGTGTATTCTTCGTAGGCTCTCACTCCCTGGAGCCCGCCCTCCCTTCATCTCTTTGACACCCTGTTTATTCCCACTGTGCTGATAGGGGCGGACAGAACATCCCTGGAAGCTGTCTCCAACCCCTCGAATAAAGCCCTTTCCTGGGTGGCTTTTTAATATCTCGAGATGAAATGTGGCTCGTGACGCGTGCAGCTGTGAAAGGACTGAACACATTCCGCCAGTCAATTAAAGCGACACATCGCTGTTTTCACGCAGTGATGCGTCACTTTTCATAAATGAGGCCCTACGAGTATAACAGGACATGAACAAACCACCATGCTCTGGTACCTCTTTCTGTCGTCCCCTCAGCACTGAAAGAAGCACTTTCAATGCACCTGTTCATAGCACCTCATGGACTCACTCTTAATCTTATTTATAAAAAAAAAATATTAAATCACTTTTTAACACCTTAGGAGCTTGTAAATATACCTCCCCAGTGCTGCGCTGTCCATTATCCAGTGCTGATTTGGACGTCCAACGGTCGCACGCAGCACTGGGGAGGTAGTGCCCGTGACGACCGTTGGCCGACGGCAGCACTTAAAGGGTTAAATGCGAAGTATTCTTTGAAAGTAACAATACATATGCACGGGAAACAACCTTTACAACGCAGTGATTATACTGAACTACATTTACAACGCAGTCATTACATCGCAGCGTCCTTTACAACGCATGTCACTACAACGCATCCATTGCATTGCATATCACTACAACACATGACACTACAATGCATGTCATTGCACCGCAACAACCAACGTACTCTATGCTGATCTGCCCCTCTGCCCACCTCCCCCACACCTCCTCAGAGGCTTGATCCCTCTGCTTACAGAGTTCACACTATGGCTCGTGACTCGCCAATCCACCAAACCCAATCCCTATCTGCCCATCTGAAACCACACAACCCAAACTCATACACTATGAACTTCTTCCCCCACCTGTATACCAAAATGAAACAAAGTCTAAAACAGAAACTAATCCGACAACACAGTGAAACCCTATTTACAGACATCTACCACTCCTCCTCCAAAGGTCCGACTAAAATGGATCTAATTTTCCACACGGAGAGACCAGAAAACTGGATCGCCACGCTAAGAGCACAACTCTACATCGCCAAAACCACATCCACACCACACAGCTGCAAATGAACTGCTCCCTAATTGCTCGTCTAGAAGAGGTAACACCTCCGTGAACATCTACACTAATGGCACTGTCCTCATTCAGGCAAACGATGAGAACCTTGAAGCCTTTGACACTCTTTTCCCCAAACAACGTTCTGCTCTCCCGCACCTTCCCCTACCCATCGTATCCCAGCTCCCAGTTACAGGGAATAGGCCCCAACAGGAAATACAATCCACCCCATCACACCCCCCCCCCCACTGTCCGCATCCCCCGAGGTACCTCACACTACAGTACTCCTGCTATTCATACTACACAACTCCCTAAAGAAAACACAACCCCACTCCCTATTGGGACCCGCCCACCGCAACTTCAGGAGCGAACCCCGCCAACAATGGCCCCTAACTCCACTAGCTCCAGCACAGATCTCAGAAACTCAAATTCTTTTCATGACCATACGCACCCTCCTCCCAGGTTTACAAAAGGGGACAACTTTCCCTATACATTGAGCAAGAAACAGCACTTTACGAACCCGACCTACACCACACAAAGCGAATCCCCCCTGGTCGCCCCCACCCTCTCCCATTACCCCGCGGCTACACGACTAGCGTCAATAGAAAACCAGATAGACCTGATCTCCCGGGGCCTGTCCGAAATCCTCTCCAACCTAGATAAGGCACGCACCCCACACCAATCCCCCCCTTGGGCTCCCCCCACTCCCATCTCCAACAGCCACAAGAGCCCTTCTGGACTCTCAGAATCCCTTGAAAGTCTGCCTCATAGACCCCCAAGACTGGGCATGGAAGCCTGGCCACAAATAGCCTCAAAAATAGCAATCCTTCCCACTAGGGTTCAGAGACACTCATACTCTGGTCCCAAACCCCAGACCTCAAGATCCTCTAGAACAAAAGCAGCCATGTCTGACATTGAAGCAGCTAATTTAGCCTCTTCGTACGACCCACCCCCCGCTGACTCCCCTAAAGCAAAAATCCAAGTGATCATGGGGTCTCCGAAACAACCTTCCCTACACCAAGCCCCCGAGACCACCCGTCCTCACTACCCTTCCTAGGGCGCCCATACAAATGATTCCCAACAACAAGGAGCTTTTCACCAATTGCTTGCTCATCAACTGCAGGTCGGCTTCGTTACATGCAACTGAACTAGCAGAGACCATCCTCTCACACAACATTGACATTGCGTTCATCATGGAGACCTGGCTCAATGAGCTAGCCTCACCATGCTTAGACATGCTTGTACCCCCTGGTTTTTCCATCATTAACAAAGACAGAAAAGACCAAAGAGGGGGTGGGGTAGCTATTATCCATAAAGACAACATGGTCATCACGGAAATAGATTCAGTCAAATACAACACATTTGAATGTCTCTCAACCAACATTAAGACCAAGGATAATGGAACTTTACTTTGCCATCTTCTCTATCACCCTCCAGGTAACACCTCCGCATTCGGGGAACACTTATCTGACCTGATAGCTCATGGTGCACCCGGAGATGCCAATCATCTAATCCTTGGCAATTCAATTTCAATTTATTTATTTATTTTGTTTTGGAACTCCTACTGAGTTCCACAAAAACACACCAATAATTTAAAAAACAACAGACATTGCATACAGTACAAATTTCCTTCCTTATACATTACTATAATATTATATCAAAGATAGTGAGAAATGTGCAAACAATGCTATAATACATGAAACAGTCACATGACCGACCGATAACATTTCTTATATACATACTAAGAAATGTGCAAATGATGCTATAAATACATAGAGCAATTAACAACCAATTGGTATTTAACCGGAACTAGAGTACTACTGTTAGACAAGATGCTAATAAATAGGCAAAAATGTTCTAAAAAATTGATATATCTTAAAACAAACCATTTCATTCGGGGGGGACAAAACCAGGGAACGTGCATCCTGAGCAGAGTGAATGTTGAATCTGATAAAAACTGGTTTTAAAAACACTCGCCTGGCACTTTGTAGTTTTGAACATACAAATAAGACATGGTTTAGATCTTGGATTTGCAACTGGCACAATTCACAAATTCTCTTCTCTCTAGGTGTTTTGTTCCAAATGCCAGTGACATCTCTTAAAGGCAGCAGATTGAGTCTCAGTAGGAGTATCAGCCTTCTAATCCCATGAGGGATATTTCAAGTTAAATAAGACTGTGGTTTGTTCCCCAATGCACTCCCACTGACCGCCACGTTACTGGGCCTGGATTTACTTAAAGCAGTATCTCTCGCTAAACTGATAGGGGATCTAAATTTCTTTAAGAACTGTTTCAAACCAGATTTAGGCATTGGAGAAGCGGAAGTTAAAGGAAGGCCAAAATGGTCAATTGCGCATAGAAAGGACCTAAAAAACGTGGATTGTGCCTTTAGAGTGCAAAAGATTTCTGTTCTCACAGCAGCTCTAAGGGTACCCTCTTCCCCCAAAAAGAGAGAGTTACCCCGCCTAAGAACTGCTGCCTGGGCTAAAGTAAAGGACGAGACTAATCCAAATTCAAGGCGCAGAGCATGTGGGGCAGCCAGAGAATTTAAATTGCAGATTTGGCGCATAATTCGTCCTTCTGCCTTGTCAAACAAAAGCTAATAATTCATGTCCACCACCTCGGCAGCATATATTAACGAGGGTGGGATTTTAACCTTAAAAACAGATAAGACATGGCTAAAATGGCGACTCCCGCAAGTTTTATAAAGTCTGTTTAATGCACTTGCCTGGGATTCAGCTTTACTAACACAGTGTTTAGTGGGATGTACGACATTACAACGCATGCTTTTACATCGCATTCTTTTACAACGTGGTTTTTACCACGCATACCATTACAACGCATAGTGCTTTTGGGCGCTGGATAGTGAATAGTTTAATTTACTATTCCAACTCCAGTCCCCGTGGACACTAGGGAAGGTTATTGGATAGTAAATTAACCTATTCTCTATCCTAGAGCGCCCCCCAGCGCAATGCGTTGTAATGGTTTGCGTTGTAAAAGTTGCGATGTAAAGGCACTGCGTGGTAAAAGTTGCGTTGTAAGTGATATTTCCCGTTTAGTGTGCTCCAGGTCTCGACCTGTGTTGGAAAAAACTTTCCCTAAATATACATACGAGTCAACCAATTCCATTTTTTCAGAACCAAGCATCCATCTTAAACCTCTCTTTATTCTGAGCCACTTCTTACGAAAAACCAAGATCTTGCTTTTTGCAATGTTAATTTTTAAAATGTGAACCTCTGCATATTTATTTAAAACGTCCAGACCGCGTTGCAGACCAATAGGTGTTAAATCAAATATTGCAACATCATCTGCGTACAATAAAGACCCAACTGACATTTAACCAATTTTGGGGGCATCCCCTTTCACCGAGTTCAAAGCGCCAGGGAGATCAGCAATATACAATGAAAATAAAAGTGGTGCTAATAAACAACCCTGCTTAAGCCCATTATACGTTCTAATTTTGCATGTTAACCCCCGCGATCCTCCCATTAGAACCTGGCACCAAGTGTCACTATGCAATTCCATAATCAGACCCAGGAGGTGATTTGGAATGCCGAGGGAGACAAGTTTTCTCCACAGGGTCTGGCGATCCACCTTGTCAAACACCGTGGAAAAATCAATAAAGGCTGTATAAACTGGCATCCCTCGGGTGAATACATATTTCTCCACAATTGTCTGAACAACCGCTATATTATCTATGGTGCCATGGTTCTTTCTAAAGCCGGCTTGTTCTGGTGGAAGGATATCCTGTTCATAAACCCATTGTTGTAAATGCCATAATATGCTTTTTGCAAATAATTTGCCTGAGGCATCCAGGAGGGCAATCTGTCTAAAACTAGTTGGCACGGTTTTTGGTCCTTTTTTATACAGGAGGACTATAATGCTCCCCTTCCAAGATGGGGGGATTTTATTCATACAGAAACAATATTTAAAAAGTGGCTCTAAAAAATCGCCCCATACTTCTGGCTCCTTTTTGATTAGTACAATTGGGATACCATCCGGCCCTTGTGCGCCGGAAGTTCTAGCAATCTTTATGTACTTTACCAATTCCTTTCCTAAAGGTGGAGTTGAGTTGAGTTGAGATAAAATGTATATAGCGCTACTATGCCCGTAGGCGTCAAGGCGCTGGGGATGGGAAAGCTGTGTGCGGGGAGAGCGAGGTGAATTGGTTAATGGTAGGCCTCCCTGAAGAGCCAGGTCTTCAAAGCCTTTCGGAAGAGAGAGTGGGAGGTAAGTTCCTTAATCTCAGCCGGAAGGGTGTTACAGATTTTAGGAGCACGGGAGCAAAAAGCTCTGTCACCCCATCTGACTTTGTTGCTTTTAGGTACAGACAAAAGATATTTGTTGGCTGAGTGGAGTGCCCTGCCGGGGACGTAAGGGGTCACCAAGGGTTTAATATCTTCTGAGCCAAGCCCGTTCAATGCACGATGGGTGAGACACAGGACCTTAAACTCTATTCTGGCCTGGATGGGGAGCCAATGAAGATCCTTCCTAATAGAGGTGCCTGATGCAAACTTCGGGGCATCAGCAACAAACCGGGCTGCTGCGTTTTGTACTGTTTGTAGACGTTGTATCTGTGATTTATTAATTCCAAGGTACAATGCATTACAGTAGTCTAACCTTGAGGAAATTAGGGCCACCGTAACCAGTTTGCGGGCATCGGTGGAAAGATAGTGTACTAATTTCCTTAGGGTTCTAAGGACACCACAGCAGGTGGAAGTCGTCCTACTGACTTGTTTTTCGAAGGAGAGCTTGGTATAAAAAATAACACCCAAGTTCCGAGCGAACTGAGAGGGCGTAGGACAGGCTCCAAGGGCGGAAGGCCACCAGTCCATTGACCAAATCTCCTCCTTGCCTCCGAAAATCAGCACCTCCGTTTTTTCCCCATTTAATTTGAGGATATTCCTCACCATCCAATTTGCAACCGCTTCCATGCAGTTCTTAAAATTTCGGGCTGTGATGCCAACAGTTTGTGAGAGAGAGACCATAATCTGGGTTTCATCAGCGTAGGAGAGAACTTCCAGCCCAAAAGATCTTACAAGCCTGGCAAGAGGTATAACATAAATGTTAAAGAGCGTGGGGCTCAGGGACGAGCCCTGAGGCACCCCGCACTGCACAGGTTTAGCTGGGGAAAGAAAGTCACCCAGCTTGACCCTCTGTGCACGGCCATCCAGGAAAGATTTCAGAAGGCTAAGTGCCGGTCCGCCCACTCCTATCTCTTTGAGATGTTTGACTAAGATGGAGGGGGATAGGGTGTCGAATGCGGCAGTAAGGTCGAGCAGGACCAGAAGGGTAGTCTGGCCACTGTCGACCTTAGCACGGATGTTGTTAGTGACAACTGTCAGGTCGGACTCGGTGCTGTGAGCCCTCCGAAAGCCGTGCTGGGAGGGGTCAAGAAGGCTGGAGTTCTACAAGAAGGCTCTCAGATGGTGGTTTAAATGGGCCTCTAGCATTTTTGCGGGAGCAGGGAGTAGTGAGATAGGCCGAAAGTTTTTTAGGATCCTAGGATCCAACGAGGCCTTATTTAAAAGGGGCTTAACTATGGCCATTTTCCAGGAAGTCGGAAAGACACCTTTCTGGATTGCCAGGTTGATGACTTCCAGGAAAGCAGGAAGTAAGACATCTCTGCATTCTTTAAAAACCTTCAGAGGACAGGGATCAAGGGGGGATCCTGATTTGAGCTTGTCTAAATGCAAATTAAGTTGCGCTAGGGCAAGCGGGGGGAAAATAAAAGAGTCACCCTGTGGTATCTCTGTGAGGTCTTCTTTTGCAAGATGTAGCACTGGGGCAGCGGAAGGTCCTAGTTCTTGGTTAAGAACTTCTAGACCTGAATGAATGTCGGTTATCTTTGCATAGAAGAAGGTGGATATCTGGTCGCAAAGCTCCTGAGTGGCTATTACTGGATCAGGGGATTGCAGAGCCGACAAGGAGTCGACGATTTTAAACAATTCCCTGGTGGAGCTGAGGGAAGCAGTCAGTTTGGAGAAGTGTAATTTCTTTTCTGCAAGAACCGCAATTTTATAATCTTTGAGTAGGAGTTTATGTTTGGTTTTTTCATCTGGATCGAGATTGAGTCTCCAGAGCCTCTCTTGTCTCCTACATCCCTGCCTAAGTGACCTGAGGGTGTCAGAGTACCAAGGAGCAGAGGGGCGCTTCCTGGCAGAGTAGGTCTGCTTGACCGGGGCCAGTGTATCCACCACTTTTAGAATGGAATAATGCAGGTCAAAAGCTGCAGTGTCGATGTCACTTGCTAGTGATGAGCGGTGGTTGGGCAGAAAGGGAGCTAATAATTCACTATTTATCCCTCTGAGATTCCTTTTGGATTCCCACTTGCTGGGGTCAGCTAAAGATGTGGAGAAGTTGGGGTATGTAAAGTTCAGGGGGATGGCCATGTGGTCTGACCAGGACAGAGAAAGGGGGATCCCAATCTCTATCCTCGGGTCGTTGGTGAACCAAGGTGGACCAAAAGGTGGACCAAATTCTGTAAAAGCAGCAAACGCAGGTTTAACCCCATCAGGCGACATGGGAGAGACTGGACTATTGTTTCTATATAATAGAGAGATGTAGTCCACCCTTTCCTTTTCGGAAATCGGTATTGGAGTAGCCCTCTGCCTTGAATCGTAATATTCAGCGATCAAGTGCCAATATTTTCTCGAGTCCTTGGCCCATGCGGCTTTCCTCACCCCTATCCACTTCACATCAATCTCCTTTCTTTTTTCACTGAGGGTGAGGTGACTTCTCACTCGCTTGAGGTGATTGATTTCCTGCTGTCGACCAAAGAGCTGAGAGAGTATGTGCTGTTTTCGAACAAGATGGTTATTGCCTGTTTTAAAAATATCATGTAAGGACTATCTTGTTTATGCGTGAGAGGTTCAGAAGATGTGGTGCTTAAATTATAAATCTTCTTCATTTGAGCCTCAAAGAAGGATATGATGTTGGAGTGAATGATACCTTGCTTTTCGACATACACCGTCTTCACAATGGAGCCTACTTCAACAGTATTTATTTGCGTCCAAAAGGATCGACCATTGCCTTTATTAAAAGTGGCCAAGCCCTGACCGGAATTCCCCAAGTCCAGTGTGGGTAGATCACAGGCCACTGACATACCCACAATACAGTGGTTGCTCCATAATGACGGGTTAACACAAAAGTTATCACAAGCCCCAAACATTTGGTAAGAGACAATCACATAGTCTAAAAGGCTCTGAGTATGTTGAGAATGAAAGGTAAAATGGGCTGTTTTATCGGCGGGCACTCTCCCGTTTACGATAACAAGATCTGAACTTCTAACGCTATCAAGCAAGAGGAACCCCGGTTGCCTGTCTTTACTTTATTTGGTAATATAAACTCAGGGATGTGTCAGATTTCCTCTTTGTCAGAATTGGCATAAATCTCAGAGGCAGAATTCAAAATTTTAGCATTTAAGTCCCCCACTACTATCACTAGGGGACAATCTTCCCTAGAAGCTATTTCCTGAATAAAAGAAAAAAATGTTGGCTATAAATGATCAAAGTTTTTCCCAGGGAAGACATACAAGTTTGCCACAAGAAAGGAGGTGGGCGTGTCAGAGTCTCCCAAGCATGCCAGTTTCAAACATATACAGAGATTTGATGGGTGGGGGAAAACTTTCTGATTCCAATTGATGGAGATTTTAAGCAAGATACATACCCCCCACTGGCGTGACCCCTTTCCGATCGCTTCGCACAACAAGAATATACAAAATAGCCATCAAATTCAAACTCTTTACAAGACCACGTTTCTTGTAGACATATAATTATGGGATTCATGCTTTTTAGGGAATTTAATTTTGATTTCTTGGGTCCTAGACCAGCCATATTCCAGGACACGAGTAGCCAACCCCGGCTACCTCAATGGAGCACTCCTTACTGCATCCGCATGAGTGTTATTCAAGACTCTTGCAACCCAATTCCACTGGCAAAATTCATCTTCTATGTCTAGAGTCTGAGGGGCAACTCCAACGATGGGTACAACATTTATTAAGCGCCCCCTCCAGTCCACGGAAACCACTATATCTTTAGGATTGACTGCAGAATGCTCTATTTCGGGGCCCAATGCATCTAGTGCCACTGATTTAGTAACCTTCAGGACTTTTAGGTTTTGGCTTTTGAGGCCCGCAATTTGATTTTCCTCAAATTCATTAATGGATGTTACATCAAGCCCTCGTTTCAAGAAAAACTCACAGTTCTTCAAAACCAAGTTGGCCGCTATCAGTGAACAAAAAGTAACCCTGGAGTATGGGACAATGGTATGTGCATAGATCATCACATTTAAGATATCCTTGCTAGCTATCAGCTTTAGTGACTCTAATTCTGAAAATAAATTGAGAATGAAACCTCTATTTACCGGGATGGATTCAGTGTCAAATAGCCAGGTAAAATCCACCATGGGAGATAAACCGGGCTGTGCCCTGCTAGAATTCTCTGGAGCATCTCTCCGTGGGATCCATAAGGGGACCCTATCCATGGAGCAGGCAACTTGCATCCCACCGTGTTGTTGGATATTCGAGTATGGGATTATATTGGGTATTGGGGCCTCGGAATATCCAACAGGTGGAAATGAGGTTCCTATGGGGGTTCTATTTGGCAAAACCTGTGATGCAATTGGGGCTTGGGGCCCTCCCTCTTGGGTACCAGTCCCCCTGAAATCAATAGAATCAATTGCCCCAGGCCCTATGTGCAGCGAGGAGACCCCATAACCCATGGGCATTTCTCCACCTAATGGGTCTAATAACTCCTTAGTGGGGGGCCCGGGTTCCTTGGAGGGACTGCAGTGACCCGGTTAGAGTCGGTACTTCGGGTCCTGAGTCCCCCAAACTCCCAGTCGATGCTGTGGATGCTATAATGGATTCCCTTGGGTTGCCATCTGCTGATGGAGTTTTCGGGCTTCTCTTCTCCGTTATTAAGTGGGCATCAGTCTGGCTTTCCAAAATCCGGGAAAAGTGCAGTTTTGACGCTTTCCGTTTGGAAAATCGTTTCATTTTTTTTTGTGTTTCATTTTCATATTTTCCCCCTTATGTTTTGATACTGGGCCATCCCTCTAACCTACTTTCTGTCCTCCCTTCCCTGTCGAAGTGGGAGAGTACACCTGAGAGGTAGTCAGAGGGGTTAAAGCCTCCTCCTCCCCCTCTGCCCTCCCCACCTGTTTGGATTGCTTGGCGATGGCCCGGATTTTCTCATTTTCTCTGCTGCCCTCCAATCTACACTTTTTAAACAGGGGGAAGAATTTCAAGGTGCGTTTTTTCAAAGGGGGAATCAGTTCGACCTCCTCAAATAATGTACTTAAGCATAACTCTTCCTTTTCAAGATTACACACGGGAGCCACAAGGGGCGCCCGGGAGAGAGAGGTTCCAGCCTGTACATAAACATCTCTTGACTCTCCAGAGGGAAGGTCTAATACCGGCCTATCCCTAGGCCGTATATTCATGTGGGGGAGAATCATGGGGATAGATTTAGGGGTAACAGACTTGTTTCCCTTTTGGATTTCTAATAGCATTCCAGAAATCATTTCCACCATGTGGTCAGAACTCAAAACAGATTTTTCTAATAAGGATAATATGGAGTTTAAGATATTTTGAATACACACAAGGTATTCTGATGGCGCCCCCTCTCTCTCATTTCCCCATTTTGGTTCTAATCCTTGGCGACCTTAACCTGCGATGGAATGAGCCCAACAACCCGCTAATCCAATCGTTATCTAGTTTCCTAAGTGACAACAATTTAGTCCAGCACTGCACAGAGGAGACGCACTACAAAGGAGCCACCTTGGATGCTATCATCGCTCAAAGAAACACAATCACAATCAATCACATACTTCCAGTCAACTGGTCAGATCACCACATGATCCTATTTCATATTAATCAACTAACGCTCCTTCAAACCCCTATACAAGACCCTTCTAAACGATTGAGAAACTTCTCCCAGATTCCCGTGGGAATCCTTGAAGAACGGATAAGCTCACTTCTCCCTGACACCATCGACCACCTCTCCACAAACGATCTCACTGAATGTTACAAAGCTAAGCTATTGTCCGTGCTCGACCAACTAGCTCCCCTAAAGCTGAAAAAGAGCCAAGCCATTCCATCCAGATCCTGGTTCAACTCTGACCTCAACTCTGAAAGGAGAGATCTAAGAGCCAAAGAAAGAAAGTGGAGAAATAACCCTTCCTCCATCCTCCGCGATCAACTCAAATCAGCCCGCAGGAAGTACAACAATCACATAAAAAACAAGAAATCCAGCTTTTTCCGTTCGGCGCTGGACAGCGCCAAGAACAGACCCAAGGAGCTATACAGCATCATCAGACAACAAACCTCCAAACCTGTGTCCTCCTCTATACAGGCTTCCAAAGAACTATGTGATAACTTCACCAACTTCTTCAATAATAAGATCACGAAAATTGAACTCTCTCTGGGCATCAACAACACGCACCTCTCGAAGTGCATCGTGGCTGAACCGAATTATCTTTCTCCTGGTTCCTCCTTCAATTCCTGGCTAAGTTTCCGCCCCATTCAGGAGGCTGAGATAGTCAGGCTAATCGCCACCTCCAAACCCTCATCGCATGTCCTAGATCCCATTCCTCCCATACTGACGAAAAAACTGAAACACGCTTTAGCTCCACTCTGGAGCTCAATCATAAACAGCTCCCTGAAAAACGGAATCGGCCCAGACTGTCTTAAAATGGGCCAAGTCACACCTCTACTGAAAAAACCCGGCCTAGATGGTATGGATCTGAACAACTTTAGACCGGTGTTGAACCTCCCCCTTCTTTCTAAAACTCTAGAAAGATGCGTACTACTTCAACTAACCCAACACCTGGACAACATCAACCTCCTGGATCCCCACCAGTCCGGCTTCAGAAAAGGCTGTAACACAGAAACCGCGATCCTCAACATAATTGACGGTTCAGTAGACTCTGACCAGTGCTGCCTCCTCATTCTCCTCGACCTTTCGGCAGCGTTTGACACTGTAGACCATAAACTCCTCATAAGGGCCCTCCAAGAAAGAGCTGGTCTTGGCGAGATAGTCCTCAAATGGTTCTCCTCGTTTCTACACAATCGCACACAAAAAATAAAAATAAAAAGCTTCACTTCCGATCTCCAACAAGTCAATAAAGGCGTCCCTCAAGGCTCGGTGCTTTCACCGCAGCTCTTCAACATCTACATGGAACCGCTCTCCAAACTACTTAGGAAAGCCAACATCCGCTTCCATCTCTACGCTGATGATACCCAGATCTTCCTGGAAACTACCTCTTTCAAAGACATTCAAAGACTCAATGATGTACTGAGAGATATCCAAGACTGGATGACACGCAACCACCTTAAACTAAACCCCGAAAAGATGGAGATACTCCTCATCTCGAATAAGGAAGAAACCCCCCAAATTGCAGAATGGCTAAAAGCCATTGATGCGCTCAATGGGAATCTCACTCTAGCAGACTCTGTCAAATCGCTAGGGATCACCCTAGACCCAAAACTGAACATGACAAGACATATTAAGCTTTCGGCCATGAGTGCTTTCCTTAACCTCAGATACTGAACAAAATAAAACCCTTCATTCCGCCTAATGACCTCAAACAGGCCACCCAATCTCTGGTACTGTCACGACTAGACTATGGGAACGCAGTCCTCTCTGGAGTTCCCAAAGTACATTTGGCGCCCATCAAAACTACGCTAAATGCGGCTGCCAGAATGATCACCGGCAGCAAGAAATTCGAACATATCTCACCTGCTCTCAGGGATCTTAAGTGGCTGCGAGTCGAAATGTGGATTAGCTTCAGAACAGCCTGCCTCACCCACAAAGCCCTTTACACCGGCAAACCTGAATACCTGGCAAAAAAACTCAAAAAAGCCGGTCAAACCAGGAACCTAAGAAGCTCAAATTCCCTCCTACTCATCCCTCCAAAAATAAGAAAAAAAAGAACTGCAGTTAGATCCTTCACCGGAAGCGCTCCTAAAATCTGGAACTCCATTCCCCCTCACATCAGAACCATTTCCTCCTGTGTTGAATTCAAAAGCCAACTTAAAACCTTGTTTCTCAACCGCTCCCCAGAAATTGGATAGCTCGAGGCAACTAGTGGACATTGAGCTCTGCTCCAACTCTAAGACTATGATGAAACCTTAGGACAGTTCTGTCCTGCGGGACAATGTGTTGATCTGATGCTCTTTTGTATGTGGTGATTATCTGCTAATATTTGCTGTAAAGAGCTCCGATACCTTAGGGCCAGGCCAGTGCTATAGAAAACTTCTTAAATAAATAAATAAATAAACAATGCATAGTACCCCTACACTATCCAACACTTACCCTACTGTTGTACCCCCTGGAGTTAGAATAGTAATGTTTACCCTTACACTATCTAACACTTACCCTACAGTTGCACCCCCTAGAGTTAGAATAGTAATTTTTACCCGTACACTATCGAACACTTACCCTACTGTTGCACCTCCTGGAGTTAGAATAGTAATTTATACCTCTACACTTTCCAACATTTACCTTAAATGCAATGTAATGGTATGTTTTGTAAAGGTGTAATGAGATGTAATGGAAAGCGTTGTAAATGTAGTTTAAAAAAATTGTTGTACTGGTATGCGATGTAAATGTATGCGTTGTAAAGGATGTTACAATGTAATAACTGCTTTGTAAAGGCATGCGTTGTAAATGTATGCGTTGTAACCTCATACCATATACACACCCTCGTGACTGTATGCTGCTAACAAATTGCTAATTTGCACCTATGGGAAACCGCCTAAACCCAGGTGCCCAAATGTAATGATTTTAATTATTCTATTATAAATAGAGAAAGTAAAATAAAGAAAGTGTCATAGAGGTCTTTATCTATTAAAAGGCTGGCGGTCCTGAAACAAAGGGGGCCCTACAAGGCCCCCCTGTTGCCAATTTGCATGGGTTACCATTGTGGTACCCATTTTCAGAGGTATGCTGTGGGAATGCCAAAAAAGCCAGTAAGAACGGAGGAAAATCGTAATTTGGTGGGGGGTGAGGGGATAGGTTTAGTAGTGCGGTAGCCGTCACCTGGCAAAGTGGTCCGCTCCTGCATGGCCAAACTCATAATCAGGTCCTTTGTGATGAAGTGGGTAATGTAGGGTGCTGAATACTAAAGGACTTGAATTTCAGGAGAGGGCTTTGCCATATCCACTGAGCATATATAAATAATATCCATTAGAATTACGATTGAATGGCGCTTAATTAATTCTACTCATTATTTATAATAATTATTTCTGCATAATAAAAAATATGGTGTGTTGGAATTTATTTTTGAATGTAAATTTGAGAAAATAATTTCATTTTCATATAGTTTAATTAATGTCATTTTTATCAAAAAATATGGGCCTTCATTTGGATGCCGGTGAAACTGCCACCGACAGTGGTTGGACCATCTGTTATCGGTGGGAAGACTGGTGCCTCTGGAAGGATCTAGGATCCTGTTGCGGCGGCGGTCGTACGTGTATTCCTACAATGGAGGCGGTGCCTGTGCAGGCATCACTGTAGGGATTAGCAGGGATCACCGACTCATTGTCTGGGGGGACACCTGCCCATGGCGATTGCAGTCGGATGCTCGTCCAACAGCTATTGTAAGGATGGCCTAAGCTATTACGGCTGTCATGTCGTTTCTTTTATTCCACATCTAAAATAAATGTGTAACACATTAGTTTACATTAATATTTAACATAGAAATATTTTTAGATTTTTTTTCCAAGTTTAAGAAACATTTTAACTTTTTACTAATTATAATAGTAAAAGTGAGTGTAACAAATTAGGATCTGCTTTCAGGTCACCATAACTTTTTTGCTGGTGTCATTATGTTTTACTGACTAGTCTAACTGGAATCCTGTAATTAGGACCTCAGTCTCTGTGCTTCTTCCCTAAATTGGACATAATGAGTACTTAAGTACACTTCAGATTGGCTCCTGGTGTACTCTTATAAGTCTGTAGTATATGGTACTGAGGTACCCAGGGCATCAGTACACCAGGGGTTTCACATGGGCTGAAGCATGCATTATACCACCCATGAGTGACCACTCAAAGTGTGATTAAACTGGTGCTAACAGCACTTATGACAGATAGTAGTTTACTTATGCAAACATAAGGAGATGATGGACGGAGCACTGAAACTTTTTCAGACACTCACCCCCAGTCACAGATCTGGGTTGAATCCATCATCGGTCTTTCGCTCACTTCACCACCACAGTTCAGACACCGCTAAATGCAAATCACTCTTGACCCTGTGCCTCATGTGAACAGTCCAGCCCAAACTGCCAAGCCATGTCTTCCCTGGACCGGAAACAAGCATCCAGAGACTGGTTTCAGGCTAACAGCCCTCATCAACCAGGCTAGCTTGAATCCAGTGGCAAAGTGAGCATGAGACCCACGTCTGGGCATACCCTGCCAACTTAGGGGGAAGAAAGCAAACACAAGGAGATGACGGATGGAGTGCTGAAACTTTTCAGACACTCACCCTGTCACAGATCTGTGTTGAATCCATCAATGTTAATTAGCTCACTTTGCCACCCTAGTTCAGACCCTGCTATATGCAAATCAGTCTTGACCCTTTGCCTCATCTGAACAGTGCAGCTTGAACTGCCAAGCTAGATCATCCCTGGACTGGAAACAAGCATCCTGGGACAGGTTTTGAGGTAATACCCCTCATCAGCCAGGCTAGCTTGAATCCTGTGGCAAAGGGCCCGATTCACAGAACTAACTTAAGACAAAATCCTAAACTTACTACCATTTTGGTATTCACAGAAGTCACTTACTCATTTCGGTATTTACAGAAGTTAGGAATCCTAACACTAGGAATCCTAAATGCCTTCTGTGAATACCGAAAGTCTTAAAGTTAGGATTTTTCGCAGTTTAGGAGTAGAAAAGTTAGGACTCCTAACTTTAGGACTCCTAAACTGAGAAAAATTCTAACTATAAGACTTTCGGTATTCACAGAAGGCATTTAGGAGTCCTAACTTTACTACTCCTAAACTGAGAAAAATCCTAACTTTAAGACTTTCGGTATTCACAGATGTGATGTGCACACCAATTTCAACAGCAGTTTTGTAAGTGGGGCTCCTTTTATCTCATTCCGATTGCATTTGATTGCCTTGGTACTGACGTTGTAAAGACATTGCGAATTTGCGGAGCACATTTATATAATTTCTTCTTTTTTGTGCTTTGGAAAGGTGTCATTTTCTATCTGCTTTTTTCAAAATGAACTGCCTTATTACCTCAAATGCCACTGCATTGGCACACGGAATTGTGCATACCCTTCGTACAGGGTGATATGCACACCTTTCTTTTTGTGCCATAATCTCATAGTATTTACCTAAATAGCTTGTGCACTGCGTTAGTACACGGTGATGTGCACACCACTCGTATAGTGTCAATGTTTTTCTTCTTTTAGCTGCCTACTACAGTATATTAGCAGAGTACTTCTGAGAGACTTTTCATCTTTGGGTTGCATCTATTATAGAAAAGGTGAGTTTCCGTGATTTGAGAAATGGGTTTTAACACCACCTCAATTTTTAGACCCTCCTCTGGAGCCACCTATTCCATTGAGACAGCAGTTGGATACCTTTGAAACATATCTAGGGGCAACTGATGCTTTGAGACTCATATCCGAGAGGAAGACATTATTACTGCTTCATTTCTTAGGGGTTGAGGGTAGATCTACGCACAGACATCTACCAGACCTGCCAGTCCAAGGAGATGAAGAACTGGGGGGCATATTAGCAAGGGCCATATCGCCGCTTTAGCGGCACTTTTTGCTGCTAAAGCGGCGATATTTTTAGCGCCCTATTAGCAAGCTGTCGCTAACAGCAGTTAGCAACAGCTTTTAGGCGTTAGCGAACGGTTTGGGGTCCGCTTTGCATGTCAGCGATATTTATCGCTAATGACGTGCAAAGTGCGCGTACCCAAACTGTTAGTGACTGAAAGCAGTCGCTAACGTCGCTATCGTCTATTAGCAAGGCAAGCATAGCGATAAAAATAAGCGTGATTATCGCTATAATCTAACGCCTGCTAAAAACATGACTTACCTGTTTATACAATGGGAGGTGGATCTTCAGGTTAAGTCCCCATTGGCGTTAATGTGTGAATATCGCTGGATTTCCAGCGATATTCACGCATTTCGCCACTATCGCTGGATATTTTAGCACAATGGAGAAAAACGTTGCTAATAGCAGGTTTTCTCCGCTAAAATATCCAGCGATAGGCAGCGATTAAAAAAAATGCGCTAAGCTCATTTAGCGATAAATATCGCTATTTCTTGCTAATATGCCCCTGGGTGATTACTAAGAGGCCGTCAAAAAATGTATAAATATATTTGCTGTTCCTACGAGTTTGGTGGTTTTCTAGACATAAGTTCTTTAGAGGTCACAAAAAACCCACTGAGGATATGGACACATATCTCGGTTTTACTGAAACTGATAGGTAGCCTAAAAGAGTCTGCAAGGAGCCGCGCTGGAGCTATGCTATGCCAGATTTATAAATAAATGCTTCTTGTTAACATATAACACATGCAGCCAATACTATAAGATGCTGTTTGTTTAGTTGCGGTGGTGACCATTCACTTACGGAAGTGCACTCTTCATAACTAAAGGGAGGGATATTGGGGAAATCTTTGTATTATGATAAATAACCCCCAGAAGACCCTAACGCCGGCCTAAGATGTGCACAGTTGGCCACAGTCGCCCCCAGTTGACCATGTGTACCCCATGGCTGGAGTGCACTATGCATCTTCTGTTCCTAGTACTATGCAGCTCTCACAAGTATGCGATCTTGTTTTACAAGGTCAACATACTTTATTTGGGGCACCAGAGGGGGCACATCACATCCTAGTGCATACGCCATAAGACACTATGGTTAGTGCTAAAGTCTGTTTTTTTGCTTTTGTTCTGGCATTTCTGTGTGTGTAAAGTCAGAGTGTTTGCAGCCTGTAAGTATGCGCCCAAGCGCTATATGAAACTCCTAACCCAAGAAACACTAGCATGTGGAAGGTTTTTTGTGCTTTTATGTGTATTTCACCTGTACACCTGGGCCTTGCTTGGAAAGGAACACTAATTATTTTTTAAATTATTTCAGTCCTATGTAAATGTAAAGGCGCTCATGCAAAGCGCCGCCTATTGTCAGATCGAGTTTGTGCTTTGTTAATACAATAAACACCCGTAGCATCCACATGATGCCTCTAATGCTTGTGACAACAAAAATGTATCCTAGGAATGCCTCACCATTTTTGACAAGCACCAGCCAGTACTGGTGGTCAAGCCATGGAGCTGGGATTTGTCTGCTATGCTGCAGAAGGAGACAAAGAGAAGAAGACCCCAGGAAATAACATCAACATGGGTGGTAGGAATGATGTTGCTGGGGGTGAACACCCTGCTTTTGAGTGTTTGAGATGTCGCGCCACTTTCAGCCTGCTGTGGATACTATTTTCCTTGAGCTCGGACAATGGGCTCTGCAGCTCTCCAGGCCAAATGTATGTCTGTTTCTGCCCTTTGAAAATGCAGTATTTGCAGCATGTTTGCATAGAACAAATCTGTGCTGGAGCAGCAGGGGAGCAGGTTCTATTGCCACGGGAGAAACTGTCACTCAAACCACAAAGTTCAAAAAGCAAATCAAAGCCATTTTAATATGATTTTTTTTAGGTCGATCCTGGGCAGCGCATGTGCCGTGAGGCATGCTGTGTTCAAATATGGACTTGAAGCTCCGCCCACTCTCCGCCTATATTTATCATTGTCCTTTGTAAATGCTGCCTTCTAATCCGTTTATAGGCTTATTGGTCCCTCCTTCGTATCGCCTTGTCTTCATGTGTAACTTCCAATGAGGACTGGCCCTTTTACTTCAGTTGTTACACGGTATGTCTTAAGCACTATTTTCTTTAATGAGTTTCTCCTACTGCCGGCACGACATGCTTTCCTGCAACATTCAGCGCACCATACGCGTTTTCACTTTCTAAGCAGCCTGAGACAATGGCGTCCACTTCTTTGAAATGCAATAGGTCTCACATTTACAAGAGTTCGAAACAAATGACAATGCCCTCCATTCATGGTTTAATTATTGAAACAGATAAATAAAAGGCATTGTCATCCACAATGCCAGCAACCCAAACTCTCGCAAATGCAAGACCTATTGCATTGCAAATGTTTGTTAACCAAGGAGCAGGATATGAGTTGGTTTGCACCAAAGAGTGCAGGAACAGAATTTATGTGTGTGTGATTTTTTCTGCAACTTTTAAAAGTAGACGGGTAATTGATGTTGGCATGGGGAGCAGCTGGTGGTTTGGGCATTTTTAAAAGTATTTTGAATTTTATGCTACTGCTGGTATACTGTTCATGGGTACAGGACAGTATGCATATATACATACTATTGCACAAAACTATTGCACAAATATATATATATATATATATATATATATATATATATATATATATATATATATATATATATATTCCAGCTCAAGTTTTGCACCAAAAGCAACGGGACACTAGCGGTGGGTGCCGCTAACACGGTGGTGCACCGTGTATTAAATAATTCAAATCAAATCAAATCAGAGCATTTGTATAGCGCACTACTCACCCGGAGGGTCTCAAGGCGCTGGGGGGGGGGGGGTCCGCTACTGCTCGAACAGCCAGGTCTTGAGCTGCTTCCTGAAGGCGAGGTGGTCCTGGGTCAGGCGGAGGTGGGTCGGAAGGGAGTTCCAAGTCTTGGCAGCCAGGTAGGAGAAGGACCTTCCTAAATACCGCTCCAAGTCTCCTCCCCAGCCGGGAAAGAAAAGGCAGCACTCACGGGGTGTTTGTCAGCTTGTTCCAAATTTATTCAAGCGCTCCTCACAGACGCGTTTCGGGTCAAGCCCTTTGACACATTGACAAAGGGCTTGACCCGAAACGCGTCTGTGAGGAGCGCTTGAATAAATTTGGAACAAGCTGACAAACACCCCATGATGTCACGCCTTAGCCCGCCCAAATCAAACACAGCACACGGAGCTCGGCTGAGGGTAACCTTCTTTATTCCCTGCCAGGAAGCTACTGGCTTACAGGCTACTTGCTCCTCCTTTTCCTGTGTGTCCATTTCCTGTTCCTCCTTGCCTGACCTGTCTCTCTCTGGGAGGTCAGGCATAACGACATGACATCTCCCCCTTTTGTACAAAGAAATGGTACTACATTTCTTCAACGACTCGCCGTGGTTTCCTCACCTGGCGTCTTTGGCGAGTCTCTCTCTCTCTGGTGTTTGGCTGCGTCGCTCAGGACTGGTAGTCATTCTTGGACGTTGATGATGTTGAATCTCGGCGTGGTCGCTCTGACCAGTGGAGTCACTTGAGGTGTGTCCAGAGGATGATTCAGGCCTGTTCACAGGATGGTGTCTTCTGAAATGAGATATATTTCTCGTTATTTGCTTGTGATCAGCTTTGGCTGTAATCATGGTTCCTTTCCTCTTGTGGACTTGTAGGGGAAGGTTCAGGTATCGGCTGTCTGCTTTCGTTCGCCTGTCTCCTCTCACTATGACCCAGTCGCCTTCGCGGATATCAGCTTCTTTGGCGTGTCGGCGATTGTCTGCATATGTTTTCATTTTCTGTTTCTGTCTCTTATCAATATCGACAAGTGTTTCGTGGTCAACGGTGACAGTCTTTGAGTGAGGCGTGGTGCTTATCATAGGCACTCTTGTCCTCGGTGTCCTTCCCAGCATTAATGTGGCCGGGCACTGATTCGTGGTGTTGTGAGGAGTGGTCCGGTAGGCCCTCAGTACTTCGTTCAAGGTTTGCTGGACATCTCGGCGTGTTATCTCTGCTTGTTGGATGGCTCTCTTTAATGTTCCCATGAACCTCTCCACCATGCCATTGGCTTGTGGCCACAGTGGAGTTATCTTGTGATGTTTGAAGTCGAGATGCTTCGCGAATTCCGCGAACTCATGGCCATTGAACGGGGGCCCGTTATCGGATTTGACTCTTGCGGGAACACCCCATGCTGCAAAGATGTCATCCAGTACGGGAATGACGGCTGTTGCTCTGGTGGATGCTATCATGTGTGCAAAGGGAAATCTTGAATATTCATCCATGACAACCATGATGTACTGTCCTGATTGGAGTGGTCCAAAGAAGTCAACTGCTACTTGCTTCCACACCTCATCTGGCAATTCAGACATTTGAAGAGGTGCTGGGGGTTCTTCACGGCTCACTAGTTGGCACGTCATACAGTCTTTTAGCGTTGTCTCCACCATGGAGTCAAGAGAGGGGAACCAGACTCGTTCTCTCAAAGTCTTCTTTGTGGCGTTCAGGCCCCTGTGGCCTTCGTGGGCTAGATTGATGATGCCTTGGCGCAGGTTGTGAGGAATCACGATCCTTCCCCCTCGCAAGAGAAGTCCAGTGTCACTGATGGACAGTTCCTCATGAACACGATGAAACGCTGCGAGGTCGTGCAGGGGAGGATCCGATCCAGGCGCGGTGTTCATGGCGTGTCGCCAGGAGTTGTTGCGAACGTGGGTCATGACCGTTTGAATCAGCGGGTCAGAAGCAGATGCAGTCTGGATGGATTCCAGGGGAACTGCAGGGGGACATGCAGCATCAATGACGAAGTGGATGTAGTCGTCCGCTAGAGATTCAGGTTTCGTGACGATCGGCAAAGGGTGCCGGGACATATAGTCCGCAGGGTTCTCAGCTTTGCCTGGCTTGTGGACAATCGTGTACACATAGTCTTGGAGTCTCAGACCCCATCGTTCGATGCGAGGTGGCATCTTTGCGTTGGGATTGCCAAAGATTGTGAGTAGGGCTTGATGATCAGTAATGATGGTAAAATGTTTCCCATACACGAACAAGTGAAAGTGTTCGCACGCCCACACTACAGCTAGGCTTTCTGTTGCGTTAATAAAAGTACTTATTTATGTATGTAGATCCAGTAGTCATTGGTATTCTTGAATAGATGTTTATTGGTTAAAGATGATAAATAGTAAGAACAGGAAGACCCCACCGGGAGCAGCATCCAGCTGCTCAGCCCCACTCATTCCAACTGCCCACACACTCAAACCATGCACACAGGAACATTCCAATGACATCACACTCACAGGCTGAGCAGCAGGGAAAGAGATGAACAGGATATAACACATCTCCCTCTTTTAAAACAATGAACACAAAAGAAAAGAAGAAAAACTAAATACAGTATGCCCTGATGATGACAAGATCAGGATTTCAAATAAGCAGTCAACATAAGAAAATGAACGACTGTAAATCATATTATGAATTAGCAATATATCATAACGTAAAATTTTTGCATAAAAGATTAAGAGAGGAATAATATCTTCTTGCACAAAATCACATAACCACCATTCCCATCACAAACAAAACCTAAAATATTACCAATCATGGCAGTTGGCCAGACTGTTACGAAAAGCAATAAAAAGGGAATCAAACTAGAGAAAATGGCGTCCCATTAGAATAACTAATTTAGGACAACACACTTAAAATAAAGCATAGAGAACAAGGCGCATGGCACCTAGTGCATGGGTACATGACACCCTAGCGGCTCTCTGTAAAACTGAACACCCCTAACTGAATAGAGCACTTGCGTGGTTCAACAAAATAAATCATGAATAAACAGAACTGAGGATTCTGCAGCCCCATATAATCTGATCTGAAACAAAAGGAGCACCTCAAACCATGAGCACGTATGTGGCTCCGCAAAATATGCATCTTAAAATCCAAACTGGAGAAGTAATCATCAGAAAATATACTTAAACAGATGGAGCGCCTCAAACAATGTGATGCCAAGTTCCCATCCTCGTCGCCAATTTTGTAAAGATCCAAGGAAGCAGTTGTAGTTAAGATGATTTATTGAGCAGCACAGCATCCAGTCCTGACACAGCAGGACACAGGTTACAACTGACTAACAGTGGAGAATGCTGTATGAGCAAAGCTCTGTTAAGAATGCAGAGTTAAAAGGAAACACAGCATGGCTCATGCAGTTAAAGAGGTACAAGCATAAATAATATAGGCACTTAATAATAACAGGATATAACACAGTTCAACAAAATAAATCATGTATACAACTGAGCATTAACAGAACTGAGGACTCTGCAACCTCATATAATTCAACCTGAAACAGATGGAGCGCCTCAATCAATGAGCACCTATGTG
This sequence comes from Lissotriton helveticus, assembly GCF_964261635.1. Classification (NCBI taxonomy): domain Eukaryota; kingdom Metazoa; phylum Chordata; class Amphibia; order Caudata; family Salamandridae; genus Lissotriton; species Lissotriton helveticus. Next base: position 470,231,138 of record NC_136062.1, read on the forward strand.
GCTCCGCAAAATATGCATACTAAAAATCCAAACTGGAGAATTAATCTTCAGAAAATACACTGAAACAGATGGAGCGCCTCAAACAATGAGCACCTATGTGGCTCCGCAAAATATGCATACTAAAAATCCAAACTGGAGAACAAATCTTCAGAAAAATACATCTCTTTCCCTGCTGCTCAGCCTGTGTGTGTGTGATGTCATTAGAATGTTCGTGTATGCATGGTTTGAATGTGTGATCAGTTTGAATGAGTGGGGCTGAGCAGCTGGATGCTGCTCCCGGTGGGGCCTTCCTATTTACCAACTTCAACTAATAAACATCTATTTAAGAACATCTACGACTATTGGATCTACTTACATTACAAAGTACATTTAGCATTGTAACAATGGCGACGATGGAGAAAGAACTACGCGTGCAGGAACTATATTTGATACATGGAACTACAAGATGTGAAGAAAAGCTTTTTAAAGAAGACAAGCAACGCCTTTTGATGCCCCACCGGTGTCATGATACATCTGACAGCCTACTGAATACATCTTTTCTAAAGGTATGTTTTGGGCGTTGGACAATGTTTGACTCATATTGCTTTAAATCAACCTGTCTACAAATGGTTATTTTAAATATTTTGTGAGCTGGAGTTTGAGACCTGAAACCTGCTATTACGACCAATTTTGGGATGTTTTGAACTTTGCTTCTGTCATCCGTTAAATATGCTTTCATTGTGGATGAGCAACTTTCTTTCGACGTTTTTACCTTCATAAATATGCTGTGTCAAATTTAAAAACAAGGATTGATGAGGTTACGTTGATGTTTCACGTAGTTTGAACCTCTTCACTGTGGGAGCAATTGTTAAGCCTTTTCTCTGACCATCTGTGCATATTTCCGTTTCTGGATTTTTAAAACGGTAAAGTTCGTGACTAAAAAGACATGTGTGTGGAGCGAATGGCTTGAAACCTGCCTGCCTACACACTATTTATTCTGAATGTTTGGAATACTTTGCTACTTAAACCTGCCTGCTTGCACTGCATCGTTGGTTTCAAACAAGAAGAGACCTGGATATTTTAATCGGAATGTGTTTGTCTCTCTGGGATCGCATTTTCATTTCACTTTTACTGTGCCTCAAGAGCCTCTTTTTCAAACGGTTTCATGTGGTGTTTTATTTTACACTGGAAAGGATTTAATACTGTGTGTGGAGCCCATGTGTGATCGTCAGCAAAGGCAACAGCACATTTTCATTTTGTTTGGATTTGAAAATGATTACCTGTGACGTTAATCTTCTGTGTGCCAGCCGACATCCATCCTGAAGGAATCTTTCAGCTTTGTTGTCCCCGCATTCCAGAACGTAGTTTGAGCAGGCTGTGAATGATGAGTCATCACCTGTGATGACAGGAAAGTCGTAAACCAGCAGAGACACTGCGTGATTACGTTTGCCTGACACCTACCCGGAACTATGAAGTGTCCTGAGAAAGCGTCATAATTCACTTTCTGTATCAGCATGGCAGCAATGTTTTGTGGAGAAATAATTACACGGACTTTAAGAAGTGGAGCTGCACATTGAGTCAACGGTGACTATATTTATTTTGTCAATTTTTTTTTTTGCAAAGCTAAGGTCTTACAGCATTATCGTGACAACGGTGACTACTTTTATTGTTTTAGTTTCTTATTTTGAATTATTTGCTAAACACATGTGTATTGATTTACATGTTTGTGTTCAGAGTGACTGATTTATTCACTTTTACTGCGTGGAACTGTTATGTGCTGAAATATTTTATTCAAGTGCTTCTTTACTGTTATTTTGATGGATTAATTTACGTTTATTGGATTGAGCTACTTATGTACTGAAACCTTTGTTCAGGTGCTCATTTAATTATTTTTTTTAAGTGTTGATTTTTAGTTGTCAGGTTTTACTATGCTGAGTCGTGGAAATGTTAGATTTTTCTTTATGGTAATGAACCACATATGTGCTCAATTTATTGGAGGTGTTTGCTTTAATTTGTTGAGCCATATAAGTGCGCAATTTGAGATGCGATGCTCAATTTAATGTATTTCTAGTGATTATTAAGTTGGAGCGTGTGATACTGATATATGTTTTGGAACTACTTTTGGTAAGTGTTGAGATTTATTTATGCTGTATGTTTTGATGAACCACTTATTTCATAGTGCTCTATTCTAATAGAGGGTGTTCACATTTTTACTGCGAAGAGTCGTGCAGGGACTACATTTTCCTTTTTATTGCTATGAACCACTTTAAGTGCTCAAATGTTTTGAGGTGTTCAATTCTAGTGTGTATTTTTCTGAAGATTTGTTCTCCAGTTTGGATTTTTAGTATGCATATTTTGCGGAGACATAGGTGCTCATTGTTTGAGGCGCTCCATCTGTTTCAGTGTATTTTCTGAAGATTAATTCTCCAGTTTGGATTTTTAGTATGCATATTTTGCGGAGCCACATAGGTGCTCATTGTTTGAGGCGCTCCATTGGTTTCAGATTGAATTATATGAGGTTGCAGAGTCCTCAGTTCTGTTAATGCTCAGTTGTATACATGATTTATTTTGTTGAACCACGTAAGTGCTCTATTCATTTAGAGGTGTTCATTTATACAGAGTGCCGTTGGGAAGTCATATACTCCGTGCATTTTATTTAGTTGGGTTCCCTGTTTATTGCTTTTCGTGACAGTCTGGCCAACTGGCATGATTGGTGATATTTTGGGTTTGGTTTGTGATGGGGGATGGTGGTTATGTGATTTTGCATTGGTTTTGTGCGAGAGGATATTATTCCTCTTTTAGTGTTTTATGCAACAATTCTTATGTTATGCTATATTGTTATTTCATAATTTTTATTTACAGTCATTCATTTTCTTATGTTGACTGCTTATTTGAAATCCTGACCTTGTCATCGTCAGGGCATACTGTATTTATTTTCTCTTGCTTTATTTTGTGTTCATTGTTTTAAAAGAGGGAGATGTGTTATATTCTGATCATCTCTTTCCCTGCTGCTCAGCCTGTGTGTGTGTGATGTCATTAGAATGTTCGTGTATGCATGGTTTGAATGTGTGATCAGTTTGAATGAGTGGGGCTGAGCAGCTGGATGCTGCTCCCGGTGGGGCCTTCCTATTTACCAACTTCAACTAATAAACATCTATTTAAGAACATCTACGACTATTGGATCTACTTACATTACAAAGTACATTTAGCATTGTAACACTTTCCTTCTCCGGCTGGGAGTACGCCCTCTCCGTGTCCGTGAGGCTACGGCTCGCGTAAGCGATGATGTGTCGCTGGTCAGAGTGTTCACGGTATTGGGCTAGAATGGCACCCAAACCCACCGGACTGGCGTCGACAGTGATTTCTGTTCTTTTGTTTGTATCAAAGTATGCCAGGTTGATGGCAGACCCAACAGCTTGTTTTATTTCTGTGAAAGCTTTGGCACACGCTCGTGACCACTCAAAGGGTTGTCCTTGACGTGTCAGTTCTCGGAGCGGGTAGCTGATGGTGGCGTAATCACGAATGTATCGCGCGCAGTAACTTGCCATCCCCAGGAAGGAGCGGAGGTCGCTTACGTCCTTGGGTGTCGGAGTGTCAGCAAGTGCGGCCACCTTGTCGGGGTCAGGCGTCATGCCTTCACTGGAGAAAGTATGTCCATAGAATTTGAGGGTGTTTTTGTGGAATTCGCACTTATTCGCATTCAGTGTCAGGTTGGCCTGCAGCAGTGCATGGCACACTCTATCCAGCGCGGTGTCATGTTCAACTTGATCTTTGCCGAAGACTAACAGGTCGTCGCTGTAGTTGAAGGAATTCGGGATCCCTTGTATGACCTTCCGGATGGTTTCCTGGAAGATTTCGGCGGCAGATGAAATGCCGAAATTCAGGCGCTTGTATCGGAATAGGCCTTGATGCGTGGTGAAAGTCGTGATATAACGTGACTGTTCGTGGAGCTCTAGTTGGTGGTAACCTTTGTTCAGGTCGAGTTTGGAGAATATTGTGGCCCCGTTCAGTTTTGTGATCATATCACTGATGTGCAGCCCTGGGTGGCGCTCACGTTCGATGGCGGTATTGGGCGCTCTCATGTCCACACACAGCCGGACTTTGTTGTCTTATCCTTTCTTCGGGACCACCACCACCGGTGATACCCATGGGGTGGGTCCAGACGTGCGCTCTATGATGTCGGATTGTAACAGGTCTTGTAGTTCATCATCAACGGCTTGTTGCAGGTGGAAGGGCACTTTCCTGTGATGCTGGGCAACAGGTGTGATGTTCTCATTGATGTGGAGCTTTACTTTGAAGTAGTTCAGCTTGCCCAATCCTTTGAAGAGTTTCGGGAACTTTGCCACGATGTCAGGGGCATCTTCCGTCATGTACAGCAGTTCCACCAGCTTCAGTCGTTCCGCCGTTGGCAGACTGAGCAAGCAGTCGGCGAAGTCGGGTCCTTCCACGACGTGGACATATGCAGGAATTTTCCTATTCTTGAAAGTCAGTGTGGTATGGAATCGACCAAGGCAAGGCAGGGGTTTCCGGCACATCCACGTGAAGATGCGGACTGCCGCTGGCTCTAGTTTGGGTCTGTTCTTCATTTTCTGGTACTCCAGTGCACATATATAGTTCAACGAGGCACCTGAGTCCAGGACAAATTTCGCTGGGTGTTCTCCTATCAGAATGTCTAGCTTCGGATATCGTTTGAGTCGGTCCGGGTCGGCCACCATGCATATATATTCATCACTGTCCTGCATCGTTGTCGATGAGTCAAACACTCTGCAGACGTACTCATCACTGTCTTGTGACACTGTGGTGAGTGCCGATGAGCTGTTGGATGAGGAACGGTGAGCCTGGCGTGACCTCGTGGAGTGATGACGAGAGCGAGGCGTACTTGTGGATCGGCTGTGCCGTTGGTAGGAGTATGTCGAGCGGGTGCTGGAACCTGAGGAGTCTGATGAGTGACTCTCTTTTCTCGTCACGGCTCGAGCATGGTGCCGGGTGCTAGATCGTGGAGTGGGTGACCTTCGGAAAGATTGTCTGGCTTGGCAAGCTATCTCAAAATGATTGTCCTTTCCGCACCGGTGACATCGTTGACCGATGGCCGGACACTGCCCTGAGTGGGGGTAATCTTGGCCACATCGATAACAGGCAGGTGCAGGTTTAGTGTGTTTTGTCTGTCGTGAGTCTCGCCGGGGTGATGATCTCCGGGGGCTGCAGTGGTGCTTGCCTGTTCTCTGTGCACTCGACCTTGGGCGGATGCTTGTACCCGATTGTATTCGAAAAACCTGCTCTTTATGGTCTTTGTCTTTGTGTTCAGGCTTGTGTGTTTCCATCCTCTTGGCATGATCTTCTGCCTGGTCGTTAATCCTTGTAAGTTCTTCGATTTGCTCTAGTGTGTAGGATTTCTTTAGGAGGCGTCTGCGTAGTGATTCTGAACGGCAGCCATCGATGATGCGGAGCCGCAGTGCGTCTTCCGTCTGGAAGTTTTCGAAGTCGCAGTGACGCGTCATCCTCTTGATGCGTGTGATGAAATCGCCCATGCACTCCCCTTTTTCTTGAGACGCTAGGTTGAACACATAGCGCTCGTAATCGACATTGCGCTTGTGTAGGAATCGCCGATCAAGGGCAGCCTTTACTTCATCATAAGTGGCCGTGGCGACATTGGGCATTTCTTTGATTATTTGTGCTATTTCTTGGCCAGCAAGATTGTGTCTACCGAGGCACAAGATGGCTGCCAACAATTTCTGTTTTGGAGTGTTGACAGACATTGGCAGCAAATCAGCATGTAGCTCGCGCCCGCGAAGGTCCGCGCACGTCCGCGCACGTATATATAAATATATATATATTATAGTTAGCTGGACCTTTTACTCATACAAAACCATTGAACTTCCCCCGTTATAGTTAGTTGTACTCACTATAATTCGCGCGCCTGCAATCCACTGCTGATGATGTCACATATTACATCATTCATGACATGGTCAGTGACATCACTGATGACATCACTGATGACATCTCAAATGACATCACTGATGACATCACTGATGACATCATCCAGTGAATGTGGTTTGCTTTGATATTTAAATATGTATTATAAATATACTACTTTGCATTGAAGAATGAGTGGATGTATAAATATAAATGTGTGGATGGTGGATTTAGTAACAGTGTCATTGATTGTTTCCTTGACTAATTTGTAGAGTCTCACTATATATAATGTGTAGTTACTAAACTGTGTGAAAGTCTTTATTGCTTTGTCTTAATTGCTATGTTAAAGGGGAAGACCTAGCCGGTGGCAGTGGCAGGCTCCATCCGCTTGTGCGCCATAGCTGTTAGAGCATTTTAAAATACCTATTGTATATCACGCTGATTAAGAGCTTAAAAACTGCTGATACGATTGCATGTGTATTTTATCACTTATTGCACTGCGCGCTTTTAAATATTGACACATACGATCGGGTTTGTTCCTAATGTTATGGTGACATTGTGGGGGGCTTGACTCACTTGTATTTGATTCTCCGGGGCTGATTATTAGTCCGGGGGGGTCGCTCCACCTCCTGCACTCCCGCCCCGTTTCCGCAAAATCAGCCCAAAATGGTGATTTTTACAGCACATTTTTCATTACATACTCAATTGTATCCATAGTAGATGATGACCTTAAAGAGCACCAGGTTACCCACCCAGTCATATGTACCCATAGACGTTCTTTCAGAGCGCACCAAATATAGACACAAGTAGTGAATCAGAGAGAACAAAGTAAAAGTGAGACCAGCCCCCCACATGGTGTGTAGTGAGCAAGCGCAGTGAGCAACCACTACTAGGGGGAGTTTGGGGGGTTGAACTTGTCCCCCCCCCACAAGAAAATTTAAGAGACAGAAAGGCCAAAACAAAGCATTTTTCAACACATTTTTTATTACATATTAGATTGTATTAACTTTTAAAGCATAGTAAATTGTCCCTCATGTTATCACACATTAAGCACTGACATGTGATGTCACACATGAGCACGCAGGCCACAGGCCACTGACTGAGGCCTGAATACTGTGGAAATGTCACACATAAGCACCTAGGCACTGACTCAGGCCTGGTCCCACCACCAGGGCAGTAAGCATGCAAACGTCACACATAAGCACCCAGGCCAGTAAGCATGGAAATGTCACACATGAGCCTTCAGGTCACTGAGGCCAGAAACTATGGAAATAGCACACATAATTAAGCACCCAGGCCAGAAAGCATGGAAACGTCACACATAAGCACCCAGGCTGACAGAAGTAAAGGAAATGTCTCAAATGGCACCCTGACCAGAAAGCATGAAAAATTAACACAAAGGCCCTGGCCTTGACATGACACATCTTTAAATAGCCTACTTAAGTGGGTGGCACAATAAGTGTTGCAGGCCCACCAGCAGCATTTGATGTACAGTCCCTGGGTACATGTAGAACCACATTTCTAGGGACTTACAAGTAAATTAAAATTGCCAATTTGGTGTAAGCCAATTTTACCATGTTTGAAAGGAAAGAGCGCAAGCACTTTAGCACTGGTTAGTGGTGGTAAAGTGCACTGAGCCCTAAGAGCCAACAAAAATTGCCTTTTTTGATGTAATAAAGCAGATGAAAACAGATTTTAATGTGGAGGAATCTGAGGCCAACAAGGACTTATCTAACCTTGTCTCAGCAGTCACCACCTCCTAAAATGGCCCTGAAACTGTTGCTGCATTATTTATCCAGCACTGAGATTTTTTTCCCCCACGGACCAAGGAGACAGTGAGAAGGAGCAGATGCAGCAGTGCAGCTCACTAGTGAGTAAATCATAGCTGCCAAGGTTTCGGATTAGCGCGGCCGGACTGTGCTAACATGACTTCAGCATCACGATGGGAAGCATTAGAATCTGTAGGGACTACTGATATTTCATGAAGAAAAAACACACAGAAGTTGTAAATGTTGATTATCTTAACCTCTGCAGAAGCGGGCTGTGCCTATCAACCCTTCACATTTCAGATCACCTAAAAACCTTCAGCAGGGCCACCTGTTAAAAAAGTAAATGCTTACTGTAAAAAACAAAATAATAATGACTTCACAATTGTTGAATTGTGCACAACAGAAGCATAAACTTTGCACCCTTTTCACTCTATGCCTGTGCTATAATGAGAAATGAGTTGTATGCACAGTCTGTTGCCAGCCCAGGATATGACTCAAGATTGTTTACAGTGAGGCAAGTAATATGTAGATGCCTATCGTGATATTAAATACATCGACTTTGAAACAAAAGCAAGATTAGTTGGAACTGCCAAGATTTGAGACTGGGACCTACGGGTTAAACACATATCTCTGCTGCGAGCACCTAACCTGCTGTGCTACCTCATTAGCTTCCAGGACTGCTCACCCAAACAGAGAGCCAAGGCTCATATCAGCATCCAACCAATCCCAGCAGTGCTGGGATTGGTTGGTCGTCCTACCACCACCCCTAATTTTACACCCCACACTTCCCTTAACTTGCCTTGTCCCTGCATCTGTACTCTCCATCCTAAACCTAACAAACTAACTTTGCTTTTTAAAACTGTAAAACCTTCAACTCCCTGCCTTCTGCAAGTATAAACTCTCTCCAACCCCCACTTTCAAACTGCTTCGGGGGGACAAGAGCAATAAAACTGACTCAAACAATGATGAAAACCTCTTTGCAAACCACCGCTCAGGAAAACACCCCCATTGAAAGTTTTTCAGCCTACCCCCTGTTGGACCTGGGCATCTTGGCAGGGTCATCCCTAAACTTTTTGCCTTCCTCCAATACTCTCTCTGACCTGTTTTTGTTGGTTTAATGACTCTGGGCACTTTACCACTGCTGACCAGTGCTAAAGTGCATATGCTCTCCCTGTTGTAAAGTGTACATGTGATTGATGTCCATGATTGGTTCATTGGATTTACTGTTAGCCCCTAGTAAAGGGCACCAGGAGTGCCAGGGCTTGTGAATGCCAATACTGCTAGTGGGCCTGCAGCGCTGGTTGCGCCACCTACAGAAGCAGCCTTAAAAATGTGTCTAGGGTCTGCCATTGCAGAACCTGCGTGCAGTCTGGTACTGTCATGTTGGCTGGGCAAGTGCACACACTTACCAGCCCCTAAACCTTCCCTTAGACTTCATATTAGTCACCCCTATGGTAGGCCTGAGGGCAGGGTGCATTGTAAGTATAAGGTAGAACATGCCCTGATGTGTGTGGCATGTCCTAATAGTGAATTACTGCCAAATTCGTTTTTCACTATTGTAAGGCTACCAGTTCCCTTTAGGCCAGATGGGCTGCTGGAATTATTACACTCTATAATCCCAGCAGGCTCAGGGAACATGGTAGAAATTAATGTGTAGTATGCCTGAACTCAGAATAATAAAATACTTCTTTTAGTAAAGTTTATTTTAATATCCTGGGTTTGCAAATGCTACTTTTAGAAAGTTAGCATTTGCTGGCCTAACCATTTCAGCCCGCCTCTGCTTGGATGTGGATCTGACTGTCTGGTGTGTGTGAGTGACAGGGCTGGGAGTTGACAGGTAGGGAATAGCAGGATGACACCTTAGTGGGTGGTGGGAGTTTCCCCTGAATGATGCATCAGGCTGTGCTCTGCCTCCACAATGCTGGCTCCGCCCTCCTGGGGAGCGACTGATGACTCAGCCTGCACCTGGCCCAGGAAGGACCGAAGCTTGTCAACAAAGTGCTCAAGCTGCTCCTGTCTTCACAATGCCGGCTCCGCCCCCCTGGGGAGTGGCTGATGTGCCTGCCCTCACACTGCATGCAGAAGCCAGAGTTACCCACAACAAGTGCTCAGAGACTGGAGCAGTTATGCAGAGGCCCCCCTGGCCTGCTAGAACAAAAGAAACTGGGTATAAAAGTAGGAGCCCTGCTCCTTGTAAATTAGATCCTGTTTGCGCTACAGAAGAAACTCTGCCCGAAGAGAAGGACCTGGAAGGACTACAAGGAGGAGTGCTGACTCTGGCCTGTGTCTGGTGCCTTGCTGCCAAAGGAGAGGAAAAAGAAGAGACTACAAGAGACTTTTGCTTTGAACTTTGTGCCAAACTCTGCTGAAAGATCTCCAAGGGCTTGCCTGTGAACTTGCCCCCTGACCAGCGCCCCAGGAACAGTGGGCGCTACCCCTCTGAAGAAAGCTGCTGCTGGCGTGTGCTGTGTGTCTCTACAGCGCCGAGTAAAGGAGATTTGAGAGCGCTGTGCCCTCCGCCACGCTCTCCAACAATTCGTGCAGTTGTGTCCCTCCCCCGACCACCGTGACTGTGGCCTGAACATGTGCCAGCTCCAAAGTGAGGACCAGCCCCCCGCTGGTCTGAGCGCTGTGACTGTCCGCGCTGAGCCGCCCTCGCAAAGGAAAGGGAGGACCTGCCCGGTCCGAGCATCGCCGCCTGTGTGACCCCTGAGGTACAGGCTGCTCCGCAAAGACCGGCACTGCCAAGATTGTGCCCTCGTGACTTGGGCGCTGAGACCCCCTGGCCCCCGCAGCTGGAAGTGACTCGCTGCTGGGCCGTGCCTGATTTGTGCCCTGCGCCTCGTGGAGTGCACCCCCCTCAGCCCCGCCTGTTGCAGCTTCCCCCTTCAGCGTGAAGCGGACCTTATCGAGGAGAATCCTGCCCCGCATCTGCACCGTCATCCCGGGTGCCCTGTGACCTGCAGCTGAGACTCGCAGGCCGCCGCACCCCCAAGGAAGACAACGCGACGTGGGACAGCCCCCCTGACAGTCGTCCGCTCCAAGATCTCCAAAGACTTGAAGGTACAGTGACTTTGCACCGCGCCGTGTGAGCTAGGGCGCCCCGGGAGCCTCGCAGCTGCTGTCTGCTTTGCAGCGCGAGCCGCCCCTGAGGCAGAGGCTCTCTCTGCTCCTGGCCCCCGAGGCCCCTCTTGACGCTCCCTGTGGCCCGCGGCCCCCTCCCCTCGAGTCAAGCCCCGAAGGGGGACTCATTACCAGAGCGGACCCGGCCCTGCCTTTCGCGACTCACGCGGGAAGCGTGAGCTTTGGCAGGTCGGGCCCGATTTTCTCCGAGGACACGAACGGAGACGGCGGAAAGCACATTGAGGCGCTGCAAAACACTGAACCTTTCAAAACCGGGGCAGAAGGCCCACAAGATTGCATTTTCTTAAGAACTGTGACTGTTGATAAAGAGTAACTGGAACCTGCATTTAAAAAGTAACCAAGACCGTATTTACAAGCCTGATTTTAACAATATGTAAAGAATATATATATTTACAAATACAGTTTGGTGTCATTGTGTGGTGGGTTGGTGGTGATGGTATAATGTTGCAAATGTTTAACCCTATGTGCCCCGGAGATTAGCCTAGACTGCTTGCGCCACACTACCTAGAGGGTAAGCAGAGGTTGTTCTTAGAGGTAACCCTCAGCCCTGACGGGGAAGAGAGAGTCCCTGCTTGTCGCCAGTGCTGCACTGCGCCAACTAGAGACTCCCCCTTCCTACATTGGACGCAGCGGTGAGGATCGCGAATTTACATTTGCAGTGTTCATACATTTACTATTGACCATTGCACAGTGATGACAGTCCAGTAACTAAGCCACAGACTTTTTTTTTAATGTTTTACTGAGAGAATCCCCATTTGTTGTGAAGTCATGCCTGGATCAGCAGGAAGCATCATGGATTTTGGTAGAGCCCTGTCGCCAGAGGAGTTGACGGACAGGAAGGATGCCAGAATACATGAAATGAAGTTGGCGGAGCTGAAATTGAATTGCCAACTGGAGCTAGAATCTAGGAAGTTAGCCCTGGAAGAAATGAAAATGGAGCTTGTGCATGACTTAAGAATGAGGAAACTTGACTTGGAGTTTGAGGGGCGTGAGGCCAGGAGGGCTTCAGCCCAGCAACAAGAAATATGTGTAGCTCAGAGATTGAGCTTTGCTGAGTTGGAGGTGGAGTCCAGCTCAGATGGTGGCAGCAACATTCAGGTATCTAGTGCAGACAGCATAACGCGTGTACCTAGAGGTATGGCACCTGACTTGGAGGGGGTTAACATACACCAGGAGGTTCAAGGGCATGAGGTAGCTCCTGTAGTGCGCAGCATCCCTGAAGGGAATAGGGTAGCTGGCGTACGAGTTCATGGTCCTAGTGGTGGGAGGGATTCCCCCATGGTTGAGGTCCTGGTGGGTGAGTGTAGGGACCGCCCAGAAGAGTGTGGGTTGTGTGACAGAGACAGTTCGCTACTGTCTGGCCAGTCTCAGAAGAATGGTGTGGAGTATGTGTGTGAGGCGCTGGATGGTGAGGTGAAGGATAATTTGGTTAACCCTGCTAGGGGGCTGTGTAATCCAATTGTGGGAGAGCATATTGTAAGTCCCAGTTTTCCAGAGCTATGCCAACACCTGTTTGAGAGTGAGTTCTCTGACCCCAGGGAGCTCACATTGGAGGCAGACCTTGTGGTGGATTCCAGAGGGTCTGGAGAGGCATTGGGGTGTGATCCTGTGGGGAGTGGCTCAGGTATCTTCCAGCCCAGAGTGGTGGAAGTGGCGCAGAGTAGCCCAGCTAGGTCCTGTAGTAGTGAGAGGGGTGTAGGGCCTCACGTCCTGTCCTTAAGGGGAAGGAGTGAGAATGGGTTTTGTCCCGGTAGTGCCCGACCTCAGTCTCAGAGCCTGGATGGTTCTTTAAGGGAACACCAGGTGGGGAGCCTAGGCTGTCCTGATGAGTCACCCGCTGAGGGGAATCCCCCAGTGGCTAGAGAACGTGGAGGCTCTGTAAACAGAGCTCCAGTAGTTCTGGTGTCTGGCAGTACCGCTCCAGTTGGGAGGGTGCAGAGGTCCAGAAAGAGGGGCGAGAGGGGGAAAGAGTCCCCAGTGGAAGAACCAGTGGGTCAGGGGCCAGCCAGCAGGGCTGCGTCCCCAGTGAATGACCAGGGGGACACCACTTCTGTCCTGGAGGATCTTCCCGCACTGTCAGAGGGACAGGGGTTGGGAGATCTGTGCCAAGCAGACTGTCGCACGACACATGAGCTATGTGCCACCCTCAGGGGGGGCATGCGTGCTCCCCGGGAAGTCCTGGTGCGCCAGGCAATGGTTCAACTGCAGGGTTGGGTCCCTGAGTTGGAGAGTCAGGTTCAGGTGTTGTCTGACCTGGTGGGTGGGACCACTGTAATCAGTGTCCTGGCCCATGTCACTTCTAGGGGTACCACTCCAGTTGGGAGTGGGCGGTACTCTGGAAGGGGGTGCAGAGGGAGGGAGTCCTTGCCTCTGACCCCGGTGCAGTTTGAGGGTGTAGACCCTAGGATAGAGGGCCAGGTGCAGGGTGTCCCCCCTGACCTGGTGCCCCAGTTGCAGGATAGCACCCCTGAACTGGTGGGCGAATTGTGCAGGTCACCTGCCACAGGTGCCCTGACAATTCTGGAAGGGGGTACCACTCCAGGTGGGAGGGTACAGAGCCCCGAGGTGGAGGACCGGGTGTGGGAGAGCCCACCCCAGTCTTTGGTCCAGCCGCCAGGTACAGGCCTGGGGCTGGTGGGTCAGTGCCAGGATGTCATACCTGACCTGACAGGAGGGAGAGTGGACAAAGGGTGCCAAGCACCTGGGGCTACTGCCCCCCGCTCTCTGAGGCCACAGAGGTTTGAGAGCCCTGAGAGGCATGAGGCCTGGGTCTCAGCCCTGACTACTGTCAGTGGCCACTGTGATTTGATGACTGCCTGTTGGGACACACCTGGGAGCGAGTTAAGGTTAGACGCTGCACAGGTGGTGTCCCCAGGGGAAGAGAAGGGTTCCCCAGGGAGTGGCTTGGTGGACCCTGAGAGTATGAACAGAGGATTTGAAGTAGGTGCAGATTGGCGTAGAACTGGAATGTGCCCCTGCTGTTGCGGGCCAGGTCCAGGTTCTATCGCCCAAAGCAGGGAAGCCCATCACAGTGGTGATTGGTCTATCCTGCGTTTTGGCTTGAAGGGGGTTGTGTTGGACCTGGGCCTCTTGGCAGGGTCATCCCTAAACTTTTTGCCTTCCTCCAATACTCTCTCTGACCTGTTTTTGTTGGTTTAATGACTCTGGGCACTTTACCACTGCTGACCAGTGCTAAAGTGCATATGCTCTCCCTGTTGTAAAGTGTACATGTGATTGATGTCCATGGTTGGTTCATTGGATTTACTGTTAGTCCCCAGTAAAGGGCACCAGGAGTGCCAGGGCTTGTGAATGCCAATACTGCTAGTGGGCCTGCAGCGCTGGTTGCGCCACCCACAGAAGCAGCCTTAAAGTGTGTCTAGAGTCTGCCATTGCAGAACCTGCGTGCAGTCTGGTACTGTCATGTTGGCTGGGCAAGTGCACACATTTACCAGCCCCTAAACCTTCCCTTAGACTTCATATTAGTCACCCCTATGGTAGGCCTGAGGGCAGGGTGCATTGTAAGTATAAGGTAGAACATGCCCTGATGTGTGTGGCATGTCCTAATAGTGAATTACTGCCAAATTCGTTTTTCACTATTGTAAGGCTACCAGTTCCCTTTAGGCCAGATGGGCTGCTGGAATTATTACACTCTATAATCCCAGCAGGCTCAGGGAACATGGTAGAAATTAATGTGTAGTATGCCTGAACTCAGAATAATAAAATACTTCTTTTAGTAAAGTTTATTTTAATATCCTGGGTTTGCAAATGCTACTTTTAGAAAGTTAGCATTTGCTGGCCTAACCATTTCAGCCCGCCTCTGCTTGGATGTGGATCTGACTGTCTGGTGTGTGTGAGTGACAGGGCTGGGAGTTGACAGGTAGTGAATAGCAGGATGACACCTTAGTGGGTGGTGGGAGTTTCCCCTGAATGATGCATCAGGCTGTGCTCTGCCTCCACAATGCTGGCTCCGCCCTCCTGGGGAGCGACTGATGACTCAGCCTGCACCTGGCCCAGGAAGGACCGAAGCTTGTCAACAAAGTGCTCAAGCTGCTCCTGTCTTCACAATGCCGGCTCCGCCCCCCTGGGGAGCGGCTGATGTGCCTGCCCTCACACTGCATGCAGAAGCCAGAGTTACCCACAACAAGTGCTCAGAGACTGGAGCAGTTATGCAGAGGCCCCCCTGGCCTGCTAGAACAAAAGAAACTGGGTATAAAAGTAGGAGCCCTGCTCCTTGTAAATTAGATCCTGTTTGCGCTACAGAAGAAACTCTGCCCGAAGAGAAGGACCTGGAAGGACTACAAGGAGGAGTGCTGACTCTGGCCTGTGTCTGGTGCCTTGCTGCCAAAGGAGAGGAAAAAGAAGAGACTACAAGAGACTTTTGCTTTGAACTTTGTGCCAAACTCTGCTGAAAGATCTCCAAGGGCTTGCCTGTGAACTTGCCCCCTGACCAGCGCCCCAGGAACAGTGGGCGCTACCCCTCTGAAGAAAGCTGCTGCTGGCGTGTGCTGTGTGTCTCTACAGCGCCGAGTAAAGGAGATTTGAGAGCGCTGTGCCCTCCGCCACGCTCTCCAACAATTCGTGCAGTTGTGTCCCTCCCCCGACCACCGTGACTGTGGCCTGAACGTGTGCCAGCTCCAAAGTGAGGACCAGCCCCTCGCTGGTCTGAGCGCCGTGACTGTCCGCGCTGAGCCGCCCTCGCAAAGGAAAGGGAGGACCTGCCCGGTCCGAGCATCGCCGCCTGTGTGACCCCCGAGGTACAGGCTGCTCCGCAAAGACCGGCACTGCCAAGATTGTGCCCTCGTGACTTGGGCGCTGAGACCCCCTGGCCCCCGCAGCTGGAAGTGACTCGCTGCTGGGCCGTGCCTGATTTGTGCCCTGCGCCTCGTGGAGTGCACCCCCCTCAGCCCCGCCTGCTGCAGCTTCCCCCTTCAGCGTGAAGCGGACCTTATCGAGGAGAATCCTGCCCCGCATCTGCACCGTCATCCCGGGTGCCCTGTGACCTGCAGCTGAGACTCGCAGGCCGCCGCACCCCCAAGGAAGACAACGCGACGTGGGACAGCTCCCCTGACAGTCGTCCGCTCCAAGATCTCCAAAGACTTGAAGGTACAGTGACTTTGCACCGCGCCGTGTGAGCTAGGGCGCCCCGGGAGCCTCGCAGCTGCTGTCTGCTTTGCAGCGCGAGCCACCCCTGAGGCAGAGGCTCTCTCTGCTCCTGGCCCCCGAGGCCCCTCTTGACGCTCCCTGTGGCCCGCGGCCCCCTCCCCTCGAGTCAAGCCCCGAAGGGGGACTCATTACCAGAGCGGACCCGGCCCTGCCTTTCGCGACTCACGCGGGAAGCGTGAGCTTTGGCAGGTCGGGCCCGATTTTCTCCGAGGACACGAACGGAGACGGCGGAAAGCGCATTGAGGCGCTGCAAAACACTGAACCTTTCAAAACCGGGGCAGAAGGCCCACAAGATTGCATTTTCTTAAGAACTGTGACTGTTGATAAAGAGTAACTGGAACCTGCATTTAAAAAGTAACCAAGACCGTATTTACAAGCCTGATTTTAACAATATATAAAGTATATATTTACAAATACAGTTTGGTGTCATTGTGTGGTGGGTTGGTGGTGATGGTATAATGTTGCAAATGTTTAACCCTATGTGCCCCGGAGATTAGCCTAGACTGCTTGCGCCACACTACCTAGAGGGTAAGCAGAGGTTGTTCTTAGAGGTAACCCTCAGCCCTGACGGGGAAGAGAGAGTCCCTGCTTGTCGCCAGTGCTGCACTGCGCCAACTAGAGACTCCCCCTTCCTACACCCCCTCTGCAATATGTTTCCCCTACTGAGTTCCTAGTGTGCCCCAATATTGTTGCCCACCACCTGACACCAGAGGGTACCTCACGGCTTCCCGTAACTGTAGCAAATAGAGATTCATGCCCATGGCAGACAAGTGTGCACCATCATGTCTGATTTGCCCGGTGCCCGGCATTGCCAGTCCGGCCCTGGGCGTCACTAGACTCTAGACCTAAAAGTACAAGAAGGCAAAATCTAAAGGCAGACCATTTCTAAATGTGTCCTGAGAATCTGTAACAAGATCTTCATTGAAATCAGTACTGTTCCACTACTCCTGCATTTCAGTAAAAATCGGAATCCTCATTATGATAAGAAGCATTTCCCCACACAATAGAATAACCAGTTGCCTACTAACCCATATACACCTGTATCGCTCCACCTACTCTCACCTATTAGCAGTACTCCAATGCTTCCCAACTAGGTTCATGCAACACAAGTGCCAGCACATACTTATTATCAACACTCCCCATAGTTGCCTGTCTTTGACATAGCTGAGTACGGGTTGCCTTCAACCAAGATTTCAGAGATATGAAGAAAGCCTACTTATTTTTCTGGTAGTCTCTCCTGGCTTTGGTAGAGACAACTACAGACTCTTACATTAAAGCATCACTGACTCTCTGCTTGCTGCCAGTGTCCTGAAATCCAGCATCTTTAGAGGCAGAATAATATGAATCAATGCTATGAATCAACAGCTGCAACTCTTTCTTAATAACTGACAGATTGGTTGCCTTATGGACCGTGGTCTGGCCAGGTGTGGCAGCATATTGCATAGCCTAGTGTCTGTTTATTATTCTCTGTACTTCAGTTTTTGAGAGGCTTTCCCCTTTGTTGCTAAATCAGACATTTTGATGTCAGTATTGATCCATGATCTATTCCAATGACCTTCTATCACCTGAATATTTACATGCACCAAATGTATGCATTCGAGAAGGCGTTTGTGCCCCCTAGTGCTTATTTAAACAATGAGTCATCCAAGTGAGCTTATGCAGGAGATGTGCTGCAGCTGCAATACATATGCCTTTCTAAAAGTGCTCATGTGTGCACTATCCGGATTGTTTTCATCAGGATCTAACGCCAGGGCAAGGTTCTGGCTTACTCTTTCGGCCTGCGTTTATTTAAAGTGCAATGCTTTGCCAAGACACTATCCAGAGCACAGCTCCCTGATCTGCTCTATTTGCGTTGGTCTGTAACCAGGTGCTGTCTTCTGTATCCTCACCTTGCATCCCTGCAGCTGGCAGCCCCAGGTCCCTATCCTTCTAGAGGACTGTTGAAGCACTGTGATTCACTTTGGGGTCTCTGTTCCACTTCTTCAGTCTGGTTCTTTTGATTACCAAGCTTGGGATTCAGTTAAATGCAGCTATCCTTGTGTTTTTCTTCCCTTTTTCAGAAACCTGACCTTTCCCACTGTCTGGTAGTAGGAGACAAGTGATTGCCTCTGCTGGTGTAGTCTCTGCACTAGACTCTTTGGCCCAGATGTAGGTAAAACTTATTTACCGATTCTTAATTACCGAATTTTACCGATTCGGTAATTAAGAATCGGTAAATAAGAAGTGGGGGTATGTAGGAACATCCAGATGTTCCAGTTACCGAATCGTTAAGAATCGGTATTTACCGATTCGGTAAATACCGATTTTGACAAGGGTGCAGGGGGTGTCACTTTGACACCCTCTAGCACCCCCACAAAAGGTTCGGGGGCCATATGGCAGGCATACCTGCCCTAAGGGCAGGTCTGCCTGTCATATGGCACAGGTGTGCATGCACACATGTGCATGCACACCTGAATCGGTATTTTAACATCAAATACAATTTGATGGTAAAATACCGATTTTGTAGGGCTTGTGGGACTCAGAAGAGTCCCACCTACATATCAATTTTACCGATTCTGTAAATATACCGGTCGGTAAATTTACCGACCGGTATATTTACCGATTCGGTAAAATTACCGATTTTCCCTGTTTACCTGCCCCTACATATCAAATGCCAAATACCGGTCGGTAACGGCCGAATTCGGCCGTTACCGACCGGTAAAACCCTACCTACATCTGGCCCTTTGTTCTTTCAGGAGGCTGGCTGATTCAGAGGACTGTGGATCATATTTCCCTATCCAGTGAGTGTGGTCTTCTCAGTCAGACTTTGGGGTAATGTCCTCATCTTTACCAGGAGGGGCAATCAGTACAGAACGTACCGGGCATCAATCAACTAAGTTGTAATAACTTCTTCCTACTGATTTGTCTCTCTATTTTTTGATGGGGGCTGCTTCACTGGTGATGAACCATGGTCTATATAAGTGTATTTCACCCGAACAAACAACATTTTTCAATAATCACACCTTTCCTTTGCAGTAGGTCAGTGGATTAAATTAGCTGAAGTTAGGTGTGATCATTTGGAGGGTGGGGGAGGGGGGGGGGGGGGTAGGACCGTACGCAAGTTCATGGAGATGGCTGGTGGTGGGATGAGATTACGTATTGCTAGATTGCAGGATTTGACTTTCAAATTAGGACAGGTTGTGACCTTTGAAATGAGATTCAGTAATTTAGGGAAATACAATAACAGATTAGGACAAACATTCCCATGACTTGGATGAATACTAAATATACGTGCCAGAAAAGGCAAAAATATTGCTATGCATAGAAAACAGCCTTTCTAAAGGTACTTTTCTCATGCTGCCGTTGGAGTATCTGTGATTGACTTTAGACCACAGAAGGTCACTCAGTTCAGAGAACGTATATGGTACAGGCGGCACAGGTTTTTAAAGGTATCTGTGAAAAGTGGTAAGACGGCACTATGCAAAACACATTGCTTGCATAAATAAATGTAAATAACAAAACGCAAAAGAGTGTCTTAACACCTGCAAGGAGTACACTAACAATGAGCAGTTGCGTAGAAACGCAATCCGTAAAAAGGCTTTAAAATGTAATGATACGAAAAGTAAACACAAAATAAAAATGTGTCATTGTGCATTTAGCCATCAAGCACCCAAACCTCATATAGAATGTAGAAATGGTGCATGGACCGCGGTTCGAAAAAGTAAATAGTATGAAGCCTATTCGATTCAGCATCTGTAGTAAAAATATTTTGATAGCCATATTGAGAAATTAGGTTACAAAATGTTGGTGTGATCAAGGAAGGGCTAGCCTAAAATACAAGGTGATAATAACAAAAATAAGCCAATGTGCCCAAAGAAAGCCAAGAACACAAAGTGTATGTAAGAAAGTAAAACGCTCGACTGTGCAGCTGAAAAGAAAACTGAACACCATACAAAATCTCAAATATGCCACGTCAAACCTGTTGCAACAAAAGAGCGGGCAGGCCAGTAATCACGGTGGAGGGGCCCCTAGGCGGCCGGTGCCCAGCATCCGCTACTGTGGTGTCTTTTCTGGTCTGCAGTGATCGATGAGGATCCCGGGGTGGGTGAAGTGCAGCAGGAGGACATGGTGGAAGCTTGTGGCGGGAGATGTCAGGAGGGGGGTGAGGAGGGAGGGGAAGGGGGGAGCTGTAGCCTACGGAGGATTGCACTTGTAGTGTGATCGTGGAGCGGGCAGTTGCTTATGCGTCCCCGAGGAGACAGAGGGCCGGGTCGCTAGGGCGTAGAAAGCCAGTACATAAGTCCTGTTGTTTTCTTTGCAGGTCGCGAGGAGCAGCAGGTTGGCAGACTAGGGAGAGCCTGGTGGGACAGGCTGCCTGCCTCTGCAGGCTCGGCTCCTTAACAGACACAGGGCCTGCACTGGACGTGAAGTGGCGCACAGACTGTAGTTGCATTCACGTAACTCCACCACGTCACGTGAATGCCGTGCCGCCTGGCCCACAGGCTTTGAACTGCACTCAGTACAGGGGTCACTGCTCATTGCTGCGCTGGTTGCAGCAATGAACGCCCGCAGCAGCAGATCTAATAATGAATGCTCATTGCTGCAGCCAGCGCAGCAATGAGCAGTGACCACTTTACTGAGTGCACTACAAAAAATCGGCGCCCCGCCCCACCCAGCAACAAAACCGGCCTCCGGCCCCCACCCCTGGCAGCCGACCGGGGGATTGCCCGGTGCCCGGCATTGCCAGTCCGGGCCTGAGCGCACTCTATCTTGCTACCGTGTCTTAGCGATGGTGGCGTCACCGGGTCTGCTTGGGGTTGGCTAAAGTCCTTCCTCACAGGCCGCTACTTCCAGGTCCAGCAGGGATTTGCCCGCTCTACTGAGCTGGCACTTGACCAGGGGGTGCCTCAGGGCTCTGCCCTGAGCCCCACTCTATTTAATTTGTATATGGCCCCCCTGGCCCGGGTCATCCAGGCGTATGGAGTGGAGTTGGTATCCTACGCCGACGACACCCAACTGCTGTTATCCCTATCTCAAGGCCCCGCAATGACAGCGTCCAATTTTAAGGCCTGTATGCAGGCTCTGGCGAATTGGATGGACTCCCATTGCCTAAAATTGAATGGCTCTAAAACGGAGGTGATGGTGGTGGGCGGGGAGACCAGCAGTTGGTCAGCCGAGTGGTGGCCGCCATGTTTGGGTCCCACCCCGGTACCCTGTGAGGAGGCTAAAAACTTGGGGGTATGGGTTAATCCTACCCTTTCTTATGAAGGGCATATCCACCGGTTAGTTGGGAAGTGTTTTGGAGTCTTGAAGACCTTAAATAAAACGCTTGACCTCCTGCCCTTGCCAGCCAGACGGACCATGACTCAGGCCCTGGTGACCTCCCGGATGGATTATGGGAATGTTCTATTCCTGGGGGCCACCGAGAAAAGTTTGGGGCGGCTGCAAGTTCTGAAAAATTCTGCCGCACGGTTAGTTCTGCGGCGGCCTAGGAGAGCAGCCTCCAGTCTGGCCCTGGATACTCTGCACTGGCTGCCGGTCAGGAAGAGAGTGCTTTATAAATGCCTCCTGATCTGCCATCGCATTGTATGGAATAGGGCTCCTTCTTACCTGCAAAACTTGGTGCATAAATATGAACCCTCGAGAGCTCTTCGCTCGGGAGGAACGGGCTTGCTGGTGGTTCCTCGAGTGAAGAAAGCAAGAATGGGGGGGGGCGCTCTTTTAGTGTGATTGCGGCACGAAGCTGGAACAATCTCCCTTTGGAGATGAGACTAGAAGGCGCTGAAGTCAAATTTAGAGCATTGTTAAAAACTCATCTGTATAGGATGTAGGGTTCACGGAAGGGTGGGCAGTCTCTGTTATTGTTGGTTACTTTTTTCCTCACTAGCGCGGGGACACGCCGTGAAGGTGTTACCAGGCGCTTTATAAGCTGTTTTATTATTTTTATTATTATTAAAGACTATATTTCTTATTGGTTTCTTAACTGAGTATTTGTATGGGTAAATGAATGTCTATGTGGTTTGGTGGGGGGTGTGTGATTGCCAAAAAATTTGTGAATAGTTCATTCAGTAGGTATATGAGGTTAAGACTACATGTTATAACAGTTGTTTCAGTGAGTGTATATGTTTATGGGTGTGGTGGTGATGAAATATTTCTCTCAATGTTACATCTCCATTAAACTTGAAAAAAGGCAGTGTATGTGACAGTTATATCTAATTAAGTGTGTCTAAGACTTAATGATTGTATGAGTCACTACATGGATAACTGTATACTTGTAATAGTGATTTTATAACACACTAAGTGTGAGTTACTATCTATATAAATAGATGAAGTGGTGTTTGTATAAGTGTGTAGGTGAGTAAATGTAAGTATAATCAATTGTTTGCATACGTCAGAAGGATGTCTTCATAAGTGAATACAATGTGTGCTGGTGTGTAATGTTGAAATAGGCGTATAAGTATATTTGATAGTGTTCTGTTGATTATTCACTGCATATAACACTGAATCTATAGGTAAGAGTTTAGATGTGTGTATAGTTCTATGAATAACTAGTGGGTGTTTAGAAATTTCTATTGGTGTGTCAATGGTTTCAAATATGGCACTTTCTATTTTACAGTGAGTGATGAAAGATTATACTAGTGTGTGATGAGGTGTATTTGATTGTCACATGGATGATGTCATCAGTGATGTCATCAGTGATGTCATTTGAGATGTCATCAGTGATGTCATCAGTGATGTCACTGACCATGTCATGAATGATGCACTTTTTGTGACGTTCCGGTGGCGCAGAAGACTGAGTGATATTTATCAGGCAGGACTAAGCCACTTTTTGTGGCGTAATCCTGCCTGATTAATATCAGTCCCTTTAACGCAGTGTCCTGCGTTAACACCTTCAATGCTAAGGCAATTCCCCCCCGGTGCTGATGTCTCGTGGATCCCATTGTTCATGACAAGGTCAGCTCGTCATAAGCACACGACCAGTGTACTGCATGACGAGCTGAGCTCGTCATGAGCATGGAAGTCAAGTCAAGTCAAGTCAGAGAATTTATATAGCGCACTACATACCCAGAGGGTCTCAAGGCGCTTAGGAAGAGGAGGAGGATTACTTGTCAAATATCCACGTTTTAAGTTGCTTTCTGAATGCTAGGTGGTTCTGGGTAAGGCGAAGGTAAGTGGGGAGTGAGTTCCAAGTTTTAGCAGCCAGGTATGAGAAGGATCTGCCTCCCATGGTGGTCTTGTTGATGCGAGGTACCGTGGCGAGGGCTTGGCTGGAAGAACGTAGTTGGCGGGAGGGGGTGTAGAAGGACAGTCGTGAGTTGAGGCATTCTGGTCCGATGTCGTAGAGTGATTTGTGTGCGTGGGTTAGCAGACGGAAAGTGATCCTCTTATTGACGGGTAGCCAATGGAGGTCTTTAAGGTGACCAGAGATGTGTTCGTTGCGTGGGATGTCTAATATGATCCTGGCTGAGGCGTTTTGGATTCGTTGGAGTTTCTTCTGGAGTTTAGCGGTAGTGCCTGCGTAGAGGGTGTTTCCGTAGTCCAGTCGGCTCGTGACCAGGGCATGGGTGACTGTTTTCCTTGTTTCGGTGGGGATCCAGCGAAATGTTTTTCTGAGCATGCGAAGAATGTTGAAGCAGGAAGAGGATACGGCGCTGACTTGTCTGTTCATTGAGAGTGAAGAATCCAGGATGACGCCTAGGTTCCGTGCGTGGTCTGTCGGGATGGGTGCTTTTCCGAGGGCTTCCGGCCACCAGGAGTCGTCCCATGCAGAGGGGGATGTACCTAAGATGAGGACTTCTGTTTTATCTGAGTTCAGTTTCAGACGGCTTTGTTTCATCCATTCGGCAACTTCTTTCATTCCTTCGTGTAGGTTAGTTTTGGCGGTGCTGGGGTCATTGGTGAGAGAAAGGATTAGTTGAGTGTCATCCGCGTAAGAGATGAGGTTGAGGTTGTGTTGGCGGGCGATGGCCGCGAGGGGGCTCATGTATACGTTGAAGAGGGTGGGGCTGAGTGAGGATCCTTGTGGTACGCCACAGATGACTTCAGTGGCCTCGGACTTGAATGGTGGGAGGCGGACTCTCTGGGTTCTTCCGGAGAGGAACGAGGTGATCCATTCAAGTGCTTTTCCTTGGATTCCGATGTTATTGAGGCGTTGTAAAAGGGTGCTGTGGCAGACTGTGTCGAATGCTGCAGAGAGGTCGAGGAGGATGAGGGCGACTGTGTCTCCATTGTCCAGTAGAGTTCGAATGTCGTCTGTTGCTGTGATGAGGGCGGTCTCAGTGCTGTGTTTTGCTCGGAAGCCGCATTGTGAGGAGTCGAGGGATTTGTTGGCTTCGAGGAAGGCGGCGAGCTGGTTGTTGACAGCTTTCTCGATGACTTTGGCCGGGAATGGAAGGAGCGAGATGGGACGGTAATTTTTGAGTTCGGTGGGGTCCGCTGTGGGTTTTTTCAGAAGGGCGGTGAGTTCAGCGTGTTTCCAGTCTTCCGGGAAGGTGGCGGAGTTGAAGGAGCAGTTGATGACGTCTCGGAGGTGCGGTGCTATGACGGAGTCTGCTTTGTTGAAGATGTAGTGAGGACATGGGTCTGTGGGGGATCCTGAGTGGATGGAATTCATCAGGCGAATTGTGTCCTCAGTGGAGATTGGGTTCCAGTCGTTAAGGGTGTTCCCGGGGGAAGAATGTTCAGCAAATGGTAGGGTGGGTTGGTTTCCGGGTTGGTTGTCGAAGCTGTTGTGGATGTCTGCAATCTTGTTGTGGAAGAATGAGGCTAGGGAGTCGCAGAGGGTTTGAGGGGGGTGATGTCGTTGGAGTTGGCCGAGGGATTGGAAAATTCCTTGACGATGTTGAAAAGTTCCTTGCTGTTGTGGGTGTTGTTGTCAAGTCGATCCTTGAATGCAGTTTTCTTGGCTTTTCGGATTAGTTGGTGGTGAGTGCGGGTGGCGTTTTTGAAAGCGTCCTTGGTGCTAGTGGTTGGGTCTTTTTTCCAGGCCTTTTCAAGGGAGTGGAAGGGGTTAAAGGGGTGTGCAATGGGTGTTGCTGGGGGCGTTCCCAGCAGCATCCATAGACTTGAGTAATTTATAGCATCCTCAAAGTCAGTCTTTCAAAAATTCCAAAGTATAGGACATGATAATCCAAATCCAAATGTTTCTCAAGAAAAGTCATAAACCGTGTCCGTGGGTCATATCTGCCCAAATGCCGATATTCCGAACGATTGAAAATGACTTTTCTAGAGAAACATTTGGATTTGGATTATCATGTCCTATACTTTGGAATTTTTGAAAGACTGACTTTGAGGATGCTATAAATTACTCAAGTCTGCCCGAATTGTGTGGGTAAAATTGATACCTAGTCACTTTGAATAAGAATGTACTTACGTCTCGTCTAACATTTGGAAGAAATATCTAGTTATATGACAACAGGATACCGACATAACTTGAAGGAAATAAGAACGCCCTGAAGAAGTTCTGTTGTACAGAACGAAACGCGTCGGCTGGCTGTGGTGCATAAACTTAAGGAAAATAAAAGCATTTGAATATACACCAAGATTCAGCGCTTTAATAAGGACTCTAAGTGATATGATTTCATTGGATTTGTTGTGCAAGTGGTGCTGTGCCAAACTTTGGAATATTCTCCACTACTCTCTACTACTCACTCTCTACTACTCCACTACTCTCTAATACTCACTCTCTACTACTCATTCTCTACTACTCTACTACTCTCTACGACTCTCTCTCTACTACTCACTCCCTACTACTCACTATCTACTACTCTCTACTACTCACTCTCTACTACCCTCCACTCTCTACTACTCACTCTATACTACTCTCTCTCTACTACTCCCTCTTTACTACTCACTCTCTACTACTCACTCTCTACTTCTCACTCTCTACTACTCTACTACTCTCTACTACTCACTCTCTACTACTCTCTCTACTACTCTCTACTACTCTCTCTCTACTACTCTCTACTACTCACTCTACTACTCACTCTACTATTCTCTCTCTCTGCTACTCACTCTCTACTACTTACTCTCTACTACTCACTCTTTACTACTCTCTACTACTCACTCTACTATTCACTCTACTACTCTCTACTACTCACTCTCTGCTACTCTCTCTACTGCTCCCTACTACTCACTCTCTACTCTCTATTACTCACTCTCTACTTCTCTACCTCTCTCTACTTCTCTCTCTACTAGTCTCTACCTCTCTACCTCTACCTCTCTACCTCTACCTCTCTACCTCAACACCTCTACCTCTCTACCTCTCTCTACACGCACACATATACACATATATATATATGCATATATATGCATATGCATTTATATATATGTATGTGTATATATATGTATACATACATATATAAACATATATAATCTGCATATCTATATAAATACAAATATAAATGCATGTATACATATACATATATGCATACATATGCATGGTATTTACATGAAAGTTTGAAAAACACTAATAAAAGCAAAGCTAAAAAGCCACCGCATTACAAACAGAATGGCTTTAACTTAAACGAGGGCGAGATCTATTGCATTTTCAATGCTTGTTTACTTTGGTTCCATCAAGAAGGCATTCAGATGTGTCACACATTTGCCATAAATTCTGAATGTTAGCACTCTAGTTGCTCATTAGATCACTGTAGTAAAGCTACTGCTCACCAGGGAAGTCTGCTGCTGGTATTCAAAGTGCATGTTTCAGTCTGCATGTCAGAATTGTTTTAATGAAATAGAAGAGGATTTGAAAAGTCCCTCAAAATGTGCCCTCATTTTTCTTTCTGAAGCACTAATCATAATTTCTATGGCAAAATGAACCCCCTCATTTTGTTCCTTTTTAAATTAAATGTTTTCAGACTTTCCACTTCATTCCAATCAAGATGGCTTCTGGTGTGCCATACTTTTGTCATAAGTAAGACTGTTAGCACTCTAGTTGTTCTTTAGAACACTCTGGGACATTCTGTCATTGGGCGATACTTGGGCTACATCTGGGTGATATTTGGGCTACATTTGGGCTCTTTTGTCTCTGGTGGTCATCTTGGGAGGCTGCATGTCAGAATTTTTTAATGAAATAGAAGAGGATTTGAGAAGTCACTCAAAATGTGCCCTAATCTTTCTTTCTGTAGCACTAATCATACTTTTTATGGCAAAATATACCCCCTCATTTTGTTCCTTTTTAAATTAAATGTTTTAAGAGTTACCACTTTATTCCAATCAAGATGTCTTCAGGTGTGCCATACCTTTGTAATAAGTAGGACTGTTAGCGCTCTAGTTGTTCTTTAGAACACTCTAGGAGGCTGCAGTAGAACACAAAGGAATCAACTGACAGTCTCTGTCCTTGTTTGATGTACAGGTTTTACTGAGAATGTCAGACTTCATTCTCACATGACTGAGAAAGATAATGTGAATTTACAGAAAATATGCTTTCAGTTTAGCTTATAGATCCCCTTCCAAACCACTGTGGGAAAAGCATGAGATAATAGTTTTCTTTCAAACATGATTCATGATATCCCAGCAGAAGGCTTTTTCACATGGTAAAATCACCTTAGAACACACCACAATTCCTAAAATGAGTATGGTACCATCAACAAATGATGTATAATATAACTAAAGTCCTAAAACCCTCTATTAACTACAATGCTTTTTAATGAGGTGCTATCATGTATATTGGTCCCAAGATGGCTGCCAACACTTCTTGGATGAAGTGCTGACAGCCAATCAGATCTCACGATGAGATGTGTGGTTAGGCTCCGCCCAGATATATATTTTTTTTTCCTTTTAATTTTCTCAGGAACTACTGGAGGGATTTACACCATTTAAGCAAAAGCGTGATCTGCGAATCAGACTTTTTTTTCAGCCCCCACTTGACGAATCCCCCCAAAACTTTCAGGAAAGGAGCGGAGCGGAGCGGGCCATCTTCTTTGAGAAATTCGCGAAGATTCATCAACCGGCGCCAAAGTTATTCCCAATAGAATGTTGCGGATTTCCTATGGAAACTAGGTCCTAACTATGTATACCTACTGGCGACCGCCAGTAGGTAATATATATATATATATGTATATATTCTCCTCCGTTCCTGCTCACAGCCGTGAGAGGTATCGTCAGGAAATGACACGGCACACCAGGTAAGTCCAGCACAAAAAACGTTATTGTGCACAAACTAAAGACGACGCGTTTCGGCGTTAAGCCTTTCTCAAGTAGCCCCCATTTTGTTTTTGCACATATTTAAGTCCCCTCTACCATGTCATAATAAACATAGAAAAAACACAATGTCTCGTATTTTTTGGAAATCGATACAAAAATAATGACATGTCATACAATTGATTGCATTGCTTAGTGTATCAGGGACATACATTTACGGCAATTTAGGATGCTGCACAACATTAAGATTTGGATTTGGTCTCCCTGCACTCAGCCGCGCATTGCACAACATATGGGCGCATTGCATTCTGGTTACAGTTACAGTAGTTTGCGCTATTGCGTGTGTGTAGATAAGGACCATTCGATTCGGTATAAAACCAAATAGAACTCCACCTGACCGCAAGCCTGTGACTGGCTCTTAAAAGTAGTGGGGGATCACGAAATGTGAAATAGAGGTTGAATTTTAAACAAAACTCGAACACGGGAGCTCCCATTAAATATTAATGACCCAAAAGGGGATAGGCCCTCACACACTCATAGCGGTGGGTATACAATTGTACCAGACATGGCAGTGCGGCCCTGTAATATATGATTACTGTAAACCCAGGCTGAGAAATGTAAGATAAATTTGCTCTGCGGTAAACGGGCGCTCCCGTTGGACTAGTACATAGGGATTATAGTAGGTCGCCCGTGCAGCAAACATTATGGGGTCAACTTTAGTTTTAAAGTGCATTAAAGTGTGAATGAAAGGACGGGACAGGAAGTGTGTGGTGAAAGTTGTGCTGTTTTTTTAAGGCGTGAATGAATAATGTATAATGTAAATGTGCTCAACAGGATGCCCATTAAGACCATTCATGCTCATTGGTGCGATGCCACAATTGTGGGTATCATGCACACCTTTCTAAGGTTGGGTATTACGGAGGCACATTGTACAGATACAATTAGTGACAAATTTAAAACCAAGCGATTGCTTAAATCATACACACATTCATTCATAGAGCGGCTGGATATCTTAAACATACATTTGGATTCCGATATGTGAGGATAACTCCTCCCCACAATTCAGTCCTTTTGGCATCTTACAATCTAGATCCATAATATACCTGGATTCTAGGACCCTTAGTTTTCTCTCTCGTTCCTCGCCTCTCACATGTTTGGGGACTCTATCTATTCCACAGAATTTAAGGCTGGCGTTATTGCTATGATGTTTTTCAGCATAGTGACGTGCCATTGGGTAGTTTGCATCTACATTCGTTATGGCACGTAAATGCTGTAGCATTCTGACTTTTAATTGGTGCTTTGTGCTGCCTACATACCGGAGGCCACAAGGGCACTCCAGTAAGTAGACAACAAAATCACTGTTGCAGTTGATGATTTTAGTTATTGTTCTTTTTTGCCCTGCTCCAGTCATGTACACCTTGCAGCATTTCCCATTTTTATCAGCATTGCATGACCCGCAGGTCGAAAAGCCTCTGGATTTGGTTAGCCAGTCCGTCTGTTTAGCATCAGTAGGATAGCTATGGACTAGTCTGTCCCTTAGTGATCTGGCCTTGCGGTAAGTGACTTTAGGTCTCAGCCCTACTAGTGTTCCTATAATGGGAGCAGTCATGAGTAGATTCCAGTGCTTTCTCATTATTTTCTCTAGAGCCCAAGCCCCTCTACTGAAGGTAGTGATCATCCGGGGAGCATTGGGCTCATTAGTTGTGCTCTGTATATCCTTTCTGATAGCACTTGCTGACTTCCTGAACAGGGAATTTTCATGGGAAAGGCCTTTCACTTTTTGTTGTGCCTGTTCCAGAGTCCGTTCTGAGTACCCCCTTTGTCTAAATCTTGTCATCATTTCTCCCTTCTCTTTCTCAAAATCACTGTCTGTGCTACAATTGCGGCGAGCTCGCAGTAGCTCACCGTACGGGATGCTATTAATTAACGGAATGGGATGCTGACTTGATGAATGGAGGACAGCATTGCCTGCCGTCGATTTTCGAAACAGGCGGGTGGTGATCTTATCGTCCTTAATCTCAACTGCAATGTCCAAAAATTCACAATAGCAATCACTGATTGTATATGTGAAGCGGAGATTCAAATCATTGACTCCCAGAATCTTGATATATTCCTCTGCTAGGGATTTAGGACCATTCCATATTAGAAAGAGGTCGTCGATGTACCTGACCCACATTATGATGTGGTCTGTGTACATCTCGGACTCATGTGACCACACATATTGTTCCTCCCACCAGCCTAGAAAGAGGTTAGCTAGACTCGGCGCGAAACAAGTTCCCATCGCGGTACCGGACCGCTGACGGAATACAGATTTTTCAAAGAGAAAAATATTTTCTCGCAAACAATAAAGCATCATGGTTTCCAACATCTGATTGTGGCTCCAGTGGTCGATGTGTCTGCTTTTCAAATAATACATGCAAGCCTCAACTCCCTTTTTCTGGTCGATGCATGTATATAGCGAGCAGACATCCATGCTGATCATTAAGTACCCATCCTCCCATTCAATATCATGCACTTTTTTCAAAAAATCAGAACTGTCTTTACAATACGAGTTCAAACTGGTGACGTATTCAGATAGGTAGAGGTCTAAGAAGATAGAGGTGTTTTCCAACAATTATCCATTGGAGGATACTATCGGACGCTCTGGTGGTATATATGTGTATATATATATATATATATATCCAAATCAACACAGGAAGCCCATTTGAAGCAGATCCACACGAAGTTAAATAGGCACATTTCTTTATTTGGATCCATTTCACAGCTCGATCCCGAGCTGCTCCGAGCACCACCTTCTTACATGAGAGCCTAACGCGTTTCAGGAGTTACCCTTTCATCAGAGGCAAGGTTCGAAGGTTCTGAGAAACAGTCTCTGGTCGTACACCTCTTCAAATACAAATCACCTGCCAAGTGGGCGTGTCCAATCTTGCACTGCATTCTGTGCCTTGTAGTGTACTAACCCTCTTCCCACAGTGGGGCTGCTTCTCTGACCTCACAATAACCACTATTGTTCCCCCAGTGGGGTGAAGGGCAGCGCTGGGAGCCTTCCGAGAGCGCTTTGTAGCTGCAAAATCGTGCCAAGGCAGCGCTGTGAAATGGATCCAAATAAAGAAATGTGCCTATTTAACTTCGTGTGGATCTGCTTCAAATGGGCTTCCTGTGTTGATTTGGATATTTTCGGCTGCTGCTCGGTCGAGAGGCGGACCCCACCTGTGACCAGGGTCCAAGGCAGGCTTCACTCCAGGAGTTTGCCACGGAACGAAGTATAGACTGGCGCCATGCAGGTGGCGCTGCCTTGGCACGATTTTGCAGCTACAAAGCGCTCTCCGAAGGCTCCCAGCGCTGCCCTTCACCCCACTGGGGGAACAATAGTGCTTATTGTGAGGTCAGAGAAGCAGCCCCACTGTGGGAAGAGGGTTAGTACACTACAAGGCACAGAATGCAGTGCAAGATTGGCCACGCCCACTTGGCAGGTGATTTGTATTTGAAGAGGTGTACGACCAGAGACTGTTTCTCAGAACCTTCGAACCTTGCCTCTGATGAAAGGGTAACTCCTGAAACGCGTTAGGCTCTCATGTAAGAAGGTGGTGCTCGGAGCAGCTCGGGATCGAGCTGTGAAATGGATCCAAATAAAGAAATGTGCCTATTTAACTTCGTGTGGATCTGCTTCAAATGGGCTTCCTGTGTTGATTTGGATATTTTCGGCTGCTGCTCGGTCGAGAGGCGGACCCCACCTGTGACCAGGGTCCAAGGCAGGCTTCACTCCAGGAGTTTGCCACGGACCGAAGTAAAGACTGGCGCCATGCAGGTGGCGCTGCCTTGGCACGATTTTGCAGCTACAGAGCGCTCTCGGAAGGCTCCCAGCGCTGCCCTTCACCCCACTGGGGGAACAATAGTGGTTATTGTGAGGTCAGAGAAGCAGCCCCACTGTGGGAGGAGGGTTAGTACACTACAAGGCACAGAATGCAGTGCAAGATTGGCCACGCCCACTTGGCAGGTGATTTGTGTTTGAAGAGGTGTACGACCAGAGACTGTTTCTCAGAACCTTCGAACCTTGCCTCTGATGAAAGGGTAACTCCTGAAACGCGTTAGGCTCTCATGTAAGAAGGTGGTGCTCGGAGCAGCTCGGGATCGAGCTGTGAAATTGATCCAAATAAAGAAATGTGCCTATTTAACTTCGTGTGGATCTGCTTCAAATGGGCTTCCTGTGTTGATTTGGATATATATATATATATATATATATATTACCTACTGGCAGTCGCCAGTAGGTATATATAGTTAGGATTTTTTCTCTATGGGTTTTTTGAAAATTCTATGTCTAATAACTTTGGCGTTTGTGGACAGAATTGGCTGAAATTTTCAGGAAAATGGCACATTTTGTTTCTGAGCAGCCCTTGAAAATTTGGGGGGGGTTCGTCAAGGGGGGGCCGAGAAAAAAGGGGGGTCCCAAAACGTGTTTTTAACATTGAGTTTTCCATAGGGCGGTTGGCCTCACTTTTAGCCCGAACGGCTGAATGGATTTGCACGAAACTTGGCAAAATTGTAGGGACTGGTAGCCCGATGTGCCTTTTGTAGGTCTCAATATATGTGCTCCAGTGGATTTTGAGAAATTAACGTTTAAAAAAAGATATATATCTGTAACAGCGGACAAGGCAGCGCTCCGGTTCGCGTACTTTACGCGCAACGGAGCTTTGTGAAGCGAAGCTGATTGGTTCTCCGGCGTCTGTCAACATTCCAAAAAGTCCGTAGCGGCCGCCATCTTGTCTCTCGGTAGGATCGAGAGACAAGAGGAGGTCAAAACAAAGGGGGAAATAACTATAAGGGGGCATAGTAGATCCTCGCTGACCCCCTAGGTTTGATGTGGAGGTTTTAAAAGGGCCCCGCGGGGCAAAAAAAAATAATAATAATAATAATCGAACGGCTGAATGGATTTGCACGAAACTTGGCAAAATATTAGGGACTGGTAGCCCGATGTGCCTTTGCTAGGTCTCAATATATGTGCTCCAGTGGATTTTGAGAAATTAACGTTCAAAAAAAGATATATATCTGTAACAGCGCTCCGCTTCGCGTAACGGAGGTTTGCGAAGCTGATTGGTCATTCTGTCACTGGGCTATAGTTGGGCTACATCTGGCTGATATTTGGGCTACATTTGTTTTTTTGTGTGTCTGGCGGCCATCTTTGGGCT
The DNA here is from genome assembly GCF_964261635.1 of Lissotriton helveticus. Taxonomy (NCBI): domain Eukaryota; kingdom Metazoa; phylum Chordata; class Amphibia; order Caudata; family Salamandridae; genus Lissotriton; species Lissotriton helveticus. Next base: position 470,264,418 of record NC_136062.1, read on the forward strand.
ACATTGGGCTACATTGGGCTTCATTGGGCTACATTGGGCTACATTTGGGCTCCAACATATATATAGGCCAATGTAGCCCAATATATATTTTTCAAAGTTAATTTTCGTAAAAACCACTGGAGCATATATCTTGAGACATAGCAAAGGCACATCGGGCTACCAGTCCCTACAATTTTGCCAAGTTTCGTGGAAATCCATTCAGCCGTTCGAGCTAAAAGTGAGTCCAACCGCCCTATGGAAATGAAGGAAATGAATGGGTAATTTGTAATTAGCAAATAGCTAATCGCAAACTAGGAATGGTAAAGAATCGCTATTTATTCCTTAAAGTTCGCTATTTAGGAAATGCAAAAAACTTTGATGATACATATGGCGGTTCATCTCTAACAAGATAAGAAGCATAGGGATACATTTATGATGACTGGCGCATCACCAGGGATGTGTTAGTCATTCTGTGCCGCTGTTCCGTCACCTATGGTGTGCTGCATTTACAATGCGGCGCATCATGGGGCAAAAACAGCACAGATGCGTGATGTATCTGTGCCGTAAAGGTGGCGCATTGCTGGAGTTGTATCGCAAGTGTGATGAAGCTCCAGCAAGGGTCGGGGGTGCCCCTGTCGCAGGGTTTCTGTTCTCACACAGAACTGTGGACAGAGGATTGGAACCTCGGCGAATTAGGGTGTCCCAAAACTCACGTTAGTAATCAAAAACTCCTTAGCAAGCTAGGTACAGTGTCACATTGGATATAACAAACTCTCAATGTTTAGACAATCCAGAATATTAACTTATAGTACCTCAGGATACGTGGAACTCATGAACACTCGGTCGTTATATAGTTCTTAGAAACCAGAACATGGAGTTAAGAAGAACACATGTGTATTTGAAATGTTTATTTACTAATGCCGTCTTCTCAGGCGTAGTATCTTAGATAATAGAAGTACACATATTATCAGTAGCAAAATTACCAGCATAGTTACTAGTACATAAAAAGCGAATGGTGACAGTATGTTAACATGCTGTAAATGAATAAGAGTTAGCAACACTTATAAGCAGCCGCGGGCCGTGGAGGGAGTTACGGTGGGGCAGGGAGGCGGGGAGGGGGAGGGGCAAGGTAGAGAGGGCTCCACCCTGCTTCTCCCCCTCCCCGCCTCCCTGCCTCACCGTAACTCCCTCCACGGCCCGCGGCTGCTTATATCTCACCCTCCCTAATACACATATTATATTATTTGCTAAGAAGGTCTCTTTGTGTTGGTTTAGGACGTGCCCATACTTTAGTGTCTTAGATTTGAAGGAATCACATCAGCATACACCAGCTCTCTCTTCATGTGAACCGCATCAACTGTTGTGTATGTGTGTTCGGCAAAGCAATATAAAACTCGCCTCATGCCCAGAATTGGCAGAAGTTGCACTTATGTTATGAGTATGAAGTCGTGGAGATCAGACCTCATAACAATTCTGTTTCGTGTTGTTCTTGAAACTTTAGCACTCGCTGTACAGATATAGTTTAACAAGCAAAGCAGATAGTAGAGCAATAACATATTATTCTCATGTAAACCACGATGAACTACTAGGTGGAAAGCTAAAGCAACAACTAAGTGTCGTGTGCAGAAGTTGCAAAAAAGGAAAAATGGCGTTTAAACCGGTAATGAGCCCATGCTAACTTAACACGGTGTAAAGATATCCAGGACCTAGATGACACCTCCCCATGATCCGGAAACGAACTGAATAAGATAATAGAAGTGCCATCTCATGAGAGCAGATTGCAAGTTTATATGTGGACGGTCCGCAAGGTAAAGCATTAAAAACTAGGAAAATTTAATGCTAAAGAAAAATAAAACAGCCAAGTACTTTATCGAGTCTTAAGCCAATAGGCAAGGTAAATAATAAAAACTTGACAAATAAGTCAATGAATTGTCAATGAAATGCTAGTACTCAGCATATCAAACATGAAAAAGGTCTATGACATAACTGTGTATGCAAAATAAGCTGCAACAGCCTCCAATAGGAAGTCACCGTCTTCATCCGAAAACAGTTCAGCCATCCAATTTAAAAGCGGAAAAGAACATACGTGCTCTCCCAGCACCGGATCCTCTATCACCATCAGAGGACAGCTCGGTGGGTTTTCAAGAAAGCTCTGTTCCAAGAAAGACTGTGCTGCCGCCAGTAAATTCCAGGGACCAAGTAGTCCATGCATCAATGCCACAGCCATAATCCTTTCGCCAGGACAAACCAACTCGTGAGTAATGATAGGAGTCATCAGCTGATTAAAGTCGACGTCAGGAGAAACCGGTCCGCAGAGACACAAATCAATGGCCCAATCGAAATCACAGGTCAGGCAGTGAAATACAGGCTGGACACAGGTGAAGTAGGAGAATCGAAAAGATAATCCATATGCCGTGCTTAATATCGCCAACGGCATTGTGCCATAATATTCTAGCATGCGATTGCGGAACAGTGTCAGCAGCTGCAGGGTGGGAGGTTGCATAGGAGGGACATCCATATTTAAAAATGTAAAAAAGCACAAGAGCGTCCGCTGGTAATGCAAGTAAAAATGCCAATCCACGAACCGGAGTGGAGAAAATGGAATGAAAGGAAGCAGGGATGACTCCAAAGATTTTCTCAAATGAAGTCACGAGACCACTGGTAACAACTTTAAAAAAGTGCGCCAGGGTCTTTGTGGAGGATGCGTTAAAGATAGTCGGAACCATCTTGCTGAAATTGAAAGGCAAATCTGAATTAAAAGTATTCCTTTTATCGTAACAGTAAGTGAACGGGTTATTTGCTGCAGAAATGTTCTATTTCCTCCCACACATGAACATAGGGAGTTTTCAATCTGGCCACAAATACCAACCTTGGGACAGATTTCAACGGCATGGCAAGAATAAGAGCTCTTTTGTCTCAGAGAGAGGTGGCCTTGAGTTCGGCCCGTGAAACTTTCGTGCCTCACATAGCGAACACCCGTACAGAGGTGCAGACCCTTTTCAATTAACTCAGAACAATCTTCATTATTGAGCATCAAATAACTACCATTTTCCAACAACTTGAACGTGGGGATGATAGCAGGAACTGGCGTGCCTTGCAACACGCAAGCCATATTTGGTCGGTGTTTGTTGCATGAACCGTGTAACTGTATGTGCCTACACATTAGTGAATGATCTGGCGTCTCAGTGCATTCCTCTCCATTCAGATAAACTTCTTGATCATCTTTGAAACATCTGTATGTGTATGGAAGCGACCAGACCTCATGAAGAAAAGCACTACCTAAAGGTTCATAACGACCTATTGGTATATATTTCATACAATTTGAAAACTTATATAAAGCAAAAGGCAGCGTTATTAAACCGTGGATAAGGCACGTTGCCAAAAAACCCGCAATCCTCTGCTGATGATGTCACTGAGCATGTCATGAATGATGTAATATGTGACATCATCAGCAGTGGATTACGGGTAATAGTATCTCTAGTTTACTCCCCTATAGCTGTCTTTCTTTTAACATAAGTGTCTGTTTCCTTCCCTTATACTTACTGTTTTTGGTTCGCTTCTAGTTCGCGTACCGGCGAGCGAACTGGGAAGCGAACTAAGAGAAATAGAGGTTGGCACAGTTCCAAATATTGTACCAATTTTTTAATAACGGGGAGGTAGTTCTGAAAAGAACTTTTTTTTTATTGTTTTTGTTGTTTTATATTTTTTTTATTATTTTTCGGAACATTTTTTTACTTTTTTTGAATTTTTCTGAAGTTTTATATTTTTGGGGGTTTTTCTTGGAGGGGGCAATGAAAACGATTCATTGTAAAGGGCTCAACAGGAGCAACAAAACAAAAAAAGAAGTATTTATTATTTTGGGCGTTTCGTACAAACTTGCATATGATAGTCAATAGCTCTGTTGATCAGAGTGATGCTTTTTTCTCCGTAGGAAATGAATCCATCGCAAAATACGCAGGTGTGTTTTACTTCACCAAATTTCATTTGTATATTTGGCACCATCTCCCTGCCCTCTGGTCCCGTTACTTCCGGTACAACAGATCTTCTGGCCATAATAGGGAGATTATCTAGGTCGTTCCGAAACTGTGCAGCACTGTAGTTGTTAGGATGCCACCTAGTCATATGGCGATGCATTGTGTAGTTTCCGAAACTGTATTTTTTCTCGGTTCCTCTGGACAGTCTATCTTGACATATAAGGCAAGTTACGTATCTTGCATTTACTTTTTTCTGACCTCTGGGAATTTAAAAAAATTGCCAAATGAAGTTTTCTTTCCGGTGAGACGTCCTGGGCTGCTCAGGCAAAAACTGCCTCTCTTCGTGCTCGTCGTCCTGTTCCTCTTCTTCTTCTTCTTGTTGAATTATAACTTGAGCAGGTGGTCCACTCTTCCTTGGATGTGGTGGAGGTGGTGGGGAAGCACCAGCTGAAGCTACTAAAGAAGCCATTGCTCAGTGATCACAAAGGGTCTTTCTCTCACAATGATGAAAGTCAGAGTGAGGAAAGAAGGAGGGATTTTCATCATTTGGGAAAAACAAGAGTTCTCAACCAATCAAAAGTGTTCATTTTAGATTATATGACCTAGTCTTACATCATTAGGAAACCAAAAGTGAAATGAACCAATGAAAAGTGTTATTACCAAGTCACATGACTTGCTGTGTTTACGTTAAGCGCTTTGCAGGGCCTCCCGGTTTGCTTCCAGAAACCTGCGCTTTGCGACTCGCTTCGCGTACCAGTTCGCTAACGTAGCACGTCATATGACGTATCACGCGACAACGTGAAACGTCATGCGGACAGGAGGCGTCACGATGTTGTTTTCTAACGCGGCACTTGCGGTAAAGAAACGTTTACCGGCTCGCGGTCTATTTCGCGGCATCAAGGTCAGCTAACGGGAAGCTTCCCGATTCGCGAAGCGGGAACGAAGAAAAAAAAATATTAAAAAAAAAAATTATTCATAAACATATAAAATATATTTTTGGATTTAAAGAAGAATACATTTTACAGCTACAGATATTAGCTGTTAAAAAACCAATGAAATTCACAGAAAAAACCATAGGTTATAGACCATATATAGTTAGGAATTAGCATTTACAAAACCTTGAAAATTCACTGAAAAAACCACAGGTTATAGACCATATATAGTTAGGAATTAGCATTTAGAAAACCTTATTTTACTCACACAAAACCATTGAAATTCCATATATAGTTAGTTGCACTAACTATATATCGTGCACCCGCAATCCACTGCTGATGATGTCACATATTACATCATTCATGACATGGTCAGTGACATCACTGATGACATCACTGATGACAATTGCACCGTGCGGTGCCTGCCGCTTTGTATATGCCAATGCTGAAATGTATTTTTCTAGCATTGTGGTGAGCGGTGCTAAGAGCACCGCCCGCCACACTGCTAGAAATTCAGGATGTGCCCGCCACTGTGGCGGGCACATCCTAATGCCCCCCACGGGACCCCCGCCCTTATGGCAGGCGGTCCCAATCCCCGCTAGGATGACCGGTGGACAAAGTCCGCCCGTCATCCTAATGTAACCCCTAAGTGTCAGAGGCAGAATGACAATGGTTTGCTCCATCTGTCACAGCACAAGGTGTGCCTGTCCCCTGGTTTCTTCCAGGTGTGACAGAGGCCTCAAAGAGCTGCTAATGAGAATCCTATAGCACTAGCGTCCCGTTCTCTAGACTGCTGCCCTTGAGCCGGTGTCGATCTCCAACCTGGGAGAATGGATTGGACACTGTTGCCACCGCTGCCCGGGACTTGTGCTCACGCACGGCTGTGCTCCGGAGACCGCCTGCCCCCCTTTTGTCTGTCTGACTCCTTTCCCCTTCTTGTTCTTCCTCCGTTGGCTCGGCTCCCTGGTTTTCTTTGGACTTGGCCCTCGTAACTTCTGGACTGGAAACACATGTGTGCCCCGCCATTTTGGGACCATCTCCTGTTGCCAGGCGGGGTTTTGAGCGCACCATAGCACCGAGTTAGTGATGCTCTCGGTGCTAGATGAATTAAGAGGCATGGCTGACAGCAAGAAACCGAGCGCCCTGATTTTATTAGATCTGTCAGCGGCGTTCGATACTGTCAGCCATGACCTGCTCCTGGGAAGACTGGAAGCCTTTGGGATCAGAGGCCAGGCCTTTAAATGGCTGCAATCCTTCCATTTGGGAAGGACACAGAGGGTACAACTGGGGGATTCGATTTCAGAGGTGGGGCCCTTAGAGTGCGGGGTACCACAGGGCTCCGCACTGTCCCCACTTCTGTTCAATCTCTACCTACAACCTCTGATTGCATCCTTGGCCGATATGGGCTGCAGAGTCTTTAATTATGCTGACGACACTCAGCTTGTGCTGAGTGTCGATAACACAGGGGCAGCACAAATCCAAGCCCAAAACATCTTGAGGTATACCGTAAGATGGATGTCGGAAAACCTGTTAAAGATCAACCCGAATAAGACCGAGGTATTGGTAATTCCATCTACCACCTCACCGTGGAGCGATCTGTACTGGCCTGCAGAGCTTGGACTAGCCCCAAAGCCAAGTGTGAACGTAAAGAGCTTGGGTATTAAACTAGACTGTGATTTGTCAATGTGCAGCCAAATATCTTCAATTGTTGGAAGCTGCACGAATATCATCAGACAATTGAGAAAGTTAGCCCCCTTTCTCTCTCAATCTATGATGCGCTCAATTGTAGCAGCAACCGTCATCTCACGGATTGACTACGGGAATGCCCTTTATCTTGGCCTCCCAAAAATGCTGACTAACAGAGTCCAGGTCGTGATGAACGACGCCGCACGATTGATCTTTGGATTATCCAGAAGAACGAAGGCTTCCCCTCTATTAAAAAATCTTCATTGGCTCCCGGTTAAAGAGAGGGTTGAATTTAAGAGTCTATGTATAGCTCACAAAGCGATTTATGTCCATGCTCCTGCCTACATTAAAGACCGCCTGGAAGTATACAACCCAACGAGAACACTTAGATCATCGGATTCCCAGTTACTGGTTTGCCCCCGTTACAAATTAGTAACCAAGGGAGGGGGAGCCTTCTCCGTTTTGGCCCCCCAGCTATGGAATAAGCTGCCTGAGGGGTTACGCAGGGAGGTGAATCTTTTGCGATTCAGGAAATCATTGAAAACACTGCTGTTTGGTAAAGTCCTGAGCGCAATGTAAACTGGTAGCTGTGTCTCTCTGAGGTGTTGAGCCAAGTTATTGTAATAACATCGATTTTCAAGCGCTTAGAGACCTGCAGGTGATTGGGCGCGTTACAAATCCAAATTAACAATAACAATAACAATTGTCGCTCTTGTCCTTGGTCCGCCATCTTGAGAAAGTGCAGACATTCTACTGCCCTCCCTTGGTGCTGTGACTGCGTCTCCCTCCGACCCCACTTAATGGAACTCTGCTCTCCTGGTTTTTTGGGTCTTGACCTGAGAAAATATACTATTTGTATATATGTGTATATAGAGATAACTCTAACCACTAGTATGTGTAGAAGACCTTTCTACGCTCTACCATTCCTATGTGACTCTTAGAGTTTATCCATTCGTATCTCTTCCTTGAGTGACTTTAAAACTTGTACATTTGCAAGTTTTTCTTCTGTTTGTATCTCTTCCTTGTGTGACTCTACAACTTGTACATTTGCTATTTTTTTCTGTTTCTGTCTCTTCCTTGTGTGACTTTACAACTTGTACATTTGCAATTTTTTTCTGTTTCTGTCTCTTCCTTCTGTGACTTTACAACTTGTACATTTGCAATTTTTTTCTGTTTCTGTCTCTTCCTTGTGTGACTTTACAACTTGTACATTTGCAATTTTTTACTATTTGTATCTCTTCCTTGTGTGACTTTACAACTTGTACATTTGCAATTTTTTCTTCTGTTTGTATCTCTTCCTTGTGTGACTCTACAACTTGTACATTTGCAATTTTTTTCTGTTTCTGTCTCTTCCTTGTGTGACTTTACAACTTGTACATTTGCAATTTGTTTCTGTTTGTATCTTTTATGTAACTCATGTAATCCTAAATCCTTATGTATCGCTACTGCTTCTTATGTAAAGCGCTCTGACACCTTCGGGTAATGTTCGTGCTATATAAAATCGCATGAAATAAATAAATAAAACTTGTTGTGCAGGGGACTGTGGCAGAGGATAGGACTAGATGGGTGTCGTGGGGTTGGTGTGGGCCAGTGAGGGGGCTCCTTGGATTATGTCCCCCTCCACTCTATGATACGGGAGGAGATTGAATTGTCTCTGCTCTTGGCGTTTGTCTGCCAGATACTAATTACTGAGGGAGAGGTGTGGCACAGCGGTCAGAGTGGCTGACTCCGGAGCATGGGGCACCCGGTTCGATCCTCGGTGGCAGCTCAGCATCATATGACTCTGGGCAATAGCTCATTTAATCTTCCCGACCACCCCCAGAACCTTGAAACCCTTCAGGGGGTGATATGTTTGTGATTTTCAAATAGGAATACTGCAGTCAGCAGGCAAAGGTTGTGGCCTTAGTCGACTTTGAAACTGGGAAACCAAGTCTCAGCGTCAGCTCAACACCCTGTGATTCTGGGCAAATCGCTTAATCTGCAAGAGCCTAAAAAATGAATGTGACCGTCTGTAATGTTATCTGGTGCTCATGTAAAGTGCTGCATTGCCTCTGGGCCAAGGTTATGCTGTATACAAGTGCATGTATGTGAGGAAAGTGACACTTTTTTATATTTGTATTTACCCACTAACATCATTCCCTTTGTCTGAGCATACATGCAAAAACAAAAATTCAGATGCATCTTTTACCAGTCTTCGAGCACTGAAGGACCTCTCTTAAGCAATTTAAAAATTACAATTTTAATCTAAAAAGTCCAGAGTGAGTGTAAAAGGCAGTCTAGGTCTGTGCCATGTCCTGTTTCCCAGGGGACATTAATCAAAACAGCCACAGCAAACGTATAGATAAAAAACAATTAAAAGTGAGTTCCTAATATTTTACATAACTCTATGCTTCCAAAGTATATTTTTTTCCTTTAGAATGTTGATTTCCTACTTATGTTATGGCTTTAAAAGCTTTAAAACACTTTTACTGCTGCAAATGTTTTACTGCCACAAATGCCAACATTTAGGACCATATTTACAACGAAGTTGCGGAGAGGAGCATTAGCCTCCTTGGCTTAACGCTGCGCTCCGCCACTACAGAAACGCAGGGCTGCATCGTATGTACAACAATATGGGGCAGCCTTGCTTTTCCTCCTGAGCTTGCACTAAATTTAGCAGCCTAGCGCCATCGCCGGTACCCTTGCGCCATAGTGCAAGGGTGTCTGCGTTTAGGGGAAGATTGTTTATGTGCAAGAAGGTCTCGTCTTTAAATAGCGTTTTGTTACTTTTATGTGTGCTGCTTACAGCAGCACACATAGATGTTGCAAAACGTCATTTTAAAAGATTGTTAATATACAGGAAGGGTCGCCTTCCTGCATATAAACAATCATTGGCAGTTTGCTGTTTCTATGTGTGCTGCACAATGCAGCTGACATAGAAACAGGAAAAACGAGGAGGAATAAAGGATTTCTCCTCCTATTTAAGACCTGGTTTTCCACCCTTGTAAATTGGAGGCAGCATCAAAATCAGTGGGTGTGGCGGTGGTACGCCCATCGCAACACCCGTTGCACACCCCTTTCAAGCTAAGTACAGCGTGAAAGGGGGCCTTGTTCACAAGGTAGTGTTAAGCCACGTTAAGTGGCCTAACGCTGCCTTGCAAATAAGCCAAAGCCTCTATCGCCACCACAACATCGTAAAAAGTGATGTGGTGGCGATAGGAGCTTGTAAATATTCACCTTAGTTCCATGATCCCAACCACCGGTGTATTGCGACAGGTTGCGGTCTCTGCTGTGGGCCACTTTTTCTGTCCACCGGGGCCTAGTTGTGGCCCCGGCATAAGCCCGGATCAGAGCAGGGTTGGGTCTGCATGGCAGGCACCAGTCGACTGAGGGAACTCTGACCTCTGTGTGCAGATCACTCACATCTTAGTGCTGAAAACACAAATATGAACTTGAGTAAGTTACCCATCTCTGCCCGAGCCCTCCGTTCACAAACACACACACCGCCCAAAACAAAAGCAGCACAATAAAAGCACTTAATTGGCATTGAATTTATACGGCGCTACCCCCGTTGAGATGTCAAGCGCTTCACCTGACTCTCTGATGAGCCGTGAACATATGTTGCACCTGAGCTCGCCCTGCCAGTGCTATCTGAGCATAGAGTTCTTGAGGGCAGGGGCCAGTGGCATAGCGCAAATCTTTGGGGCCCAAGAATGTGATGAGGGGCCCATGGACGTCAATTCACGAAAATGCCAGGGGTCGCGGAAGTGACATCACACACAATTATGGGGTCATATCATCAACTGCCAGTGATAGTTATCGCTGGCCGTGCTTAGCGATACATTTTTTATCGCAGGCTATCTCTGGAATTTATCGCCCTGGTAGCGTTTTATGTTTCTCCAGGGCGATAAAAATTCCAATGATAGCGAGGTTATCGCAGTTTTGCAGGTAACATCGCTGGTTTTCCAGCGATGTTCCCTGCAAAATGGCGATGACCTTGCTGATACGACCCTGTGGTCGTATCAGCATAATCCACCCCCTATGTTAAGCATAGGTAAGTAAGGATTTTAGCAGACGTTAGATTTTGGCGAAAACCGCCGTTTCCGCCAATATCTAACGTGTGTTAGAATCCTGTGGGTTGCCTTGTAAATATCGCGATGTGAACATCAGCGATATTTGCAAGGTAGTCCATCCGGGGTATGGCCAGTGATGCCCAGGGAGGCGTTGGGAAAAAGGGTGCTAACATGCGAATATGCATGTTAGCACCCTCTTGTAAATAGGGCGATAGTTTGATCTCCGCATTTTGGGCTTTTTAAGCCAAAAAAGCGGAGATAGAGCCCTTGTAAATATACCCCTTGATCTTCACATTCACTCACACACATGCGAACACATACGCACATTCACTCATACTCATCCACTCTCTTGCATAAGCAAACTCGCACCTGCAAGCACACACACAACATACATTTAAAAGCATTTTTTACTTACCCCAGCTAACAGAAAAGGTCATATTCCAGCTAACTGTACTCCATTTTTAAAATAAATTAATAGTGAACAATATTATATTATTCACTATTAGTGTAATTAAGAAAACACAGAAAGTGGAACCTCAACTGATGTCCATAAGGTTGAGCTGCCCTTGTGTTCCTGGCACGGAATTTGCCAATTCAGCGATCAGGGGTTGCAACGGCAGTGACAGGGGTTGTAAGGGTCAAGCCTGGGGTTGCAGCTACAACCCTGCGACCCCTAAATGACTTCCATGAGGGGCCCCTGAGTCTTCCATTTCTCACAGATATTTATTTACCTTGGACTGAACAACTCACCTTGAAGGGCTAGCTCCCCCCCACCCCACCTCCCCCCCCGTTGGGTGGCCCCCTCCTCCGCAGGGGCTGTGGGGGCCTGTGTTTTACCCCTCTGTGGGGGTTTGGGGGCACGGGGGTATTAAGAGACACAGGTTGAGTAAGAGAAGGGTTTGTTTGGAAACAAATGCCAAGCAGTGTGTTGTTCAGTGTTTGAGCAGCAGGGGGTGCTGTCTGGGGGTACATTACCAGGCCCTTTGGGCTTCCACTGAATACATTTCAAGAAATGTGTTACGTTGAATGATTGGGGTACATTGGCAGAGCTGTATGGGTGCCCAAGGGCTGGGAACCAGCGAGGTTTGCTCATCAGTATTCAGGGGCATTCGTCGCCCTGTGCCATCATCTCTCTGACACATGGAAACTGTCAAAATCTGATCCGAAAATCAATCGGATTAAGCTGGTGTTTTTTCCCAGATAAATCCAGGGCTTTGCTCGTGCGCCGTGACTCGTGCCCACCGCTGCTTCAAAGCGCCTCCGATGGGACCCAGGCAGCTCTGAGCAGAAGCCGCCGCTAATTGGCTGCAAATCAATGCCCCGGCTTTGTGTCCGAGGCCTGGAGACAGGGCCAGCTTTAGGGCAGTGCGGCCGGTGCAGCTGCACCTGGTGCTGACTATGATGGGGGAGCTGTGTTTAAAAATAACTACTGGTTTAAAAGCATGTGAATTTTCTTGTCTCTCCAGCAGTTTTCAGGCAACAATAAAAATGTCCAGCTAACTCTGGTGATTCGTGTTCCAACTGACGAGAGACGAGAATGTTGCCTATTGGCAGTTTTGCCTCATCATAAAGCAGCCTGGAGGGTTAACGTGCCAGCTGCAGAGAACGTGCACCATGCAGATCACAGAACAGAGTGTGAGAGAACAATGAGTAGCGCTTTAGAAAAATGAAATGTATGTCAGAGAGAGGTGTTGAGAGGAATGAGGTGCACTGTTGGGAAGTGGTAGTGGCCAAATTCATGGAGAAGGAGGTCATGGGGTGCACTGGGTGCCACCAGAGCTAAGCCCGCCTTGTCTGGAGGGTCTATGCACAAACCATTGTACAGATTATTTGGGCTCAAGGCAGTGGGAGGGTTAGCTGGGCTCGAGGCAGCGGGAGGGTTAGCTGGGCTCGAGGCAGCAGGGAGGGTTAACTGGTCTCAACGCAGCAGGGAGGGTTAACTGGGCTCGAGGCAGTGGGATGAGTTAGCTGGGCTCGAGGAAGCAGGGAGGGTTAACTGGGCTCGAGGCAGTGGGATGAGTTAGCTGGGCTCGAGGCAGGGGGACTGGTTAGCTGGGCTCGAGGCAGAAGGACGGGTTAGCTGAGCTCAAGGCAGCGGGACGGGTTAGCTGGGAATGAGGCAGCGGGATGGGTGAGCTGAGCTTGAAACAGCAGGGAGGGTTAGCTGGGCTCAACGCAGCAGGGAGGGTTAACTGGGCTCGAGGCAGTGGGATGAGTTAGCTGGGCTCGAGGAAGCAGGGAGGGTTAACTGGGCTCGAGGCAGTGGGATGAGTTAGCTGGGCTCGAGGCAGGGGGACTGGTTAGCTGGGCTCGAGGCAGAAGGACGGGTTAGCTGAGCTCAAGGCAGCGGGACGGGTTAGCTGGGAATGAGGCAGCGGGATGGGTGAGCTGAGCTTAAAACAGCAGGGAGGGTTAGCTGGGCTCGAGGCAGGGGGACTGGTCAGCTGGGCTCGAGGCAGCAGGACGGGTTAGCCTAGCTTGAGGCAGCAGGACGGGTTAGCTGGGAATGAGGCATTGGGAAGGGTTAGCTGGGCTCAACGGAGCAGGACGGGTTAGCTGGGCTCAAAGCAGCGGGATGAGTTAGCTGGACTCGAGGCAGCGGGATGGGTTAGCTGGACTCGAGGCAGCAGGGAGGGTTACCTGGGTTTGAGGCAGCGGGGAGTGTGAGCTGGGCTTGAGGCAGCGGGGAAGGTAAGCTGGGCTTGAGGCAATGGGGAAGGTTAGCTGGCTCAAGGCAGCGGGAAGGGTTAGCCGGGCTTGAGGAAGCGGGGAGGGTTAGCCGGGCTCAAGGCAGTGGGCTGGGTAATCTGGGCTAGAAACACCAGGGAGGGTTTGCTGGGCTCAAGGCAACGGGGAGGGTTAGCTGGCTTGAGGCAGTGGAGAGGGTTAGCTGGGCTTGTGGCAGCGGGGAGGGCTAGCTGGACTCAATGCAACTGGGAGGGTTAGCTGGACTTGTGGCAGTAGAGAGGACCAATTAGGCTCGAGGCAGCAGGGAGGGTTAGCTGGGGTCGAGGCAGTGGGGCGGGTTAGCTGGGGTCGAGGCAGCAGGATGGATTAGCTGGGCTCAAAGCAGCGGGCGGTTTAGCTGGGCTCAAGGCAGCGGGGAGGGTTAGCTGGGCTCGAGGCAGCGCGGAGGGTCAGCTTGGCTCAAGGCAGCAGGGAGGGTTAGCTGGGCTCGAGGCAGTGGGGAGGGTTAGCTGGGCTCAAGGCAGCGAGGAGGGTTAACTGGGCTCGAGGAAGCGGAGAGGGTTAACTGGGGTCGAGGCAGCAGGATGGTTAATTGGGCTCAAGGCAGTGGGAGGGTCAGCTGGGCTCGATGCAGCAGGGAAGGTTAGCCGGGCTCGAGGCAGTGGGGAGGGTTAGCTGGGCTCGAGGCAGTGGGGTGGGTTAGGTGGGCTCGTGGCAGCAGGGAGGGTTAGCTGGGCTCAAGGCAGTGGGAAGGGTTAGCTGGGCTCGAGGCAGTGGGGAGAGTTAGGTGGGCTTGAGGCAGCAGGATGGGTGAGCTGGGCTTGAGGCAGCAGGGAAGGTTAGCTGGGCTCAAGGCAGCGGGGAGGGTTCGCTGGGCTTGAGGCAGTGGGGAGGGTTAGCTGGGCTTGAGGCAGTGGGGAGGGTTAGCTGGGCTCGAGGCGGTGGGGATGGTTAGCTGGGCTCCAGGCAGCGGGGAGGGTTAGCTGGGCTTGAGGCAGTGGGGAAGGTTAGCTGGGCTCGAGGCTGTGGGGAGGGTTAGCTGGGCTCGAGACAATGGGACTGGTTATCTGGCCTCGAGGCAGCGGGGACGGTAGCTGAGCTTGAGGCAGCAGGGAAGGTGAGGTGGGCTCGAGGCAGCGGGGAGGGTTAGCTGGGCTCAAGGCAGTGGGGGGGTTAGCTGGACTCGTGGCAGGTGAGAGGGTTAGCTGGGCTCGAGGCAGTCGGGAGGGTTAAGTTGGCTCGAGGCAACGGGGAGGGTTATCTGGGCTTGAGGCAGCGGGGCAGGTTTCCTGGGCTCAAAGCAGCGGGGCGGTTTAGCTGGGCTTGAGGCAGCGCGGAGGGTCAGCTTGGCTCAAGGCAGCGGGGAGGGTTATCTGGGCTTGAGGCAGCGGGGAGGGTTAGCTGGGCTCAAGGCAGCGAGGAGGGTTAACTGGGCTCGAGGAAGCAGAGAGGGTTAGCTGGGGTCGAGGCAGCAGGATGATTAATTGGGCTCAAGGCAGTGGGAGGGTTAGCTGGGCTCGAGGCAGCAGGGAAGGTTAGCTGGGCTTGAGGCAGCAGGATGTGTTAGCTGGGTTTGAGGCATCAGGGAAGGTTAGCTGGGCTCGAGGCAGTGGGGAGGGTTAGCTGGGATCGAGGCAGCAGGACAGGTTAGCTGAGCTTGAGGCAGCGGGACGGGTTAGCTGGGAATGAGGCAGTGGGAAGGATTAGCTGGGCTCAACGCAGCAGGGAGGGTTAACTGGGCTTGAGGCAGCGGGATGAGTTAGCTGGGCTCGAGGCAGCGGGATGGGTTAGCTGGGCTCGAGGCAGCATGGAGGGTAAGTTGGGATTGAGGCAGTAGGGAGTGTGAGCTGGGCTCGAGGCAGCGGGGAAGGTAAGCTGGGCTTGAGGCAATGGGGAAGGTTAGCTGGCTCGAGGCAGCGGGGAGGGTTAGCTGGGCTCGAGGCAGTGGGGAGGGTTAGCTGGGCTCAAGGCAGCGAGGAGGGTTAACTGGGCTCGAGGAAGCGGAGAGGGTTAGCTGGGGTCAAGTCAGCAGGATGGTTAATTGGGCTCAAGGCAGTGGGAGGGTTAGGTGGGCTCGAGGCAGCGCGGAGGGTCAGCTTGGCTCAAGGCAGCGGGGAGGGTTAGCTGGGCTCGAGGTAGTGGGCAGGGTTAGCTGGGCTCAAGGCAGCAAGGAGGGTTAACTGGGCTCGAGGAAGCGGAGAGGGTTAGCTGGGGTCGAGGCAGCAGGATGGTTAATTGGGATCAAGGCAGTGGGAGGGTTAGCTGGGCTCGAGGCAGCAGGGAGGGTTAGCTGGGCTCGAGGCAGTGGGGAGGGTTAGCTGGGCTTGAGGCAGCAGGGAAGGTTAGCTGGGCTCAAGGCAGCGGGGAGGGTTAGCTGGGCTTGAGGCAGTGGGGCGGGTTTGGTGCGCTTGTGGCAGCAGGGAGGGTTAGCTGGGCTTGAGGCAGTGGGGAGGGTTAGCTGGGCTTGAGGCAGTGGGGAGGGTTAGCTGGGCTCGAGGCAGTGGGGAGGGTTAGCTGGGCTCCAGGCAGCGGGGAGGGTTAGCTGGGCTTGAGGCAGTGGGGAAGGTTAGCTGGGCTCGAGGCTGTGGGGAGGGTTAGCTGGGCTCGAGACAATGGGACTGGTTATCTGGCCCCGAGGCAGCGGGGATGGTAGCTGAGCTTGAGGCAGCAGGGAAGGTGAGGTGGGCTCGAGGCAGCGGGGAGGGTTAGCTGGGCTCAAGGCAGTGAGGGGGGTTAGCTGGACTCGTGGCAGGTGAGAGGGTTAGCTGGGCTCGAGGCAGTGGGGAGGGTTAAGTTGGCTCGAGGCAGCGGGTAGGGTTATCTGGGGGCAGGGAGTGTGAGCTGGGCTCGAGGCAGCAGGGAAGGTAAGCTGGGCTTGAGGCAATGGGAAAGGTTAGCTGGCTCGAGGCAGCAGGGAGGGTTAGCTGGGCTCAAGGCAGCAGGAAGGGTTAGCCGGGCTTGAGGAAGCGGGGAGGGTTAGCTGGGCTCGAGGCAGCGGAGAGGGTTAGCTGGGGTCGAGGCAGCAGGATGGTTAATTGGGCTCAAAGCAGTGGGAGGGTTAGCTGGGCTCGAGGCAGCGGAGAGGGTTAGCTGGGCTCGAGGCAGCGGAGAGGGTTAGCTGGGCTCGAGGCAGCGGAGAGGGTTAGCTGGGGTAGAGGCAGCAGGATGGTTAATTGGGCTCAAAGCAGCGGGCGGTTTAGCTGGGCTGGAGGCAGCCGGGAGGGTCAGCTTGGCTCAAGGCAGCGGGGAGGGTTATCTGGGCTTGAGGCAGCGGGGAGGGCTAGCTGGGCTCGAGGCAGCGGGGAGGGCTAGCTGGGGTAGAGGCAGCGGGAGGGTTAGCTGGGGTCGAGGCAGCAGGATGGTTAATTGAGCTCAAGGCAGTGGGAGGGTTAGCTGGGCTCGAGGCAGCAGGGAGGGTTAGCTGGGCTTGTGTCTGCAGGGAGGGTCAGCTGGGCTAGATGCAGCGGGGAAGGTTAGCTGGGCTCGAGGAAGCGGGGAGGGTTAGCTGGGCTCGAGGCAGCGGGGAAGGTTAGCTGGGCTCGAGGCAGTGGGGAGGGTTAGCTGGGCTCGAGGCAGCGGGACAGGTTAGCTGGGCTCGAGGCAGTGGGGAGGGTTAGCTGGGATCGAGGCAACAGGACAGGTTAGCTGGGCTCGAGGCAGTGGGGAGGGTTAGCTGGGCTTGAGGCAGCAAGATGGGTTAGCTGGGCTTGAGGCAGCAAGGAAGGTTAGCTGGGCTCAAGGCAGTGGGGAGGGTTAGCTGGGATCGAGGCAACAGGACAGGTTAGCTGAGCTCGAGGCAGTGGGGAGGGTCAGCTGGGCTCGAGGCAGCAGGACGGGTTAGCTGGGAATGAGGCAGTGGGAAGGGTTAGCTGGGCTCAACACAGCAGGGAGGGTTAACTGGGCTCGAGGAAGCAGGATGAGTTAGCTGGGCTCGAGGCAGCGGGATGGGTTAGCTGGGCTCGAGGCAGCAGGGAGGGTTAGCTGGGTTTGAGGCAGCGGGGAGGGTAAGGTGGGATTGAGGCAGCAGGGAGTGTGAACTGGGCTCGAGGCAGCGTGGAAGGTAAGCTGGGCTTGAGGCAATGGGGAAGGTTAGCTGGCTCGAGGCAGCAGGGAGGGTTAGCTGGGCTCAAGGCAGCAGGAAGGGTTAGCCGGGCTTGAGGAAGCGGGGAGGGTTAGCCGGGCTCAAGGCAGTGGGCTGGGTAATCTGGGCTCGAGGCAGCAGGGAGGGTTAGCTGGACTCGAGGCAATGGGGAGGTTTAGCTGGGCTAGAAACAGCAGGGAGGGTTAGCTGGGCTCAAGGCAATGGGGAGGGTTAGCTGGGCTTGAGGCAGTGCGGAGGGTTAGCTGGGCTTGAGGCAGTGCGGAGGGTTAGCTGGGCTTGTGGCAGCGGGGAGGGCTAGCTGGACTCGATGTAGCGGGGAGGGTTAGCTGGACTTGTGGCAGTGGAGAGGATCAATTGGGCTCGAGGCAGCAGGGAGGGTTAGCCGGGCTTGAGGAAGCGGGGAGGGTTAGCTGGGCTTGAGGCAGCAGGATGGGTTAGCTGGGCTCAAAGCAGTGGGCGGTTTAGCTGGGCTCAAAGCAGCGGCGAGGGTTAGCTGGGCTCGGGGCAGCGGGGAGGGTTAACTGGGCTCGAGGAAGCGTAGAGGGTTAGCTGGGGTCGAGGCAGCGGGATGGTTAATTGGGCTCAAGGCAGTGGGAGGGTTAGCTGGGCTCGAGGCAGCAGGGAGGGTTAGCTGGGCTTGTGTCTGCAGGGAGGGTCAGCTGGGCTCGATGCAGCGGGGAAGGTTAGCTGGGCTCGAGGCAATGGGGAGGGTTAGCTGGGCTCGAGGCAGCGGGACAGGTTAGCTGGGCTTGAGGCAGTGGGGAGGGTTAGCTGGGCTTGAGGCAGCAGGATGGGTTAGCTGGGATTGAGGCAGCAGGGAAGGTGAGGTGGGCTCGAGGCAGTGGAGAGGGTTAGCTGGTCTCAAGGCAGTGGGGGGGGTTAGCTGGACTCGTGGCAGGTGAGAGGGTTAGCTGGGCTTGAGGCAGTGGGGAGGGTTAGGTTGGCTCGAGGCAGCAGGGAGGGTTAGCTGGGCTCAAAGCAGCGGGGTAGTTTTGATGAAGCAAAGCTTCGCATATTTTGCGACTTGCTGAAATCATGAACCTCATTTATGTGTAACAAGGTAATAAGTGTACGTTTTACTAACGATATTTTTAAAGTTCAAAACAAAGTTAAAGAAGCTTGCACATGTGTATTTTAACCATACTAAACGGAGTCTGTAAAATGGCCGTCGCCTGTATTTAGTTACTGCGCATGCGTCAGTCACACTCACGTGTCCTGACGTGTCTGCAGAATTGGAGGGAAATTCATGCGCATGCGTAATACATAGCTTACACTGCTCGTGCAGTTTGCTCTTGTCATCGTTTCTATGTAGCTAACATGTAGATTGCATAAGTATATTTCTTGATGATAAGTTAGAAGTACAAACCCTGTGATGTGTTTTCATGATGACATTATTATGTATTAATTTGTTTTTGCTTACTTTTCATGTACCGCGGGGAATGGGGGTCTGAGAGAGAGGAGAGCCATATTGGAGGTCCCTTCTGCGCCTGCGCAACTTTCTGCGGCACAGTGGACCTTGACTGATGGAACACAGCCAGTTGGCAGTGATGGGCAAGATGTTCCTGAGAAAGTCACCTCTGCCCCGCGAGAACAGCGAATGTGGCTCCTTATATGTTACATTGTAATGTTGCGCTACTGTTTGCCGTGTAGTCTCTCATGAGAACCCCTATCTCGCTAGGCGGTACCAAAATATGTTAATGTGGCATACAAATGGAGTATTATGATTGGTGTGTTACCCAAATCCTACCTTAGGACCAATCCAAATTGAGGGATTCTGACACTTTGCAACATTTGGGGGGTCGTACACTGCCCCAAACAGTATATCTACCCTGGGTTCACCTAGGGAAATTGTCCGACTTGTCTGGTTTAGCTGACCTGTCACTGACCCAACGCACTCAATAGGTGACTGAAGATACAGAGAGCTGCGGAGCACTCTGTCCGAATTTGACCATAGACTAAGGTTTTACTGAACCTTAAGGTGCTGGCGAAGCACTTTGCTGGGAGTTCGCTGACCCAATCGGGGTCTTGATCGATAGCTGCAGAGAGGGTGGAGCGCAGACTTTGCTTCCGAACTGTGGGTTCCGGTCCTGTCCTGAGCGGTCCTGTCCTGAGGGTTTGCTGTCCTGTCCTGATTTCTAATCCGAGGGGTTCCTATCCTGTACTGGGTATCCATTCTGCACCTGCTGTCCTTTGAGGGGTATCCTTCCTTGAGGGTTTTCCTGTCCATAACTGACCCGTGGCCAGGGTTTGGTTTCCACACCATTCTAGGTAAATATTGCTCTGAACTTCTTAAACTTTGCACCTCCTGAATTTCTGACTTTTGCTTTAATAAAGTTACCCTTTGCATATATTATTTTTCCATGCTTTCCGCAAACTGTTGAAAGTCATTTGCATATTTTTCTAGTAAACGTGTTCCTATGTCACCTCACCTGTTAGAAATTATATTTTGCATTGCAGTTTGTCATTTTCTGATATGGTCTAGAACCTCCTTACCTAGACTGTTTAAAGGTCCCTTCACTTTAAGCTTAGCGTGTTACTCTTTATAGGCCCTCCTATAGTTACCCATGCATAGTCTGTCCATGCTTAAACATTTCTGAGATTGTATAGTATTTTTCCCATTTGCATTTCATAACAGTATTTCGATGATTACCCTGTCTTTATTTCTCTATAGTTATATCATTTACATTATCCTAGTTATTGAATGCCTTATTCTTGTATATCTCATGAATGAAAATAACGAACTTTAGATAAACATTTTAAAACTTCCAGTTGTCCGTGGTCATTTTACACAGTATTTGAATGTTATTCGTTGGGTTTGTATTTTGTTGCCTTTCTTTTACAGCTAGCTCCCTGATTCATTGTGGTCATTAGGTACCCGTGTTGGTGAATGGTAAGTCGGGTACACTGAGAAACAATAGTAGAGAACACACACAAATTGGTAGAGCTCGTGAAGTCACCTGGTAAATGTATATGGTGATTTGAAGTATATGGGCCCGAAGCCGGAAACGGCGAAATTATTGGTCGGGTGGCCTCGCGCGCTCTATCAGTTTTTCTGGTAAGCAGAGGATGGTTAGGGACTAGTTGAAAAGTAAGGCAGGGACTAGTTAGTCTAGTCAAGTCGGTAGCTGCTAGTACATTGATGCTGCTATAAGAGCGGCCATTCCAGGGGATCTGATCAGTCTCTTGAAGTGTGTTGCCTTTGAATTCATGAACTGTTTTTTCATTATTATTCTTGTTCTTATATTGTTATATGTATTAATCCATGCGTTTGTCAACCGTTTAGTTTCGTGTTGTCCGAACTCCCCGGGGAATTGAAAGGGCAAGTGGTGAATAGAATCCATTGTCCTGAGGTCACAGGCTTGAGGAAAGTTAGGTGCAGGTTAGGATAACTGGGAAGCACTAACTAGGGTTTTTCTGAATACATATGTGAATAAATGTTAGTAACGAGGTTCATTGGCAAAATTCCCATAGTGGCGTAACCTAGTAAGGGTCACATCGGAAGAGTAGCAGGGTTCTCGGAGCTTGGGTGACAGCAAAGGGGTCCGCTGGGAAACCTTAGACTCGGAACATATCCCGGAAAGAAGTGGATGAGTTTAGGGGAATAACAGGTTCACTGATGCTAAAGTGAAGGGTAGGCGGAAGAGATCTACTCGCAGCGTGTGAAAAGTAAATGGAAGTAGTTTACTTGCAGTAAAACAAAGCGTTCCTGTCTAGACACTTGAGCACTGTGGCGAATGTGTATTTGTTGTTAAATAACCAAGCACTGAGCACTTTAAAAGAAAGAAAGTTTCCGTTACCTTGTGAAGGGAGGGAGTCAGTCGCGAAGCGTCTCTGACGTCACTCTGAGCCGCGCTGGGATTGGTAGAAGCAGCGGGCGGGTAGCGGAGCTGGAATTGTAAAGGAGGGGTGAGCGCCGGAGCGTGAGAACTGTCTCACGAAGGGGCCGCGCACCCATTGGCGGAGATTATTTAGAGTCGCGCACCCATTGGTCGCACGGATTTCTGAAGCGCGTTCTGATTGGAGGTAGTTTGTAAACAAAGTTAAGCGTAGAAGTCGTATGTGGCACTCGCAGACTACAGGAACTAGACCTGATCCAAGGCACCTAGGGTTTGAAAGGGATCAGTGGAATACTAATAGATACAATATTATGTACGGAACAAAGAGAAAATTGTCCTTTGTAAGTAAGGTGAAAAATTATTTCAAAACGGACAAACCGATTAAATCTAGAGAAGGTGTTCTTGTCCCACCACCCAATACTCCCGCCTCATTCATGATGTTTGACCGAGGGTACAATACCTGTGTGTGGTTGGAGAATTGGGTGAAGTACACAAAAGATGACGGAGTATTGGCTTTTCCTTTAGAAGGTACTTTCAATGGTAGGATCTTATTTAATTTAAGAACCCGAATGAATGAACTGCATCCCAGACCGAGACTAACGCAGTATGAAGCATTAGAGGAATGGGAAATTGAGGCTTTTGAAAGAGAAAGACCCCGAATGGACAAGGGTTTGACCAAGTGGTACCCCAGGCTGAAACAGGAGTCCAGGGATAAAAGGATGAAGCAGTGGAGGCAGAGCATGATTGTTGAGGGTCTGTTTCCCATGATGCCGGTATGTCATAACCCTGCAGCGGGTGAGAAAAGTACCGAAAAGTGTAAGCATTGGGGGGCCCCTGGGGAGTCAGATGATGAATTGATAGATGACATCTGTACCAGAAGTCCGCCACCTTATAATGAGGGGGCCCGACCTTCCAGTGTAGGAGATGCTCCCCGACGCCACTTCCTTAAGGAAGAGGACAGATCCCTAGGACTGGGAGGGGGTGGTCAGGTATTGCCCTATTTTGAGAAACCCGAACCGGCGGAAGCAAGGGATATATATCCCAGAGTGCCCGCAAACCAAGAAGAAAAATATTCACGTACGAAAGTTTTCTTTCCCAGACCCCTGTATGAAAACGAAGAGAAACCATCGAGTTCAGGACTGCCTTTTGTTCAACCTCCATATGAGGAAGAGCGCAGGTCCTTTAACACCGGAACATTGTTCCCAAAACCAAATTATGGTGGGGGACCAAGTGAAACGCATCCTACTGCCCCGAGTTTTACTCCTCCATTGACCCCACAGATATTACATGACACGACTTTAAGAAGGATACTAGTGGAAAAGGAGCAAGAGGCTCTAGCTAGACAAAGGACAGAAATAATTCAGAAAATCTCCCAGTTAAATACCAGTCCTGAGGCGTTGACTATTCCAGTAACTATTGGACCAGTGGTTCCGTTATACGGAAATGGTCCAGTTATTACCCCAGTCATGGCACCCCCGAGACAGGAACCGATAATCATAGATGATCAGTCCAGTGAGTGTGAGTCTGAAGTTGCGTTCTTGGACTTGCCAAACAAACAGACCGGAAAGGGAATGCAGCAGAGGCATAACCCTTTTAATGCGAAAGAAATTAGAATGGAATCAGCGACAGGTACTAGGAGTGTCTCTCTGGTAACTCCGGATGAAATTGAGAATTGGAGTCGCGAATTAGAGAAACAGACTCCGCAAACGAAACCTTTAGACCTCTACAAGCTGAGGGTAGAAATAGAAGAATTAATGGCAGGAAATGTGGGATTGGATCGATTGAATACCTACTCTGAAGAAGAATTGTCGTTTATGTGTAAAAGCCTTACAAGAAACACCAGAGTGCTCCACGAAAAACTGACAGACACCGCAGCCAGTATGGGGGTAGACATTTCAAAATCCAAGCCCTTGCAGAAACCGTACAGAGCAGACTTCTCAGACAAAGATATAGAGCACCTGAATGTGGCAGGGAAAAAGTTGCAGATTAAAGAATTATTGGGGGTACTGCAAAAATGGGGAGATGTGGAAAGATGGAGAAGCAGGTGGGCGAGAAAGAAAGAAGAGGCTCGCTCCCGACAAGCGACTCCTGAGTTTGCTTTAAGGGAGGTAGAAAGACCTGAGCAGTTATGCCCCATGCGCGAAGTACCAGGAGGGAAATATGTGCATGTCCCCTGGTCCAGACAGGATATTGTGTCCTTTACGAACGATTTTCCAAAATTGCGCGAGAAGCCAGTTGAATGGTACAGGCAAGTGGAAAGGTTCGTCAAGGTACAAAAATGCCTGTGGAAGGACCTGGATGGGTTTTTCGACATTGTGGTGCCGGTAGATCTATGGACCCAGTGTAAAATAGCCATAGCCTGGCCTAGTGAAGAGTACCCAAGAAATAAAGAAACAGGGGAGCCATCGAAGGAAGTCATGGGAAAATATGAGCAGGTAATTCAGTACTTGAAAGAAAAGGTGCCAGCAAAGGAAACAGATTGGACCAAAATAGATAGAACAACGCAGGAAATAGATGAGACAGTGCACTCCTATTATGAAAGGCTGTTGCAGGTGTTTAAAACATACAGTGGTATAGACAACATCGAGATGAAGGATATGACGCATTTCATTTACAGGTTTGTAAATGGTTTAAGACCTGAAATTTGTCAGTGGATAAAGGATAACAAAATCTGTTGGCACTCCAAAAAGGTAGATGAGGTCCTGCGGTACGCAAAGTACTGCGAGGACGAGATGGCAGAAAAGAAAAAGGCTCTCAAGGAAAAGGTGATGTGGGCTCAGGTGAAGCTCGCAGAACAGCAAGAAAAGCAGTTGAGTAACCTGGTTAAAAATGCTGAGAACAAAGGTCCTGGGGGTGGGGGTGGAGGAAAACCCCGGCCCAAATTTAGCAGGGAAGAGGCTATGAAGAAATTTCCCTGCCATCAGTGCGGCGAAATTGGACACTGGCGTAACGAGTGTCCCTATTTGATAGATGATAGCGCCAAAACACCTGATTTAACTCCACAGACGCAGAAAGAAAGACCAAGAAAGACTCAATCACAGGTAAAAACAGTTCAGGTGCCCCGAGCACCAAAGCAAGTATACAGGGGAAAACAGGCAGAGGGTGATGAGATAGAAGTTTGGGAAAGCGGTGAGAACAGAAATGCAGCAACTTCGCAGTATCTGCTGAATGATACCTTCCTTTGTGATGACCAGTACTGACGGGGCCTGAGAGGGGAGGACGAGGAGTGCGTACTTGGCGCTTCCTTGCCGGTAGACCAGTCCGGACCATACATTGAAGGAAAGGTTGACGGAAATGATGTCACCTTTCTGTTGGACACTGGCGCTACCCGTTCTACTGTAAGAACAGTGGATGTTCCAAACCTACCCCTCTCGGGAGAAAATATCCAAGTAGTGGGTGTATCTAATCAATTGATTAGTACTCCTGTTACCGAGCCAATGGAGATTTCAATTGGAAATTTTAAACAAATGCATAGATTTGTCGTCTGTGACACCAGTCCAGTGAATCTACTGAGTCGTGATTTGCTGTGCAAAATGAACTGTACTATCTTTTGCACACCAAAGGGTGTTGAAATTCAGACCCCGGATGAAGATGGCATTTATAAATTATTGTTGCTCAGACCTGACTCAGAAAATAAACGATTGACCCTGCAGGACTTGCCCAAAGAACTCCAAGAAGCAGTGAAGCCAGATGTGTGGGACTTCACTGGAAAAGATGTAGGATTAATGAAGGATGTAGACCCCATACAGATAGCCATCAAGGACAATGCAGTATACCCTAACACCAAGCCCTACCGAATGAATGCTGAAGTGAGAGCCGGTGTTACACTGGAAATACAAAAATTACTAGAAGGAAACATCATACAGGAAGTAATGAGTAGCCCATGCAACTCACCGATTATGGGCATCAAGAAGCCTAGTGGCAAGTACAGGGTAGTGCAAGACCTAAGAAAGGTAAACAAAATTGTAGTTCCCTGCTGCCCTATTGTCCCGAACCCAGCAGTGATTCTGTACCAGATTCCCTGGGATGCTGAGTGGTTCACTGTGATTGATTTGTGTCATGCATTCTTTTCAATACCCTTGCACCCCGACAGCAAATTTCTTTTCTCATTTGCCTTCGACGGTCACGTGTATTGCTGGAACCGGGTCCCTCAAGGGTATACAGAAAGTCCCTCTATCTTTAATCAGATCTTGAAAAAATGTCTAGAAACTTTGATCTTGCCTGGGAACTCTGTCCTAGTGCAGTACATAGACGACCTTCTACTGGCGTCTAAAAGTCATAGGGACTGTGTAGTTGACACCATTGCCCTACTAAATCACCTGTGTGAGAAAGGACATAAAGTGGCCCCTGACAAACTACAGTTTTGTGCAAAATCAGTGAAATATCTAGGACACCAGATAGAAAAGGGCGTCAGAAAAGTAACATCAGAAAGAGTGAGAATAATTCAAAAGATGCAGTTGCCCCGTACTCAAATAGAGATCAGAATGTTCCTGGGCGTACTAGGATACTGCAGGCAGTGGATTCTGGGATTTGCAGTCTTAGCCAGGCCTTTGATAAAAATGACCAAGAGAGGAATGCCAGATATGGTAGAATGGGACGATGAAAGCCTAATGGCCTTCACAAAACTGAAAAATTGTCTGTGTACAGCCCATGCGTTGGGAATGCCAGATTATTCCAAAGAGTTTGCCCTATTCTGTGACACTCGCGATAATTGCGCATTGTCAGTCTTGACTCAAGAACATGGCACGACCAGAAGGCCTGTGGCCTATTTCTCTGCCACCTTGGACCCAGTAGCTGCTGGGTTACCAGGCTGTCTGAAAGCAGTAGCTGCTACCTGCGCAAGTTTGGAACAAAGTGAGTCCATTGTCATGGGACATCCTGTGACTGTGTATGTTTCACATGGAGTGGTAATTTTATTGACCAGAACCAAAACGCAGTATCTCACCCCTAGTCGGCTGACTAAATACGAGAGGATTCTTGTGGGTGCAGCAAATGTAAGCATTGTTAGGTGCGGTATTCTGAACCCTGCCACTTTACTCCCCGACCCCATGGATATGGAAGGTGGGGATGATGATGAACATGACTGCATTGATCTGACAGAGTTCAGCACCAAGCCACGCCCAGACATTAAAGAAACTCCATTGCCCGTGCCTGACATGGAATTATTTGTGGATGGTTCCTGTCTAAGACATGAACTAGGAGGCCTGAGTGCTGCCTATGCAGTAGTCTCCTTAACAAAAATTGAAGAAGCAGGTTATCTATATAACATAAAGTCTGCACAAGTAGCCGAATTGATCGCTATGATAAAAGCTTGCCAAATTGGGAAAAACATACGCATAACAGTGTACACTGACAGTCAGTACTGTTATGGTGTTGTGCATGACTTTGGCCAATTGTGGCTACAGAGGGAATTCCTGACTTCCTCAGGTACCCCTATTCGAAATGGAAAAGTTGTTCATGACCTTTTAGAGGCCATCCAGTTACCAAAGGAACTGGCAGTGGTAAAGTGCGTTGCTCATAAGAAGAGCATGGACAAAGTATCACTGGGAAATGATTTTGCTGATCGAGTGGCCCAATGGTGCGCCAGAGATCACTATATCATTAATCCTAAACGAGGGGGAATTGGAGCCAGCTGCCAACTTCAAGTGTTTGAAGAAGTGCCTACATGGGATGAAGTGAGAGAGTGGCAGGAGTCGGCCCCATGGCAAGAAAGAGAGAAATGGAAGGAGGATGGGTGTAGACCGAGACGTGTGGATGGTGTCATCTTGGGC
The DNA here is from genome assembly GCF_964261635.1 of Lissotriton helveticus. NCBI lineage: Eukaryota > Metazoa > Chordata > Amphibia > Caudata > Salamandridae > Lissotriton > Lissotriton helveticus. Next base: position 470,291,438 of record NC_136062.1, read on the forward strand.
CCAACTGGTATGCCTGTATTACCCAGACACTTGCTTGGCACAATGGCAAGATTAATACACGAAGGATCACACATTGGTAGGGATGCCATGATTCTGGTATTTCAACAGACTTGGTACAGTAAAAAGTTCAGGAAAGTAGCAGAGTCCCTCTGCCAGAGGTGCCTGTCATGTCAACAGATGAACCCAGGCAAGAGGACAATGGTAGAACTGAGCAAAATTGGGAGATCAGGGGGTCCCTTTATAAGGATACAAGTTGATTTCATCACCATGCCACGTTGTGAGGGGAAGCGATATGTCCTTGTCATTGTTTGTGTATTCTCAAAATGGGTAGAAGCTTACCCTACTTCCCAAAGTGACGCACTGACAGTAGCCAAGTGTTTACTAAAAGAACTGATACCTAGATTCGGGGTTCCATTCATTATTGAATCAGATAAGGGCGGACATTTTCAGAATGAAGTAATGGCTGAACTCTGTAAGGCCTTTGGAATAAGGCAGAAACTTCACTGTGCATATCATCCAGGGGCTTCTGGAGTAGTGGAACAAATAAATGGAACTATCAAAAACAGACTAGCAAAGCTGTGCGATGCATCTGGCATGAACTGGGTGAAGGCCCTGCCCCTGGTCCTGATGGGACTGAGAAGTGTTCCTGACCGCAAGACAGGCCTAAGTCCCCATGAAATCATTATGGGAAGAGTGATGAGACAAGCATGGGTGCCAGGAAGCAAACTGTTGAGTATTACTGATGATTTGGTGCTTGAGTACTGCAGAAGATTGGGTGACCAAGTGCGTTCTATCTCTTGCCAGATCGGAGACGACGGCATCCTCAATCCAACGACTCCTCTCCACAACTTGGTTCCAGGAGACTGGGTCAAAATAAAGAAGCACACTCGGTCAAGCTGTCTGGCACCAAGGTGGGGAAAGAAACGCCAAGTAATCCTGGTAACAACCACTGCAGTGAAGTGTGCAGGTGTTCCCCAGTGGATCCACGCCGGCCACACCCAGAAGGTATTACCAGACGAGGAACCTGAAGAAGAAGGGCGTCCAGCAGCGGACTCTGCAGGAGCCAGACCAGAAGTAGCTGACAACGTACAGCCCAACACCAGTCAAGCTGCAGGAACAGCAGACGTTAACTCAGGAGTAGTTGACTATGAACTGCCAAGAATCCAGCCTGCTGAAGGGGTCCAGGAAACTGAGCCAGAAGTAGCTGATGACGAGCTGCCAAGCATATGGCCAGAAGAGTGGATACCATTGATTGATCTGACCGAAGATCCCATCCGAACAAGAGAGCGACTTTGCGAAGGTAGAGAGTGGACTAGTCAGGAAAAGCAAGGCACAGGCGAAGAACCTCAGCCTCTTGAGATTCACATCAAAACTGAGGAAGGAGAAGGTCAGACAGGGACAGAACAGGTGTTCGATACGCCTCCACTAACTCCTGATGTGGATAAGGGACAGACTAGACATAGAGTAATAGTTCGAGCAGAAGAAAATCAAGAGATCAAAGTGCTTGAACAGGATCAGATAGGGTTAGAAGAACGGGTTCAGGAAACAGAAACAGAGACAGTTGAAAGCCAAACACAAAATATTCCTGAACAAGGCCAGATTAGTAACCAGGCAGAAGAACTAGATGCTAGCCCTGGAACTAGCCAGATAGGGGAAGAAGAAGAAAGTGAAGCGGAATTGCCACATGTTAAAGAGAAAAAGAGGATAAGGGAAGAAAGCGAAGTCCAAATACCAACTAAAAGACTTAAGAAAAGAAAGCACCTTGAGCCTAGGTTCGTAAAGAAATTAAGGCTAAGGATAAAGACGGTGGAAGAAAAGCGTGCAGAAGCAAGGAGAAGTGCGCGAATAGCAGAACAAGAGGAAAACACTTCCAAAAGAAGAAGTGATCGAATAAAGAAACAAAACAAGAAGTACAAGTCACCTGAATGGACACTTGTGTTGGAAGAACTTGAAGATCTTGATATAACTGACGTAAGCGACGGAGAGCCCGTCCCTGAGTACTCTGCTGAAGAAGAAGACGAACCACCGTGAATTTGCACAAAGTAAGCTAGTTGTGTAAAGACACAAAGAGGGGTCGAGAAACTTCTTCTGAGCCGAAATGTCTGATTCAACTGTGAATGGTAGACCTAGTTGCAGTCGTTGCAAGACGTGCTGCAAGGTGTGTATATGTAGTATAGTAGTACTGATAGTAATCTGGATAGGACTAACAGTTTTCATCCCTTTTGCAGTGAGTAAAGATACTAATATTGTCCCTACTGAAATTGTAAATACTGACAGTGAGGAACTGACAACACAGAGTGTAGCAAGACATGAGAGAGCACTGAGACAAACAAAACAAGACTTAAAAGCATCAGATGAGGGAGGACTACATTATCATGGAATTAAGAACAGGACACACTTAAATGTTTTCGCAAACTTATTAATACATTATGTAGAGACTATGGAAATTGAAGATTGCTATGTCTGCATGAAGCTACCTACCTCTGTGGCTGAAGGCGTGACATACCATCACTTACCTCTGACTTATGGAATTTCTTGTAGCATTTTAGCAAGTTTATTTTACAAAAGAGGACCGTTACAGTATTATTACTCTAATAATGACGTGATCTTTTCTGAACTTCCTATACGTGGGAATTTGAATCCTGTACATACCAAAAGTGACGTTACTCGCTATATGGGTGAATACTTTCTGACTATAGGTAATATTGACATAGGTGACGCACACAGAGATAACTTGACTTGTTCTTTGCGTGAGCAGGAAAAGATGTTCCTGAACATGGCAGAGAAACGAAGAATTAAGATACAAAGAAAGGCGAATGACGAAAGTCAGAAAAGGCCAAAGTGGGCTGAGAACATGGAAGGCACCTCAAATGGTGGGGCGGGACCTGCTCTGTTGCTGGATTTTGAAAAGAAAGGAAAGCTATGTCTTCATCGCGAGAAGACTAGCTACTATAATAATGTTTTCATTGGTTCCAGTGAATGCGAACATAATTACAAGGTAATTGGAGGATGGGGTTTCAAAAATGGGTCAGAGCCTGTGTTTCCTGGAATTTATTATATTTGTGGGGACAAGGCTTATTTCAAATTGCCGGATCACTGGTATGGAAGTTGCTATTTTGGCATTGTCTTCCCGAAAATATACCATGTGAATGGAGTTGCTGGAAGTAATGAAAATACTAATGGCTTAATGCGTAGTAAAAGAGAAAGTATAGGTGAAATAATGGGTAGTATTTTCAGTGCACTGATACCTGGAGTGGGAGTGGTTCTGAACACTCACAGAATTTGCAAATTGTCTACTATAGTGGATGTGTTGTCTACTGACACAGCTCATGGATTTCTGCTGGTCAATACCGAAATGGTTGCGATTAGATCTATGGTTTTGCAGGACAGACTTGCTCTTGACACCTTACTAGCGAAAGAGGGCGGAGTCTGCCGGATGCTGAAGTCGCAACATTGTTGCACTTATATTCCGGATAAAAGTGTACAGCTTAAAAGATATGTGAAAAACATTACTAATTTGGAAAAGGAACTCAAACCACTCGAGGTTGATAGTGCCTGGAAGAGACTGGTAGATGGTCTCTCAAACGTAGGTCATTGGCTTGCTGGTTTAGGTAAAAGCTTATTGTTCAAGATACTGATGCCAATTGGAATTATAGGTCTTATCATATTCTTCATTTTTATCTGTTGCAAATGTCGCAAGTACACCAGAAAACATCAAGTGAATGCTAGAGGAGTGAAACGAAGTGTGGATGAGATCGAATTGGAGGAAGTGAATGATCAGATATACAAAAAGGTGAAGACTTCTCACCCTACCAAAACTGAAAGAGAAAAATTGGAACGTTTGTTGGAAGAGATAGAATTATATAAAGTGTGAAAGAAAGTTGGCATCTGGTTCCATTTATTTTGTGATGATAGTAAATATCATCAAAGAGGGGATTGATGAAGCAAAGCTTCGCATATTTTGCGACTTGCTGAAATCATGAACCTCATTTATGTGTAACAAGGTAATAAGTGTACGTTTTACTAACGATATTTTTAAAGTTCAAAACAAAGTTAAAGAAGCTTGCACATGTGTATTTTAACCATACTAAACGGAGTCTGTAAAATGGCCGTCGCCTGTATTTAGTTACTGCGTATGCGTCAGTCACACTCACGTGTCCTGACGTGTCTGCAGAATTGGAGGGAAATTCATGCGCATGCGTAATACATAGCTTACACTGCTCGTGCAGTTTGCTCTTGTCATCGTTTCTATGTAGCTAACATGTAGATTGCATAAGTATATTTCTTGATGATAAGTTAGAAGTACAAACCCTGTGATGTGTTTTCATGATGACATTATTATGTATTAATTTGTTTTCGCTTACTTTTCATGTACCGCGGGGAATGGGGGTCTGAGAGAGAGGAGAGCCATATTGGAGGTCCCTTCTGCGCCTGCGCAACTTTCTGCGGCACAGTGGACCTTGACTGATGGAACACAGCCAGTTGGCAGTGATGGGCAAGATGTTCCTGAGAAAGTCACCTCTGCCCCGCGAGAACAGTGAATGTGGCTCCTTATATGTTAAATTGTAATGTTGCGCTACTGTTTGCCGTGTAGTCTCTCATGAGAACCCCTATCTCGCTAGGCGGTACCAAAATATGTTAATGTGGCATACAAATGGAGTATTATGATTGGTGTGTTACCCAAATCCTACCTTAGGACCAATCCAAATTGAGGGATTCTGACACTTTGCAACATTTGGGGGGTGGTACACTGCCCCAAACAGTATATCTACCCTGGGTTCACCTAGGGAAATTGTCCGACTTGTCTGGTTTAGCTGACCTGTCACTGACCCAACGCACTCAATAGGTGACTGAAGATACAGAGAGCTGCGGAGCACTCTGTCCGAATTTGACCATAGACTAAGGTTTTACTGAACCTTAAAGTGCTGGCGAAGCACTTTGCTGGGAGTTCGCTGACCCAATCGGGGTCTTGATCGATAGCTGCAGAGAGGGTGGAGCGCAGGCGTTGCTTCCGAACTGTGGGTTCCGGTCCTGTCCTGAGCGGTCCTGTCCTGAGGGTTTGCTGTCCTGTCCTGATTCCTAATCCGAGGGGTTCCTATCCTGTACTGGGTATCCATTCTGCACCTGCTGTCCTTTGAGGGGTATCCTTCCTTGAGGAGTTTCCTGTCCATAACTGACCTGTGGCCAGGGTTTGGTTTCCACACCATTCTAGGTAAATATTGCTCTGAACTTCTTAAACTTTGCACCTCCTGAATTTCTGACTTTTGCTTTAATAAAGTTACCCTTTGCATATATTATTTTTCCATGCTTTCCGCAAACTGTTGAAAGTCATTTGCATATTTTTCTAGTAAACGTGTTCCTATGTCACCTCACCTGTTAGAAATTATATTTTGCATTGCAGTTTGTCATTTTCTGATATGGTCTAGAACCTCCTTACCTAGACTGTTTAAAGGTCCCTTCACTTTAAGCTTAGCGTGTTACTCTTTATAGGCCCTCCTATAGTTACCCATGCATAGTCTGTCCATGCTTAAACATTTCTGAGATTGTATAGTATTTTTCCCATTTGCATTTCATAACAGTATTTCGATGATTACCCTGTCTTTATTTCTCTATAGTTATATCATTTACATTATCCTAGTTATTGAATGCCTTATTCTTGTATATCTCATGAATGAAAATAACGAACTTTAGATAAACATTTTAAAACTTCCAGTTGTCCGTGGTCATTTTACACAGTATTTGAATGTTATTGGTTGGGTTTGTATTTTGTTGCCTTTCTTTTACAGCTAGCTCCCTGATTCATTGTGGTCATTAGGTACCCGTGTTGGTGAATGGTAAGTCGGGTACACTGAGAAACAATAGTAGAGAACACACACAAATTGGTAGAGCTCGTGAAGTCACCTGGTCAATGTATATGGTGATTTGAAGTATATGGGCCCGAAGCCGGAAACGGCGAAATTATTGGTCGGGTGGCCTCGCGCGCTCTATCAGTTTAACTGGGCTCGAGGCAGCGCGGAGGTTTAGCTGGGCTCGAGGCAGCAGGAGGGTTAGCTGGGATCGAGGCAGTGGGAGGGTTAACTGGGCTCGAGGAAGCGGAAGGGGTTAGCTGGGGTCGAGGCAGCATGATGGTTAATTGGGCTCAAGGCAGTGGGAGGGTTAGCTGGGCTCGAGGCAGCAGGGAGGGTTAGCTGGGCTTGAGTCTGCAGGGAGGGTCAGCTGGGCTCAATGCAGCAGGGAACGTGAGGTGGGCTCGAGGCAGCGGGGAGGGTTAGCTGGGCTCAAGGCAGTGGGGGAGGTTAGCTGGTTTCGTGGCAGGTGAGAGGGTTAGCTGGGCTCGAGGCAGTGGGGAAGGTAAGCTGGGCTTGAGGCAATGGGGAAGGTTAGCTGGCTCGAGGCAGCAGGGAGGGTTAGCTGGGCTCAAGGCAGCAGGAAGGGTTAGCCGGGCTTGAGGAAGCGGGGAGGGTTAGCCGGGCTTAAGGAAGCGGGGAGGGTTAGCTGGGCTCAAGGCAGTGGGCTGGGTAATCTGGGCTCGAGGCAGCAGGGAGGGTTAGCTGGACTCGAGGCAATGGGAAGGTTTAGCTGGGCTAGAAACAGCAGGGAGGGTTAGCTGGGCTCAAGGCAATGGGGAGGGTTAGCTGTGCTTGAGGCAGTGCGGAGGGTTAGCTGGGCTTGAGGCAGTACGGAGGGTTAGCTGGGCTTGTGGCAGCAGGGAGGGCTAGCTGGACTCGATGTAGCGGGGAGGGTTAGATGGACTTGTGGCAGTGGAGAGGATCAATTGGGCTCGAGGCAGCAGGGAGGGTTAGCCGGGCTTGAGGAAGCGGGGAGGGTTAGCTGGGCTTGAGGCAGCAGGATGGGTTAGCTGGGCTCAAAGCAGTGGGCGGTTTAGCTGGGCTCAAGGCAGCGGGGAGGGTTAGCTGGGCTCGGGGCAGTGGGGAGGGTTAACTGGGCTCGAGGAAGCGTAGAGGGTTAGCTGGGGTCGAGGCAGCAGGATGGTTAATTGGGCTCAAGGCAGTGGGAGGGTTAGCTGGGCTTGAGGCAGCAGGGAGGGTTAGCTGGGCTTGTGTCTGCAGGGAGGGTCAGCTGGGCTCGATGCAGCGGGGAAGGTTAGCTGGGCTTGAGGCAGTGGGGAGGGTTAGCTGGGCTCGAGGCAGCGGGACAGGTTAGCTGGGCTTGAGGCAGTGGGGAGGGTTAGCTGGGCTTGAGGCAGCAGGATGGGTTAGCTGGGTTTGCGGCAGCAGGGAAGGTTAGCTGGAGTCAAGGCAGCGGGGAGGGATAGCTGGGCTCGAGGCAGTGGGGCAGGTTAGGTGGGCTCGTGGCAGCAGGGAGGGTTAGCTGGGCTCGAGGCAGCGGGACAGGTTAGCTGGGCACGAGGCAGTGGGGAGGGTTAGCTGGGCTTGAGGCAGCAGGATGGGTGAGCTGGGCTCGATGCAGCAGGGAAGGTTAGCTGGGGTCAAGGCAGCGGGGAGGGATAGCTGGGCTCGAGGCAGTGGGGCAGGTTAGGTGGGCTCGTGGCAGCAGGGAGGGTTAGCTGGGCTCGAGGCCGTGGGGAGGGTTAGCTGGGATTGAGGCAGCAGGGAAGGTGAGGTGGGCTCGAGGCAGTGGAGAGGGTTAGCTGGTCTCAAGGCAGTGGGGGGGGTAGCTGGACTCGTGGCAGGTGAGAGGGTTAGCTGGGTTCGAGGCAGTGGGGAGGGTTAGGTTGGCTCGAGGCAGCAGGGAGGGTTAGCTGGGCTCGAGGCAGCGGGGAGGTTTAGCTGGGCTTGAGGCAGCAGGGAGGGTTAGCTGGGCTTGAGTCTGCAGGGAGGGTCAGCTGGACTCGATGCAGCAGGGAACGTGAGGTGGGCTCGAGGCAGCGGGGAGGGTTAGCTGGGCTCAAGGCAGCGGGGCGGTTTAACTGGGCTCGAGGCAGCGCGGAGGGTTAGCTGGGCTCGAGGCCGTGGGGAGGGTTAGCTGGGATTGAGGCAGCAGGGAAGGTGAGGTGGGCTCGAGGCAGTGGAGAGGGTTAGCTGGTCTCAAGTAACCCTGGGCGTAGTGGGGCGTAGTGGGGCTCCGCGGAGCTACGCGGAGAGGGCGAGAAGCTACGCCCACTCCCGCACTCCGCGTAGCCCCACTACGCACCTCCCTCCCGCTCTCCCCTACATACTTTATTTAAGCAATTACACTGATTAAAACTATTTTAAAGCACTTACCTTGTCCGGGGCTCGTCCGGGGCTCCCTCTTTGAATAGCGTCCTTTTCCTGGATACCAATGCGCATGCGCGGGCTGCCGCGCATGCGCATTTCTCTCGAGAGGAGAAATGAGGTGCCTCGAGGCAGCGGGGAGGGTTAGCTGGGCTCAAGGCAGTGGGGGAGGTTAGCTGGGTTCGTGGCAGGTGAGAGGGTTAGCTGGGCTCAAGGCAGTGGGGAGTGTTAGCTGGGCTTGAGGCAGCAGGTAGGGTTCTGCATTTGTTTACTAAATCTGGTTTGTGTATGTGAACAGGGCGTAGCCAGCAATGTGCATCAGGTGCAGTGCACTGAGGTCCTGAGTTTGAGGAGCGTACTTTCCCCCAAGTCACGTGGTTCAGAATGCTGCTGCCCGGCTCAGCCTGCGTCTTCCTAGTCCAGTGGTTCCCAAACTTTTTTGACCTGCGGCTCCCTTGACCTATTGGCCATTGGCCGTGGCTCCCCATTATGTCACTTTTTTTTTCGAGTGGGGGGATGTAAGCCCGAACTCAGAAGTACTTTCATTTTTCTCCATGAAAATAATTGGGATGAAGCCGATGAACATATTAAATTATATTTGTAACAAAATAAAAATGAAAGCAGTTGTTTAAAAATAAACTTGAAGTGTTAAGTGACTGTAAGTGTATAGAATCATTCCTGCTTCTTCAGGTGCCTGTGTTAATCTCACTGTGCATGTGCAGTGATCTTCTTGACTCTGTTAGTGCTTCTATTCACCTCCTTTTCCCTCCATCTGTTTTGGTGCATCTCTCTGTTTGTACATATGTGTTGGTATTTTTGGAGCAGAGACTTAGCTGGAGTGAGATGTGTTCCAGAGTGTCTGTGTGTGTGTGTTTTAAAAAGAAAAGAAATACATTAATTCTATCGTATAAAATAATACAATTCATATGCAAGACATTAACAATGCACTCATATTTTTACAAATATTGGGGTAATTGACAGAGTTATCTCCCACCCACCCCCCCATTCTGGCTGCCCCTTCCCTTTCAAAGCGCTAACAGCCAGGCCAGAGATCAGGTCCCCATTAATGTTTCCCACGCTGCACAGTGGAGCTGTGTTCATGACGAGCTGAGCTCGTCATGACTCTGCCCACTCAATGGAACGCCCCGCACAGAAGGGGTATTAGCCCCGCGTGGGCGTTCTGCGGCTGTCATGACGAGCTCAGCTCCACTGTGCCTCATGACGAGCTCAGCTCATCACGCTGCACAGTGGAGCTGTGCTCATGGCGAGCTGAGCTCGTCAAAACTCCGTCCACTCAATGGAATACCCCGCACAGTAGGGGAATTTTCCCCGCGTGGGCGTTCCACGGCGGTTATGACGAGCTCAGCTCGTCATGAGCACAGCTCCACTGTGCCTCATGATGAGCTGAGCTCGTCATGAGCATCGAAAGGGTTAAATCCCTCTAGCTTGCCCAGAGGGCAGTGTTTCAAGCCAGCCGAAGCTATCTCGCGAATAGGCTCCTGTTCTATTGTCCCACTCGATCGTTCCATTCAGCACCTGCTCCTTGGCTGCCTGTGCCTTGCATTAAGCTCATGAGAAAGGGAGGTAAGGCTCTCTCGTCCATAGCAGCTAAACTCTGGAATCACCTCTGGCGAAACCTGCGGATGCATCATTCATGAGGATGTCTTCAGAAGGAGGCTGAAAACCTGGCTTTTTTCTTCCACTGATTAGGAATTCTGTGTATTTGGTGTGTACCTCTGCTTCAGCACTGGGACACCCTACAGTAGCTGTGCGCTTTATCCAGAGCAGCATCATTCATTTATTCATTCATTAATGTTCGGCCTTGGTAGGACTGGCTTAAGCCCGTGCTATCTGGCTCCAGAGCGCCAACCACAAGATGGCTGCTGGCGCTCCCGCCAGCAGTCTCCCTACAACTTAGGTTAAAAAAAGTATGTTTAAACTCATTTTACTGAAGGCTGCTGGGAGAGCTGGTGTCCCATCACCCACCCCTACTATTAGCCAAATGACAGTGCTTAGGAAGACTAATGGATCCAAAATAGATCCCACTGACCTCCATTTCTTAGGCTCACTCACGCATTACATGCACTCGACACGTGCATCAGTTCTAGGCTTACACATAATAGCCAACCTTTACTCAACTGGGCCAATTTGGCCTCACTTCCACTGCCTTATATGCTATACCAGGAACAGCCACAGAAGTACACCATCCAGAATGAGGGCATGCTTGGTGCAAGCCTCCATGTCACAGTAGAGGCCCAGGACCTCGCATTGTCAGGGACATATTGTGTTTAGGCCTCTGTGCAGACACTTAGATTAGCATGACACCAGTGCCAAAATAATTTTTTAGGACACCAGAGATACATGCACTGGACACTCAGGACAGAGGAATACACTTGTATAATATGCAGGGGACGCTTCCATCCCAACAAATATATTTTAATGCCCACCTGGAGGAATGAGGACACATTTCTCTCTCTTGCATTAGAGCCCATAACACACTTGCTTAACAGCTCTGTAGGAAATACAGGGCCATATGTACAAGAGGTTTATGCCACAATAGCACCCATTGTTTGACACTATGGTTGCTTTTTTTCATTGTCGTATTTGCAAGTTGCCGCTAACCGCAGTTAGCTGCAGTTTTCTGGCGTAAACGTGCATTTTTAGGATCGCCACTTCTGTTCGCGGGACTTAGCGACAATGAAATGCAAGGTGGGCGTTCCTGTGTAAAAATTGCTGCTAACCCTACTTCGCGATATTTACAATGGTTTATCAGTCCGGCGATACTTAAAAAAACTGCTGCTAAGGCCAGTTAGGAGCTGGATTTTAAGACCAGAAATATGGTGCAAACACACCTTTACATAAGAGAGACTAACCCAGACCCTCGTTTGCTTACCTAATGATGTCATGGAGGTACTACTCTCGCAGCTTGGAGGTCCAAGAAGACCACAGCCACTGCCACCAGGACCACCACAGAGGCAGCAAAGAAGAGAGCGGGTCTACCACCAACACATCCCCCTGATAGACCTCCGGCCAAAGGATGTGATAGCCCACTACAGGCTGAAAAGGACCTCTATCTTATGCATACTCACACAGATAGCGCCAAGGCTACAGGCACCATCACAGTGCTGCGCAAACATCACTCCGCAGACAAAGCTACTTGCCGTGCTGCACATGTTGGCCTCTTATACCTTCCAACAAACCACTGCCAGAGTGGGTGGAGTCTCATAGTCAGCCTTCTCCAGGTTCCTCCCAAATGTCTTGGATGCCATTATCAGCCTGACGCCACAGCACCTACTCTAACCAACACTGCACAGGAACAACTTGACAACAAGCAAGGCTTCTATGACATTGCTGGGTTTCCGCACCTGCTAGGGGGAATTGACTGCACCTAAATTCTACTTGTGCCTCCTACGGACACTGCACATATATACAGGAACAGGAAGCCCACACACTCAATGAACGTTCCGGCAATTATGGACCACCTGGGCCTGTTCATCAATGTTGTCGCTAAGTTCCCTGGGAGTGTGAATGACTCCATCTTTCGCCAATCGATCATCAACCTGCGGTTTGAGAATGGTACATATGGAAAGGGACTGCTTGTTGGTAAGTACAAATTGAACACACCACACACCTCAAGTACACAAGCATGTAGCTCAAATATGTGAGAATGCACAAGTAGCTAATGTAATACGACATACCTTGCAACAAGTCCAAACAATATATAAAAGCAGTCAATGCAAAATAACCAGGACATATGTAAGACAGCCCAACAAGGGAGTAGCCATGAAAATCTTATACAAACCACTGTGGTACCCTTGGAATATATATTTTGCAGAACTCCTCAGACAAAAATGTAATTAATCAATGCAGTACATGACATAGAACATATGCTTCTGCTGTGCTACATACCTCTTGAAATCCACACATGTACCATATGTAAAACAAGATGACAGATACCCTGTTCTCACTTGTGATAGACAATCAGCTGACGTGCAAAAACACAGTCACTCATGCACCATGCAGTAGGTGTACCTGTATCATGGCTCTGCAAGTAGTGCTGCATGTAGGGAGCCCCAACTGCACACAAATAATCACCAAACATCAGTTTGTGTTGTTGCAGAATGGAGCATGCATAGGAAAAGCATACAAACGATCCAAATCACATTCTCAACTCATGTCGTGCATCCACCTGTCTTCCCTGGTGAGGTGTAGCAATCTGATGCACAAAATCAGAAATCATAATGTGTGTCGATTGGGAACAGACACACGCATGGCAAAATTGATGTGTATTACCCCAACATGCATATATGCAGGGTCTAAGTCAACTCATGCACAAGGACATCAATGCATATGTATGTTGTCTTCACATGTCTCAGTAAGTCAAGTGCACCAGGTACCAGTGCCACTGTCACTTAGACACTGACCTACCTTGGGGGCAAGGTGGATGTAAAGAGCCCACTATAAATTAATCTTTTAGTGACAAGGATGTTCACTCTCAGCTACGCTCAGCACAATCACTCCCAATGAGTTACCTAGATGACGTTCCAACATAGTAATCATCAAAATGTCAAGGTGGAGTCTTAACCCCTTTCACGTTGGCCTAATTTCCGCGCCGTGCAGGGGCAGAGGGGGCCGCGACGAGCCCAGCTCTTCATGCTGCACAGTGGAGTTGTGCTCATGACGAGCTGAGCTCGTCACGACTCCGCCCACTCCCATGGAACGTCTGCACAGGAGGGGAATTAGCCCTGCGTGGGCGTTCCGCGGCAGTTATGACGAGCTCAGCTCGTCATGAGCACAGCTCCACTGTGCCTCATGACGAGCTGAGCTCGTCATAAGCGTCAAAGGGGTTAATCAGGCACATGTGCCAATTGTGTTACCTCCACAATATGTGCACAGGAGACGTTCTGTTTGTGCAACAGGCCTGTAAAGAAACTATCATTTCATTTTTTAGTGACCCAAACATCCTGACAGTCACAACATGGAGGTAATACACAGGACTCGGACAATGACAACATAGTGATGTGTAGGCTGTCAAGTATGTGGAAGTTAATTTCACTGATGCTGGTAAATTGCTGTAAACTCAACATGACAAACCAGAAAGTACAAAGTTGCACAATGCACACACACCTAAAAAGGCACTCTGCAAACACAGCAGACACAAATACTAATGGACACATATCTCTTTAATCTGTTTCAGGTGATCAAGGATATCCACACTCACCATGGCTGATGACGACCATCAAAGTGACACCCACACAGGCCCAGAGAGACTACAACGTTGCACTAGGACACACAAGGGGCATTGTTGAACAGACATTTGGAGTCCTCAAATCCATGTTCCGGTGCCTAGATATATTGGGGGCAGACTCCTGTACAGTCCAGAACTTGTTTGCAAGATCATAATGGCATGTTGCATTCTGCACAATATTTGTGTACGCACAAACAGGCCATTGGATAAAGACCAGGAGGAGCAGGTCAATCCAGCGGATGGCTAGGACCAAGAGGCAGATGCTAGACACACCATAGCTTCTGCTGCTGTTTGAGCAAGAAGGGGTCAAATCACCAGAATATTTTTTTATATAATCACAATAAACAAATATCATATCACATGTATATATATATATTTTTTTAACCAGGCGTTACATTGTTAAATAAAATATAAATACACAAATGTCTTGTATGCTTGTTTTATGGCTTCAGCAGTTTGTATACCTGTTAGGTGAAAGGTAACAAAAAAAATGTGCCACACAGCTGTCACATATAGTAGTGGACAGAACATCAATCAAACGAAGATTGGGGTTGTAACAACGTATTGGGCATATGAGCAAATCAATGTATATGGTCCCTCAGTGACAATCAATATGTGTGTGTTATGTCATCCCTGGATCACATACATGTCTGATGATATACAAGAGTGTAGTACAACAAACACTGTATGTCTGATGAGTCATTGTAGCTATGCCTACAAAGCTAGAAGCCATCATAGAATGTGTAATCAAACATATCTGTGAATCCAATGGCACAGGAATAAAGGTGAGTGACAACAGTATCAAACATACATTTCAGATCTATACTGCATCCACTTCTGTGTGTTGAAGATGGAGATACAGAAGATAGTACAGACACAATAACTGGTGTGTCAATACAGTTCTGGCAATGCATGAAACACTGAGCACACACAGTGAAACAACAAATGAAATCGTGAATAACTCAAAAGCTGACATGTGCCATTGCAATGAACACAAGTCACATGAAATGCAACATTCACTGTGCATGTATCATTCTACAACACAGCAATGATCTGCCAATACTTTGGTCACATAAGCACAAACAATGACATAGATGTCAGACATGTGACAAATTGCTAGACAGCAGCACACAATAACGTGTATGTAGGACCATGTACCTGCCAAGGCAATGTCAATGATTTGTCTATGTCACATGCACCACAACAAGCTTTCCTCATGGCAATGAAGTGGTAGAAGGGGCTACATCCTCTTCCAAGAACTCTAGCTGTGTTCACAACCTAAAACAGAGAACAGACATACACATTAGTGAAGTGCTACATGGAATACACGCAGTACATTAATAATATCCCATCAACATGCAACATATGACAACAGAAATGGAAATTGTTTGGGGTCATACAGTCATTAAATGATTCATCACCTTCATCTGGATTATGGCTGCACATTCACACATGCCATTTGTATGATGTGTGTGTGTTTGCACTTCAGTACAAATACAACAATCTAAATAGCAACACATCTGTAGGCACAGTTTAACACAAAGACAAGCATGCTTCTCAGAAGAAATGTTAATGTCACACAATGTGGCATCTCTCAAGCAATGTACAAAATCTCATCATGAAATGGTGCTGTGCAAGCTGGCCAGCTATCATGTATGATTCATGTAACACTACAGTGTGGACACCATGACCCTCCACCACATTCAGGAGCATGCCTGACATAAATATATGTCCCAATATCATCCAGGTAAATCGAACTTACAAGAAAGTACTCCCTAACATGTATTGATGATAGGCTGCACCACATGCTTGCCTCATGAATGGGACATTGGCAGGCAGATCACATGTCCCATATCGTCCATGGAGAACTGTTTGGTACAAGCAGTCTTTTTCCGTATAATGTGCAGAAACAACCCCTGGCCCTCCTCTGCTTCACACCCAACCATTTCCAACAACTCAATACTACAGCAGGTGTCAATGCACAACACTTTCTCTGACTTACTGACTCAGCCAGCATAATCCTTGGTGAGTACAGATAATACAATCCAGGGTACAGCATGACACACACACTATGCATGTTATAGTACTGATACAGGGGATGCAAGTGGACTCTAATTTGCCTAATCATGTGTCTCCTGCATCAAAAGTCTTGTAGAGCAGATGGGCCTATTCTTGCTTAATGACGTTGAGAGGACATTCAAAGTGATAGGATGTCTACCCTGTGATGTCAGTGTCCTCATGGTGTGTGTCCTGCAATGCACACTAACATTTGTACATTACCAGTAGCACCTTAAATGATCAACACAACAAGTTGCACGATGCATACTTCGCATGTCAGTGATGGTAAAATAATAACATGACAAGCCTTGCCATCAGGTAATGTTCATTGCTCACGCAAGAATGGGTTGAGCAATGAACATTACCATACGTTACTATACAGAAAGGCGGAGAACCAAGATATACCGCACAGATCCTTTGTACGTGAATAAGGTTTTTTTTATATGGAACAATAACAGAACTGACCCTGGTACTCAGGACAAGTGGCCCATTCCCTCCTAATTGATTTTTTGTATTACTACATGGAAGCCAAATGGACCACAGCTTCTCCTTCCCTCCTTCTTGATTAAATCGTACGAACACACATAACCAGTCACGAACAGACACCAATTTGAGTAAATAGTGCCTCCTAATAGCTCAGGACCACTCATACCCGTACAGTACAGATACACTACACAAAAGTACAACACAGAGATCACATCACAGATACATATGGTGCTGTTAGTCCAGACAAATCTTATGAAATGGTACATAAACTTATCAAGTATCAATAAGCTTCTGCAGTAATATTTTTCATATTCGGCAGGTAAAATACTCGCAAAATAAATACAGCCACCATGAAATCTTCCTGCTCACCCCTAGGCATGTGTAATTTCATCGCAAATCATGAAAACGGGCTGCAAACTGCAGGAAATGATGTCAGTCTGCATCCTGTCCCATGGAGGAGTACACTACATTTTCACTTTCTCTTTCAGCCACACTGTTACTGTCTTTTGTGAGTTGTGGTGGAGTCTGCTGGTCTTGGTGTTTTGGAGCAAGTTCTGTGTGTAGTGCACTATCCTTGTTGAGTCCTGTGTCTCTGTCCATACGTGTTTTTGGAACTGTCTGATTGTTTTGTTGGGTGTACGTCTCTAGGGGTATTTTTGTAAGTTTCCATAGTTATTAGGGGTGAATTGTGTTTTTGTTTTTGTTTCCCTGGGGTCAACATTGTATTTCGGGATGTTGGCTCAGGGTAGGAGGGCAGGATGTCGGAGGGGGCCTTGGAGGCATTCCCTTGTCTCGTTAAATCTTACCTGCCCAGGATGGTAGAGGTAGGGGGACGTATTCTACAGGGATATAATGTTTAGTACAAGAAGTGAGACGGGAGCACATCTGGGACAATATGCTCAACATGTTTGGTGTGAACAGGACTGTCCAGCAGTGGAAGAACCGGTGGCAGGACTGTGTTGGCCATGAGGGGGACCTAATGGATCACCTTGTACTCATCATCTGTAGGTAAGGTGGTGAGTACATGACCAACATCGTATCACATCAGAGGATGAATGCACAAGACACTAAATAGGTTGAGCCGAACATATATGCACCCACCATGGAAATTGCCATATGGCAAAAATGCATGCCTGTTGTGACATACTGTGCCACCCCTACATGCTTTGATATTGATACACTTCCCATGATCAACTGGCTGACAATCTCTGTGAGATATACAATGTGGGTCACCAACATGTCAAAGCTTGTGATACACCTGTGCGTAGTTGAAAAACAGATTTGACCTACAAACATCATGGCTATTGATGTGTGAGAGCAAATTTGTCATTCATGAAGCTGTGGGACAGGTCGAAGTATGATACGTCACTCAGACCGTGGCAGGGATGTCCATTAGACCACCAGGGTGAATTTGACATGTGTTGTGGGTAAGACAGGCTCAGCAGATTGTAATATGTATTTAACGTGGCACCACACCTGACTATTACAGTGAATACAATTGTACCATGAAGCCATCTATGATGTACGTGAGTCTCGCAAAATGTGATGTCAATGACATTAATTGTACTTTACATATTTTTTCCGCAGCTGGAAGACTCTTGATCACACAAGGAGATGTGGATGCATTCATGGACCCCCACGCCAGAGGTGAGTGTGTCGCCCCTAGCTTTGGATTGTATGTGTTGACATATGCAAGCAATTCCATGGGCCCTGTATGTCGTTGTACACAGTTTGGATGTGCATCACATGAACCTCACCTCTGGTGTGATGCTGCTGCATCAAGTCAAGAGTTATGGACAGTAGCATCATGTGATGCTGGAGGACAGCGTTGCCCTTCCGGACTTGATGTTGTAACGCCTCATATGATTCACAACACCCTATCAATGTGCAAGCACAGAGTCCATGATGTGGGTGATGTCATAGCCATGTCATAGAGCTGATCACGCAGCATCACAAACATCTATGTGCCCTGACATGATTGTGCAAGGGTTCCAGATATGCTGCAGGCAATTTCAATTGGAGACTGTTGTATATGATGATAAGTTTGTTACACTGAACATGTCACATCTGTTGTTGATTATCATTTGCAAAGTGATGTGGCATTCTGACATGAACTGGTGACAAAAACCCACATACAATCTTATTGTAAATGAACTAGAATGTGCTACCATCACCATATGATGTTTGCACCAATGGCATCAACTGTGTCACCACAAAACAGTGATATGACTTAAGCTGTGTCTCTGTGTACTAACAACACATTCAATTTGATATGTCATTTAGGTACAATGGTCAGACACACATGTGATGCAGTGTGCATGATCTGATCAAAAAGTGACAATAATCATTGCTCCTTGACATGGTGTAATGTGTGCAGGTCAGCTTGTGGACATGTTGCATGTCCACTGCTACACCAAGTTAATTATGTTCCCTTTGCATGGAATTACTTTTCTTGTGAATATGGTACCTTGAGCAACTGAATTATGAGTCCATCGATACAAAATGTGTACATCACTCCAGCCATTGTAGGTGCATCCTAGAGAGTACACACTTAAGAAAATACATTTGAGTAATGATGTTGCTGTGTATGAACAGCCCTGGAACACGTTGACACTCAGCATTGATATGCATGTTGGTAAGAGTCTTGCTGCCTAATAGGAGTTGCAGTTGACATTGACAGTTATTTCTTCAAAGAGCATGTCACATAGCCACAATGACAGCGTGAGTACATGTCACAGAGGGCTGAATGACAAGAAGAATCATCAACATATTTGTCAGGAAAACTTTTCCAAAGTAACAGAGTTTGTTGGTACACACTTCTGTCCTATCAAATACTTGTGCATTTGATGAGGAATCCTGTGAATCATTTCCATGCTGATGCAAGCAAGCAGGCCTCTGTAGCCAAAGAAATTTTAGCTGTCACAACATTGTCTTGGACAGACTATCTCAGACTCAGTGCCAAAAGAGGCATGAGAAAATCAACATAAGACAATGTTGACTCATGCAGCAGACATCCTTCCACACAGTGTTTAGGTGTTGACAGCTTTACCTTGTTACAGTGCTAAGCCCAATCATCATCGCACAGAACCATTCACACAGGGGCACCTCCAATATCATGGAGTGTCTGATTTTCAGACTGAGTGTAAAATATATCTGTATAATGCTCTTTATCGTGACATGCTCAACAGTTCTCCAATTCACATGTTACAAGATGGTCATCAGAGTGTGTCACACATGAAAACACCATAGTTCACTGATGGTGATCCTTGCATAACATTGACTAACGAGCTCAAATCTGACAACATAGCCCTGTTGGGCGAGGGTGCATTCCTTATCACTAGCATAAATGTGTTGATACTGCCACTGTTTGAAAAGAAGTGCAGCCAAATGTGTGGTTGACATGCAGCAGCTTTGATGTCCCATTGGCTCATTGCCCCGAAATGTGCAGAGCTCTTTAATACGGGTACACAATGCTTCATGCAACATATGCCCTATTTCCTTGCAGGCATTTCAATTATATGCATTGTTCCACAAATTGGCAAGAACATGTGTACATGATCTAATCTGGTTGTGTAGCTGTGGTGACACCTCCAAGCGCTCCCTAATACGATGAATTTCCATTTCCTCAAATTTACTACATGACTAACACTGTTGCGTGTAGTTATTTATGATTTTCATAAAACATATGGCTCATTAGTTTATGGTGTGACAATTATGCATAATGTCATCATGTTCTTGGAGTCAGGAAACATGATATGCATTATTTATTTTCAGACTACATGTCACCGGAGGAGCAGCATCTGTTCCTCCAGCGGAAGGAACGTTGCCTTCACATCAGGCGTGTGGCTAAGGGATGTAAGGCAATGGCAAAGAGGTACCCGAGAAAAGGGCTTCTGGAAGGTGGAAGTCCATCACAGACAGCACTAAGAAAGCTGGAAAACAACACGCTACCCTACCTGCCTCCACAACACACCAGACCAGCCACAGCCAATACGTGAAATGAAATGAAATGAAATGAAATGAAATGAACAGAATCTTATAATGCGCAACTAAGCCCAAAGGCATCAAGGCGCCTAACACAAATCCATAAAACCTGCGGCCCATAAAAAACGTGGCCCATCAGGATTAAATCGTGGCACACAAAAGAAAAGCTCAGCTGTCCCAGGACCATTAGGAGGTGCTCCACGTGTGGCACTCACTTCTTCGACACAATGTCTAGTCCCTTCACAGACTTCACAACTGGGGACATCCTCAAGAGCTGCAGGACACACACAGAGGTCTGTCCTCACAAAGAGGGAGAGGAGGCTTACTTACAATTTGAATGCTCGGGTGGCCCGACTTTAATGGGACAATGATGACATTAAGGGCCACCTAATGGACATTAATTGTGCCGTGGGGCTCCCTTATTGATGGTCAATGGATGTTTAGTATCCCAACCTGTACAGTCCCACGTTCCCCCTCATCCTTTTCAAAGAATAAGTAGTTAGTGTTAAGTGTGGTTTTAGTGTAGGGCTAGTATAGGTTTAGGAGTTTTTAGCTTTTTACTTCTTGGATATTCTGTTTTTAGTGCTTTTGGTTAAGTTTCCTTATCCTTTCAGTGGGGGGTTGTAGTGTTTTTGGACTCAATGAAACAATTTAAAAAATAAACAAGAACATATATAATTGTTTAGTATGTATGTTTAGTTAGTTGATGTATAGGTAAAGGTGTCTCTGTGCCATTCCTGGATGTGCTGT
Source organism: Lissotriton helveticus (assembly GCF_964261635.1). Lineage (NCBI taxonomy): Eukaryota > Metazoa > Chordata > Amphibia > Caudata > Salamandridae > Lissotriton > Lissotriton helveticus. Next base: position 470,312,141 of record NC_136062.1, read on the forward strand.
AAGGGGGATGTGGTTGATGTTTTATATATGTTTCGTCTGTATGTTTAGTTAGTTGATGTATAGGTAAAGGTGTCTCTGTGCCATTCCTGGATGTGCTGTAAGGGGGATGTGGTTGATGTTTAATATATGTTTAGTATGTATGTTTAGTTAGTTGATGTATAGTTAAATGTGTCTTTGTGCCATCCCTGGATGTGCTGTTAGGGGGGATGTGGTTGATGTTTAATATATGTTTGTTATGTATGTTTAGTTTGTTGATGTATAGGTTAAGGTATCTTTGTGCCATCCCTGGATGTGCTGTAAGGGGGGAGGTGGTTGATGTTTAATATATGTTGTTATGTGCATAGTCTTAGGTAAGCTAGTTAGTTTAGTGTAGTTTAATATTAGTATACGTTAGGTTAGTGTAGTTTATGATTAGTCAGTATCATTAGTTTAGTTAATGAAAATTGTTTTTTGTAAGAAGAAATTGCCAATGGTTGATGCTTTGTGCTCCCATTTTTAGGTCTCGCCTGGTAATGCGCTTGCGCATTGCTGGCGAGAGATATAGGGGCTTAACGAGAGCTTAACCAAACGGGCGATTTCATGCAGTGCCCGTGAAAAGCGCGTGCATGCATCAAAGCCACCAGCCTCCCTCCCACAAGCTTCCCCCAGCGTGCGCTCTGCCTCAGGCATTTCTCCTCCCCTAATTATTCACGGCCGGCCGGGCCGTACTTTCACTTTCACGGCCGCCAGGCCGTGTCTCGCGTTTCTCCTCCCCTTTACCCCCTCCCCACAGCAATGCCAAGAGCTTGTTTTCCCCTCCCACCCTTCCTTTGATATCCGCCGCGCGTGGCCTCTGCCTGTCGCCTAACACGGTCGTTGGTGCTGCCCCTCACAACCTGCGTCCATTTCCGACCATGCATTTAATTAGCCCGCTGTTTACTTCAACACACTATTGCACCCTGCCCTTACATTTTCTATCCATCTGATATCCGCGTTTTCTTGTGATTCTGCTTATTTTTGTGCTGCCCTTCACAACCTGCGTCCTCCCTCCCCACAGCAATGCCATCGCCTTCAGCCCTTAATACTGCATCGCAATCTACTGCCTTCCGAATCCCCACCATCCTTTCTTCCCTTGGTGACGGCTGCATTGTGATTCTGCTTATTTTCGTGCTGCCCTTCACAACCTGCGTTCATTTCCAACCATGCATTTATTAGCCCGCTGTTTACTTCAACACACTATTGCACCCCGCCCTTGCATTTTCTATCCATCTGATATCCGCGTGTTCTTGTGATTCTGCTTATTTTCGTGCTGCCCTACACAACCTGCGTCCTCCCTCCCCACAGCAATGCCATCGCCTTCAGCCCTTAATACTGCATCGCAATCTACTGCCTTCCGAATCCCCACCATCCTTTCTCCCCTTGGTGATGGCTGCATTGTGATTCTGCTTATTTTCGTGCTGCCCTTCACAACCTGCGTCCATTTCCGACCATGCATTTAATTAGTCCGCTGTTTACTTCAACACACTATTGCACCCCACCCTTGCATTTTCTATCCATCTGATATCCGCGTTTTCTGTATCGAGCTTCATTTGGCATTCTGTTCCTTTGTTTACAAACATCACTTTCCTTTCTCCCCACTGCCTTTATTTGGTAAAAGCCGGTCTGCACATGGTACTTTGTTCGTGTGTATAGCACCGTACTGTCATTTTGCCTCAAGGGTTTCTATTTGACTGGTATGGGCAACGTTAATTCCGTTCCTTTGGATGCGTGCGTAAGTCTATTGTTGGACCTGGCGGGGTATCTCTCTTGAATTAAATTCAATTCCATGGTTTACATTTAGCGCAGCCTCTCACCGAGTGAGTAGCTGCACATGGTCTTTTATCAGCGTTCACCCCACCAGTGGTCAGCAGTTCAGCGCTTTCTTTTAGAAGGCTGGAGTAACAATTGTTTTCAGTGACAACAGTGTCCTCAATAGGCTGTCCTCCTTTCTCCAATTACAGTATTTAACATTAGCATTAAGGATATTTTTACTGCCTTAACGCCGCCTTTTGAGTGAGGCGGCAGAGACGATTTAGGAAGTATGCGCTGTCTACTAAAAACATTGTTCTATTACACACAATCCGATTAATGATTGCAAATCGCATTTCTGTGTTTTTGCTGCCTTACGATGGACAGTGGCATTCGTTTAGTACACGGGTTTTGGTGTGCTTCAGAAGGATTGCTGTGTGTATTTAGTCATTGGATTCTGTAACCCCCCCCCCCCAAAAAAAAGTTTTATTTATTTTTTCATTTCAGTTTGTGTCACACTTCAGCCCTCCTTCACTTACGGCAGTGTTGAATAATCATACAGGACTGATCCATTCACGTACAGTTTCTATTTCATTTTTCATTCTATTGAGATGCTGTTAGCACGTGTTTTACTTTTAAGGAAGTGGATGTTTTAGTGACTTTCGTTCTCCATTCATCACATCCTGCTAGTTTCTTGTCTTGCCTTCTGCTCCCCTGATTGCCCTCGTTTTCTTGCCTTCTGCTTCCCTGATTGTACTCGTTTTTTCTTGCCTTGGGCTCCCCCACTCCATCCATCCATCCCACTCCATCCATCCATCCATCCCCCCACTCCATCCATCCACCCCCCACTCCATCCATCCATCCATCCATCCCACTCCATCCATCCATCCATCCCACTCCATTCATCCATCCACCCCACTCCATCCATCCATCCCCCCACTCCATCCATCCATCCCCCCACTCCATCCATCCATCCATCCCCTACATCCATCCGTCCCCCCACTCCATCCATCCATCCCCCCACTCCAGCCATCCATCCATCCCCCCACTCCATCCATCCATCCCACTCCATCCATCCATCGCCCCACTCCATCCATCCCACTCATCCATATCCATCCCACTCCATTCATCCATCCATCTCCATCCATCCCACTCCATCCATCCATCCCACTCTATCCATCCATCTCCATCCATCCCACTCCATCTATCCATCCATCCATCCATCCCACTCCATCCATCCATCCATCCCCCCCACTCCATCCATCCATCCCCCCACTCCATCCATCCATCCCCCCACTCCATCCATCCATCCCCCCACTCCATCCATCCATCCCCGCACTCCAGCCCTCCGTCCATCCCGCACTCCATCCATCCATCCATCCACTCCCCCGACTCCATCCATCCCTCTCCGCCCCACACACCACCACATTATCACTCAGCACCACCACATTATCACTCAGCACCACCACAGCACCACCCAGCACCACCACAGCACCACTCAGCACCACCACAACATCACTCAGCACCACCACTCAGCACCACCACATTATCACTCAGCACCACCACATTATCACTCTGCACCACCACAGCATGATTTAGCACCACCACAGCACCACTCAGCACCACCACATTATCACTCAGCACCACCACATTATCACTCAGCACCACCACAGCACCACTCAGTACCACCACAGCATCACTCAGCACCACCACAGCACCACTCAGCACCACCACAGCACCACTCAGCACCACCACAGCATCACTCAGCACCACCACAGCACCACTCAGCACCACCACAGCATCACTCAGCACAACGACAGCATCACTCAGCGCAACCACAGCATCACTCAGCGCAACCACATCATCACTCAGCGCAACCACAGCATCACTCAGTGCAACCACAGCATCACTCAGCACCACCACAGCATCACTGGTTCAAATATGTTCTCTCAATGTTTCAAGCTTTATTACAAATGTCACAAAAAGATGTTAATATTTCACTTCTGTTCTTGGATTTTCGTCACAATAAAATACACTGAACATAATCTTCACAAAAGTTATTTACAAAAGTTTAAGCTATTGCCATTATAAATTACAAACACTTTTATTGAAGTATTAATTATTTAAAAAAATTAAAAGCTATTGTTCTTTTTAATATCAATACATCTAAGTCAAGTATATACAAAACATGTTGCATTACAAATGCTATAGGTGTCACATTTGCGAAAGTTATAACTATTGGCATTGTAATTGACAAAGCTATTAATTTAGCTACTTTCAAAAAGAACACATAAATAAAAAAATTGTCATTTACAAGACCAATAGCTCAAACTTTCCTAATGCGAGACCTATTGCATTGCAAATGCTTGTTTTTTTTGCTGTGTGGACATATCCTGTTGAATTGGTAGTGGATTACGACAGATGCATCCCCCACGCAATCAATGTGAATGTCTACAAATGTAATTACAGCTTCTTCAAAGGACAGGCTACCATCAACCTTCATTTGAAATGTGTTTGAACCAAACTGATTGATGTTTAGGGTAAGAAAATTCAGTTATGAAAAGAGTTTTTGAGTGGTCTGAGAAATATTTATCCATATGTGACTATTTGGCAAGGACAGGTTTACACCGGATGCACGGTGGGCATTGTGCTCTGCACAGCATTGGTTGGATGCTGTGGTTATGGTGCCAGGATACTTTGGGGCATCTTTGATTACACCGGTCACCACAACTGCTTCACTTTCCGCGTGGGAGTGCAGGAAATGTATGCTTTGCATTATTTACAAGTCATCCTTACGCCTCTTTACATGTTTCTACCCAGCCTTGTGCATTGTGGGCAACACTGTGAACAAATTGGCAAGTGTTGGGCGGGGGATGTTGTGATGTGCATTACAGCAAACCTGCGCACAGATTTGAACCAGGAACAATTTTGGAGCTACGCTTTCACACACCATTCCTCTTTCTTTTGCTACATGGAAAGATTTTGAATATGTGACATGTTGAGGGAATTGTCTTTACATGAGTCATTCTACGACACACATCTATTCAAACATTGTCCTCTACATTGACTATGGGTAATTCTTTTAAGTATATATTTTTAACGTATTTGTTTGAGATACACATTGACTCGAGTATTGTTCCAAGTCACAATCTACATCATGGGCATGGAGTATTTTTGTGTTGCTGCGACAGTGTTGTCTTATAGATCTGAGCATTGGTTGAGTCACACATGTCCGGCCCTCACAATGCCTATCATGGACACAGAGTAAGCATATCCACTTTGCCAAATGTTCCTTGGTTTGTAATAATGGGTAACCTGAACATGCATTGTTGGCACAGTTAAACATAAATGATCACAGGCTACACACATCTTAGTGACTCAATTATTTGTATTTACATGTGCAGTAACGGAGGTAGCAGACTGGCCCAGTTCTTTGTGCAACAACACCTCATTGTGTGAATGCCCAGTGGGGTCCAGACAGTGTCCTTGGGGGGAACATGTCCAGAAACATGTTGAGGAAAAGGCAGAGTGCAGTCAGCAGGCTGATGGCTGTGTCATTGGGAACATTGCAAAATTGGGCAATCCATATTAAAGTCCAAGGTGAGTATGGCAGAGTCATTCAGGGGACAGTGGAAACTGACGTTCCGAGGCATGATGGTAGGCACAGTTCCAAGCAGAAACAGTCCATTTGACAGAGAAGAATGCTACCACTGACTTGTTCGCAAGATTGTTGATTCACCCACATATTCCTCCTCTGATGTGTCATATGCCTCCTGTGTGCATGATGGAGGATTGGCTGGAGCCCAGTGAGGCTGTAACAAACCAGGGGATGAGATGTGGATGTTGAAGGTGCAGCAGTATTCATCTGTGCCAAAGGTTGAGGTAGAACTGCAGTGATGATAAGATGCACGGCTTGCAAGACTCCAGCAACGTCTGTGTGGGAATACAGTCATGGCTTTCAAGTGTGAGACCTGCATCCGCTCCATGTTCTCCATGATCATACTTATTTGATGCAGCTCCTTGGTGACATCGCTGGAGCCACTTTGACTGAACAGTTGTTCTTGTCTCTGAGTTAGTACTCCAGCGATGTCATCCATGGATTGCTGGAGAGCACGGAGCGGACTGTGGGTGCCTGTGATGGGCTCTAGGTGGTCCCTAATGGGACTGAGACACCCACGTACCCCATCTAGTTTGGCCTCCAGGCTGTCAAACCCCACCCTCGCCTAACCAGCCATCTCCTGCTGGACCTCTACCGCATGGCGTTGAAATGTTAGGAGTGGGTCCACAAGGTCCTGGGAGGCAGGTGTGGTGGTAGGTGCTTGCTGCTGGGTGTTTTGTGCAGGCGGTGGAGCTTCCACAACGCTGCTGGATGTACCTGCTTCCTGAGATGGGATGCCAATGGAGTTGAGCAGCTCTTGGGGGGTGTCCTGGTCGATAGCTGAGATGTCTTCATCTTCATCATTGAAGAGTGGGACAGACTGCTGTACAGGAGGTGGATCATCTCCCTCCACAATATAAAGGGGAGCTGCTGTTGTATGTGTGTCTCAAGTATGATCATGCATTTAAGCAGTTTACAAGCAGGATGAATGACAATGTCCCATCCAGATTTTTAAAAGGAGACACCTATTACATGCAGGATACAATCAAGGATAGGGAATCATTGTACAACAGCACTGATGTGACAGAGTGTAATTATTTATTTTACAGTTTTCAATTATGCCAATTAAGAGTGGCCAATCTCTACATACATGCTGAGCGAGTTGTGTCCTGTGTTCAGTAGTGACAGTGGTGCAGGTTGTACCACTCTGTTGTTAATGAAGATTAGCTGTGATTTATGTGTAGTAGCCAGCATTATGGTTGAGTCACCCCAACTCATTACATTTAAAGCTTTTTTAAGATTGTCTCGTTTTGGAGGTGTAGATTGCATGGTACCACACCTTGCTGTTGGCAATGCCACATGATTATTTTTTTGTATTCTTTTTTTTATATATAATTTTATTGAGCAGAGCTTGCAGAGAAAACAATACAACGTTAAACACCTTAAGTTAAAAAAACAAGAAAAAAAATCATCCTTTGATATATCTCATTGTACAGTTGTTGAACATAATACACTAAGGGGCATATTATCAAGGGCCTTATCTCTGCTTTTTTGGCTTTAGAAGCCAAAAAAGCAGAGATAATGTTTTCGCCCTATTAACAAGAGGGTGATAACATGCAATAATGCATGTTAGCACCCTTTTACCCGATGCCTCCCCTAATGAGATGCAAAGTGGGCGTCACTGGGCAGAACAACCTTGTTACTATCGCTGATGTGCACATCGTGATATTTACAAGGAGGCCCAGGCATTTTTGCAGGTGTTAGTTTTTGGCAAAAACTTCAGTTTTCGCCAAAAACTAACGTCTGCAAAAATGCTCACTTACCTATACTTTATATTGGAGGTGGATTATGCCGATACAACCACAGGGTCATTGATAATATGCCCCCAAGTTTATGAACCAGAGTTCTGATCCTTAACCAATCAATATTACTAGTGTTTTTCTTTAACCATAAATGTAAGTTTCGCAATCTACAAGATACTTCCAAGTCCCAGAATTGTTTTAATTGCCCCCACACGTTTAGCATAAGCTTCTTCAAACGTTTTAGTATGCTTCATCTTGTTAAGCCTTTTCTCATACAAAGGTGCTTCCTCCTATCTCCAATTTTTTTAAATTAAAGAGCGAGCCACCAACATTGATATAGCTAAAAAATACCATTTCGATTTAGACAACGTAACCTCTCGACTTGTTATACCAAAAAGAGCGGCCTCCGCTATTGGAGCATACGTTTTCTGAATTGCCCGACTAAAATCCCCCAATTTTTTTCCCCAAAACAGCACCAATTTCTCCAGAAAATTTTCCACGATAGGATATTCATTTTGGGCTCGTGGTAGGTGGTACCAATTTCCTATCCCCCCAACATTTACGGAGTATAAGGCGGTGGCTGCCTTGGAAGGGCGACCACAAAGTAGTAAATTATATATTTTTTTAAAATGCCACATGATTGTTATTATGGCATGAGTAGGGAAATCATGCAGTTGAGATCAGAGCTGATGTGATGTGCCACATGATATGACAGGTAAATATGCTTGATTTGCCAAGATCCAAACAGTGTAGATCCATTTTAATGTTGCAAAATCACATTGACAAATGCCATTTTCATTGATGCACATTGATGTGCAGGTATGGTACTGCTACTGTTTTACTGCCCCTTATTCCTTTCAGCCAGTGATCCTTGCACTTATGTGCATTTCCAATGGGCGATGTTGCAAGCTGGAGGATCTATGGCTATTGGTCAAGCTTGAGACACTCGTGCATTGTTGGAATGCAGACATATTTCTTGCATCCGTGGGGGCGGGGGTTTGGATACCATGAAGTGACAGAGTGAGGCCTTCTCCTTACAGGATTGACTACGCACTCATCCACTTCAGTGACAGAGGCATGCACCATGTTTACAAATTTATGGTGCAGGCATGCATTTCATCATGCACTGGCACTTGACTTGTCAGCGTGGCACAAAGACAGGCACCTTAGCAGGGTAGTGCAAGTGTGTCTGGGTTCAGGGCAAGAACATTTATGTGCATGGAAGTACCCCCTTCAGGCACATTAGCAATGATTGACTAATTGCTGTTTCTATGTGTGCTGCACAATGCAGTACACATGTAAACAGCAAAAGCTTTGAGAAATGAGGATTTTCTCTATTTTTTCATGTTAAGGGTCATGGATTTTCTTGTATACATTGTTTACAGGCCTCCTATTGGCTTTAGCTTTTCAAGTACAGGGCAGCGTGTCTTTCTATGGGTGTTTCAGGGTGGACGGACAAAACAACACCCATTACCCTCACCTTCCACACCACGTGAATGAAGTGTGTACGTAGGCCCAGATTACATGCCTGTGGATTTACACCAGCTTGTAAGTGGTGCTAAGCCCCTATCACCTCCCCAACATCACATTAAGTGACATTGGCATGGGGATGTGTGGTTGGGAATGTGCCCCTCTGATGGACACATGGATGATACATGCTGTTCTGCTCAGGGTGATTGGATGAGTTTATTTATGTAAGGATGTTTACAGACATGACTGCCTATGCATTTGTTCACCGCCACTGTTGACTTTCCCCAAGGACTGATTTCCTTACACGTCAATGTGTAAAGGCCATCTCACACCAGGACTGTGATTACTGTAGAATACTGTGATCTGTATGACACATGTCGATTCTTTAATGTGGATGAGTGCATTTTGACATGTAGGATGAAGGTGACATGGAGTAAGTTGACATGCATTGGTGCCACATTGTTATTCTTGCTCGGTGTCATACTTCACTTGACATGCACCGTGGCAGCGACTGTATGGTTCTGTGAGCATGGCACACGGATGAGACATGTAGAAAGTATTTATGGGACACATTCCTGATATGCAGTTTTTATGGGACACACACCTGATATGCAGAGTCCTTCTACTGTACTTTTGGATGCATATGCCATCTGCTCATAGTTGAACGTCACATTAGCCCTCCAGTGTGCTAAATTTGGACATTGTGGAATCTGCAACTTTTAGACACGAGGGTGCATATTTACTGTGTAGTGGCGATGCATGTGTTTATGGTACTAGGACTCACAACATGCTTTGTCACTTTGGGAACACAGGGCTGCATCTCATAAACAAGCAAAGGGGCACATTGACTGGAGAGGTGGAAGAGTGTCGCCTTGGCCTCCTAGCCTCAACACCTCGCTCATCCAAATTGGCTACACAGGGCTGCATCTCATTGACAACAATATGATACAGCCCTGTGAACCAGACTGCTCTGGAGCTAAAGTTAGCAGACCACCACCGATGCTGGCAGACATGCACCATTGTGCAGAGGTGTCTGAATTGAGTTGAAGATTGTACATGTGCATGAAGGGGGACCTTACTGTGCATACACATTCTTCCACACAACTCAGACACCCCTGCACAATGATGCATGTCTGCCAGCATAGGTCGTGGCCTGCTAACTTTAGCCCCAGAGCAGGGTGGTTCACAGGGCTGCATCATATTGTTGTCAATGAGATGCAGCCCTGTTTAGCCAATTTGGATGAGTGGTGTTGACCCTAGGATGCCAAGGCCACACTCTGCCACCTCTCCAGTCATTATGCCCCTTTGCTTGCTCTTGTTCCCCGTATTTGGGTGTCTGAAGTATATTATTTTTACTCTTTATTGGATTATTTTTATGTGCAGAATTCCAAGTCAGTGATTCAATCATTATGTGTCTTTATATATATTCAATAACTAAGGTGACATGTGTTGATACCCCCCGGGGAACATTGTGTCTGGAAGGAGCTCTGCAGACAGTGTTGGTGTGCACTGATTAATATTCAGTTGGACATGAGTGACATTAGTGCCCACCCCCTCTAACCCCTCCTCCCAGTCCCTGGTTGTTACTTACCCTTTTACTGATGTATCTAGTCCTGTTCAGTACTATCCTGTCCCTGGACTCCAACAACCAACTCGCAGGTGATCACGGACACCTGTTCCTCCAAGCTATCCTGCTCCTCCAGTGGCGCAGGACTACCACCTTCGATCTGCAGTGCTACCTGGCGATTGTTGGATAGTTTCTGCTTGGTCTTGCGCTTAGCATCATGCCAGCTCTTCTTGCAGTCGGCCACTGTCCTTTTGACCTCTGCTGCAGCATTCACCTTGGCTATGATGGACTGCCATATTGCATTTTTGGTCCTCAATACACCGTGGACCTGTCAAAAAGCTGGTGTTGTTTGCCTGTCACCTCCGCAATCAGGGTCTCATTTCCCTGCTTCCTGAACCTGGTTTTCCTCTTTCTCTTCCTCTTCCCTTGGGTCTCTAGCTGGTCCTCCTGGCTGTTTGAGGGGTTAGGACAGTTGTTCTCTCCTGCATCACTGGGCTCAGCTTCCTCCATGTTTCACATGAGCTTTTTTATTTTTGTGTTTTGGATCTTCCCGGGCGTTTTGTAGTTTATTTTTCCAGTGAAACGTTAAAAAGTGGCACAACAATTTTTATTGCCGTGATGGAGGTCTTAACGTCGACAATTCCGGGTGCGATGAGAAACTATCGCCATGTAGCAACGTATTGTAAATATGTCGATTCCATAGCAATAGTTTTTAGTGGTACAAGGCGGTAAGAAAATTGCCACTAACCAAAGTTTGCATTAGTTTGTGGCAATTCTTGTAATATACCACACAATGTCCAAATAAGATAATTTCTCTGAAAGACCGCTTGACCTGGGCGTGGGTCAATCATATGTGATCCATTTGTGGTTGGTAAAATCTGTACCACTGAATTTTGAAGAGGGTATAGAAATAGAGAGTTTACCAAACCAGCCTGGACCTGTAAAAGACCAGCATGGCAAGGCCAGCCTTTAACCATTCTAAGGTCAGCAAAATGTAATCAACCTACACTAGCTGTTGCATGAGTCAAACTATTCAATGGATATCCCGCCACATTTTACTTTTATATTTTACTTTTTTCTTCAAAGTTGACACTCCACTTAAGATGGCGCCCCAGGTAACCCCGCCTTTGCAGCTGGAAATAATGATATTATGGAGTTTTCCTGAAAGGATGATGCAACTGGTAGGCTGCCAGAATAGCACCAAGGCAGGCCATCATACTCACTTTTGCTCCATAATTGTTGTCAGGTGTTGTAGCTGGCTGGCAGTGTATTTATAACCTGCCTTGTTTTATAGCATGCTCCTGCATCTTGAGGTATTAGTGTGATTTACATTAAATGAGAAATTCCCAGTTAAAAACGTCAAAGATATGTGAAACAGTGCGATTAAGTAGCTACAGCAGAGACCATTGTAAAAGGCACAACCAGTTCAGTGGCAAATATAATTATTCATGTAGATGCAGAAGGTGTGAGTTTTTAATTGTGTCCTGAACAACAAGGGGATGGAAGCAGTATGTGGATGTGTTAGGGGGAAGTTCACAAAGTATGTTACTGCACCTGAAGAGTAGTTTGATGCGAATTTGCGCCAATGGTAAGCCCGTCTATGCCCGTCTGTGCCTTGACTGTGTCCATCGCCAGGAACCCTGGTCCTCCTTCCCCCGCTGTTTCTACACTGTGACCCTCCATGCACTCATTCCCTGCTCACCACACCACACAACACAGAGGAAGCACTCATCAGTGCTTCCTGCAATTTTCCATGCACATATCCACGCCCAACACTCACCGCACTCGCAATGACAACACACAGGATCCCACTCTCTCACACTCACACAGTCCTTCAATAACCCATGCACCACTCCACACTATCGTGCATGCTCTTCAACACTCACTCACCACGCACACCTGCTGCACGATAATGCCCGGACGTACTTTTCCTCACAAAGACCTGGCTGGACCCTGCATCGGCACCTGACATCACCACATCCGCCCTCTACCCCCGATACAAGACTGCCAGGCGAGACAGTCTTCACAAGCTCAGAGTGGAACTGCCATCATCCGCAAGAAGACCATCAGCTGCACCATATCCACGGACACGTCATCCTCCAACATGGAACAACTCTTGGTAAAACTCAATGTCACAACCAACATCGCCCTAAATGGCACTCTCATCTACAGGCCACTGGCTGCACACCAACTTCACAGACACCATCAAGGACTTTGTTTTAAATTGAAGTAGAAAGACATAGGTTGAGGGAAATGTAGAGAGAAGGAGAAGTGTGGGATACAGAAAGAGTTAGGGTAAAACGAGAGGTGAGTTGGAGGCAGTACAGTTAGAGGACAGTGAAACAGAAAGACAGAGATGAGGTAGAGAAATAGATGTGAGGTTGATACAGAGATAGAGTGAGAATTGTGCGGAAGTGAGAAGTAGAGATAGGTGAGGTATAGAGAATGTTAAAGGGAGATAGAGGTAGACAGAGGATAGAGCTATTAAATTGGAGTTGAAATAAAGAAGTAGGTGTAGAGAGAAATCAGAGAGAGCCAGAGAGGAAAGGTAGTGAGCAAGCTAAAGAGGTAGAATTAGAGAAACAGGTGGTACGAAGGGATTAAGCTAGTGAGAGAGATGAGGTAGAAGGAACAGTCGTAGGTTCAAGCAGTAGGGACACCACGGGGCATATTATCAAGCCCATTATGGCCGCTTTAGCGGCTGTTTTCGGCTGAAAAGCGGCGATTTAAATATTGCTCTATTATCAAGGACACGCTAACGCGTGTTTCCTTGAGTTAGCAGCCGTCTTTTCTCCACTTTGCCTGTCAGCGATTATTATCGCTAATGACATGCAAAGTGGGCATTCCTCACAGAACAACATGGGTAAACAACGCTAAAACTGCATAGCGATATTTACAAGGATGCCCCAGACCCGCGAATCCGTGAACAAAGTCACGCTAGGGCCCCTTTATCGCAGGATCTTAACTCCTGCTATTAATCCGACTTAACCATCTGTAACATGGAAGGTGGATCTCAGGGTTAAGTCCACACCTGCCTATTATCAAGGTTTACATTATCGCAGGTCATTTTTCGCTGCTTTTCTCATGCTAATGCATGTTATCACCCTCTATTGCTGGAATTCAAATTGCCTGGGTGAAAAGCGTTAATAATACTTCGCTAACCTGGCGCTGAAATCCAGTGATAGACAGCGATAATGAAAATTGCGCGATGCGCGTTTTGCGATAATTATCGTATGTGCTTGATAATATGCCCCCACATCTCTTGGTCCTTGTTGAGCTCCAGAGATTTCCAGGTAAGAAAGAACTTAGGGGCATATTAGTAAGAACCTTGTTAAAATTATCGCAGGAAACTGCCGCTAAAATGGCGATAATGGGCTTGCTAATATGCATTATAGAATTCCAATAGAAGCCCTGGCTAGATCTACAGGACATTTGCAATTGGAAAGGGTCCCTTTATCTTCGAGGAGGGTTAAAAAAATATTTTTTAACACCAGGTAGCGGTCCAAGAAACTACTGCCTACTCTAAACAAGCATTTACAATGCAATGGTTTCGCCTTTGGAAAAGTTTGAGTTATTGGCATTGTATATGCCTAAATTTTGTTTATCTGTTTTTGTTTTTAAAACAGATAAGTAAATGGCATTGTCATTTACATTGCCATTATTTTTTTTTGCAGTCACTCTGCACTCCCTATGCACTCTGCACTCCCTATGCACTCTGCACTCTTTATGCAGTCTGCATTCCCTATGCACTCTGCACTTCCTATGCACTCCCTATGCACTCTGCACTCCCTATGCACTCTGTACTCCCTATGCAGCACTCTGTATGCACTCTGTACTCTCTATGTACTCTGCACTTTCCACTTCCTATGCACTCCCTATGCACTGTGCACTCCCTATGCAGCACTCTGTATGCACTCTGCACTTCCTATGCACTCATCATGCACTTCCTATGCACTCTGCACTCCCTATGCAGCACTTTGTACTCTATGCACTCTCTGTGCACTGTCTATGCACTCCTTATGCCCTCTGCACTGCCTATGCACTTTGCACTTTCTATGTTTTCTGTATTTCGCACTCTCTCTGTACTCCCTATGCACTCTGCACTTTGTATGCATTCTGCATTACCTATGCACTCTACACTCTATGCACTTTTTTTTTGCAGTCACTATGCACTCTGCACTCCCTATGCACTATGAGAGGGCAAGATAGAAAGTGAAGATAAATGAGAGAGGGCAAGAGGGAGAGACACGGAGATTGAGAGCAAGAGAATAAGTGATAGAGATGGAATTTAAGAGAGATTGTGGAGGAAGGGAGAAGGAAAGAATGAGAGAGAGGACAGGAGGGAGAGTGAGGGCAGGATGGAGGGGGTGGGTGTGTAGGAGTAGGAGAGAAGTCAAAAAGGAAGGGGGAGGGATGTAGATTGAGGAAAGAAGGGAAGGCCAAAGAGAGTATGGTCAGGAAGGAGGGGGAGGGCAGGAGACAGCGGCAGAAGAGAGAGGAAGAGCAAGAAAGGCCGAGAGAGGGTAGATGATGAGTGCAGAAGAAAGAGGGGGCAAGAAAGAGAGGAAGGGCATAAGTAAGAGAGCAGAACAGAGTGGGAGAGAGGGCGGCAGGTAAGAGAGGGAGGGCGGAAAGGAGAAGGAGGGCTAGAGGAGGAGGAGAGAGATGGAGGACAAGAAGGTGAAAGAGATGGAAAGGGAGGGCAGTAGAGACTAAAAAGGCAGAAGAGAGAGATAACAGAAGAGAGAAGGGCAGAGGTAATAGAGTGAGAGAAGGCAGAAGAGATAGGGAGGGCAGGAAAGAATAGAGCAGAAAGGAGGGCAGAAGCGAGAGTGTTGAAAGAAAAGATAAGGAGTGCGGGATAGAAAGTGAGTAGAAAATGTGGATGTAGATGGAGAGTGAAAGGCAGGAGTGTGAGAGATGTAGAGGGAGGGCGAAAGGAAGTGAGATTGAAACAAAGGAGAGAGAAAAAAGATATTGAGGACAATAAAGTGAAAGAGAGCAGAAGAGAGGTTGAAAGGGAGAGAGTGGGAGAGAGGGGAAAGGGAGTGAGTGAGAAGGAAGGATGTAGGGCAAGAAAGAGAGAGAGGGTAGAAGGGAGAGAGGGGGCAGATATTAGTGTAGTAATGTAGACAGAAAGAGGAAAAAAATGCGTGAAAAAGTTGACAGTGCCTCAGGAAAGCAACACCATTGGAGTTTGCAGATTTGTTCTCACCTGCACTCACTTTCTCATCATAAGCACTGGTCAACTTATAGCCTCTACACATGCCCTTTCAAACATGCACTATTTGCACTTGATCTCTCTGTACTTGGCCTGTCCGGAAAACACCCTCTCTGCACACACCCTCTTTACTCATGCCTTCTCTTCACTTGCCCTCTCTACACATGGACCTGTGCAAGGCCGGACCAGATTCGGGGGCGTTCCCGCAATTTTTTCCCTCTCCACCCACTAGTGTTCGTCATCACGGCGGTGGGTGTGTTATTTTTTTTTTTTTTGGAGTCAGCCTGTTTTCTTCTTTTGACAAGTGTTTGTTGTTGGAGTTGGCTGCAAGATTCGAGTATCAGGTAAGGAGCATTTTAGTTGTAAATGTGTTTTCACTTTGTAAGTTTACGTATTTTCCCGTTTTAGCTCTTACTGTATTTTTTTTCTGTTTCCTTTGTAGGTTACGGCGGTGTCATGTGAGCTGTTGTGTGCTTGGCTCGTAAGTTCCGTAGTAAGCTTTGGCTCCGCGTTCCCAGGAAGCGATCAGGAAGCAATCAGGTAAGGAGCATTTTGATTACAAATGTGCTTTCACTTTGTAAGTTTACCTGTCGGCCGAACTGTTATGTTTTTTTTGTGGGGGGGGGGGGTACATTTCTTTGAATTGGTATTTTAAATTGCTTTTTTGACGAAAGTGCTCTTGATCTCTCTGTACTTGCCCTCTCTGGAAAACACCCTCTTTGCACACGCCCTCTTTACTCATGCCTTCTCTTCACTTGCCCTCTCTACACATGGACCTGTGCAGAGAGATCATATGGAGAGCGGCATGTGCAGAGAGGCCGTGTGTAGAGAGGCTGTGAGCAGTGATGGCGCATGTCGAGAGGGCATATGCAAAGAGGAGAGGACAAGATACAGAGGTAGTGTAGGAATGAGAAAGTGCAAGAAGTAGTGGGAGGGCAGAAAAGAGTGGGAGAGCAAGAGAGAGGGCAGAAATAAAAGGGAAGGGATGAAAGAGGCCAGGAGTAAGAAAGCAGAAAGGTCAAAAGGAAGCGAGGGCAGGATAGAGAGGGAGGGCAGGAAGGAAGGAATAGACGCAGGAGAGAGGGAGGGCATGAAGGAGTGTGAGGGCATGAGGGAAGATAGGTAAGTGTGAGAAAGGCAGAAAGGAGAGGGCGGCAGGTAAGAGAGGGAGGGCGGAAAGGAGAAGGAGGGCTAGAGGAGGAGAGAGAGATGGAGGACAAGAAGGTGAAAGAGAGATGGAAAGGGAGGGCAGTAGAGACTAAAAAGGCAGAAGAGAGAGATAACAGAAGAGAGAAGGGCAGAGGTAATAGAGTGAGAGAAGGCAGAAGAGATAGGGAGGGCAGGAAAGAATAGAGCAGAAAGGAGGGCAGAAGCGAGAGAGTGTTGAAAGAAAAGATAAGGAGTTCGGGATAGAAAGTGAGTAGAAAATGTGGATGTAGATGGAGAGTGAAAGGCAGGAGTGTGAGAGATGTAGAGGGAGGGCGAAAGGAAGAGACATTGAAACCAAGGAGAGAGAAATAAGATATTGAGGAAGAAGTCAAAATGAAGAGAGTGCAGGATAGCAGGAGTGTGAGAGATGTAGAGGAAGGGCAAAAGGAAGAGAGATTGAAACAGTCAGGAGAGATAACAAGAGAGAGATGGAGGATAAGAAGGTGAAAGATCATAAGAGAGGTGGAAAGGGAGGGCGGAAGAAGAGATATAGATGCAGAAGAGAGAGCAAGAGGGAGGGCAGAGGAAATAGTGCGAGAGAAGGCCTAAGGGATAAGAAGAACAAAAAAGAAGGAGAGCAGTAAAGAGGACAGGAGCAAGAGAGAGTGAAAAAATAGGTAAGCAGTGCAGGATAGAGAGTGATGAGAATATGGGGGGTAGATGGAGAGTGAAGGTAAGAAGGAGAAGAAAGTAGAAAGGCTAAAGGATAGAGGAGAGCCTGGAAGAGAGTGAAGATAGGAGAGACAGAGGGATGAGGCAGAAAGAGTGTAGGATGGAAGTGAGGAGAAAATATGGAGGTAGGTGTAGAGTGAAGCCAGGAGTGAGAGAGATATCGAGGGAGGTCAAAAGGAAGAGAGATTGAAAGGGAGGGGATATGAAGAAAGGAGTGCAGGAAGGAGGCCAAGAGCGTGAAAAGAAAAGATAAAGAGTGAAGGATAGAAAGTGAGGAGAAAAAGGGGAGGTAGATGTAGAGTGAAGCCAGGAGTGTGAGAGATATAGAAGGAGGTCAAAAGGAAGAGAGATTGAAAGGTAGGGTAAAAAGAAGACATATTGAAACAGAAAGGAGAGAACAAGAGAGATGGAGGAAAAAAACAGAAGAGAGAGCTGGAAAGGGAGGGCAGGAGGGAGTAAGAAGGCAGAAGAGAGGGATGGCAGAAGAGAGAAAGAAGGAGGACAGAAGGAATAGAGTGAAAGAAAGCAGAAGGGATAGGGACGACAGGAAAAAAGGAGAGCAGGCAGGAGCAAGAGTGTGAAAAGGAAAGATAGAGTGCAGGATAGAGAGTGAAGATAAAATGTGGAGGTAGATGGAGAGTGAAGGCAAGAGTGTGAGAAATGTAGAACAAAGTGTTTGTTACATGTTTTCCTTACCTTTAGGCTGGTTATCTCTCCTTCTAAATGCGACCTTACTAGTGCAGACCTCACTCACAAACAATACTTTAAGTTAGCATCACGTGTGAAAGTTTTTGTGCAATTATGCAGTAAATAATGCCTAGGACAGACAGCAAGTAATACAAAGAAGAATGCGTAAAGTAAACAAACATTTGTTATAAACGTACCGTGTTCACTGAACAAAGTTTTAAGATGTGTAGGTGATGGTGCAGCTGTCTCAAATGGTTTAACGTTTTTTTGCTCCTGTGTAAATAAATGATAGTGTTAGTAAAAGATAACAAGCGCAAGCAAAACAAGCAATACATTTTTTATGAATATTGCGCTCATAAACATCATATTAAGACAATGGCCTGTAAAGAACTTCTTGCACTTTCTCATTCCTACACTACCTCTGTATCTTGTCCTCTCCTCTTTGCATATGCCCTCTCGACATGCGCCATCACTGCACACAGCCTCTGCACATGCCTCTCTCCATATGATCTCTCTGCACAGGTCCATCTGTAGAGAGGGCAAGTGAAGAGAAGGCATGAGTAAAGAGGGCGTGTGCAAAGAGGGTGTTTTCCAGAGAGGGCAAGTACAGAGAGATCAAGAGCACTTTCGTCAAAAAAGCAATTTAAAATACCAATTCAAAGAAATGTACCCCCCCCCCCCCACAAAAATAACATAACAGTTCGGCCGACAGGTAAACTTACAAAGTGAAAGCACATTTTTAAGCAAAATTAAATGCTCACATTTGTAATCAAAATGCTCCTTACCTGATCGCTTTGTGGGAACGCGGAGCCAAAGCTTACTACGGAACTTACAAGCCAAGCACACAACAGCTCACATGACACCGCCGAACCTACAAAGGAAACAGAAAAAATACAGTAAGAGCTAAAACGGGAAAATACGTAAACGTACAAAGTGAAAACACATTTATGACACCGCCGAACCTACAAAGGAAACAGAAAAAATACATTAAGAGCTGAAACGGCAACATAAGTAAACAAAGTCAAAACACAGTTATAAACCAAAATGCTGCTTACCTGATCGCGTCGTGTAACTGCTTACCGGAGAAGCGTGCCCCACCCATAACGTAACATCAAGAGCACTTTCATCAAAAAAGCAATTTAAAATACCGATTCAAATAAATGTCACCCCCCCACAAAAATAACATAACAGTCCGCCCGACAGGTAAACTTACAAACTGAAAGCACATTTTTAAACAAAATTAAATGCTGCTTACCTGATCGCGTCGTGTAACTGCTTACCGGAGAAGCGCGCCCCACCCATAACGTAACAGCAAGAGCACTTTCGTCAAAAAAGCTATTTAAAATACCAATTCAAAGAAATGTCACCCCCCCCCCACAAAAATAACATAACAGTCCGCCCGACAGATAAACTTACAAACTGAAAGCACGTTTGTAATCAAAATGCTCCTTACCTGATTGCTTCCTGATCGCTTCCTGGGAACGCGGAGCCAAAGCTTACTACGGAACTTACGAGCCAAGCACACATGACACCGCCGAACCTACAAAGGAAACAGAAAAAAAATACAGTAAGAGCTAAAACGGGAAAATACGTAAACTTACAAAGTGAAAACACATTTACAATTAAAATGCTCCTTACCTGATACTCGAATCTTGCAGCAACAAACACTCGACACCGCCGAACCTACAAAGGAAACAGAAAAAATACATTAAGAGCTGAAACGGCAACATAAGTAAACAAAGTCAAAACACAGTTATAAACCAAAATGCTGCTTACCTGATCGCGTCGTGTAACTGCTTACCGGAGAAGCGTGCCCCACCCATAACGTAACAGCAAGAGCACTTTCGTCAAAAAAGCAATTTAAAATACCGATTCAAATAAATGTCACCCCCCCCACAAAAATAACATAACAGTCCGCCCGACAGGTAAACTTACAAAGTGAAAGCACATTTTTAAACAAAATTAAATGCTGCTTACCTGATCGCGTCGTGGAACAGCTTACCGGAGAAGCGCGCCCCACCCATAACGTAACAGCAAGAGCACTTTCGTCAAAAAAGCAATTTAAAATACCGATTCAAAGAAATGTACCCCCCCCACAAAAATAACATAACAGTCCGCCCGACAGGTAAACTTACAAAGTGAAAGCACATTTTTAAACAAAATTAAATGCTGCTTACCTGATCGCGTTGTGGAACAGCTTACCGGAGAAGCGCGCCCCACCCATAACATAACAGCAAGAGCACTTTCGTCAAAAAAGCTATTTAAAATACCAATTCAAAGAAATGTACCCCCCCACACAAAAATAACATAACAGTCCGCCCGACAGGTAAACTTACAAAGTGAAAGCACATTTTTAAACAAAATTAAATGCTGCTTACCTGATCGAGTCGTGGAACAGCTTACCGGAGAAGCGCGCCCCACCCATAACGTAACAGCAAGAGCACTTTTGTCAAAAAAGCAATTTAAAATACCAATTCAAAGAAATGTACCCCCCCCACAAAAATAACATAACAGTCCGCCCGACAGATAAACTTACAAAGTGAAAGCACATTTGTAATCAAAATGCTCCTTACCTGATTGCTTCCTGATCGCTTCCTGGGAACGCGGAGCCAAAGCTTACTACGGAACTTACGAGCCAAGCACACATGACACCGCCGAACCTACAAAGGAAACAGAAAAAAAATACAGTAAGAACTAAAACAGGAAAATACGTAAACTTACAAAGTGAAAACACATTTACAACCAAAATGCTGCTTACCTGATACTCGAATCTTGCAGCCAACTCCAACAACAAACACTTGTCAAAAGAAGAAAACAGGCCGACTCCAAAAAAAAAAAAAATAACACACACCCACCGCCGTGATGACGAACACAAGTGGGTGGAGAGGGAAAAAATTGCGGGAACCCCCCCGAATCTGGTCCGGCCTTGACGGACAGATCCGGCACCCAATGGCTAGCCTCCATTTATGAAGCTAGCCAATGGGAGCCGGGGGACGTTCCTGAAGCACTTATAGTTAACAAAGGATTTCGCCTGCGCTGAAAAGCTGCGCAGAGCGCAGCCTTCGGCAGGCGAAACCCAAAAAGTGAAACGTAAGTGTTTCCATTTTTTTAAACACACCCTCTTTTGCTTTAAGAAAAAGATTTCAGAAGGTTTTGGAAACCTTATTCATGCAATGTGTATGTCAAACGTGTAAAGCACATTCTGCTGTTAAGGACAGAAGAGAGGCTCTCTCCATTGTGGCAACAGGCAGGGAACCCCCCCAAAACTGGCTCAAATCCAGTGTAATTGGTTTCACAAAGGGTAAAACACACACACACAGAATCACTTCTGTGCTCAGCATCCCTATGCTCATTTCCTGAGGCACCTCTGTGTGTGTTTCCTTTGTTGCTGCATTTTAATGGGAGTCACTGCTGTGAGGTGACTGCTTGCTGCCTGAAGGCTTCATTGTGTCTTTACATTTAATTCATGAGATTTCATTAATAAGCCACTGCCAGTCTGTCTGAGGCCAAACACAAAGGCATTATTGATGCCAGCAGCTTCCTGCCTCTGCACAGGTGCCCTCTCCTGTTGGGTTAATATTTGATTTCTGCTGAAGAGAGTTTCCAGAAGTGTAGGGGAGCAATCATGTTTTGTAATTTTCATTTCTGGAAGTTACCCCCTGGAATAATTTCTAGAAAGCTCTCCCACGTAAATATTTCCCTCGTGGCGGGAACTACTCATTCATTAAGGCAACCAATTGCCTTCTGTGTATCTTGAACTTTTGCCACTAGTGGTTTTAGGTAACAGGTGTCTAAATGTGGTAGGAGCTCTGTTTTAGGATTGGAGCATTAAATGTAGCTAAAATACAAAATCTGTAAAATCCGCACTATTTGCCAGTCTGCATGCAGAGTGGAATCCTTGTTATTAGGGTGGGTAGAACTCGCAGAATTTGACTTCTCAGAATTCTGCAGAGTTATAAAAAAAACTCAGTGGCATATTTACAAGCCCCTATCGCAACCACAACATCACTTTCTGTAATGTTGTGTTGGTGATAGGGGCCGCACCTTATTTACCAGGCAGCGTTAAGCCACTTAACGTGCGTTAACGCTGCCTTGTAAATAAGGCACCCTTTGATGCTGTATTTAGCGTGAAAGGGGCAGGCAATGGGTGTTGCGGTGGGCATGCCACTGCAATGCCCATTAATTTTGACACTGCACGATATTTACAAGGGCAGCATAAATAGGGGGCAGCCCAAAATTAAGATCAGGGAAAACCTGGTCTGAAACGGGCAAAACGAGGAGAAATGCTTTATTTCTCCTCGGTCTTGCTGTTTCCATGATACATGGTAACAGCAAATTGCCTATGATTGTTTATATGCAGGGAAGTCTCCCTTCCTGGACATAAACAATCATTAAAAAAATGCTGTTTTGCAACTTTCATGTGTGCTGCATTAAGCAGCACACTTAGAAGTTACAAAACAGCATTTTAAGATTGTTTATGTGCAGGAAGGGCAACCTTCCTGGATATCAACAATCTTATCCTCAACACAGACATCCTTGCACAATGGTGCACGGTTACCTGTGTTGGTGCCTAGCAGCTAACGTTAGCGTCAGCGTACGGGAAAACGCAGGGCTGCACCTTATTCTAGTAAATATGGTCAGCCCTGCGTTTCTAAAGTGACGTAGTGTGTAGTAAATCTTCTTGGTTTAACGGCACGCTTTGTCACTTTATTATAAATATGCTCCTCGGTGACATTCATGGAGATTTGCCAATGGGCAAAAATAGGTACGTTGTGCAGCTCAAGCTGTGATTTAACACCGGGAGCGTGTGGCACGTTGAAAAATCAACACGAACAGCACCATGAAGTACGCCAGAGGGCACAGCTACTAGAGATGGTTTTTCCTACAACTCGAGAAGATTTTCTACAGTTCTGACTGCCTATGAATGAATGAATGAATGGAGACTTATACCGCGCAACTTAGCCCAGATGCATCAAGGCGCCTACATTAGAAAAATCTCACCAGATGTCCTCCGAGCGACCAGGAAGCATGCCAGGGGATGACAAATCTTGCCCGTGCTTGCCAACTTACTGTTCTGGATCCACCTACGAGAAACAATTCTGCCACACGACACTTGGCAGAATTCAGTTAGAACTCTGCATTACAAGAGGAGAAGCAAAAGGAACAGAGGGGATGCACACACGCTCTTACAACAGGGCCAGGAAATGAATTATGATGAGACTAATGAAATCCAGGTGATTAATCTGTCAAGCAAGAGTTTGTCCAGTGAATTGAAATCTGCTTTACTGAAAGGAATGAATTACTGTCCAACTACTGTATATGATGTAACGGATGTGAAGGTTGATTTATATAAGTTTGTACGTCACTTGAAATTAAAAAAGTTCTTTGCAAATAACCCTAATCCCACTGTATCTAAATTATCTGGTAGACCTTTTGGGGATGTTTCGATTGATGTTCTACAAAGTACCGCTCTTTTACTTTCATTGAATGATGATGGTGATACAGTTACTAACCTGTCTGATGTTGCAGCAGAATTAGCACTTTGCACTAACATGAGTGAAGACAGTGGTCTTAGAAATAAGTCCCGCTGGACTCCACAATTTACTAGTGGCAATAACATTGATTTGTTCCATAAAACGGTGGTTATGGAAATTGACAAGTGGGACGCATACATGACCAAACATAACTTCACTCCTAGAACATTCAATTTGACAGTAAAAGAACGTAAGGCACTCACTGTTTTATCTCAAGATCCTGATATCATAGTGAGGAAAGCAGACAAAGGGGGAAATGTGATAGTTATGGATAGGTCAAAATATGATGCTGAGATCTTGTCCCAACTTGACAACCGGGCCTGGTATAGGAAATTGGACACTAATCCTATGTTTGATATTGTTAAAGCAATAAACACTGAACTGGTCAGATGGCGGGACCGTGGGTTGTTATCAGGTGATGAATACCTATTTTTGAAGACAGATAAACCTCGCTACCCGTGTCTGTATACGCTGCCAAAGATTCATAAAGATTTGGCAGCACCACCTGGCAGACCCATCATATCGGGTATCGGTGGACCTACCGAGAAAATGTCCGAGTTTGTTGATGGATTTCTGCAGTGTTATGTTATCAACTTACCATCTTACATTAGAGACAGTAAACATGTGCTAAATCTCTTGCATGATCTAACCTGGGACCACGGAATGAAATTTGTTACTATGGACGTCTGTTCTTTATATACTAACATTTTACATGAACAGGGATTGGAGGCCCTTAGGAAATTTCTATTCAGACGTCCGGTTGAATTGTTGGAGCATTCAGAAATGTTAATTGAAATGTCTAATCTTATCCTTAAAAACAATGCATTCCTTTTTAACGGAGATTGGTACTTGCAAACCTGTGGGACCGCGATGGGTTCTAGATTTGCCCCGTCCTTTGCCTGTCTCTTTATGGGATGGTTTGAGGCGGGGCATGTCTGGGGCCCATCGGGTGCCAAGTGGCAGGAATATATCCTGCACTACGGTTGTTATATTGACGACTGTCTTTTAATCTGGACGGGTACAGATGAGGACCTATCCGATTTCTTTGCCCACATGAATAACAATACATGTAATATGACCTTCACTATGACTTCTGACCTTAACAGTATAGTGTTTCTTGATTTGGAGCTTTTCCATTTTGAGGGGAGAATACAGAGTAAAATGTACCGCAAATCCACTGCGTGTAATGCAATACTACACACTGGTAGTGCTCACCCCAGAAGTCAGAAAAATGCTATCCGTTATGGGGAGATGCTTAGGGCAAGGAGGAATTGTACTTTGGATGTAGATTTTATGAACAATGTGACAGACATTGAAAAAAGATTTAAGAACAGGGGTTACTCTGAAAAGGTGTTAATACAAGCCAAAAACAGAGTGACCAAACTAAAACATATTGATACTCTGAAAACAGCTAAGAAATCGAACTCTGATAAGGGTAATAAATTACGCCTTGTAACTAATTATCACCCATGGTCAGATAAATTATATGCGATTCTGAAAAAGAACTGGCCTCTTCTTTTGGCAGACAAAACTTTATTGGACTATATTCCCAGCTCACCCTGCATTACATATAGAAAGGGTAGAACCATTCAGGGCATGATTAGCCCTAGTTCCCCTAAACAACGGGGTACGCCGAAAACGTGGTTGAGGGATCTCAACATTGGTTCATTTCCCTGTGGTAGTTGTAGCATGTGCCGTATGGCGCTTAAAGGGATTAAGGAACTTAGTTATAATGGGTCACGCACTTTAAAAATTCATCAGCATATGGATTGTTTGACTAAATATGTAGTTTATGTTGTCATTTGTAGATGTAAGAAAATCTACGTGGGTAGTACCATCCGCCCTTTGAAAGAAAGAATGACTGAACATTTCCGTGCCCTTAAAAATATGGATCAAAGGTACCCAATTGGTTGCCATGCGGCAAACTGCGTGGAGTATAAAAAAAGTTTGGGGTTCCAATTCCATGGCCTGGAGACTATATATGGTGACTTAAGGGGCGGAGATAGAGAGCATAAACTGAGACAATGTGAAGCGAAATGGATTCTCAAACTTCATGCGGTAGAATGCGGGATAAATGTGGACCATGAACTACATTATTTCCTTTAATCTACTGATGTGTAACTTAGAACCAGCTGAGTATTACAAACCTTCATCATTTTAAAAAAAAAAACATTCTGCTATTTCATTGCAATGTATAATATGTGTGGTTAGAGTGGAATTACTGGGTATCAATTGTTAACACTATCCTTTGCTTATATCTGCATAGTAGAGAAATACTGTAACTTATAAGGCGCTCTGTGGTGTTTTGATGGTGTGTTAATATTCATGTAGATGACTTAAGAATTGTCTGCGTTTTCTTTAGATTATATTCAATTAGTGAAGTGCAGATTGAGGCTTCAATCTGCTTAAAATGTACATTTAATCTCTGTATCCATCACGTTGGGTTCTTATGTGTATTCCCTCCTTCTGGATGTGGTTTCCTCATTTTGGTTTCCCCTTATTCCTTTTTAAATAATTTCTTATATTTTTTGTTTATTTATTTTACTTTATTTTTCTTTTCTCTGGGCACTTTGGAACATCTAGATATATATGTTGGAATCTGTCTTTGGCTTCCGATGATGACTCGTGTTGGATAGGACAGCCGAGTTTAAGCCAGTAGTCTGTTATCCATTTCTAAACTCGGAGTCGGGTAATTGTGAATTTATAGTCCTTTACCATACGTTATGGGCTTTTCATTTAAAGTTTTAAACATGTTGAATTCCTTTCCCAATAACGACTTTTTGCTGGTTAACTTAATTGTAACAGTTCACATATATTATGTGGTTTCTATTATGCTCGATAATTTACTACTCTAAGATGGCGTCCGTTTTTGGGTGTGTGTAAACATTAACGTCCTATGTTTATTTCGGGACTGGTAGGATTAGTTTGGCGGGAGCGGGTATTTAAACGCCGTGTACTAACACTTCGGTTCTTAATGAAAACGGAATCCTTATTGACGGCGTGAGGAGCACTCTCCTTGGTAAGCTTAGGGGCACTTATATGGGCTCAGGCTGATTATGGGTAATGCGGGGAACTAAAGAAGTGCAACCTTATGTTTTGTTTAACCGGCTGCTCTCTTTGTTTTGCATGTTCCCCATGGAAGTGAATATGACGCTAGAAATTTGATTATGGTGTATATTTTAAAATTGGATTATGGGGCATTTATATTTACTGATGGTAGTGGGAACTTGATTAGATTGCACCAACATATTGTCTAATTGCTTTTATAGATATAATGAGTTGGGTCGCTATTACCAATTTATATTTTAGCTAGTGATAACTAAGTCTTTTAACAAGATTATAATTTTATTTAAGAAACTTTATGATCTTTCTTTACACACTTATGGACTATTTTTCCATGGTGTTCATAGTTAGTATATTGCATTGTAAGTTGCTCTTAATATGCTGTGGTGAATTCTGATAATGTATATTGGTTTGTATTTTAATTACAGATCCTAATTATATTTTACTCTACAAGAAGAACTCTGAGATAGAAAATGGATTGAGGTAACTCTCCCAACTACCCATTGGAGATGGGCCTTTTTTTAGTCCTCACTTAGCTTTATTGAGCTTTGTTGCCTTAGATAGGTTTAGTATGCTATGATATAGCACCTAGGAGAATATGCTTTTAATTGTTATTTTCCTTTGATTTAGTTCTCAGTAATATTTGAGGAATTACTATCTTCTGGAATTGGTTTATATGACTTCATATTCGGATTGAAACTTTTGGTGAGTAAACTGCCCGACTTCGGTTAAATTATGGTTCTAGGGCAAGGCTACCTATTATAAATGGATACGGCATTTAAGATCTGATCCTTTTGCCCTTTACATAAAATTATTAGTAGCATGACCACTCGCTTTCACAGCCTTTTACAGCTTTTCTGGACTTGTGTTTGCACTTTGGGTAATAAGGTTCTATATATAATTTTGTGTTTGGGTGATCTACTACACTTAGGTCTTTCTTCTTTTTTCTATTATCTGGACTGTGTTTTTTCTCTGGATGTTTATAAACTGCGTAGGTTTGTTCTCCATTTAGTGATGAATTTAATTCGTGTTTTGTAAATCCTTTTGTGACTTTCTTAGTTTCTACATACAGTATATGTTGTTATACTTCACCTTTTGTTTAGGGTGGAGTGTATATTCACTGGTGATGGTTTGGTTTTATATTTAATGAGAATTGTATATATTATGTATTTCTTATTTTGTTGTAGCCCTGAAGAAGTCATTTGGGTAATTGTATCCTCTGACGAAACACGTGTTGGCATTGGTCCTTTGATCTATTGGCTACATTTCTATATCAATTTGAAGGAGACTATGAAGAATTTTGTTGATATATGAAGAGAAAAGAAATGAAAATTAAAGGAATTTGACTTGATGAACTTTGAAAGAACATTTTTTGATTGTGGTTATCTTTTCTCTTGGGACAATTTAAGAACTTGTATCTATGTGCTCGGGGACAATTTATCTTTGTTATTGAACTCCCTGGTTCCAGAGGAGTCCTCTTTTGGGGGCGCTGGTGGCCGCTTTCCCCTGTTCCCTTGAGCCGCTTTATTAGGAGAATATTACACCAGTTGTTGTTGCGCAAGATTTACCCAGCCACTATCAGGTTTTGAAGAGTAATGTGGAGTCACCAAAATTCTGCAAATTCAATGGGCAGGATGGAATATTCTGCCCACCTCTGCTTTTTGTCAGAGATATGAGGGTTATGCCAAGTACCAGCAGCCAATCCGAACTGACCTAACATTGGGATCTATTCATAGTGGGTGAAAGGCTGGTCAGTCAGGATTGCTGAAGCAGCATGTTGTTTTGAGCAATCTGATTGTCCTCCATACAACCAGGACAGAGCCCTAAGTTAGGCCCATTGTGATTGTGTGCTGGCAGCCAATCAGAATCAGTGTGACCTAAACTACCTACCACTCACGAGCTTGCTGGCAGTCTTCACGCGTTCCATTGACAGTTGAAAAATACTGCCTGTTGTATATATATTTTCAGCTTTGGTGAGCAGTGGATTTTTGCATAATGAAAAATAAATTCACCCGGCTTTATTCAATTTCACGTCGCAGATATTCTATGATGTGCTCTCTAATGATCATACGTGAAAGAGATGAGATGCGTTCCCTTCTGTGTGGGAAATTATCATGTCACGGTGTTCCATATTTAAAGGGATGTAGCAGTGAATGAGATGAGCTTTATTTCAGTTCACCGACACAACATTGATGTAAAAAATATCGATGTTAAAAATATCGAGTAAAAAATATAGACAACAAAAATATCAACTACTAAACTTAAACAGGAAAGTACAAAAATATTGACAAAAAATATCGATGTAAAAAATATAGATGTATAACATATCAACTTTTATATAAATATAAAATAAAATAATATATATTAAATATAATTTTAACAAAATTAAAAAATATATACATTTTAATATAATATAACAAATAAACGTAATAAAAAATAAACACACACATAATAATATAACATATATATTTTCTTTAAAACAATTAATAAACTATTATTTTTTATTTATGTTGAAAGCTTAAAATAAAATAAAAAATAACAATATATTTTAATGAGTAAAAATATAAAAAAACAAAAGTCGATAATAAATTAAAACATTAAAATATTAAAAAATATTTAAACTTACATTTCACAATAGAATCAGTGCAACAGTAGGGAAAGTTTTGGCTAGAAAAGGTTTAAAAATAACTGTTCCCACTCCAGTGAGAGCAACAGTAGGGTAAGTGTTGTATAGCAGAGAAATCAAATGTACTATCCCACCTCGAGTGGGTGCAACTGTAAGGAAAGTGTTGAATAATGAAGTGGTACAAATAGCGATTCCCACTCCACTGAGAGCAACAGTAGGGAAAGTGTTAGATAGCGAAGGGGCAAAAATTACTATTTCCATTCCAAAGAGTGCATTAGTAGGGAAAGTGTTGGATAGCGGAGGGGTACAAATTACTATTCCAATTCCACTGAGTGCAACGGTAGGGAAGGTGCCTGATACCGATGTGGTAATAATTACTATTCACAATCCAGTGAGAGCAACAGTACGGAAAGTGTTAGATAGCAGCGGGGCAAAAATTACTATTCCCACTTCAAAGAGTGCAATAGTAGAGAAAGTGTTGGATAGCGGAGGGGTAAAAATTTCTATTTCCACTCCACTGAATGCAACAGTAGGAAAAGTGTTTGATAGTGGAGGGGTTAAAATTACTATTTCGACTCTAATGAGTGCAACAGTAGGGAAAGTGTTGGCTAGCAGAGGGGTAAAAACTTACTATTCACATTCCAGTGAGTGCAACAGTAGAGAAAGTGCTGGAGAGCAGAGAGGTCAAAATTACTATTCACACTCAAACAGTTATAATATATATATATATATATATATATATATATATATATATATATATATATATATATATATATAAAAAATTAAATCATAAAAACAATTTTTAACATGTACAAATCAAATATATTAACGATATAAAAATAAAACATATTATAATATTTATCACAAATACCAAAAACCTAAAAATATGATATAAAATAATAAATATATTTAAAAAAAATGTTTTCAACTAGAACATATTTACAATTTTTTTTAATTAATGCATACATTTCTTTCTTTTATTTTCTATCCTATAACACCACACCAAAGCAAAACAGTTCAACATTTTTAATTGAATTTACTTCTATATTTACCATATTTAACGATCAATTAAAAATATATTATTTTAAAAAATATATTATTAGACTACACACTCTGTAATAGCTGTAGAACACACCTAAATTAAACTATAAAATAATAAAGCACAATTAAAACGTAGTTTTAAATTAAAAACTATTACCATTAACAACTAATAATAAAGTAGTTCAAATGTATTTATTACCCACCCTTTACCCCTTTAAAATTACCCATAATAAATATCAAATAATTAACATTATTCAACAGCTATATATTAATTCGTTAAACACAAATTACTGCACTCCATTTACTCCTTTAAACACCACAACACACATCTAAATTTAATTACATAATTACCATAATAAAATGTTAATGAATGTAAATAATATCAATTAACAAAAAAATAATAATAAAAAATAAATAACCTACTTAACAACCTTTACCCCTATAAACGCCAAAACACACAACTAACATTATTTACACAAATACAATCATTAATTACAAATGAATTATTTTTAAAAACTTAGCAACCAATTATTAATTAATAAATTACAAATAAATTACTTTCCACCTTATACACCTATAAACACAACACACACCTAAAATCAATTATACAATTACCATAATTAATTACCAATTAATTAATTAATAAACAATTAATAATTAATTATTGGTAAATTACTTTACACATTTATAACTATACCATCTCAATTAAACAAATATTAATCAATAAAAAATAATCAATTACTTAATATAATTAAATTACTTCCCACCCTACTCCCCTATAAACCCACAATAAACCAACAATAAGCTATGGAACTAAAAACGCAAGATTAAAATTAAAAAAAAATAATAACTTCTAAAAATGTACCACATAGATTAAAAATACAAACAATTCTTATACAAAAAAGCATACATCATATACATGTAAAATATATACTAAAATACATAACATCAATTAAAAAAACGATATTTTTAACAACTATATTTTTGCAAACGATATTAAAGACTTCGATATTTTTAAACTCGACATTACTTACCTTGAGTCGATATTTCTGACCATGATATTCTTGCTGTCGATATTTCTGAACCACGATATTTATTACTCGATATTCTGTCTGCACACCCGTTATTTTAGGTGTGAGATGTAGCATGGTCTGCTGCCCTAGCAGTAGTTTGTGGTATTCAAGCATCATTTCATCCATGTTATATGGTGTGGTGTACTGCAAGTGCTAGAAGCAACTTGGGGGCCCATTAGGATGACGGGCAATCCTGTCGTGTGAATGGACCGCCCGCCATAAGGGCTGGGGTCCCGTGGGTGATATTAGGATGCGCCCGCCACAGTGGCAGGCGCATCCTGCATCCCTAACATTCTGGTGGGCGGTGCACTCAGCACCGCCCACCACAATGTTAGGGAGGCATGTTGTGCACTTCCATGCACAACATGGCAGGCACCGCGCGGTGCAATGCGAACAACCAGAATGTGAGCAGCTGTTGTTCACTGTACCTGTGTTTGCACTATTTGTTATAGCATAACATGTGTGTTCACATCCAAAACTGACACAAGGACACATTTTGTGCTAAAATATATGACAAGCTTGCAATTCATGTAAATAAGCGTAATGTTCCGAATTCGATGGAGAAAAGTTTAGCATGAGGTCCATAATCTCCCTTAATGCTGCTCCCCCTCCCCCCATGCAGGTTAGAGGAGTGAGAGAAAGGAGGAGAGCAGAGGGGGTGGGTTTTAAAGACAGCAGCGAGGGAGGCATGTACTCGCCTTATTGAGATGCAGTGCGGCAGGCGCGTCCTGGCGCACGTCGTCTTCACTCAGCCCCCATGCTGGTGATGCTGTGGCACTGCCAACACATGCTAAAACAAACACGTCATGAAACTACGGAAAGCTGCAGGGGTGCAAAATAATTGGCTTTCTGCCACCCACTTCTCCCCACCACTGCGGGGACAGCCGAGCCTCGTGCCTTCTGTTCCA
The DNA here is from genome assembly GCF_964261635.1 of Lissotriton helveticus. NCBI lineage: Eukaryota > Metazoa > Chordata > Amphibia > Caudata > Salamandridae > Lissotriton > Lissotriton helveticus. The sequence continues at coordinate 470,344,379 of NC_136062.1, forward strand.
GATATGAATGGATGGGTGTGTGTGTGTGTGTGGGTGTGTGTGTGTGTGTGCATGTGTGTGTGTGTGTGTGTGGGGGGGGGGGGTGTGTGGGTGTGTGTGTGTGTGTGTGTGTGTGTGCCTGTGTGTGTGTGTGCCTGTGTGTGTGTGTGTGGGTGTGCCTGTGTGTGTGTGTGTGTGTGTGTGTGTGTGTGTGTGCCTGTGTGTGTGTGTGTGGGGGAGGGGGGGGGGTGTGTGTGATGTAAAATGACTTTCATAGAAGTACATGGAGCTGAGCCTGCAGGTCTGCCCTCTGACCCAAATCTGTGTCTTTCTGTGGCCCACAGTCTGAGTCTGAGCTGTGAAGCCTGGTCTGTGTCCGTTCTGCGGCCACAGGTCTGTCTAACTCTTGTGACTCATTGTCTGCATCTATGGATCACTCCCAGTCTGTGCCTGTCCTGTGACTGCAGGTCTGTGTAACTTCTGTGACTCCTCGTCTGTGTCTCTTGTTTCACTCCCAGTCTGTGTCCATCCTCTGACAACAGCTCTTTGTAACTTCTGTGACTCCTTGTCTGCATCTAGAGCTCACTCCCAGTCTGTGGCGATCCTGTGACCACAGGTCCGTATAACGTCTGTGACTCCTTGTCCATGTCCCTTGTCTCACTCCCAGTCTGTGTCCATCCTGTGACCACATCTCTTTGTAACTTCTGTGAATCTTTGTCTGCATCTAAAGCTCACTCCCAGTCTGTGTCCGTCCTGTGACCACAGGTCTTTGTAACTTCTGTGACTCCTTATCTGCATCTAGAGCTCAATCCCAGTCTGTGTCCGTCCTGTGACCACATGTCTGTATAATGTCTGTGACTCCTTGTCTGTGTCTCTGGCTTACTCCCAGTCTGTGGCCGTCCTGTGACCACAGGTCTGTATAACGTCTGTGACTCCTTGTCTGTGTCTCTTCTCTCACCCCCAATCTGTGTCCGTCCTGTGACCGCAGCTCTTTGTAACTTCTGTGACTCCTTGTCTGTGTCTCTGGCTCACTCCCAGTCTGTGTCCGTCCTGTGACCACAGCTCTTTGTAACTTCTGTGACTCCTCGTCTGTGTCTCTTGTCTCACTCCCCGTCTGTGTCCGTCCTGTGACCACAGCTCTTTGTAACTTCTGTGACTCCTTGTCTGTGTCTATGGATCACTCCCAGTCTGTGTCCGTCCTCTGACCCAGGTCTGTGTAACTTCTGTGACTCCTTGTCTGTGGCTCTTGTTTCACTCCCAGTCTGTGTCCGTCCTGTGACCACAGCTCTTTGTAACTTCTGTGACTCCTCGTCTGTGTCTCTTGTCTCACTCCCCGTCTGTGTCCGTCCTGTGACCACAGCTCTTTGTAACTTCTGTGACTCCTTGTCTGTGTCTCTGGCTCACTCCCAGTCTGTGTCCGTCCTGTGACCACAGCTCTTTGTAACTTCTGTGACTCCTCGTCTGTGTCTCTTGTCTCACTCCCCGTCTGTGTCCATCCTGTGACCACAGCTCTTTGTAACTTCTGTGACTCCTTGTCTGTGTCTATGGATCACTCCCAGTCTGTGTCCGTCCTCTGACCCAGGTCTGTGTAACTTCTGTGACTCCTTGTCTGTGGCTCTTGTTTCACTCCCAGTCTGTGTCCGTCCTGTGACCACAGCTCTTTGTAACTTCTGTGACTCCTCGTCTGTGTCTCTTGTCTCACTCCCCGTCTGTGTCCGTCCTGTGACCACAGCTCTTTGTAACTTCTGTGACTCCTTGTCTGCATCTAGAGCTCACTCCCAGTCTGTGGCCATCCTGTGACCACAGGTCTGTATAACGTCTGTGACTCCTTGTCTGTGTCTCTTCTCTCACCCCCAATCTGTGTCCGTCCTGTGACCGCAGCTCTTTGTAACTTCTGTGACTCCTTGTCTGCATCTAGAGCTCACTCCCAGTCTGTGGCCATCCTGTGACCACAGGTCTGTATAACGTCTGTGACTCCTTGTCTGTGTCTCTTCTCTCACCCCCAATCTGTGTCCGTCCTGTGACCGCAGCTCTTTGTAACTTCTGTGACTCCTTGTCCGTGTCTCTGGCTCACTCCCAGTCTGTGTCCGTCCTGTGAGCACAGCTCTGCACAACTTCTGTGACTCCTTGTCTGTGTCTCTGGCTCACTCACAGTCTGTGTCTGTCCTGTGACCACATCTCTTTGTAACTTCTGTGACTCCTGTTCTGTGACTCTTGTTTCACTCCCAGTCTGTGTCTGTCCTGTGACCACATCTCTTTGTAACTTCTGTGACTCCTTGTCTGCATCTAGAGCTCACTCCCAGTCTGTGTCCGTCCTGTGAGCACAGCTCTGCATAACTTCTGTGACTCCTTGTCTGTGTCTCTTGTTTCACTCCCAGTCTGTGTCCGTCCTGTGACCACATCTCTTTGTAACTTCTATGACTCCTTGTCCGTGTCTCTGGCTCACTCCCAGTCTGTGTCCGTCCTGTGAGCACAGCTCTGCACAACTTCTGTGACTCCTTGTCTGTGTCTCTGGCTCACTCCCAGTCTGTGTCCGTCCTGTGACCACATCTCTTTGTAACTTCTGTGACTCCTGTTCTGTGATTCTTGTTTCACTCCCAGTCTGTGTCTGTCCTGTGACCACATCTCTTTGTAACTTCTGTGACTCCTGTTCTGTGACTCTTGTTTCACTCCCAGTCTGTGTCCGTCCTGTGACCACAGCTCTTTGTAACTTCTGTGACTCCTGTTCTGTGACTCTTGTTTCACTCCCAGTCTGTGTCCGTCCTGTGACCACATCTCTTTGTAACTTCTGTGACTCCTGTTCTGTGACTCTTGTTTCACTCCCAGTCTGTGTCTGTCCTGTGACCACATCTCTTTGTAACTTCTGTGACTCCTGTTCTGTGACTCTTGTTTCACTCCCAGTCTGTGTCCGTCCTGTGACCACATCTCTTTGTAACTTCTGTGACTCCTGTTCTGTGACTCTTGTTTCACTCCCAGTCTGTGCACGTCCTTTGAAAACAGGTCTTTATTACTAATGTGCCTCCTTGTCTGTGTCTCTGGTTTCACTCCTAGTCTGTGTCCATCCTGTGACCACAGGGAGGTCTGTCCAATTTCTGTGACTCCTCGTCTGTGTCTCTTGTCTCCCTCCCAGTCTGTGTCCATCCTGTAACCACAGCTCTGTGTAACTTCTTCTTTGTCCCTGGCACACTCCCAGTCTGTGTCTCTCGTGTGCCCACAACTCTGTCTATCTTGTTTGACCCGTTATCTGCAGTACCAGGTGCTATCAGACCCGGGTGGTTGGGCGGGGGAGGGGCCAGGGGGCAAAAGGGATGAAAAAAGTTAAAAAAATAAAATCTTACCTGTGACGGCCAGCCAGCCACCGCCTCTCCTCCATCCTCTTCTTTCTGACTCTAGTCCCCCAGCAGGATGCAGGAAGCAGCAGGATGCACCCAGCCTCCAGCCTCCCGATAGCCAATCACAACGATGCAGTGAAGCGTTGTGATTGATCTGAACGCCGTGGATTGGTGCTCAGCTAGTGAATGGGGCCTGAGCATGTTCTCCATGCAGGTTGTCCTGCAGCCTGCATGGAGAAGATGCACAGTGCACATGAATGTTCGCCTGGCCCGAGATGGCCGCCCAAACGGTCACGTGCAATTAGGATTGGGCAACCACTCCTCCCCTGCTCCTCTGTCATCGGAGAGCAGCCCTGCCCCAAAAGCAAAGTTGTAGCTGAAGTAAACACAAAATGATTATAACACAACTTATTATCATTTTATTTTTCCTTTACTTCACTGCTGTGGAGCGGTGGGCGACACTCCTCCGCCTTAGAGGAGGAGCCACCACTGGTTGTCTTTGTTTCTTGTCTCACTTCCAATCTGTATCTGTTCAGTGATTCCCACAGTTGTCTGCTCCATGACTTCTGGTCTGTACAGGGGCGTACCGGCGTAGCTTGGCTAGTAAGGTAAACAGCGTTTACAACGCAACTTTTACCACGCACTACCTTTACCACGCAACTTTTACAACGCAATTCATTACAATGAATTGCGCTGGGGGTGCTGTAGGATAGGGAATAGTTTAATTTACTACCCAACACCTTCCCTACTATCCACGGGGACTGGAATTGGAATAGTAAATGAAACTATTCACTATCCAGCGCCCCCCAACGCAATTCGTTGTAACGACTTGCATTGTAAAACCTGTGTTATAAAGGCATGCATGGAAAAAGCATGCGTTGTAACGACATACATCCACCAGTAATATTGGGGTAGGGGTGAGCTTCAAATTTCCCAACAATCACACTGACATATCCTGAAAAATACATTCTCTGAGAAGCAGGACATGATGGGGCTTAAGGGGCAGTTGGAAGGGAGAGCAGTGCAGATTGTTAGGGTTACCTATAAGACAAAGTCCAATGTGTACGAAATATCCAATTTGCATTTCCAAAATAGCGAATCCTAAAAAATTGCTATTTAGGAAATGCAAAATGGAATGTATGCGATTTTTGATTTACTAATAACGATTCTTATGGAGTCGCAATCACTACTAGGAAATCACAAATTTGTGATTTCCTGATGGGAAATAGCACTTTTGGAAATGCAAAACAATTCTCACCTATCGGAATTAGGTCCTCCTGAAATGTACTGTCAAAAAAAGTGGTGCTGGTGCACAGCACTCAAATGCCCTCAGGGCAGATGTTCGCTCTATATGGCACTGCAAATACAACATTAGGGTGCCTTTTTTGGATATGCATCTGATTAACATCGGATTGGATTTGATGGTAATAACATTTCTGAAATTCCCATTTGGCATTTAGGAAATGCTATGTACATGCAGCTAGGAATTCGCAAATGGGAAATTCCAAGTTGAGATTTCCTATTTTGGCAATCGCAAAATGCAATTTCTACTGGTAGAAATCACATTTTATGACTGCGTTATTGTCTTTGTATATGCTGAAAGGCTATTTAGCATTTCTTAATGGCCCAAAATTGGGATTCTGTCTGCTAAGAAATGCTAACGGCTTTTGTACATATGGTCATTATGTTGTAAAAACAATCAAGGCCAATATGACATGCGGTGGGGGGGTCGCGTGGGGAGGGTGTCGCGCAGGGGGTTGTGGTTTAATTTTAATACATTTTTTTAAAGTTAACTTACCTTCGCTGGCCCAGTCCGGTCCTGTGTCGACTCTGCTTCTCTGCTCCACACAGGAAGCAGGCAGCCTCCCTCCCCACAGCCAATCACAACGCTGCAATGGCAGTGTTGTGATTGGCTGGGACGCTGACCACACAGGCGCCTATGGGGAGGCCATTTTCTTCATGTAGTCATTATGCAGCCTATATGGAGAAAAGGGAGAGTGCATATGACTGGTTTGGTCAGCCCTGGGGCCGACCAAACAGTCAGCGCCCACAGAGTGGGCAAGCCACTCCTCCCCTGCCCTAGAGCAGAACCGCCCACCCACCTGCCCCCAACCAAACCCTTCTGTTTTCTCGCAGTCCGAGAAGCAGAAGAATAAAATGGTATTGATAATACCATTTTATGTTCCTGCTTCTCACACTGCGATAAAGCAGTGGCCATGCTCCTCCGCCCACATGGAGGAGCCGCCTCTGTGTAAAATAACCAACAGTTTGAAAAACCTCAAAACAGAGAGGAGAGAGTGTGTGTGTGTGTGTTTTAGTCACTGTGGGCATGTAAAAATCCAGGGTGAAATCCGACAGCCACTTCACCCTAACTGACTGAAAGCACCTGTTCCCAATTACTTACTAGTGAATACACTTTTTTTCACTAGTAACACCCCAAACACCCCCACCCCCCGAAGCTACGCCCCTACGTCTACATGTTTTGGGACCCCCCAGTGTGTGTCTGGTCGATGACTCTATGTCTTTGTTCTATGACTTTTGATCTGCACCTCTGCTAAATTTCTTGGTCTGTGTCTGGTCTGAAACTGTTATGTCTGTTATGTGATTCCCGGTCTGTGTTTTCTATCTGGCTCTTAGGATGTTTTTGTGTCAATGTTTCACCTGTGTGAGGAGGGGTGCTGGGCTTTGTAGGGGTTGGGCTGCTGTGTGCCAAGAACATGCTGAGGCAATGTTTCTGCCTCTCCCTCTGACACCAAAAAAACAAACCTTTGGTAGGCTACTGCAAAACTGGGGAGGTGAGCTGCAGATTTCCAACAATAATACTCTCACAAAATGTTAAAACAGATTATACGACAATCAAGACGTATGAGAGGGGCTTAGTGGACAGCAAAAAGAGAGAGAAATGTGGATTTTTGATAGGGTTACGAAGTGAGAAGAACATACAATATTTTCTAAAATAACCCCCGTTTTTGAAGACTTTCAAAACAGTGAGACGGCGAAAGTCTGTGTGCATTTTTCTCTGTGTGTATGAAAACATTACTGGTGAATTGTGACAAACACCCAACTGAGAGCACCTGTACCCAACTATATATCTGAAAATACATTTAACAGAGGGTGGGGTTTGCAACACCCCAAACAAATCCCCTGAAGCTACACCACTGGAGAGGATTCACACCCCATAATATTACAGAACTCACGGTGCCTGATACGTAGGAACAGATTCAGGGTAATAGATCACCCTTTGATTTCTTTGATATGGGCTGGCCACAGGAGTAGAATTGGACTGGGGGTCCTGAAGGGGAACACAACAGGGGGAGGCCTTGGCCTTCCTCATTTAGAATTGAATTGCTTAGCGACACAACTTCAGCACCAACCAGACGGTGTGCCGAGGAGGACAACTGGGAGAAAAGGTTACTGGCGGGGGTGGGGGCCCTTGAGGCTTGACGGCGGGGCCCACCAGGACAAACAATGCCCCCTTACATTAGAGCAGGCAGCCCAGAACCTAATGTGCAGACCCCCCTTCCCTAAAGAGCTGTCGACCTGGTGGGTGCGATCTTTCATAAAGGTCAGTATGTGTATGCCCACAGCTCGGTGGAGGGAGGGAAGATGCTAGACTATGGTAGGCTTGTACCCAGGGGTAGTTGTATTACATTTACACTTGCAGGATATGATTGCATTAGGTCCCGGGCAATTCTTGCCGTTTGCTAAATTGACCAAGACAGCCATCGACATATGGACATCCTGGGCATATGGACATGCTGTCCAAACACACTCGGGCAGACATACACATTACAGGTCCTATTAGATATGGGATCCCCCGACAACTGGTCTCTCACTTATACTAGGGTGACCAGGCATCCCAGTTTTTGGTTATCTGTCCCGGCAGATTTCAGTCGATGAAGCACTTGTCCCGGGTATTTCGAGAGGTTCCACTGAACAAACTTTTACGGGTTCCAGTGTAGGAAGAGGTACCAGTCTTTACAGAAACCAATTTAACTAGCACGTTTGCTAGTCTGTGTAATAGCTGTATTTAATATATGCCCCTTAGAGCCTCTGTAGCTGTGTTTGCTATGTTGGAGCGTGCTGTTTTTTAAGCCATTCTGTGCCCCTCTGTGATGTGAAATTGTAGTCCTACTTCTACTTTTGTAAAATGTCCCAGTTTTTGGTTTTGAAAATCTGGTCACCCCAACTTATATAAGGCCCTAAAGAAGGAAGGGTTACAATGACTTTGCCATCAAAATGCAAATAAGAAGGATGTCTTAAAGAGCCATTGAAGGGTTGAGACAGGAGTGGACACGTGCACAGGTGCAGGAGCTGTCGGGTGAATCTCAGTTTAAGTTCCCTCACTTTAACGCGCTGCATTGCATACTGATTCTCCTTGATCTCAGTGCCGCGTTCAACACTGTGGCTCATCACACCTTGCTGCAGTGTCTGAGGAAGGGTGGAGTGGTAGGGAAGGCATGGGACTGCCTGGAAACATTTCTTCACGAGCAAAGTTTTCGAGTTGAACAAGGTCCCCATAGGTCGAAAGCTATCAACCTGGATCAAGGGGTTCCGCAGGGTTCCAGCCTGAGCCCCACCCTTTTTAATCTGTATGTGCTGCCTGTGGCTGCAATAACTGAGCAATATGGGGTGGAAGTGGTGACTTACGCAGATGATACTCAGCTGGTTGTGGCTTTGGCTCAGCCAGCTGAGAATGCAGCCAGTAATTTTGCGTCTTGTCTTCAAGACCTTGCTGTTAGGATGGCCGACAATTATCTCAGGTTGAACGGCGATAAAACTGAGGTGTTGATTGTCGGTAAAATCCGTCAGCCTGGACCTCGGCTTAGTGGCCCCAGACGTTGGGGCCTCTACCCGTGCCAAAGGATCAAGTTAAGAATCTTGGAGTCTGGATCGATTCTAAAATATCTTATGAGTATCACACCAGACGGGTGGCTGGTACTTGCTTTGGCATTCTGCGCAGTCTTAGAAAGACGTTGGATTTGTTACCTGTCACAGCTAGAAAAGCCCTGGTTCATGCTTTGGTTACTTCCAGGCTGGACTATGGGAATGTCCTCTATTTGGGAGCAAATGTGAAATGCCTCCAAAGACTACAATCTATCCAGAATGCTGCCGCCCGCCTGGTGTTGATGCTGCCTAAAAGAGCTGCCTCAAAAAAAGTCCTGGAATCGCTGCACTGGCTGCCAATCAGGGAGCATGTCAAGTTTAAAGCCCTACGTGTCAGTCACAGGATTGTGCAGGGGAAAGGCCCTCGCTTCCTCTGCAATCTCTTAGCATCCTATGCTCCTACCCGACTTTTGAGATCACAGGGGGCGGGCCTGATGCAGGTTCCTAAAATCGGTAAGCAGCCATAACAAAGCGGGCTTTACCCCGCGCTGCCATTATGACGCTGCTATTACAACGCAAGTCGTGAGAACGACTTGCGCTGGTGGGCGCTGTTGGTAAAGGAAAAGTTTAATTTTCTATTCCAACACCTTCCCTACTGTAACGTGGGCTGGAGCTGGAATAGAAAATTAAACTATTCCACAATCCAGCGCCTACAGTGCAAGTCGTTGTAACGACTTGCGTTGTAAAGGATGCGTCGTGCTAGCAGCGCGGGGTAAAGCCCGCGTAGTCATGACATACATCCCTAAAATCAGAAGAGCTAGAATGGGAGGAAGATCCTTTCGATTTCTGGCTGCCCGTCGCTGGAATGCCCTACCCCACAGGCTTCGTTTGGAAGCCTCTGAGGTGTTTTTTCACAAACAACTAAAAACCTATTTATTCCCAAGTGTTAGGTCCACTCGGGGCGGGATGGTAGGCTTTTATAGTTGGGTAGGTTTCGGGCCAATGACGAGCGCGGGGACACACTGGCTAGTGTAACCAGGCGCTGTATAAACTCAGATTATTATTATTATTATTACCTGTCACCAGCCAGACTCTATCTGACTGGGCGGGGTGAGGCGGGGGAGTCGGGGGTCCAAGGTGCAGTACAGAGGATGTGCTGCATTTAACACATAATCCAGGGCTGCATCCAGGGGGTCATTACCAGGGAATAATCTCACACCGGAGAGAGGCTTCGGGTATTAGTCTGGAGGGATCAATAAAGCACTGCCTTATTGTGTCATTTCCAGGGCCCAAGGCCAGGAATAAGAATTATAGATTCATTATAGATTACCACTGCTGGGGTTGCAATTAGCAAATAGACAATCATTATCTGTCCTGTATTGGACCTACTTCCCAGGCATGGACTGGGGACATGTCTGAGTGGGCGTCGGCGGAAGGGAGACGCATGCGCAGAGCAGAGGGCATCACGTGATGTGGGCGGGCATGTTACAAGCACTGTTGACTCCTACGACAAAAGACCCCTCCTCGGAAAGGACAAGTTTAGAAAGGTAGACCGGCCACAGCTAAAGAGTAACAAAAAACTGATAAACTGACTATTGGGGCATGTGTGCAAGGGGTTTGCACTACCGGAACATCACTTTTCCTGACAATCCGGTGATGCGATGCCCTGCTCCACATTTATGACGCTTTGTAAATCTGGTATCCATTCACGTAGATATCCATGGGAAAGGGGCATGGAATGGGTGTTGCTGAGAGCGTTCCACCACATCACCCATTGCTTTTTGAAACTGCCCACATTTACAAGGATGTGTAAATCTAAGGCAGTGCCAAAAACTAATGCCATGCGAGAGAAGGCATTAGAATAACGAAACGAGAACAAATATTTTTATTTCTCCTCGTTTTTGCTTTTTCGATGTGTGCTGCATTCAGCCCACATAGAAAGAGCAAAACGCCTTTAATGATTGAAACGCCTTTAATGATTGTTTTTGTGCATCAAGTTGTCCCTGCCTGCACAAAAACAAATATTAAATATTGGTGATTTGCTGCTGCTTCTATCCGTCCTGCATGCAGCACAGATAGAAGTAGCAAATCCCCATTATTGATGCTTATGTGCTGGAACGGACCCCTTTGTGCACATAAACAATCATCCCTGCAACGCAGGCAGCCTTGCACTATGGCTCAAGGGTGTCTGAGTTCGAGCTATACAGCTTTTTTTAGCGCTAGGGAAAACACAGGGGTGCGCCGTATTCTTGTAAATACTGTGCAACGCGGTGCTGCAAGATTTGCTGCAGCACTGCACCATTTCCTTGTGCATATGCCCCATTGTTCGGAAAAGGGTGAGGGATGCATTGAGCTTATCCAGGGGTCTTGGAGCAGAAGGTGCCGCCTATTGACACTGAACAATGACAGACTTAGAATGGGAGGAGTGGATTACCAAAAAGTCTGTGGGTGCGAGCCCTGCACTCAGTATATGTAGGAATAAGATAATAAAAGCAGACTGCGTGTACACCGCAGCTGATGTTCGCTGCCTTCTGTGGACATATTCTAGTCCGTACTTGTTGTTAATTGCAAAAAAATTAAAATGACATTTTTATTCATATAAAGAACGAGATGGACTAACGTACAGCTATTAGGACATTTAGAGGCATATTACCAACAAATTGCGATATTTATCGCTAAGTAGGGTTAGCGGCAATATTTTTATCGCCACGCATCACCGGTTTTTATCGCTGAGATAACTTGCTATTAGCAAGGTTTATCTCAAAAGCGATAAAAATCAGGCAAAATGCGTGAATATCGCTGAGAATACAGCGATATTCACGCGTTAGCGAGGAAATGCTCTTAGCCATGTTATCCACCTCCCATTGCATAACATGGCTAAGAACTGGTCTGAGCAGGCGTTGGTTTTTGGCGATAGCGGGAATATTTCCATCGCTACTCCTGCCTTGCTAATAGGCGATAGCAACGTTAGTGACTGCTTTCAGTCGCTAACAGGTTGGGTACGCCCACTTTGCATGTCATTAGCGATAAATAATGCTGACATGCAAAGCGGCCCCAAACCGCTCGCTATCGCCTAAAAGCTGTCACTAACATCAGTTAGCTTGCTAATAGAGCAATAGAATTATCGCCGCTTAGCGGCCGAAAACAGCCGCTAAACCGGCGATAATTGCCTATCACCACCCTTGGTAATATGCCCCTTAATGCTTGTCGAAGGCAGGATGGGTTGAAGCAAAGACAGTGAGCTTAGTACAATGCATGAAATAAGAGCGGTGTAAGGGATTTCGGCATGCAGGCAAAATACCATGTTGCTGCTGAGGCGCTCTCCTTTCGTTAAGGAGTCTGTGCTTTGGGCTTAACTTGTTATTTGGCGCCACCTGCCTGGTAGTGTCCAGAGGGTGCTGTTTTACCTTGCCTTGTGTTAGTGAGAGCTCTCTGGGGGTTATGAACTGCTGTTTTCTCACTCGCCTTCAAGCTAAAAATTATATTTGAAAGTACTGTTGAAGGCGTCATATAAGTTCTAACTGAGCCTGAGTTTTTGCGACTCTATAAGCTGCTCCTTTCCCTGCCAGTCCCTATTCCCCCTCTTTTGTCCATATTGTTTTATTATAACTATATCTAGGGCCCTGGCCAGTGGGACAGAGGATTGTGCGGTGATGACGTCGGCAATCACCTTAATCATCAGCTGCAAGATTTGCAGCTATTACCAAAAATGGTTTTAGAACCGGGGAGCATATTAACAAGCAGCAGCAATAATTATCGCTGGCTGCGCTTAGCGCGAAAATAGTTATCGCCTGCGATCACAGAAAATTATCGCCATGCTGGTGCTGTATTAGCAACGCCTAGCGCAATGGCGATCATTTCCCAGCGATAGCGGTGTTTTCCATGGAGCATCGCTGGTTTCCCAGTGATGTTCCATGGTAAAGGACAATAACCCTGCTGATATGACACAGTGGTCGTATCAGCATAATACACCCCAATGTTAGGGATAGGTAAGTCTGCATTTTAGCAGACGTTGGTTTTTGGCGAAAACAGCGGTTTTCTCAAAAAATTAACGTCTGCTAAAATGCTGGGACAGCCTTGTAAATATCGCAATGTGAACATCAGCGATATTTGCAAGGTTGTACTGCCCAGTGACGCCCACTTTGCATCTCATCAGAGATGCAAAGGGAGTCGTCGGGTAAAAGGGTGCTAACATGCGCTAATGCATGTTCTCACCCTCTTGTAAATAGGGAGATATTTTTATCTCTGCTTTTTTGGCTTTAAAAGCCAAAAATGTGGAGATATGGCCCTTGTAAATATGCCCCCTGGTTACAGAAAGTGGTGCCAGCTGCTTCCCGTGGCCTCTTGACTCTGTGTTCACGTCACACGCCCCCTGCCGCGGCTGCAGGCCTTTGACAAAGCTCTGGCATTTTGGAAACATTACTGGTCCGTTGCACCACTCATGAAGCCTCAAATCTTGAATGCTAAAGTTAAATCACTATTATTTTCTGTAGAGCTGTTTTCAAATAACGGGGCGCCACATAATGTGCCTGTCCTCGCCGCATCATTGAGTTAATTCGGAAACATAAATTGGCCTTCCGCTGCCTCATAATTCTAAAGCCCTGTCTAGATTGCAGTAGTCACAGCCACAAACTTCTGTTCATTATTAGAGGTATTCCCGATTTACATCCCAACTTTGGGCATTTTATCGACCTCAGGAGCGGGAAATGTTGAGACAGCTCGCCGGGTTCGCGCCTGTAACCTGCAGGTTATTACAGTCTAGCCACTGCCACAGGCGCGTTAACCGCCCGAGCTGGCCTCTACCCGGAAGCAGAGATGCTGCTGCAGCGTGGAGGGTTAGTGGCTGTGAACCACCAGCGTCTCCGAGCCTCGCGCGCCCTCCTGGGGCCGCGCCTGCTGAATTATTTAAGATTTAATTATGTTGTGTGTGGATGCGCAGAGCCTGTGGGCGGTGAGGCTGGGAGGCTGCGGCGAGGCTGGGATGCTGCGGTGAGGCTGAGATGCTGCGGTGGGGCTGGGATGCTGCGGGTGAGGCTGGGATGCTGCGGGTGGGGCTGGGAGGCTGCGGGTGGGGCTGGGAGGCTGCGGTGAGGCTGGGATGCTGCGGGTGGGGCTGGGATGCTGCGGAGGCTGGGATGCTGTGGGTGGGGCTGGGATGCTGCGGGTGGGGCTGGGATGCTGCGGGTGGGGCTGCGATGCTGCGGTGAGGCTGAGGTGCTGCGGTGAGGCTGGGATGCTGCGGGTGGGGCTGGGAGGCTGCGGTGAGGCTGGGATGCTGCGGGTGGGGCTGCGATGCTGCGGTGAGGCTGAGGTGCTGCGGTGAGGCTGGGATGCTGCGGGTGGGGCTGGGATGCTGCGGAGGCTGGGATGCTGTGGGTGGGGCTGGGATGCTGCGGGTGGGGCTGGGATGCTGCGGGTGGGGCTGGGATGCTGCGTTGGGGCTGGGATGCTGCGGAGGCTGGGATGCTGCGGTGAGGCTGGGGTGCTGTGGGTGGGGCTGGGATGCTGCGGGTGGGGCTGGGATGCTGCGGAGGCTGGGATGCTGCGGTGAGGCTGGGATGCTGCGAGTGGGGCTGGGATGCTGCGATGAGGCTGGGATGCTGCGGGTGAGGCTGGGATGCTGCGGGTGAGGCTGGGATGCTGCGGGTGAGGCTGGGATGCTGCGGGTGAGGCTGGGATGCTGCGGGTGGGGCTGGGATGCTGCGTTGGGGCTGGGATGCTGCGCTGAGGCTGGGATGCTGCAGGTGGGGCTGGGATGCTGCGGTGAGGCTGGGATGCTGCGGGTGGGGCTGGGATGCTGCGGGTGAGGCTGGGATGCTGCAGGTGGGGCTGGGATGCTGCGGTGAGGCTGGGATGCTGCGGGTGAGGCTGGGATGCTGCGGGTGGGGCTGGGATGCTGCGGGTGAGGCTGGGATGCTGCGGTGAGGCTGGGATGCTGCGGGTGAGGCTGGGATGCTGCGGGTGGGGCTGGGATGCTGCGGGTGAGGCTGGGATGCTGCGGTGAGGCTGGGATGCTGCGAGTGGGGCTGGGATGCTGCGGGTGGGGCTGGGATGCTGCGGTGAGGCTGGGATAGTGTGAAGGAGGCTGAGATGCTGCGGTGAGGCTGGGATGCTGCGGGTGGGGCTGGGATGCTGCAGTGAGGCTGGGATTTGGCGGGTGGGGCGAGGATGCTGTGGTGAGGCTGGGATGCTGCGGGCGGGGCTGGGATGCTGCGGGTGGGGCTGGGATGCTGCGGGTGGGGCTGGGATGCTGCGGTGAGGCTGGGATGCTGCGGGTGGGGCTGGGATGCTGCTGTGAGACTGGGATGCTGTGGTGGGGCTGGGATGCTGCGGGTGAGGCTGGGATGCTGCGGTTGGGGCTGGGATGCTGCGGGTGGGGCTGGGATGCTGCGGGTGAGGCTGGGATGCTGCAGTGGGGCTGGGATGCTGTGGTGAGGCTGGGATGCTGCGGGCTGGGCTGGGATGCTGTGTGTGGGGCTGGGATGCAGCTGCGGGTGGGGCTGGGATGCTGCGGTGAGGCTGGGATGCTGCGTGTGAGGCTGGGATGCTGCGGAGGCTGGGATGCTGCGGGTGGGGCTGGGATGCTGCGGAGGCTGGGATGCTGCGGTGAGGCTGGGATGCTGCGGGTGGGGCTGGGATGCTGCGGAGGCTGGGATGTTGCGGGTGGGGCTGGGATGCTGCGGAGGCTGGGATGCTGGGGTGAGGCTGGGATGCTGCGGGTGGGGCTGGGATGCTGCAGTGAGGCTGGGATGCTGCGGGTGGGGCTGGGATGCTGCGGGTGAGACTGGGATGCTGCGGGTGGGGCTGGGAGGCTGCGGAGGCTGGGATGCTGCGGGTGGGGCTGGGATGCTGCGGAGGCTGGGATGCTGCGGTGAGACTGGGATGCTGCGGGTGAGGCTGGGATGCTGCAGTGAGGCTGGGATGCTGCGGGTGAGACTGGGATGCTGGGGTGAGGCTGGGATGCTGCAGTGAGGCTGGGATGCTGCGGGTGGGGCTGGGATGCTGCGGTGAGGCTGGGATGCTGCGGGTGGGGCTGGGATGCTGCGGGTGAGACTGGGATGCTGCGGGTGGGGCTGGGAGGCTGCAGTGAGGCTGGGATGCTGCGGTGTGGCTGGGATGCTGTGAGTGGGGCTGGGATGCTTCAGTGAGGCTGAGATACTGTGGCTGGGGCTGGGATGCTGCGAGTGGGGCTGGGATGCTGCGGTGGGATGCTGCGGCAGAGATGCTGCTCCGAGCCAGTGTTTACCGCGCCCCCACAGGCCGAGAGCCGCGCACTCTGGTGCGGGGGTGGGCTGGGGAGAGGGGGGCAGATGTGAGGAGCCTAGACTGTGACTAGGCAGGCCAGGACCCCAGGCCTCTGGATTTCCTAACTTTACTACTCCTAAACTGAGAAAAATCCTAACTTTAAGACTTTTGGTATTCACAGAAGGCATTTAGGAGTCCTAAAGTTAGGACTTCTAACTTCTGTGAATACCGAAATGAGTAAGTGCCTTCTGTGAATACCAAAATGGTAGTAAGTTTAGGATTTTTTCTTAAGTTACTTCTGTGAATCGGGCCAATATACTTTGTAAAAATATTGAATGTCTTAAAAATAATGTAAAATTAAAAAAATATTAAAAAGAAATAGCGAAAATATACTTAAAAATACTTAGCATGTCATATAGGCAGGTTTGTTGAAGTACTTGCTTAGAATGTTAAATAGGCAGCATGAAGAAGACTTCATACCAGTAAATTATGATATATTGTTATAAATATTTGGTTATTCCAGTAGACTGACTAGCAGTGTTAGAGTAATGACACTAGGAGTATAATTGACTCATGTTGTAATTAATGGGTAGTTATAGAATTTCTTCTTTTTATTTTTTACAGCCCTGATGATGTCCCTGGGAGGACGAAACGCGTAGGCTGTATGGGAATACATGTGATCATCAATTGAATTGGCTGTATTGGAACATCTATTGTTTTGAAATATTTTTGAGCAATCACACTTGAAGTAAAAAGAAAAAGAAAATTCGAAAAGAAGAAGCAAAACCTGCTATAAAGAGTTTCTTTTGAATATGAACTTTGTCTACATATGACGTTTGAAAATATGTTTTTCTAAATTTGAGATACTCCTTGGTTTTGTGTTTGTATTATTGTTAAAGTAGTCCTGGCGGTGGACTACTCCAAGTTGAGTGTCTAAAGAAGTTTGACTAATTGTGCATATTTAAATACTGATCTCGTGAAGTGCCTATAAATAGGTGACTCTACCGCATTGTGTTGTGTTGTTGCACCAAAATGGTAGTAAGTTTAGGATTTTTTCTTAAGTTACTTCTGTGAATCGGGCCCATATACTTTGTAAAAATATCGAATGTCTTAAAAATAATGTAAAATTAAAAAAATATTAAAAAGAAATAGCGAAAATATACTTAAAAATACTTAAATTACCTTAAAATTATTAAATAATTAATTTAATTTGTAATAAAAAACATACAATCGTATATGTTAAAACATATATATATATATTAACATAATATTAATAAAAAATACATATTATTATTACCGTAGGATAGCGGGAGTGTAAAAATGACTATTCCCACTCCTGGAAGTGCAACACTAGGGAAAGCGTTGGATAGCGTAGGGGTAAACATTACTATTCCCACTCCAATGAGTGCAACAGTAGGGAAAGCGTTGGATAGCATAGGGGTAAAAATTACTATTCTCACTCCAGAGAGTGCAACAGTAGGGAAAGCGTTGGATAGCGTAGGGGTAAAAATTACTATTCCCACTCCAGAGAGTGCAACAGTAGGGAAAGAGTTGGATAGCGTAGGGGTAAAAATTACTATTCCCACTCCAGAGAGTGCAACAGTAGGGAAAGCGTTGGATAGCGTAGGGGTAAAAATTACTATTCCCATTCCATGAGAGTACAACAGTAGGGAAAGCGTTGGATAGCGTAGGGGTAAAAATTACTATTCCCACTCAAGAGAGTGCAACAGTAGGGAAGGGGTTGGATAGCGTACGGGTAAAAACATACTATTCCCACTCCAGAGAGTGCGAAAGTAGGGAAAGCGTTAGATAGCGTAGGGGTAAAAATTACTATTCCCACTCCAGAGAGTGCAACAGTAGGGAACGCGTTGGATAGCTTAGGGTTAAAAATTACTATTCCCACTCCAGTGAGTGCAACAGTAGGGAAAGCGTTGGATAGCGTAGGGGTAAAAATTACTATTCCCACTCCAGAGAGTGCAACAGTAGGGAAGGGGTTGGATAGCGTAGGGGTAAAAAATACTATTCCCACTCCAGAGAGTGCAACAGTAGGGAAAGCGTTAGATAGCATAGGGGTAAAAATTACTATTCCCACTCCAGAGAGTTCAACAGTAGGGAAAACGTTGGATAGCGTAGGGGTAAAAATTACTATTCCCACTCCAGAGAGTGCAACAGTAGGGAAAGCGTTGGATAGCGTAGGGGTAAAAATTACAATTTCCACTCCAGAGAGTGCAACAGTAGGGAAAGCGTTGGATAGCATAGGGGTACATTTTACTATTCCCACTCTACTGAAAATAAATTAATATAATTCACATAATTATCAATTAATCAATTAATAAGAATTAATTACCAATTAAGAATTAATTAATTACTAATTAAAAATTAATCAACAATGTATTCAAAATAAAACCCAATAAATAAATTAACATATTTAATTAATTATAATTAAATTACTTCCCAGCCTAATCTATACTACTATTATAAAGAGAGAACTTGCACCTTTTGGCCAGGTAAACTCAGGAACCACAGCGCCAATCTACACACCTGATACATCTATGAAAATGTCAGGGTGTGTAGATGGACATAGGCTATATAAATTAAAAAAAAAGTAAATTAAAAAAATTAAGTTTGTAAACAAAGTAGTCCCCTGAAAGTAGCGCCGGCCGGGACCTAGCGATGGCCGCGACGCGACGTGCGTGATGACGCCGAAGGAGGAGGGCGGTGCAGTGACGAGCGGCTGTGCAGTGAGGAGCGGCGGCACAGGTAAGGAAAGGGAAAGTGAGACTGTGTGATGCAGGGGGAGGCAAGAAGGAGGCAGCAGTAAATAAAAATGTCGGAGCGCGAGTGAGTCGGGGCAGGAGGGGGGCGCTTGTGAGTCGGGCGGGAGGGGGGCGCGAGTGAGTCGGGCGGGAGGGGGACGCGAGTGAGTCAGGGCGGGAGGGGGGCGCGAGTGAGTCGGGGCGGGAGGAAGTCGGTGCGGGAGGGGGTCGGGCGGGAGCGGGTCTACTGCCCCCAGCCCCTTTCTGCGCCAGGCAACGCTGGGGCGGGCTGCTAGTCCCCTATAAACCCACAACCCGCTACAGAAAATAAATTAATATTATTCACATAATTATCAATTAATAAAAATGAATTTTCAATTAAGAATGAATTAATTACCAATTAAAAATTAATTAACAATTTATTCAAAATAAATACCAATAAATTAATTCACATATTTAATTAATTATAATTAAATTACTTCCCACCCTATTCCCCTATAAACCCACAACCCGCTACAGAATTAAATTACGCAAAAATTAAATAACATAAAATTAATTACTTCAAATAAATTACAAAAAATATTCACTTTTTACACATATACTAACATACAAAACACTTTAAAAAATTCGATAATATTAAAAATTCGATATTTTTTTAACTTATATTATGTACTTCGATATTTTGACTTTCTATATTTTTAAAATCGATATTACATTACTTACCTTAAAAACTATATTTTTGATGTCTGCATTCTGTCCATTCGATATTTTGTCCATTTTATATTTTGGAATCGATATTTGTGTTAGTCTATATTTTGGAATCGATATTTTGACCATATACCGTTATGGGCAGAGAGTGGGCGGGGCTTCTATTCCATACTCCAATACAGCATGCCGTGGAGCAGAGCATGCACTGCCTTGGCTTGACCTAAAAACAGAGCAGCGCCTCAAAGGAGGGAGGGCCCCTATCTCAGCACCTTACATGTGTGAGTGTGTGAGAGAGAGAGAGAGAGAGAGCGAGAGCACTACTCTGAGATGTTTCTTCATCCAGGGAGGAAATGGGGTGAAAACACCACCTCGGAGCCCTGTGGATAATTACATGTGCCTATTTCCGAGTCCTATATGTAATCTTCAGGAAACAAGCATTGACAAACCAATGGGCCTGCTCTTGCCGAGCGTGACATGCAAAAATATTCAATATGAAAAATAATGGCAAAAGTATCAAAAAAAATAAAAAAAAATAAAAGAGTTGCTCAGAATCCTGGTGAATTGCACTCCTTCCAAATGTGGTGTCCCCTTTTAGGGTCTCTCCCCCCCTAGCACAGCGTTGCCCCGTCATCCTGGGGTTGTTCAATAATCACATTTTCAACATAAATTCAGACACTGCATAATAATTGTTGTTGAGCTATATTCAGTTTAAATTCCTCAGCATCACATTGTTTCAACAGTGATATGTATATCTGACCGCACTGTTAGTTAAAATCTTCAATCCCTCTTCCATCCTGATGCATTTAGAGCAAAAAGCCCTTCGTCAGGGGATATCCGTTTAGTGTGTTGTAACCACTACAGCGCTCCCGAATATCCGGAAGTGCCCATGGATTGGAGGAAGGATCAGCCGCGGCCGGTAGTGGGAGTACCGGCCGGGGGATGATGTGGGGAGGGGGAGGGGCAGGGTGGGGGTAGAAATGTATGGATTACGGATTTTAAAAGGTAAGTAAACATAAAAATAAATAAAACGAATTTCGTTGCACACACTGCATCACCAAATGCGATGCAGTGTGTGCAACGAAATAAATTCATTTTATTTATTTTTATGTTTACTTACCTTTGAAAATCCGTAATCCATACATTACTACCCCCCAACCTGCCCCTCCCCCTCCCCACGTCACCGCCCGTCCGGTACTCCCACTACCGCCCGCGGCTGGGAAGGATTGAAGATTGTAACTAACAGTGCGTTCTGATATGCATATCACTGTGAGAGTGAGAGCCTTTTGAGCACGCTACAAACCGAATACTGAAGGAACCTTTGAAGAATTTTTTGCATGTTCTTTAACCTAGCTACGAAGTGCACTCTTTGTCAGGCGGCTGTGCACAAGTGATCAGGGTAAAGGGCACCAGTCACTGTGCAAAAGAGCCAATTGCCACATTGGGCTGACCCTCGCCTTCTGCTCAAGGCTGCACAGGGAATCAAAACCGGCCCTGGCAAACTGCTCGGCCGCCCCCGCTGATGAAAAAGGGTTCAGGCAGATCAGGTCGTTCTACCCCTTTTCTATGTTTGCCCGGCGTTAGCCGCTTCTCACCCAACTCACGATTACCAAATAAAGAGGCAGGCGCTGGAGACTGGAAGGCAGGAAACAGGAGTTTATTTCCAACGGAACAGAACACGTCAAATCAGACAACAGGGTATCTTCTCGAGGTGCTCTGACAAGTTTCTCTACGGCTCCGTCTTTTATACACAGGTTTATGATGCACAAACATTCCTTATTGCAATAAAAACACTCTGAAGTACGAAAGGCATGTTTGGAATCCCAGCTTCAGGCCTATTCCCATACCGGTCGCTCTGATGTCGTTTCTCCTCCCAAATGTAACATGTGATTGTAATCTACAGCCGGACATTCCGACAGGACATGAGAGCAAAAAGGGGGGGGGGGGGGGTGGTGTCAGATTTGAAGTTGGGCAGGCGACAAGATCACGTTTTGCTATGTGGGGCCGGGGGGGTACATCCACGAGACCTAGGTTTATGACATGGGGCTGGGTCGAGAGGCCAGGTGTAGCCGGGGGGGGGTGTCATCAGAAGAGAGGAAGGATGTTCCTGGGAGGAAAGCAGGGGTGTCGGTCGAATCTAGGGGTGTGAAGGTCTTAATTAATCACCGCTCCTCTAGTGTGAGGCGAGGTCCAACTGTAGGGAGCAATAAACTGCATCTGTTGGGCTAGGTGATGGCCTGGGATCCGGCCGGGCAATCGGGCAGGGAGGAAGAGGTTACCAAAAGGGCCTGCTCTATGAATGAGATGAAAAGGGTGTGGGGGGGTTCCGCACGGGATGTGGCTCGGAAGCAGGGCCGCGCTGGAGGTGCGTTTTTGGGCCCAAGTAGGAGAGGTCGGGGGCTGTCGGGGCGGGGGGGGAGAGAGAAAGAGAGATGTAGGCTATTGGCAGTGATCAGAGAGGAAATGGCACACGAAATGGCTGCTATCTATGTTCGTGATGGGGCCTAAAAGGGGGCAAGATGGCGGGGCCACTGTGCCGTGACTTTCGCTTTAACTCCAACAGTGGTGAGGGTGAACACAAATGAACGCCGCTTATGTACATATACATTTTCATTTTCCACAGTCACTGCTTTTTAACATAAGTCTAGTCATTTGTGTGTTTATCATAGCTGACGGGGTGTACATATAGTCGTATGTTTGTCAATGGAATAGCATTTGCCAATACTAGCGAATTTGCATATAACTTTGTGCAGTTGAGGCGACATACAAGGTGGAATACATATAAATTTACATTTGTCGTATTTTAGAAGTGACCGATGAAACATTTTACAGGAAAAAAGTGGTTGAGGGAGGAATTTAGTCTAATGCCAGCAATTTAGTCAAGGGGGTGCAGAAAGTTCCGTAGCGAGCCATCACTGGTAAGCTCTGGTAGTTCGTTTTCTTTCGTTGGCGCTGTGGAGCACCGGCGGTGGAGCTATAAGTCCAGCTCGGGTCCTTCTTTACATGTCGCAGGGTGTGATCTGTCCTTTGTCGTTAGGTCACAGTCCTGTTAGTTTCTTTTAAAGGGTGCCTCATGCTGGGCACCTGTATTTCTTTCTCGGAGTCACAATCCATGTGGAAAAGATAGAAGGGGTTCTGTCGGATAATCTAGGGAGGAGAGGGCGGAGTGGGATCAGATCTTTAAGACAGATCAAGGGAGCAAAAGGTGACAAGCAGGCAGGCCCATTGATCGGGCTAAGAGGGGCGTGGACTTCTGGCACGCGTGGGTCAGCGAGCAGAGGGTTTCAAAACAGCTCTCTTATCCTTTCATGTCCCACGTTTATGGGTGGTGCCTTGTCCCGCGTCTCGTAGTTCTGCAGCTCCACCTTTGGTCGAGGTCACACGTGTTTCATAATCTGCGGCTAGGCTGTGCGTCTCGCCCGGCCCCTCTCCTCCGGTGGTTGTGTATCTTTGAATGGGTACAAAACAAGCTTTAGAGAACTGGCAGGAGATACATTTATTCATTTCAATTCCACCCTCAACCTTAAGTAGTTGGGGATACATTCATCGGTCACAGTCAGAAGTTATCATTATGGAGTATGTATGCGGACATCCCTACCGAGTTTGTTCTAAGTCTATCTGGCGTTCATTCATGACGTATATTGGAGAGAAAACAGACCTATCATTTCATCAACCTCGAAAATCGGGTCCTACAGTAGAGGCTCGTCTTTCTTAACACAAGCCCTGGCAGTCTTCTGTCCTCATGAGAGGAACAGAGGCTAAACATTCTATTCTCGGGGAACAATAGTTGCTCAGGGACATCAGTTACACTTCGGGACATGGAGCTGGGGTCAATCGGGAGAAACGAGGACGTTTTGGACATCTGTTCTGGGGTGCAGAGGGGTGGGGCAGCCTAAGCATTGGGTGTTGTTTTTCTAACGGACTGAGAACAGAGGGCCACTGACATATAGTCCCTTTATAAAAGGCCAAATGAGGGGACGTCAGTCGTCTTACCTGTCCTTTCTTTCTTAACCAATTCAAGTTTCATCATTTTACGGAAAGGAGAGGTAGTAACATGGCAGTTTTACAATTTGTTTAGTTGCTGTCAATTTTGCCGAATACCTATGTGTTGGAAAACCAATTGAGCTTGTGCCGGCGGGGCACAATGTTACCATAAAAAAAAGAGGGAACAGGGGGACCCTCGGAGGGAGAGTCGTCCGTACTTTAAATGAACTACTCGGTACACGTAGAACATGAAGAGAGAAAAAGAGAGAGAGAGAGAGAGAGAGTGAGAGGAAAACGTGTAGAATAATAGGTCATTTAATGCGCACACAACACAAAACAGTAGGGTCAAGTTATATAGAAACACAGACTGAGGGACAACGTAAATCCATACACTACGTACACATAATTCAGGCGGGGGGGGTACATGTATTATACACAGAACTCCGGACAACACATAGAACAGTACTTGGCCAAAGATATTTCCTCCTGCATGCTGCGCATCCTTTGTATCCTATTTAATTCGTTTGGCTGTCTTTGGCTGTTGACCTCTGCTGCAGATACTTACACTTTCGGTAATTGTTCGGGAACTAACCTGGTCGGGCTAGTACTTACGGTGGGATCTTGGAATCGTTATTAGCGAGTGGGTATTCAGGCTGAGGTAACGAAGGGTGTTAGTCGGGGGAACAATGGGATGGCTTCGAGTTTCATGTCTATGAGGGTGCAAGAAGGAGGTGGCAAATCTTATACATTGACAATTTTCTTAATCTTCCAGGAGGAGGGTACATGGGTAAACCTCACCCTGGAATAGCCCTGGACCTTCCCCTATTTAGTTATCGCATGATCCTACTCGTAGGTGCAAGTCCTTCTGGGTTGCAATATTCGGGGGCCGGTTGGAGTCATATTTTGTCAGACTGTAGTAACCCGTCAAGTTTCTGTTTCGGCCTCCCCTTCCAGTCGTGGGGTTCAGAGAGAGAGTCGTTTCTAAGTAAGGGAGTGTTATATCTATGTTTGTTCGTCGTAAACAAATAGGCACCATGTTCAGACCCCATGTTCAGACCCCCTCTTTCCCCATTCCATCGGTCGTTCGATCATCACTCAAGTCGTACAAAAACATCTCTCTTATCGAGTCAACGCGTGCAACGTATAGCCTGTCGAGTTGTACACATTTGGTCATACACGCGTGCATTCATATCACCCAAAGTCGTCATGTCCTCAGGGGCAGTCCCCATGGATAATGTATCATTTTTCCCCGCGGAACCATGGCTCGTTGCTTAGGTCTTCTCCATACCTTAGTCGATGTTCCGATGTGACCTGCAGTGAGAAGGGAAACAAGAGGGGGTGGGGGTAGCGTTTTAAGACACATCCACGCGCATAAACACAAAAAGGTTTTTACTTACCGCGTACTCGACCTATCTCCCCGGGGTGCAGTCCCTTCCATCTCGGCGTTTTAAGCCTAGAGGGACTGGTAGTGCGGGGGGCATAATCATTGATGGACTGTACATTGCATAGATCGTCCACGTGTGGTATTGCGGATCTTGTGGGGGGGGGTCTTCGACACAAAAGGGCAGTCAGTGTAGGGTGGGGTTGAACTCGTGTTCTCCTTCGAGGAGGCGGGGCGGTCTACAGTGGTACCGGGTCTGGTTTAGGGACATCTGAAACAATTTCCCTGAGATATGTGGCATACAAGGTAAAACAGAACACCGGGACCTTTATCGATTGCCTTATGTTGCACAAAAGAAAAAAATACACGTAACAGACTTGGATCATTCACATTTTCACTATTTCTGGGCACTTTGCTTTTTGACCTTTCAGTAACCGACTTGCTTTATTTCGCCTGTATTTTACGTAGATCGGAAACAATGGCTATGTATTCGAACTTACCAATCCAAGAGCTACTATTATATTTGGTTTTCACAAAATCTTTATTTAAAAATGATGACGTACAAATGCAGGCATACAACCACGTAAGTGATGACGCACAAATGCAGGCCTAAAACCACGTGGGCCAGCCACGGAGCAGACTGGGGCTGTACATGAGGGCATATTTATCTGAGGAAAACATAACTGAGTCGGTGGTCATTTTATTTCATCAAGGTACGATAAGTGCAATAGAATCATATCGAAAATTCATTGTGGGCAAGTACCATCAGTGTGGAAAAATCGACATTTCAATAATACTGAAATTAATGATGCGTTAGAACTTAATATCAATTCATTGCCCGAATGTTCAAGCAATACTCATCCCCTCCCGCCATGTGCTTCAAGAACTGCATCCATATTTCATGATCTCAAGTCTGAGCATCCGGAACACAACGGGGAATTGTGAGTTTCGTTTATACCGGCGCCATTTTGGGTGGGGTCAGGCGGGCCCAAGTATAGTCAAAATGTCTCCACCAACTCGGGGTTGGACCAGAATCTCTTTCGGCAGTCCAGAAGTTCCGTTAAGGGGCAACAGAAGGGACCGGTGACATGAACCATCAATCAAAGAAAAGGGAGGGGCAACAATCTTTCCTACCGGGTCATACTGATGTTCCACCGGAACCGATCGAATCAGTAGTCTGCAGGATTTTTGGTCATTCAAACTGAGGCTGGCGTCAGCATGAGAGCGCCAACGTCTCGTGGCTACGCTTTGGTTGTTCTGCGGGCAATCATGGCAGTCCTTTTCCATCGGGGGCGGTCGGAGGCCCGCGGAGGCCGAGGGCCCTCCGCAGCTCTCGTAGAATCTTCAAAGTTGAGGAGAACGCCTCTGGACAGGGGCCCATTTTCTGGTTAACAGGCGACCAGGCCAACTTTTCACGCCAGGCCCATTCCTGCAAAGTCGACCGCCATTTTTAGGAGATCTGCAACCACCGGCAGTCACTGGGTTGCAAGAGCAGATGGACTCCAGCCTGTCGGGCGAAGCATCGTTGCACCGCCACAGTGGACGAGACCCTGCTGGGTGAGTGGAGCGTCGCTGCACCGCAAGAGTGGGCGAGTCCTTTGCCGGGCGCGTGGAGCGTCCCTATACCGCCACAGTGGACGAACCCTTTGTCGGGTGCGTGGAGCGTTGGGGGTGCAGCTGAGGGGCCTCCACCTGGGGAGGCGGGAGAGGCTCGTCCGCGCCGCCTCTCCCTCCCAGTGCACCCCACGGCGTCTTGCTGACATTTGTTATGGCCGGACCAGGCGATGAAGAGGGGGGGGGGGGGTCGGAGGCATATGCAAGACATCCCCCCCTCGTGGCCTGCAAGGCGCCGAAAGAGGAAGGGAATGGGAAGACCAGTACATCTCGGGTCGGGCCCAAGCCTTCTCCGGCCGATGGCGGCCGGCCGCTCTTTGCCACGGCCCCAGGAACGGATCCCTTGGTTCATCCTGGGGACAGGCCTTGGCGCGTGGTGTCGCCTCCGGACTATTCGCGTAATGGTTCTCCACCCCAGGCCGTTGCCGACGGCTTTTGTAGACTTTCTGACGCCCAAAAACCCTACTAGAAAGCAGCCCAAAGTAGCCCAACATTGCTACTTTGGGGAAGGAGGGACAGGGACGGCGTCAAGTAGACGGCGAAATGCATTGTGGGTTTGTTGCTGCGGCCGTTTGTCATGTAAATAGTTGTTTAATATATTTTTGTTCAAAATAAAAACGTTTTAACCTGTTATTTTGCTGTCGTGTGGTATATTTCTAATATTTGTCTAGGGTTTGTTGTTAATTGGGCGGGGTGTTCGGTGGAGCCGAGTTGTCTCGCAGTCATCATGACGTTGAGTTCGGTTTTCCTCACTAGTTTCATATTTCCCTGAGGGGTTGTTCCTAATGCTTCCATTTCAGTGAGGTTGAAAAGAGATCTCATCAGTGGCCTACTGATTTCACTCGATTCCTTTTTGTTTTTCCTAACGATTTTTATGTTCTTTTATTTGCTAGCACGATACAGCGGCTAATCCGCATTTTCTTTATATATGTCCTTTCTATTAGGGGTGTCCTCCGGTGGAGCCAGATGGTCTACCTCTAATAAATGGTCCGGGCTGAACCAACTACTGAGCAATGGGGGGAAGATAGGCATGACGGGTTACAACGGGGACAAAAGTCAGCACTACCTATCCTTCACTATTTTGCGGAGACTAGGTAGAATTTTCTATTCTACAGTATTCGCAAATAGGGAATACCCAAAGAGAGAACCAAATCCAAACAGTCAAGTTCGGACAAACAATCAATCAATCAAATGAGGAATAAAATAGGCGCGACGGGTTACAACGGGGGCAAAAGCCTGCGCTACCTACCCTTCACTATCTGCAAAGAGAGAGGTCTTCCTGTTCCTCTCTGTTTGTAGGCAGAGAAGATCCTTTCCGAGAACCAATTCCGAACGATCAATGTTCGGTCAAACAATCAATCAGTGGGGGATAAAAATAGGCACGACGGATTACAACGGGGGCAAAAGCCTGCGTTACCTATCCTTCACTATCTGCAAAGACTAAACAGAGTATGGCGACTCTGTGCTTGTTTGCAAATAGAGAATGATCCAAAGAGAATCAATTCCAACACAATAAATGCTTGGATAACAATCAATCAAATGGAGAGGGAAGTAGGCGCGACGGGTTACAACGGGGGCAAAAGCCTGCGCTACCCACCTTTCACTATCTGCAAAGGGAGAATACTCCTATCCTTCCCCGTTTGTAGACAGGGAATCTCTCAGAACGAAACAATTCAACCGCGTAATACTAGTATTTTCCAATGACAATCAAACAATCAATTCGCAATTTGTCGTGTATACACGACCTTACCCGGACCGTATGGACAGTTTCTCGTCTTCCATTTCCAGCGCCCGATCGTCCTCTATTCTCCGTAATTGCTGTGGCACTCCTGATGGTTCCCAGTCAGGACCGTAGATCACTCGAGAGAGCTCTGTTCGGAACCAGTGAAGTTCGGATGATCGGCTGCCAGACAAGGGTCTATCGGGCAGGAGCTCTTCCCGATCGTTGCAGTCGTTCACTCTGTCGTTGGGAACTCTCTCACTGGATCCATGTGTCGCTGATGGGCCCCACGCTTGGGACGCCAATTGATGAAAAAGGGTTCAGGCAGATCAGGTCGTTCTACCCTTTTTCTATGTTTGCCCGGCGTTAGCCGCTTCTCACCCAACTCACGATTACCAAATAAAGAGGCAGGCGCTGGAGACTGGAAGGCAGGAAACAGGAGTTTATTTCCGACGGAACAGAACACGTCAAATCAGACAACAGGGTATCTTCTCGAGGTGCTCTGACAAGTTTCTCTACGGCTCCGTCTTTTATACACAGGTTTATGATGCACAAACATTCCTTATTGCAATAAAAACACTCTGAAGTACGAAAGGCATGTTTGGAATCCCAGCTTCAGGCCTATTCCCATACCGGTCGCTCTGATGTCGTTTCCCCTCCCAAATGTAACATGTGATTGTAATCTACAGCCGGACATTCCGACAGGACATGAGAGCAAAAAGGGGGGGGGGGGGGGGGGTGGTGTCAGATTTGAAGTTGGGCAGGCGACAAGATCACGTTTTGCTATGTGGGGCCGGGGGGGTACATCCACGAGACCTAGGTTTATGACATGGGGCTGGGTCGAGAGGCCAGGTGTAGCCGGGGGGGGGGTGTCATCAGAAGAGAGGAAGGATGTTCCTGGGAGGAAAGCAGGGGTGTCGGTCGAATCTAGGGGTGTGAAGGTCTTAATTAATCACCGCTCCTCTAGTGTGAGGCGAGGTCCAACTGTAGGGAGCAATAAACTGCATCTGTTGGGCTAGGTGATGGCCTGGGATCCGGCCGGGCAATCGGGCAGGGAGGAAGAGGTTACCAAAAGGGCCTGCTCTATGAATGAGATGAAAAGGGTGTGGGGGGGTTCCGCACGGGATGTGGCTCGGAAGCAGGGCCGCGCTGGAGGTGCGTTTTAGGGCCCAAGTAGGAGAGGCCGGGGGCTGTCGGGGCGCGGGGGGGGGAGAGAGAAAGAGCGATGTAGGCTATTGGCAGTGATCAGAGAGGAAATGGCACACGAAATGGCTGCTATCTATGTTCGTGATGGGGCCTAAAAGGGGGCAAGATGGCGGGGCCACTGTGCCGTGACTTTCGCTTTAACTCCAACAGTGGTGAGGGTGAACACAAATAAACGCCGCTTATGTACATATACATTTTCATTTTCCACACCGCGGGGTGGGGGAATGCATCAGAGCTGTTTGCTAGAGCTTGTTTTGGCCTATTATGTTACAGGGGGTGATATTGCTGCACCCTGGTAACAAAACCGAGCCCTCGGGGGCCAAACACGGGCCCCCACTCCGGCTGCCCACTGGGGGAAACACCCAGTGACCGCTACCGCCAGTTCAGCCCTGCCTGTGCTGTGGTAGGTGGAAGCAAAAGGATGTGATTGACACATGGACAGACCAGTGAATGAAGAGGGTTGTCCTAAAGTCCCTAAATGTGTGTATTCTTATTTTTTTTGTTTTTTATCATGACATGAGGTTTGTGATAAAGCTAAAGATGTTACTTTGCCAGACCTCAAGAGAAGTGACAAAGCTGCACTATTACTGCACCAGCAACCACCAAATCTCTGCTGCTCACTAGAGACTCTGGTGCTTATTTAGGAGAGCAGTTTTGTTTTCCGCTCTGGTGGTGGAAGCCTCTCAATCGTTTCTATGCGGCGAAGCAAAGCCGCCCTGCGTGGCTCTGCATGGCCTCCTAGATATGGAGTAAGACAAATCAGCGCAAGTCGCTGCGTTGTGTTACTCTGCACCAAGGAGGCCTTCCATGGGGGTTGCGGTGGGGTTTCTCATGTGACACATTTGGATTCGGACGCCAGCCCAAACTTACTTAATCACATAAACCTGGGGCCACGCCAAAACCTTATACCTCCCCACAACAGGCGCAACACGGAGAAATATTTATATTTTTTCTAATTTTTTCCTCTTTTAGGTGTTCAGCATTCTGCAGCTCACATAGAGGAAAACGTCTTTCGGGGATTGTTGTTGTGGAGGAAGGGGCTCCTTCCTACACAAAAACAATCCTGCCCGCAACGAAGGCACACCAAAGGGGGGAAAGGACAGGAATGCACCTTATTTCATAGACATTGTGCACTGCTGCTGTTTCACATTGGAAAAGGGCAGTACAGGAAGGTGCCTTGCTGTGCTGCCCTACACCAATTCCTCATAAATGAGGCCCCCTGCTCACCACCTGGCGCTAGAACCAGCACTGCATTTGAGCCGGTGCATGCCGATGGGGACCACTGGTACTTACCTTGGGTGACTGTCATTTACTTTTACAAATTAGATAATTACCAAGAGCAAGAGAGGGGAAAACACACAGATTGGAAAGATGCAGGAAGGGAAAGGTAGCAAACCCGTCACTAAGGGAGAAAGCAGGATCCTGCAAGCTTCAGATACAGGGGCAGGGAGCATCTGGGAGTGGATTAAAGACTAAGGGCCATATGTAAGTGGCCAAATACCGGTCGGTAACGGCCGATTTCGGCCGTTACCGACCAGTATTTGGAGCTTGAGATGTAGGGGCCTTAAAAATGATTGATTCGGTAAATTCACCGATTCGGTAATTTACCGAATCTGTAATTTGAGATGTAGGTGGCACTGTAAACAGTGCCACAGGGCCTTAAGGATTCGTTATTTACCACCAACTATTAGTTGGTGGTAAATAACGAATACCTGTGTATATGCAAATCTGTGCATGTACACCTGTGCCATGTGGCAGACATACATGCCCTGAGGGCATGTATGTGTGTCACATACATGCCCTAAGGGCATGTATGTGTGTCACATGGCACACAAGCACTGATCAGGGGTGCAACAGGGTGTCAAAGTAACACCCTGCCACCCTTGACTATTTGGTAATTTTACTGAATCGGTATTTACCAATTCGGTAATTGCCATTGATTCCTATGAGCCTCAAGGCCTATAGGAATCAATGGCAATTACCGAATCGGTAAATACCGATTCGGTAATTACCGAATCTTAACGATTCGGTCATTTTTACCGAGTATTTACCTACATAGCATTTACCGATTTGTAAATACCGAATCGGTAAAATTCGTTATTTACGAATCGGTAAATACCATTTACCTACATGAGGCCCTTAAAGCCTTGATATTGGGCGCGCTAACATTTAATTTAATCAAACAATCAGGGTTTGTAGAGCCCGCTAATCACCAGGAAAGGAGGAAACAACCTTTACAACGCAGTCATTACTTCGCACTACCTTTATATAGCAGTCATTACAACGCAACATTCTTTACATTGCATGTCATTACAACGCAGCCATTACATTGCATGTCAATACAACACATGTCATTACAACGCATGTCACTACAATGCAGGCATTATATCGCAAATTATTACAACGCATACCATTACAAAGCATAGTACCCTTACACTATCCGACACTTACCCTACTGTTGCACTCACTGGAGTTATAATAGTAATTATTACCCCTACACTATCCAACAATTACCTTAAATGCAATGTAATGTTATGCGTTGTAATGATATGCATTGTAAAGGTATAGTGCGATGTAATGGAATGCGTTGTAAAGGTAGTTTCTGAAAATGCGATGTAATGGCATCCGATGTAAAAGAATGCGTTGTAAAGGATGTTACAATGTAAAAACTGCGTTGTACAGGCATGCATTGTAAATGTATGCGTTGTAATGTCATACTTTCCCAATGAGGGCATCCAGGTGATAGGTCTAGGCAGCTGGAGGCCTTCATTTAAAGGGCCAGGTTTTGAGTACACTTCTGAAATTGCCCCGGCTGCCAACATCTGAGCAGAGCTTCGGGCACCGGCACTCTTTCATTCACAAATTAAGCACTGCCCAGAACTGATGACTTTGGCCATTGTTCCCTATGGGGCTCTTTGTCTTAAATCTCCCACTGCTTAAGAGATGGTTTTACTCTCATTTCCTATCTTGTTTACCTTGACTTGTATTAGGAAAAAAACGCTCAATAAGTGAGTTGAAAACCTTTTCTACACTCCCCAAAAAATGACATGTTGCCTTTCGGTGCTCTCTTTTCTCTAGCATACAAGATGTTTTTTAGGTTTTTTTTGGAATCTGTTGCCATCTTGTGGCCATTTGGAGTGGTGCCAGAAAGCGGGTGCCAGTGTCCTAGTGATCTCTGTCTGTCCATGCCTTTGGGGAGACCCTACACTTTAATGCTTCTCTGGCAACTTGCAGGAGAGTCACAAAAATACCTCTAAATATCTGTGGAGACAATGACTTTCTATTCTAATTCCTGTCCCCCAAATATTGAAAGAGAGAGTTTGTTGTGGCCTTGATTTACTTTCAGCCAATGGGGAGAGTTAAAAGACAGACCAGTAAGTTCTCATGAGTGACGTGCTTGTACATGCACCCCAGAGGCTGTAGGGCAGTGATTCCTTTTGACTTCTGGGGACCTCACTTTATCATTAATGAAAACTGGGGACCCCCACTAAACCATTAATAGTATTTGGGGACCCCCCTCAGAGTCATTACTGGAAGCCCATTACTTGGGCTTCCAGTAATGACTCTGTGTGTCTGGTTTAAGCAATTTCTAAGATTTGTAGGCTTTTTGAAATTCTGCTAAAGTCGTGCACCACCCGTACCATGCTCTGTTCGATGCACTCGCACTGCTCCCAACAATAAATGTGAAGACACCAACTTAATTCTTTGCCTCTAATTTCAAATTCCTTAACATTCCTGGAACATTTAAAACATTTCAATTTTACATTTTGTTTCTTTATTTGCACACTCTTCATTAATGTGTTACAAATATTTATACACACTTTATTATTCTGTTAACATTTTTAATTTTCTAAGCAGCTGTGGACCCTCTGAGTAGACATCACAGACCCCCAGGGTCCCCATACCACACGTTAAGGACCGCAGCTGTAGGGCATGCACTGACAAGGAGCTTAACCGCTTTACCGTGGCGCAAATTCCTCCGGGGTGCGTGGCGTTGCATTGAGTGAGCGGAGCCGCGTCGGCCAACGGACGTGCGCTGCACTACTGAGGTAGTGCTCGCGAGGGACGTTGGCCGACGGGCACACTTAACGGGTTAAGAGATGGAACTCCGGCAGTTCCTACAATGGAGCTAGGAACCTGACCCTCAGTCCTTCCTTCCGTGGAGCACCCTCAGTCATGGCTCCTACTCAACCTCAGCCGCAGCTCCTACTCATCCTCAGCCACGGCTCCTACTCATCCTCAGCCACGGCTCCTACTCATCCTCAGCCACGGCTCCCACTCATCCTCAGCCATGGCACCTATTCATCTTCAGCCACGGCACCCACTCATCTTCAGCCATGGCACCTATTCTCATCCTCATCCCCACTCATCCTCAACCACGGACCCTACTCATCCTCAGCCACAACTCCTACTCATCCTCAGCCATGGCTCCTACTCATCTTCTGCCACTGCACCTACTCATCCTCAGCCACGGCACCCGCACATCCTCAGCCATGGCTCCTACTCATCTTCAGCCACAGCACCCACTCATCTTCAGCCATGCCACCCACTCATCCTCAGCCATGGCCCCTACTCATCTTCAGCCATGCCACCCACTCATCCTCAGCCATGGCACCCACTCATCCTCAGCCATGGCACCTACTCATATTCAGCCATGCCACTCACTCATCCTCAGCCATGGCACCCACTCATCCTCAGCCATAACACCCACTCATCCTCAGCCATGGAACCCACTCATCCTCAGCCATTGCACCTTTTCATCCTACGCCATGGAACCCACTCATCCTCAGCCATTGCTCTTATTCATCCTCAGCCATGGCATCCACTCATCCTCAGCCACGGCACCTGCTAATCCTCAGCCATGACACAGACTCATCCTCAGCTACGGCACCTACTCATCCTCAGCCATGGGTCCTACTCCTCCTCAGCCATGGGTCCTACTCATCCTCAGTCATGGCTTCCACTCATCCTCAGCCATGGCACCTACTCATTCTCAGCCATGGCTTCTACTCATCCTCAGTCACAGCTCCTACTTATCCTCAGCCATGGCACCTACTCATCTTTGCCACAGCACCTACTAATCTTCAGCCATGGCACCTACTCATCCTCAGTCATGGCACCTACTCATCCTCAGCAATGCACTCACTAGTCCTTAGCCGCAGCACTTCCTCATCCTCAGCCATGGCACCTACTCATCCTCAGTCATGGTACCTACTCATCCTCAGCCACGGCACCTACTCATCCTCAGCCATGGAGCCTACTCATCATCAATCATGGCACCTACTCATCCACAGTCACAGCACCTTTTCATCCTCAGTCATGGCTCCTACTCATCCAGCCATCGCATCCACTCATACTAAGCCACGGCATCCACTCATCCTCAGCCATGGGTCCTAATCATCCTCAGCCATGGGTCCTAATCATCCTCAGCCATGGCTCCTACTCATCCTCAGCTATGACTCCTACTCATTTTCAGCCATGGCTCCTACTCATCCTAAGCCACGGCACCTACTCATCCTCAGCCATGGCTCCTACTTATACTCAGCCATGGCTCCTTCTTATCCTCAGCCATGGCCCCTACTCATCCTCAGCCATAGCTCCTACTCATCCTCAGCCATGCTCCTACTCATTATCAACCATGGCTCCTACTTATCCTCAGCCATGGCCCCCACTCATCCTCAGCCATGGCCCCCACTCATCCTCAGCCATGGCACCATACTCATCCTCAGCCATGGCACCTACTCATCCTCAGCTACGGCAACCACTCATCCTCAGCCATGGCACCTACTCATCCTCAGCCATGGGTCCTACTCATCCTCAGCCATGACTCCTACTCATTATCAGCAATAGCTCCTTCTCATCTTAAGCCACGGCACCTACTCATCCTCAGCCATGGCTCCTACTTATACTCAGCCATGGCTCCTACTTATCCTCAGCCATGGCCCCTACTCATCCTCAGCCATAGCTCCTACTCATCCTTAGCCATGCTCCTACTCATTATCAACCATGGCTCCTACTTATCCTCAGTCATGGCCCCTACATATCCTCAGCCATGACTCCTACTTATACTCAGCCATGGCTCCTACTTATACTCAGCCATGGCTCCTACTTATCCTCAGCCATGGCCCCTACTCATCCTCAGCCATGGCTCCTACTCATCCTCAGCCATGCTCCTACTCATTATCAACCATGGCTCCTACTTATCCTCAGTCATGGCCCCTACATATCCTCAGCCATAGCTCCTACTCATCCTCAGCCATGCTCCTACTCATTATCAACCATGGCTCCTACTTATCCTCAGCCATGGCCCCTACTCATCCTCAGCCATGGCTCCTACTCATCCTCAGCCATGCTCCTACTCATTATCAACCATGGCACCTACTCATCCTCAGCCATGGCTCCTACTAAGGAGCTCTCCTAGTAAGGAGAGCACATCGACTCATCTGATGGTGTGAGTAAAGAGAGCATGTTTCACTTTGTGCTATTCTGCAACCTTTACTCATTGGCACCTACTCATGCACTTGTGTTGTATCCTTGATCATTCACTCAGCCCTGTACCTCATTCTTACACAGTGTACCATTCCTATCATAAAGCTGTGTCCAACTCATGAGCTGGTGTGAGTAAGGAGAGCATGTCGACTCATGTGATGGTGTGAGTGAGGAGAGCACGTCACCTCATGTGATGGTGTGAGTAAAACAAGCACGTCGACTCATGTGATGGTATGAGTATGGAGAGCATGTCGACTCATGTGATAGTGGACTGTTCCCATGAGGCACAGGGTCAGACTGATTTACATATTGCCTTGTCTGAACTGGGGTGGCGGAGTGAGATAAAGAATGTTGATGGATTAAACCCAGATCAGCTGACTGGGGGTGATTTCTTGCATTGTACAACACTCCGTCCATCATCCCCTTTGGTTTTGCTTTGTTTGCCCTAAGTTGGCATGGTATGCCCAGACGTGGGTCCCTTGCTCACTTTGCCACTGGATTCATGCTAGCCTGGCTGACGACGGCTGATTAGCCAGAAACCGGTCCCAGGATGCTTGTTTCCGGTCCAGGGAAGACATGGTTTGGCAGTTCGAGCTGGACTGTTCCCATGAGGCACAGGGTCAGACTGATTTGCATATGGCCATGTCTGAACTGGGGTGGCGGAGTGAGCTAAAGAATGATGATGGAATAAACCCAGATCAGTTGACTGGGGTTGAGTGCTTGCATTGTTCAACACTCCGTCCATCATCCCCTTTGGTTTTGCGGTGTGAGTAAGGAGAGCACATCAACTCATGTTATGATGTGAGTAAGGAGAGAATGTCGACTCGTGAAGGTGTGAGTAAGGAGAGCAAGTAGAGTCATGTGATGGTGTGAGTAAGGAGAGCACTTCGACTCATTTGATGGTGTGAGTAAGGACAGCACGTGGACTCATGTGATGGTGTGAGTAAGGAGAGCAAGTAGACTCATGTGATGTTGTGAGTAAGGAGAGCACTCCGACTCATTTGATGGTGTGAGTAAGGACAGCACGTCGACTCATTTGATGGTGTGAGTAAGGACAGCACGTCGACTCATGTGATGGTGTGAGTAAGGAGAGCAAGTAGACTCATGTGATGGTGTGAGTAAGGAGAGCACATCGACTCATGTGATGGTGTGAGTAAGGACAGCACGTCGACTCATGTGATGGTGTGAGTAAGGAGAGCACTTCGACTCATTTGATGGTGTGAGTAAGGAGAGCACATCGACTCATCTGATGGTGTGAGTAAAGAGAGCATGTT
This sequence comes from Lissotriton helveticus, assembly GCF_964261635.1. Classification (NCBI taxonomy): domain Eukaryota; kingdom Metazoa; phylum Chordata; class Amphibia; order Caudata; family Salamandridae; genus Lissotriton; species Lissotriton helveticus. The sequence goes on from NC_136062.1 coordinate 470,380,891, forward strand.
TCACTTTGTGCTATTCTGCAACTTTTACTCAACTTATAGGCACTGTAGGAAGGTGGATACCTGACTATGGTTACCTCAGATTTTTTGCCTTGTGTTTAGCTGGTTTTCGACTTAGTTGGCCTGGGATCCTGCTAATCAGGGCCCCAGGCTATCTGCTCTCTCTTTAAAATGGACTCCATGTACCCTAGGTACATCTCCAGTTGGATATTGGGTCACTCTTGTGAGTCCCTGTACAGTGTCCTATAGGTACCCCTGGCATAGGTGCACCCAAGGCCTACCAGGGGCTGCAGCATATCTTTTGCCACCCCTGGCTGGCCATCCAAACTGACACAACTGGCTGATCACTCAGCTGTGGCAAGGTCGTGTAATCACCCCTTGCTTAGATATAGTATTCCTATATCTAACCTTATATATAGACGCATATGCACCTATAAGTCACTCCTATGGCAGGCCTTAACAATCCTGAAAGCAGAGTGCTTGGTTTTATGTAAGATGGTGCTCTAGCATGAGCTGAGCCTATCTGCAGCTTTCGGAACCATGTCCTTATAGCTGTTCTATGATATTGCCATACCATATACTCTTAAGTGCATTATGAACCTCGCGGTTGAATGCTAACTCTGGTTTGGCTTTATCGAAACATGTCGTGTAAGGTGTCATACGCTTTGGAATACTACGCCCTCGCCAGTTCTGGCGACGGGGGTAGCATTCCACCCTTCTAGAGGGAGAAGACATGGTACTTCCACTAATCCCAGTTAAAGCTAAGCAGAGCCTCAGCATCACAAAATGGATGCTGCTGCCATAGACACAAGTCTGATCTCCTGCTGCTGGGAGTCCTTCCAGCGAGGGAGGCTTGGACAATAGTTTTCCTGTCGTGGGAGGTGCTAGCACCACCCCAGACAGGCTATAGTGTATTGGGGCAGGGAAGGCTGAATGAAATGAGACACTGCCTGGGGCACACAAGGTGTCCCATGCATAGTCCAGTTCAAACCGGTGCTGGGGCACTCCAGCCCCAGCTCTGGCGTGAAACTGGATGTTTGTTTGTTTTTATTTGATTCAGTTCTCTTGCGAGAACAACAAATGTATAAACAATAAAATTTACAATTTTTTTAAATAAAATTATCACGTTAATATAATTTTAAAAAAGACTTCAAAAAGTTATACATGTTAATGCGAAACTGGACAAAGGGAAAGGGGTGTAACCACCCCCTTCCTGGGTTCCACCCATAGGAGGTACCTAGAAGGTAATCCAGCCCCTAAATTTGGTATATAGGTAGGAGCTGAGTCCCAAGACTTTAGATTTATCCTGACTGACACTCTGATACGAAACTCTGGAACTTCGACATCCTACTCGACGTAGAAGACTGAAGAATCTCCCTTGTGGTCAAGGAGTGACCACCCTGCACAAGCAGGCACCATCAAACGATCAACGGTTTGCTTTGTCGTGGCTCCTGCCGGAGCCCGAGCACAGAGCCTGACAAGACCCGGACTTCCAGACTTCAACAGCCCGATCCACAGTCACAGCAGAGCTGAGACCCGTGGAGGCGACGAGAGACGTGGGACCGGCCATCTTGGAAAGCCAGCGAATTGCTTTCCGTGCAACTTCTGAGGCACCCTCAAAGTTGTGCATTGGGGATTGAGAAGCCCTTAGCCCCGAGCACCAACTGCACCGAAGATCAGCTCTCCACACTCCACGAGTTCTGCGTGGGGCCCTTCTGCATTTTCCTGCTTGACGCGTCTGTCCTGTCACTTGCCCGTTGGCTAGTGGCCTCAGTGATGACGAAACCTTCGACTTGCACCGCTGGTCTGGTTGCTCCAGACTGGCCCTTGCTCCCCTGAAAAGGAGCAGCCCATCAGACCTTGCTGGTCTGATTAAGAAGCCATCTTCCTTTTCTGCGTGGGTTGCCTTTGCCAAGCCTTTTTGACTCCAATCCGGAAGCCGACACAGCCGACAGCGAGATCCTTCGTGGGACAGTCCATGCCCAGCTCCTGGTCATCGTCGACACCTCCTGGTCCACGTGGCTGCAGAGACAAGCTTCACGACATCACCTGATTGCTTCGCGACATCTGAGGTTCTTTAATTTCTACTCCATTTTACATTCGCCGTCATTTTGTGTTGCCTTTACACAGGCTGCTCGATTCACGAAGTGTCTCTGCCCCTTGGAATGCAACGTGTCAAAACCCCCTCCGTCCTTGTCTTGAAACCCATCTCAGACACTAGCCGGCCTAAACTAATCCTTGTCTGGACTACCTAATCTCTATATCAACTATCTGTTAGCCTTTAGTATTCTTCTCGTGCCGTATCTTATCTTTTGGCCTTCGCTATTCTCTCCCTGTGTTTTCCTATTCCACAACCTTTCTTTTGAAGGACACAGACATGTCCTTCCATTACAACCCTGAACCATGGGTACCAGTATTGATTAACTTTGGGGGCTGGATAACACACAACTGCAAGCAGAAAGCATTCTGGTTGCACAACACCTTGTTTTCAAACTCTTCTGATTGGCTAAAACTTTGTGTACTGGGTGTATGTTTGCACAGATGCATTTTGCCTGTAAAAAGCCTGTGAGCCACGAAGTAAAGTGGCAGTCTCCTGAGAACCTATTTGTGTGCACTTCTTGGACAACTGTTCTTAGCTGCAGCTAATAAACTTGGTTTTCTACGCCAACAGAGTATTCCGTGTCTCTGTGCAACAAGGCAGGTGAACTCGAAGATTTCAGGCGTGCCCTGTGCCGCCAGGCCCAAAGGCCCGGTTCTTCAATTGGCAGCCCAACGTGGGGCGGCTTCAGAGGTAGCGGTTGAGCCCAAGGATCGTGAGGAGCCCCGCAGGAAAATTCCAGAGGAGGCGCCCCCACACCAGCGACCCCTGTATGTCGAAAAGTGGACCGATGGTCTTTTGAAGTGTGGTTTCTCCTTTCCAATGGCTACTGGTGACTGCTGCCCTGAATGCCGCCCTGCCTTGGTCCCTTTTGGTGATGACTGGTATTGCGAGACGTTAGACGGACCTCTGTTGGCGTGAGAAGACATTTGGTTAAGTACTAGTGGGTCGCTCCCACTTCTTTGTTTTTGGGTCTTTGATTCGATTATCGCATTCTTTTTTGGTCAAGGCAACCACCATTTGGAATGCCCTGCCTGATCTTCTCCGACACACTAAAGAATTAGCCACCTTAAAAAACTTTTTAAAACACATCTGTTTAAGCAATCTGTCTAAATTTTGTTCCTTCTGTCATTGACCTCACTCCGCGCCAGGATACTCCTGAGTAGCAGTGCGCGCTATAAATCTCCTTATAACATAACATAACATAACCGAAGCCAAGGGGTGAGTAAGTTTGTGCTGTTTTATTTTGATTAGCCCCTTGTTGTTTGTAGGAAGACAGTGAAGTAACGGTGCCTGGTTTCAGTAAGTTTAAAAAATGGTGTTGTTTTTGTTGCGATATGGACTCCCGACTGGAGGACTCTTGTCCAATTCCTCCGGCTGGAACTCCTACTTATGAGCTCTATTCTAAACATGGTGTGGGCCCCATCACCTTTAATAAAGTATGGGTCCACTATACAGAGAAAGATGGTGTTTTACAATGGCCGCCTAATGGTAGTTTTGAGCCTGACATTCTAGATAACCTAGAAGCTACTTTGTTTAAAAGAGAAGCCCGGCCGGCTATGTTTGACTCTTTTCGCCTTTGGCGCAAGGAAGCCAAACAGAGAGAAATTAAACAGGCAAAAAGAGATAGGAAAGAAAGAGGCATGACTGTTATACAGGCTGCCCAACAGTTTAAAGATAATGAAATAGATCATGCAATAGAGATCGCAGAAAGGCAACATCGCATGGCAATCGATAAATGTTACCCAGTGCTGCCAACTTCTCCCCCAAATATTGATGCTGATCTTGAGAAGGATCCTTTAATGTCTCACTTGTTAAGATCACCCCTGCCCTATGTACAAGGTGCTAATGCACCCCCACTTTTGTTACCCGTCCAGCAACCTGTTATCCCCCACCAGCTCCAGCTCCTGCACCTCCACCACAGCCCTTTGTGGCACCACCACTTCCGCCATTTCCCTTGCCTCCAGCTCCCTTGCTTCCAGCTCCTCTGCCCTGACTCCTCTACCTCAGCCTTCTTTGCCCTCGACCTCCGTTCTACCTGTTGCCTCTTCTCCTGTTCCGCCTCCTGCCTTATCTCCTGTTTTTCTGCCAGCTTCCCCTTCTGTCCGTCAGCGGATGGTTGAGACTGTTTCGGGTCTCTTTTCTCCTTTCTTTGGGTCAGAAGGCCTGACTCCTGTTTTTTCTCATAGGCAGACACGAAGCTCGCCCCCAGATTCCCGAGAACGAGATACGTTAATGGGTCTTGCTCGCAAGTGGATCCTGAGTGATCTCGAATATACTGTTCAGGATATCATAGATACTTTTGAGCAGTGGGATGCCCCTGTACAAAGATTCGTTTTCAATGCCATGTGTGACATCCTAGGTCAGGAATGGGAGGCTACAGGATTGGGTTCAGTTCCCAAGGGTTTGCTGGATGTTAGGGCTGATTGCGATAAAGGAATTATTGTGGGTCCTCAGGTTGAGGATGCTATGCGGATACTTGTCACCTTCAGATCAATGTTCTTTTCCCGGTCTTTGTCTGAACCTGATCCTTCTGTTAGGCGCAAACTGAAACACTACCCTATGCGAGAAGTTCCCCCAGTGTGGAGAGAAGAGGCTGGAGCCCAGGATGGTAATCCGCCTATACCAGCTCACTTCCAGCGTATATGGGTACATGTACCTTGGAAGAGATCTGAAGTGCTGGCCCTTAAACAGTCCTTACCTGACCCCGTAAAAACCCTGCTGGTTAATACAAAGAATTATCTCAAACTGTTGATGCTTGCATTATGAATTTGGCTGACATAGATATGTTGATGGGAAATGTTGTCCCACAACCATTGTGGGCTAGGATTCGGAAAGAGGACCACGCCAATGAATTAGGAGGTGATTGGGATGCTATAGTTGCTGCTGATAGATTACAAGTTGGTGGTGCTAAACCCGAAAATTTAGTTGCAGAACTTTCTGGTAGAATAATAACATTGATGAAAACTATGATGCCCGCTCTGCGAGTTAATTGGGATAAGTTAGCCGCCTGTAAGCAGAAGAAGGATGAGAGTGTCTCCGACTTCTTTACTCGTTTTGAGGAAACGTTTCTTGATCACAGTGGTCAGGATATGAGCACAGAGGGGGGACAGCGATTGTTCGTAGATAAATTTGTATTTAATTTGCTTCCCGAACTTGCTAATAAATTAAAGGATTCCGAAAGTTCATGGGCTGTTTCTTCTTCAGCCCAGATATTGGCTACTGCCCAATATTACGAAAATAGGGATAAGGAGGAGAAAGACAAATTGGATTAAAAGACTAAAGATTTAAAGACGAAGGTTCTTTTGCAACAGGCTTATCCTCCTCGTCCTGCTCAGCGCCAGTTTCAACCGACTCCCCAGTTTCAGAAGTTGTTGAAGAAACCTGAGCCCTTTGTTCCACGGCCACCACTGGGTCCTAATCAATGTGCCTATTGTAAGGAAGAAGGTCACTTCAAGAATAGTTGCCCAGTGTTATTGCAGCATGCTGGTGGTACGCCTGGGCCACGAGGCCGAGGTGGCTTCCAGTCAGCACCTAGGGGGAGGGGGGCGAAGTACAATGTCCCAGGATCAACGTTCCTTTCCGCCTCAAAAATTCATGAACTATTTTGATCAGCAAAATACTCAGTCTGCCCATTATTATAATGATGATTATTATATGGAGGAGGAGAATCAGGATTTTAATTCAGCTAGGACAGCCGTAGACAAAGTGAGGGAGTCATATCAGTTCCAGTGGACCAAAATGGGCCTTATGTTGATGTCGTTGCGCTTGGTGTGTCAGTGCCATTTCTCTTGGATACTGGTGAAACGAAGAGTTCTATCATCCACTCTAAACTCCCTGGGGCACCTTTGTCTGGCTTAACAAATGTTTCTGTAGGATTTTCTGGCGCCCCAGTTCATAACCCAGTTTCTTGTCCTTTGTCTACCTCCATTGGTCCTTATGATTTGGAGGCTCCGCTTATTTTAACAACTGGTTGTGGTGAGAATTTGTTGGGTTTGGTTTTGTTAAAAAGACTGTATGCGACACTGCATTGTTCTCCTTCCGGTGTACATCTTACTTTAGGTAAGAGATTGACCTCCCCGACATATTTGTCTAGAGACCAACTCCCTGCCTGCTACTCTTTGGGCTACAGGCCCCAATGATGTTGGCCTCTTACAGATTCCACCCTACACTGTCACCCTCAAATCTAATGTTAGGTTACCTCGCATTCCTCAGTATAAGATTTCTAGTGATGGTGAGAGAGCGCTCCTGGCTATTATTCATGATTTGGTTGAGAAAGGTGTGGTTGAAGAGACTAGAGGAAATGTGTGCAATAGTCCTGTTCTGCCTGTCCTTAAACGTACTGACTCTTCCCAGCCACCTGTTTATCGTTTTGTGATCGATCTCCGGGAGGTCAACAAGATTGTTGTACCCCAGTTTTCAGTCGTCCCAGATATCACTGCCTTATTGACAGTGATACCTGCTTCGGCTGCCTGGTTTTCGGTCGTTGACCTTAAGAATGCTTTCTTTAGCATTCCCATTGCTGAGGAGAGTAGGGATAGTTTTGGTTTCTCTTTGGGAGACCGAAGTTTACGGTTCAAGCGTGCACCTCAAGGCTATTGTGAAAGTCCCTCCATTTATAGTCAGGCGTTAAAAACTCAGCTCGATGCTTTCACTTTGCCTCCAGGTGCCACCCTTATTCAGTACGTAGATGATCTGCTGGTTGCTGCTGATTCCGAAGAAATTTGTAAACAAGTTACTGTTTCACTTTTGCATCACTTGTCTGACCTTCATCATAAGGTTTCACCCTCTAAATTACAATATTGTCGCCAAGAGGTTACCTATTTAGGTCATCTCTTGTCGGAGGAGGGACATCGATTGACCCCAGAAAGAATCCAAGGAATTGCACAAATGTCTGTACCATGCACACAGAGAGAGGTGCGTGCCTTTTTGGGCATTACCTCTTACTGTAGACAATGGATTCCGAATTTTTCTTTGTTAGCAAAACCTTTGTTAGCACTTACTCTTAAAGATACACCCCAACCTCTCCCTTGGACAGAGGAATGCCAGAAAAGTTTTACTGATTTGCGTACTTCCTTATGTTCTGCTCCTGCGTTGGGTACACCGGACTACTGTAAACCTTTCACACTTTATGTGCACGAGAGAGAAGGTTGCGCGTTGTCAGTTTTGACACAACAATTTGGTGACAAGCAATGCCCGTGTGCTTTTTTTTCGGCTACGTTAGATCCCGTAGCTAAAGCATTACCTAGTTGTCTGAAAGCTACAGCAGCAGCAGCAGTTTCTATCCGCCAATCTGCTGGATTGGTGCTAGACAATATGCTTATTGTCATGGTGTCACATGCAGTGGATACACTTCTACACAGGACAAAAACTCAGCATCTTGCGAGTGCCCGTTTATCGGGGTATGAGCTGACGCTCTTGGCTAGTCACGTGCACATCAAGCGATGTAATACCCTAAATCCAGCTACATTATTACCGATCCCAGTAGAGAAAGACATTCAAGAGCAACATGATTGTTTTCTCCGTACAGAGGAGGAGACAAAAGGTAGGATTGATTTCAAAGATAAGCCGCTCCTGGACCCGGATGGGATCCTATGGGTGGATGGTTCTTGTTTTAAGCTCCCCAACGGTGAAACGACTGCAGCCTATGCTGTAACCACTTTGCATACAGTTGTAGAGACAGCACGCATCAGGCAGTATTCAGTCCAAGCAGCTGAATTGATAGCTCTGACTAGAGCTTGTGTATTGGCTGAAGGGAAGAGAGTGAATGTGTTCACCGACAGCCAATATGCATTTGGGGTGGCCCACAGTTTTGGCCGCCTTTGGAGAGAAAGAGGATTCTTTACCTCACATGGTACTAAAATACAGCATGGTCAGTTAGTGAATGACCTTTTGGAATCACTTGCTTTACCCACTCAGATAGCAATTGTGAAGTGTAGTGCTCATAAGAGGATTACTGATGATGTGGGTGAAGGAAACGCTTTTGCGGATCAGATAGCGAAAGAGACAGCGAGAGATGTGACGAGTCATATGTATGTTGCTGGACCTGCTAGCTGGGTCAGTCAAGGAGGAATGTGTGAGGACACAATAGAAAGTGTGAAAACGATTCAGGAAGAGGCTACAGAGAAAGAATTGAGTAAGTGGAGAGATGGTACGGGAATGTTGGATGCGACAGGATGTTGGATAGAATTGTCGGAACACCAACGTTGGCTGTTACCAGACGCCTATGTACTTCCAGTAGTAACTATGGCGCATGGTCCAGCCCACATCAGGGCGAAAGGAATATGCAAGCTTTTGGCTCCGGTATGGCAGAATGCAGGGATTCCTAAATGTGCAGACAATCTTGTTAAACATTGCATTGTTTGTTTGATGCACAACCCAGGAAGAGGGACACCAACCCCAGCGGGCCATTTTGCTCCCCCAACGTATCCTTTTGAGGTATTGCAAATAGACTACATTCATATGGAAAGATGCAATAACCTAAGGTATATTCGTGTGGTGGTGTGTGCCTTTTCTAGATGGATAGAGGCCTACCCCCTAAAGGATAATACTGCCTTGTCTTAAGCCAAGGTCCTTCTGAAGGAATACTTCCCGAGGTTTGGTTTACCTCGAATTGTCTGGAGTGACAATGGAAGTGAATTCGTGGGTTAAATCATGCAGAAAGTATATGCAGGGCTTGGTATTAAGCAGAAATTCCATGCGGCAAACCACCCTCAGTCAGCGGGTTTGGTAGAGTGCTATAATGGCACTCTCAAGCTTAAACTTGCGAAGATACAAGCCAGCACAGGTCTTGCCTGGCCCGATGCTTTACCTTTTGCCCTCTTGTCAACTCAAACAACTGTTCATTCTCGTGTGGGACTTAGCCCATATGAGATTGTGTTTGGACGCCCGGCTAATGTCTGGGGTGTCCCTAGACCCAAGAAGTACACTGACATAGAATACCCAATGTTAATTGACTATTTACATGACCTCACCTCTAAATTGCGTGTTTTCCATCAGCAGGAACAAGACACCTTGCCGCAGGCTTCCTCAGATCCTGGGTACACCCTCCAACCTGGCGACTGGGTGTGTCTGAAAAACTTCCAAAGGAAGAGGAATTTGGAACCTCGCTGGCGGGAGCCGAGACAGGTCCTGCTGACGACACGTACAGCCGTGAAAGTTGTGGGAAAAAGAACTGGATCCAGGGTGTGCATTGCAAAAAGGTGCCCTTGCCTTTGCCTTTTGATCAGTGGGTCCGCGAAGGTATAGGTGACTGTGAAGGAGAGAGGGTCCCTCGGTTTGTACCTTTTGGTGATGCACACCTAGAATGGACTCAGTCTGAGAAAGAAGATGATGACGTTTTGCAAGAAGCTATCCCACCACATCTGAGATTGAACACAACTAATCCAGAGACACTTTTCCAGGATCAGACTGTACCAAACAAAACTAGATACAATTTGAGATCTAGAGCAACTAAGGACAATTAGGGAACTTTTTGATTGTGTGTTTTTTTTTTTTTGCAACATTGACCATCTAATTAGGTTGGAGGGTCGTGGTAAGAGCCTTAGTTAGTGACCGTTGTCGTGACTGTTAGAAATAGGATCCCTGGCTGGCCAGGGCTTGCACCAAAATCAGTCAGAGACCACCACTCCTAAGTCAGGGCGAGGGAGTTACATGCCAAGATAACCCCTGCTCACCCTCTAGGTAACGTGGCGCGAGCAGCAAGGCTAAACTCGGAGGCGATGTGAGTTAAGTGTTTGCGCTTGCACCCCCAGCGATAACACCCAAGGCCCACCACAAAGGAAACTCCACACAAGGTTATATTTAAAAATAGCCTTTGTATTACACCAAAACACATTAGATGAAAATACACACTTTACAATGTGCCAACAGGCACGGGCAGAATTTACAGGGGATATGTACAAGACAGGGCCACCTGGACCACTGTCAGGAACCAGCACTTTTAGAAGTAACACTTTTAGAAATAGCACTTAGTAAAATTAGCACTAAGAACATAGAATATAGCACAAAATATAAATATAGAGCACACAACCAGTAACTACTGGTAACCAGGACCTCACTAGCACCACCTGCACTAGGAGAAAAACCACCTAAGTATCACAATACCTGTAGGGGTGTAAGCACATAACACATGATGCATCAACAATACATTCAGAGGTGTAAGGAAGGAAAACACATGATGCATCAACAATACATTCAGAGGTGTAGCAAAAGAACAATTGTGCCAAACCCACAGACGTCACCACCTGTGACGGTCCCTAGGCCAACTGGCCTCTCTAGGGCTAGGGCGCCCTGTGTCCGAAATGTCAGGGGGCCTAAACGTGGCAGCTGCCCACGAAGTGCTGGGCAGCTGGAGATGATGGGGCAAACACTATGGGGGAGCCTCACAGGCTCTGTAGAAATGACTGTCCCCTTTTTGGAGCTTTGCTGGGCTCTGGGTAAATAAATGGCCCCTAAGCCTCGCTGGGCTCTTCAAACAAATGGGGCGCTGCTGAGCCTCTCTCAGGGCTCAAGAACACAACAATGGGGGCACTCAGGAGCCTCTCTGGGCTCGTGGACAAAGAACTGGCCCTCCTGAGCCTCTCAGGGCTCGTAAAACCACTGTGCCCCTTTGAGCCTCTGTAGCTCGCCGAACAGAGAAATGCCGCCTGAAGCCCTCGTGGCTCTGAGAACAACTGTGGCAGGGGGGCGGCCCTCTGGTGGAGCCTTGCAGCGCTCCAAACAAACAATGCCCCCACGAGCCTCTCTGGGCCCGTCACTATCGTTTGAGTCCCTCCCGGGGGACTCGAAATAAAAACAAATGGGCCCGAGCCTCTCTGGGCCCTCAGCAACGAAATGCCCCACTGGTTGGAGCGGCCCCCCTGTGTGGTATATAAATAAATAATACCGGATCTAGGTTTTACTGGACATAGTAATAACAGATAGCTCAATAAATAAGAGTCAAGATTCGAGGTAGTAGGAGTTTGCAGGTTTAATACAGCATAAAGGACAGGAACAGGACAACCTGCACAGGAATGAGCTGGCGTGGCCCGGCAGCTGCCGGGGCTGGATCTGGGATGAGCGCGCTAACATTTAATAACAATACACAAGCATATATACTAAAACAGTTGCATTACAATGAATACAGTAGGCGGAGCAGTGGGTGTGGTCAATAGCAGTCGCGAAAGATAAGGGTGAAAGTAGGTGTAACAAGGGGCGTATACATAGACATGTGATGTAAACGTAACAGAATATGTCATAAATGGGGCGGAAACATGGAGGGGGCTACCTAAGGAGCCGGGACCTCTAACCTAATGGTGCGCGCAAACTGACAATGACGTGTTACTAGGAGAAGCTGGGGGCTATGAACTCTGTGCTAGGAGCAGAGACTGAAGTCTGGAGAGTCAGGGCGACATGTGCCTAAACAACTATCTAGTATCTGATGTTTAGAGAACATGTTGATATAAACTAAGAGTCAGGAGGGGAGAGGCTAACAGACTCTAAGACTGGTGCATACATTATTCTACATGTAGTGCGTGATGAAGAATATTAAATGACCATAAATACAGTATTTCTCTTACATGGAGACGTAAAGGCTAGACAATGACGGAAACTATTGATGCGATTCAGTAGCTTAGGAATGCAGAGAAGGAGGACTGGACTGATAACTAGAATCATAACATACTCTTGGCAGACTCGTAGGCAGAGCCAGGCTGAACCGGGCACTGTGAGGCAGGAAGTAAGTGAAGGGTCGAGGATACAGGTGGGGGCTGTATCGCTCCTCAGCGAGGGTTCAGGAGACAGGAGCTGAATCTGGTGTCCAGGCCCTTTTGAGGCCTAGAAACGGGGACTTTACAATGGAATAACGTGCACACTGGGAAACGTGGCAACGTAGCTTTACATAGGCCCAACATTCGTAGTATTCACGAGAACTGGAAACTGGCATACTAGAGATGGACACAACTGTAATTGCGTCTTTAATCGAACATGGGGAATACATATGCATATTAATCATGCACACATAACATATGATGGAGGACACGTAGGGACACAGAACATGGCAAAATTTACTTTTCCACATTCCCTCCTTGTCACTACGTTTCCATCAGGAAACATCAATATTCATGATACCATCTATCATTTCATACAGTATCATTTGCTCGTCTCGGATTTTCTTGGAACTGGATTTAGAACGGGACTTGGGACTAGGAATACAAGAGGTAGCACAAATGCCACAAATCGCAGGGCCACATTGTATACAGAGGCAGCAACTGAATATGATCGCTACTGCAATACCTAGAAATGACAATACTTTCCATCCCCAGGCGGAAATAATATTCCAGAACCAACCGGACCATGTCCAGGTGCCTGGATCTTGGTGTAACATATGGGCAATTTTATGGAGTCTCGTTATAGCTGAATAAACAGACGGCGCGTTATTAGGAATGAAAATGCAGCAACTAGATCCGATGACTCTACATGCCCCGCCCCTATCGGCCAGTATGACGTCAAGGACGAGACGATTCTGGAGCACGACAAATCTCATAGCAGATTGTTCTTCGGTCAAGTTACCTAGAGCAGAGGCAGTCTCATTCACTACTGCTTCGAGGGTTCTGGTCAATCTACGTATTAACTTACTATTCTGGACAGGTCCTATAAAGAAGAAGAAACCTTTATTGAAATCTGTATACTGTTCTAGAGCAGTTTCAGTATAATCGACAATTGGGGACTCGCTCTCCCTTCTATGTCTAATGTGTACTAGATGTGTGTTTCTATGATAATCGGATGGGGCTAGGAAAACTGGTGGCCGTAGGAAGGCAATGTAACAGGTTCCCTCCCAATCGAGGGGCAGACGAACATATGCGGTCTGACCACAAACAAAATAAGAATGACGTGAAGCTTTGAAAATAGATTTCCTACTGTCACTATACTTGACAATAGTAGTACAATCACTATGTCCTACATGTACGGAACCATTATTTCGGACACATAATTCGCCTTTAACTGGTAGTACTGAAATAGCAGGTAAGTCTGGAGTAGTATCAGACTGAACATTCAGGACCATAAAATTCGAAGAATAATTACCTAGATTATATACTTCATTTTCTAGATCTAACCCTATTCTGTGGGGGAGACCTTGCTTGTCTGGAAAACATGTACTGTTAAGAAAAGACATATCTGTTGAGGATGACGTTAACGTGGACCATGCTCCACACGAACCATTATGTGAAAATGGATAAGGAAAGAGTGGCAGAACTCCCTTCGGTGTCTGGAAAGGGGGGAGTCGACCACACACCCAACAATTAGTGGCATTGCTGGTCTGGTGTGAATAATGTAACATATGGATAAAGGAATTATTTCGCATAGCAAGACGATATGAGAGTTCATGAGGAGGCAGATCACTAAACGTGTGCTCTACTGTAACAATAGAAGACTTATTTACATGAGAAACTGGAAAATACAAATAAAATGCATAACTGGTGCAGGTAGTCATAAGGCTGAGAAACAATACGAAACTTAGAAAAACGATACATCGGATTGAGTTTTGACTAACTCTCTCACTATGGGGGTCTATTTTATACATGTCAGAAACCGGTCTAACCGTTTCACCTAGGGGAGGACTTAGACAATCAAACTGGCTGACTTATTTTACTAGACCTTAATTTGAGCTTATACTCCTGTTGCGGAGTTTTCTCTAACAGGGGGGGTTCAATATCATTGTCTTTTGCGGGACAGTCCTTAAGAATAGTACTTTGGCAGTCCTTTAAATCCTCGGAAATGTTCTTAGAAACAGGCTTCAGTCCGTAAAATTTCTTCACATGTGACAAATGGACCCAGCCCTTCCTGCCTTCCAGCTTGACGGCAGTACGGGTGGCCAGGAGGACCTGTCTGGGTTCCTTCCAGCGGGGCTCCAGCGGACTTGAACGATCAAAGTTCCGGACAAGAACCATGCATCCGGGAACGATTTCATGCGGTGCCACCTCGGTATTGTCTGGAAATGCGGCGGCAACCTGTGAACGACAAGAGTTGAGGGCAGACATCAAGGAAGCTAGGTAATCTGTCAGCATATTACTTGAAACATCGGTAATACTTCGAGGTCTAGGTGTACCCCACATATTAGGGGGGCGGCCGAATACGACCTCGTACGGGGACAGACCTGATCTGGAATGTGCGACCATGCGCATATAAAATAAAGCAACTGGCAGAGCTACTAGCCAGTCCACACCTTTCTCTTTACAAATCTTGGCAATACGGATTTTCAGGGTCTGGTTATGTCTCTCTACGAGACCAGCTGCTTCTGGATGGCGTACACAATGGAACTTCCACTGGTACCCTAACAACAGGGAAACGTGTTTCATCAACTCAGATGAGAATGGCTGGCCGTTATCAGAATATACGACTCTAGGGAGTCCATAACGGGGGAAGAATTCACGAACCAACTGCTTGGCAGTGGTCGCGGCTGTGTAATCTGGGACTGGATATGCTTCTGTCCACCTGGACAAAGCGCATACAACTACAAGGACATACTTGAAACCTCGACATCGCTCCATCTGAATATAATCCATCTGGAGGACTTCAAAAGGGTGGTCAGGGGGCTGGAATCCACCTTGTTCCACCGGGACACTTTTACCTGGATTAAACTGGCAACATATCATACAGGTACGGACTTTCTGCTTGGCTGCAGCTCGTAAATGCTTGTTGAACCAAATGTTCTGGATACTGTCTAACATAGCTTTTTCTCCTAAATGTGCTGGACTATGTGCGGTATTGATAATGACTTGAACCATAGAGTCGGGGAGAAACCATGTGGCTCTACCCTTCGTTACCCATCCCTGATCTGTCTGGACCCCTCCTTGTTCGGACCATTTCTTGATTTCATCGGGAGTAGCATGTAACTGGATATCTATGACATCTTGAGTAGGGTCCTTAACTGTCATACAGGTAGTCGGATCTGGAGTATGTGTCTGTGTCGGATTAACTGAAATGTCTGGAGTCTGTGCTGTAAGCTTGGCTGTGCGATCTGCTAGATCATTACCTTGAGAAATAATGTCAGTAACTTTCGTATGTGCTTTGCACTTCATGATAGCAATAGATGTCGGTAAATGTATGGCATCTAACAGAGCCTGAATAAGGAGACCATGCTGAATCTTGGTTCCATGAGAAGTCATGAAACCTCTCTCCTGCCAGAGCACTCCGAAGTCGTGTACAACTCCAAATGCGTAGCGTGAATCTGTGTAAACATTAACTTTCAGGTTCTTAGCGTCTATGCAGGCTTGTGTCAGAACAACTAGCTCTGCTGCTTGAGCAGACAGGGTGTCAATACGGTGTGTTTCAATAACTTCAGTGTCAGTAGTCACTGCATACGCGGCTACTAGTTCTCCTGTACTCGTTCTCATACATGAACCATCCACATAAAGTGTCAGGTCGGGATCTGGTAATGGAATATCTGTCAGATCTTGTCTTGGCTTAGTCATAATGTTAACTACTTCCACACAGTCGTGTGTGGCAGGATTCGAATTAACTGATGGTAACAGTGTAGCAGGGTTTAGAACGTTGCAGCGTCTGATTTCTATGTGTGGCTGGAACAGTGTCAGTTCATAACCTGTTAAACGTGCAATTGTCAAGTGCTGAGTTTGTGTTCGGTTTAAAAGAACTTCCACGGAGTGTGGAACTTGTACTGTCAAGGAATGTCCTAATACTATGGAATCACTTTGTCTGATAGCTAGTGCTGTGGCTGCAACTGACTTGAGGCACGCAGGCAGAGCCTGGGCTACAGGATCTAATGTGCTCGAAAAATAAGCACAGGGCTTGTATTGTCCTGCTTGATCTTGTGTGAGAACAGATAATGCTGTACCTTCACGTTCTGTGACGAAAAGTGTAAAAGGCTTACTGTAGTTCGGTGTAGCTAGAACTGGGGCTTGGCATAAAGCTTTCTTTAACTCATTGAAACTAAGTGTATGTTCAGATGTCCAAGGGAGGACAGTCGATACGGCTGCCTCCTGTGTCGTTAACTGTATCAGTGGTTTAGCTAGAAATGCATACTGAGGAATCCATTGTCTGCAATAAGAAGTAAGGCCGATAAAAGCACGTACCTCCTTCTGTGTCTTGGGCTGAGGAAGACTCGCTATTAACTGGATACGGTCTGGTGTCAACTGCCTACCCCACTTGGACAGTAAGTGGCCTAAGTAGATCACTTGCTGTACACAGAATTGAAGCTTCGAAGGGGACACCTTGTGCCCCATCTCGGCAAGGAAATACAAGACTGTAAGTGATGCTCGCTCGCAAGCACTTTCAGAACGGGCTGTGATCAGTAGATCATCGACATACTGGAGCAGGGCAGTGTCAGTTGGCATGTGAATATTGTCTAGTTGTCTTTTAAGTGCTTGACTGTAAATACTAGGACTTTCTGTGAAACCTTGAGGAGCTCGTGTGAACATATAGCTCCTTCCATTTAAACAAAATCCGAAAAGAAACTGGCTGTCTGGATGAATGGGGACACTGAAAAACGCGTTCTTGAGGTCTATGACTGTGAAAAATGTGGCTTCGGAATCAATGGCTGTCAATAGGGAAGAAATATCTGGGACAACTGGGTACTGGGGAATAATACATTTTTTGAGTTCTCGAAGATCAATCACTAATCGATATACTGGGGGTGCATTGGGATCAGTACGTTTCATGACGGGAATAATCGGAGAATTACATACATTGGAGTCAGTTTCTACAACTACTCCTTGAGCCATGAGCTCGTCAATAATTTTGGATAAGGCTGCTACAGCCTCAGGTGGCAGTCTGTACTGTCTGATTCGTGGCAGGACTACACCTGGCTTGAGAGTCACACGATGGGGTGTGATTTGCATATAACCAACATCAGTCGGACCTTGCGCCCATAGATGCTGCGGAACATTGGACAATCTCGGATCAAAATCTCGTAATACATAGTGACCCTTGAAGTCACGTAGGAACAATCGTATTCCCTCTGGGGAGCAGCATATGACTGCACCTAATTCTTTCAGTGTCTTAATACCTAACAAATTTTCTGGGCATGACTTTGTAAGTAACAGATCAGTAGTGCGGGACAATGGACCTACTTCTAGAGTAACTGGCTTAGATATCTCGTTTACAATAGGCTTTCCTGAAAATCCAAGGGAAACATTTCTAGAGCCTGAGAGCGGAGCCCCTGGAACTTCGGCGTGACTGATGGTCGTCCTACTTGCCCCTGTATCAATCAGAAACTTTCTGTCTTTCCCTAGTACCTGACTATGAACATAGGGACCTTCTTGATCTACAGGAATCTCGATGAGAGGCAAGCCTACCTCCCTCTCTAGGCTGTTTCATGAATACGGTTGATACTCTGGATACTCGGACTGTGCATACTGGTACATCTGCTGTGTAACATGCTGTGTTGCAGCAATAGGCTGCGGTGCTGGAACTGTCTGTTGTGCATTCTGTGGCTGAGAAGTCTGTGAAACTTGTTCTTGTCTAGGCGGACGTGGTCTTTCTTTAGTCTTACCCGTAGCTATATTATGTTTCAGAACTGCACACTCGTTTATAAAATGACCTGGCTGTTTACAATAATTGCAGGTCCCTTTAACGGGAGCTGCAGGATGACTTGCTTGATTCGGACCCCTCTTCTGACTGTCTTGTGGAACAGATTGTGCAACTAGTACTTTCATTTTCGTGTCTTTCATACGTTTTCTCTCGTGTTCTTGCTCTTCTCTGATTCTATTCTGGTGATACTGAAGCATCTGTAACATCTGGGACGGGGTACTAGCTTGCCATGTACTTTCGACTTTCAAAACTCGATTCTTAACTTGTGGACTTGAATTCTTGACTAATTTAGTAACAAAAAGATGAGGGTATGACTCACTACTTGTCTTGAGGCCACTGTTTATAATAAAACATTTTTCAAATCTAGAATAAAAATCACTAGTGTCTTCATCTTGTTTCTGTTTACAGGCTGAGATTGCATCCCAGTCTTCCTTTCTAGTTGCTAATAATCTGGGCAAAACTTGTATTAACAGTTCTGGTAATTCTTTACATTTATCTCCAAGACCGGTACCTGGTACGCGTATCTTATCTTCAGCTTCTAGAACTGCCCAATCGATCTTTTTCTCTCCCACCTCCCAATCTTTTTCCTTGAGTTTTTCGTATACCCCTGCGGGCAACAGGACTTTTAACATTTTAATAATATCTGGATACGTGTATTCTCCCATACGGAGCATGTCTTTTAATTCTCGGTGGAACCCTGCTGGATCTTTGTCGTGACAAGGAATTAATTTCTTCATTTCTAAGAGTTCCATCTTTGTAATCGGGGTGTAAACAAACACTCGTTGCATTTCACCATCTGTTGTCCTGACTGGGTGTACTTCTCGTAACGGGTTCTGTCTATCTATGTAAAACGGTTTACTTTCTGGAGGTGAGACATGAACAAAATGCGGGTTCAAGAACATACTATATTTGTGGCGCTGTTCTAGAATGACACTAATTAAATCGGTACCTAAACCTTTCCATCTATACTGGAGTAACTCGTTCAGGACATCATGTAACGGACCTGGATCAGAATGTTGACCCTCATACAATGTAATGAGGTGCTGGATCATATACATACCCACCAGTCGCTGCTCGGCTGGGGGCAATTTCAGAAACATTTGTGCCACTATTTCATCTGGAAAAGTGGTAGAATCAGTAATCCATCGGACTGCTGATCGGACTAGTTCTTGTTCATGCATAGTACTTAACTCACTATAACCGATTCGTGATTTCAGAATGTGATCGGTAGCTTGAAATACTTGTTCTAGAGAACCTTGTTCTGGTGCTGGATGATGAAAAACTGACTTGTGTTCTAGGCGTAAATGGCGGTCTGGAAATCTAGATTTTCCTACATACGCTATTCTGGCGGGATTCTCGTCGTCTACCTCTTCCGTAGGAGAGTCATTCTCTTTCTCGCTCACTTGTGCTGCTTTACGTTGGTCGTGTAACCTTATTATTTCCTTACGAATTTTCTTGTACATACTCTCTATACTACTGATAGTTCTGTGCTTACCCTCGGCTATATTATCACTCCACCTTGTCAGGATTCTCATTTCGTTCGGATCTTTAGTCGGGTAATCTTGTTCTCTTATTAAACAATTAATCAGAAACTTTAATAACATGAGCTGGATTTCAGCTTTCCTTTGAGACATGGCTTCGCCAATACTTTCTGGATCATTCCCTGTACGGATGAAACGATATATTCTGTCTAGATCTTCTTTCATATTCGGTAGGGTGTCCAAATACCCGGTCACCCGTCTTACACAGATGGAATATATAACTGTACTATCATCACCTGCGACTGGATCATAGCGGCATTCAGTAAGAGCTCGTCGGATATCTGCAACGGACTTATATTTGGGTGTACGCTGTAACGCACATTCATGTAACTCGACTAACGTTAAACGTTGGTGTGGTGGCGGGGTACCAGGAGGACCTCCTCCTGCGGCCCCTAAACTGGAATCGTCGACTGATACTCTTCGTGCTGGCAGAGTGGGAAATTGTAGTGTAGGCTGGACCGGGGGTACCGTAACAGGTACTCCGGTGTCTGGAGGAGCAGGAATTACATGATTTACAGGGACTGGCGGAATAGGATTTGCATATTCTGGGACTGTGTCGTCCAAATAGGACGAGATGAAAATATCAGCTGCGGTCGGTTTGTGACGTAGCTTGGTCGGAATTAAGGGTGGCGGAAAATTACTGGATGCCTCCGGGGTTGCTTTTGGCAAGCCCTCGGCAAGAAGAGGATACATACCCTTAATGAGGGCATGCCTCTGTCTATCTGACTGTTCGGTTTTGACTCGTTCACCTATCTCGATTAATTCCCTTTCTTGGGCTCGTTCTAAGGATTCTTTACTTAATTCTGACTTTCTGATTTCTTTTTCAGTTCTTTTATGAGATTCTTTGCGCCATAACTCGATGGCATCTTTCTGTGACTGTCTGGCTTTCTTTTTCCATAATGCTTCTTCTACTCGCATGATGCACTCGGCATCCCATGTACCCGATACGGGCCATCTACACTTTTCTTCTAACTGTTTGGTATACTCTACCCATAAATCTAGATACAATATGGCACTTATGCCATGCTTCTGATACATAAAATGACCTGGACTGTCCCTAGGCGGGACAGGAACTGCTGCTTCTAGCAGACCTTTTCTAGTTTTTAACTGACGTAGTTTCGAGAATAAAGGCATGACTGAACTGTAACTTAGACACAATACGTAATTACAATACACAATGAACACGATTATTACTCCACATTCATACCACGACATGAAAATACATGAAGAACGTTTAAAATAACAGTTCGAACAGAATACTACCTTGAATACGGAAAACAGAATACATGAATTTTCTCGAGAACAGAACTGACTAGAACAGAAACTAGATGCACTGCTAAAACAGTACGAAACTCACCGGTCTCATAAAGAGACACGTCAGGACCCGCATCCACCGAAGTGGACACTTCGTTTTGGGATATGTGTACCACCAAACCCCACGGACCAGAGACAATTAGATTGACCCTGTCTAGATACTACCCCAGCAACGGTACTCACCGGGCAGCAAGAACAGAAGGCCTCGGACTGGACTGGACTGCTTCGACGCCGGACGGACACACTTCGGACTTCTGTTACGGGTGGGCCTCCGGATACCTCGGACCTTGGACTCTCGGCTTGGGCTCTGGTCGGGACTCGCCGCGTTCCTCCACCGCCTCGTCTGGATGCTGGACCGCCACCTCCGTCTCCTCCGTGGGCCTGAGGGATACTTGAAGCAGAAATATCTGCACGTGCACGGTATGGTTCCGTCACGGCTGCAGAGGGTCAGGGGGCCGGCGTGGCTTCACCGGCGCGTGGGGAAAGGGCAAGTCCCTGTTCGGGCGCCATTATGTGGTATATAAATAAATAATACCGGATCTAGGTTTTACTGGACATAGTAATAACAGATAGCTCAATAAATAAGAGTCAAGATTCGAGGTAGTAGGAGTTTGCAGGTTTAATACAGCATAAAGGACAGGAACAGGACAACCTGCACAGGAATGAGCTGGCGTGGCCCGGCAGCTGCCGGGGCTGGATCTGGGATGAGCGCGCTAACATTTAATAACAATACACAAGCATATATACTAAAACAGTTGCATTACAATGAATACAGTAGGCGGAGCAGTGGGTGTGGTCAATAGCAGTCGCGAAAGATAAGGGTGAAAGTAGGTGTAACAAGGGGCGTATACATAGACATGTGATGTAAACGTAACAGAATATGTCATAAATGGGGCGGAAACATGGAGGGGGCTACCTAAGGAGCCGGGACCTCTAACCTAATGGTGCGCGCAAACTGACAATGACGTGTTACTAGGAGAAGCTGGGGGCTATGAACTCTGTGCTAGGAGCAGAGACTGAAGTCTGGAGAGTCAGGGCGACATGTGCCTAAACAACTATCTAGTATCTGATGTTTAGAGAACATGTTGATATAAACTAAGAGTCAGGAGGGGAGAGGCTAACAGACTCTAAGACTGGTGCATACATTATTCTACATGTAGTGCGTGATGAAGAATATTAAATGACCATAAATACAGTATTTCTCTTACATGGAGACGTAAAGGCTAGACAATGACGGAAACTATTGATGCGATTCAGTAGCTTAGGAATGCAGAGAAGGAGGACTGGACTGATAACTAGAATCATAACATACTCTTGGCAGACTCGTAGGCAGAGCCAGGCTGAACCGGGCACTGTGAGGCAGGAAGTAAGTGAAGGGTCGAGGATACAGGTGGGGGCTGTATCGCTCCTCAGCGAGGGTTCAGGAGACAGGAGCTGAATCTGGTGTCCAGGCCCTTTTGAGGCCTAGAAACGGGGACTTTACAATGGAATAACGTGCACACTGGGAAACGTGGCAACGTAGCTTTACATAGGCCCAACATTCGTAGTATTCACGAGAACTGGAAACTGGCATACTAGAGATGGACACAACTGTAATTGCGTCTTTAATCGAACATGGGGAATACATATGCATATTAATCATGCACACATAACATATGATGGAGGACACGTAGGGACACAGAACATGGCAAAATTTACTTTTCCACACCTGGCAACCGGGGCCGCTCTGCGCACAAAGCGGAAACTGTCCCGCACTCGGGGAGAGAGCACTGGGGGGGGGGGGGGGGGGCGGGCACCGGCAATGTGCCCCGACGCCTCCCCCTTCTCTGGGAAACACTGCTTTACTCACCCGGTCCTGCGGCGGCGGCTCTGGTGCCGCGGCTGGGGCTCCTCTCCTCCGGGGCCTCGCTGCACTTCGGCTGGGATCCTCCGGGCAGGGTTTCCCGGCTCCTGCGCAGTGCTCCGGGGCTCTCCCTTGCTCTCGGGAGCCCCGGGGGAGGGACGCCGGCTGCGGGGCGGGACTTCCGGTCGGCCGCGCTCGGATTGGCCGGCCGGCCAACCACATCCGGGTCGTCGCGGGCAGCGCGGCAGCCCGTTCAAGGCACTCGTAGGCGGGGGATAAGCAGCAAATGCCGGGTGGGCACCGGCTCTTTTAAAAGGACAATAAATCGAGGTGGGCACTCGATCTTAGGGCGGCAATGTCCCTGGCAGGGTGGGCACCTGCCAGGGGACTTCAAAATCGGCAACGAGCGGCAAATAAGCGGGGTGGGCTCCCGCGCCGCAAATGGGCAAAAAGGGGGATCCCCACGCCGGGGAATCCCTCGAGGGCGGCAACTAAGCGGCCAAATGCCGGGTGGGCACCGGCAGAGAGGTACAGCGCTCCCAAGCGCTATAATAGCAAATCAAGCGCTTCCAGGCGCTTAGAGGCCCACAAGTACAGCAAAAGTCCTCCAAGAATTACAGCAGGCAGGGGGGGGCAAGGCTGGGCCCAGAGCCAGCTCACTGGGTCTCCAGGCAGGGAGACAATCCCAGTGGCGGTCCTCCTGGCCCCAGCAGCAGCAGCAGCCCCCTCAGGAAGGATCCTGGCAGAGAACAACTTCTGTGGGGACACAGCCCAATTTTTATACACCACATTCCTTTGTTCTGGCACAGGGTGAGGGGAGAAACCAGTCGCAGCTGGTTGGTGAGCACTCTTGATGTGCTCAATCACCCTCTTCATTCCCTGGCAGGTCTAGGGTAATCAGTCGCACCACAGGGGGCGGAGCCAGCATTGTCTGGGGAAAACCCAGCCTAATTCAGGACACAGGTACATCCCTCCCCAGCCATCAGCATGCTAATCTCCCACTCACCACCGGGCAGACCCATCCAGCCTTCCTGGAGCCAGGCTCACCAGCCAGCTCCAGCCAATCACACGCCAGGCATATTTTACACTAATATGCCAACTCCTAGAAGTGGCATTTGTACACAAGACACAATCATGCCACATACATCATTGTGAAGCATTCACTCTCACGAGTTCGCACATAGCAAATTCGAGCATGCACACCTCACGCATCAGGAACTACCAGGGACACAGACATTCCCCATGCATTCCTATGGGAGGGCAGGCCAACCTTACTCCACGCACTCAGAGTGCGCACGCACTTTCCACTGGGACACAGTGAAAGGGCGCAGAAACCAAAAATCACCATCACCAATTCACCATTTAAAGCAAAACGTTTTTGGGGTGAACCTGCCAGAAGGGCCAAGTCCAACACAACCCCCTTCCAGCCAAAACGCAGGGGAGACCAATCACCACCGTGATGGACTTCCCTGCTTGGGGCGATAGAACACGGACGCGGGCCCGCAACTGCAGGGACACCCTCCTGTTCTACGCCACGGTGAACCCATGGGATTCCTTCTCACCACACTGTCTGGACCAACTGGGCTACCCCACTGGTACTCCCGAGCTGTCCGCGGCCAGGACCAGGCCCTGGGCCACCCAGGTGCCACCGGTCCTTGCCTATTTGCAGAGCGGGGGGTAGTAACCCCTGGCACATAGGAGCCATTCTCCACTCTTCCTGTCTGCAAGACAGGACTAGACTGCCACTGGTCCTCCAGCCTAGGGTCTACAACCTCAGGCGGACCAGGAGTCTCGGGGAAGGCTCTCCTCCCCCTACCTCTTCTTCTAGGGTTCCTCCACCTCCGACGAGGGGTACACCTAGAACGCCATTCCAACCCAGGGCTTATCCACTCAGGTTGCACCGGGGTCAGAGGTGGGCTCTCCCACCCTCTGCACCCCCTTCCAGAGTCCTGCTCCCTACCAACTGGGGCGGTACCTCTGAAAGAAGAACCGGTCAGGACACTGGTTACAGTCGTCCTACCCTTCAGGTCAGGCTGATCCTGAACCTGGCCTCCCAACCTCTGGTCTAAAACCTTTGGTGGAATAATTGCCTGGCACTCCAGGACTTCTGGGGACTCACACACCATCCCCCTGAGGATGACACATGACCCATGTGTCGTGTGACTGTTTGTCTGGCGCAGATCTTCCGTCCCCTGTCCTCCTGAAAGTGCGCAGAGATCCCTCAGAACAGAAGTGGTGTCACCATGGTCACTACACGGGAACCTAGCCCAACTGGGTAGTCCCTGACCCACTGGTCCTTCCACTGGGGAACTCCCCCAATCACTCCTCCCTTCGGACTCCTGTGCCCTCCCAACTGGAGTAGCACTGCCGGACACTGGAACCCCTGGAGCTCTAGTTACAGATGCTCCAGGTTCCCTAGACACTAGGAGATCTTCCTCAAATGGCCTAACAGGACAGCCTAGGTCCCCAACCTGGTGTTCCCTCAAGAAACCATCCAAGTCCTGAGGCAGGGCTTCGGGCGTCTGGGGACCCTCGGTCTCCCTCTCCCTCCTGCTCCACTGAGCCAGGCAGTGAGCCCCTACACCCTCCTCGCTATCCTGGGACCTAGCTGGGCTACACTGAGCCTCTTCCACCACGCTGGGCTGGAAGATCCCTGAACCACTACTTTTGGAGTCACTCCCTAATGACTCTAAAGAACCTCTGGCCCTTTCCCAGCGGTCTGCTTCAGCTGCAAGCTCACATGCCTCAGACAATCCACACCCCAACAGGTGTTGGCGCAACCCTGGTGAACAACAACTGAGCAGGTGCTCTTGGACAATCAAATCAAACAAGACTTCAAAATCATCTTTCGTGTGAACCTGTACCCAAGCCCACAGTGTATCGCAACATTCATCCTCAAACTCCTCCCAAGACTGGTGAGACAGTTTCTTACTGTCCCTGAACTTCAACCTTAAATCCTCCTCTTGGGAAACAGGTACCAGACTGGGGGAACTGGGACTGGGATTTCCTACACTGAAATCTATATAGCTGCCACCACTGAACCCAACCCGCCCTGGGGAGTCCAGAAAATTAAAACTGCGCGCAGGGGATAGTCTACCCTCCAGAGCTACTTTTCCTCTGGTGGAGGCCCTCTCAGCCTCCTCTATCCTTTCCTGCGCTAAGACCCTCTGAGTCTCTAGCTGTTGCTTCCTAACGCCCAGCTGTTCCATAGCCTGGGCATGCTCTAACCTGAGCTTTTCTAAAGCCAGCTGGTGCTCCCTTTCTCTCCTCCTATCTTCCAGCTCCTCTGGGAACAGGGAAAGGGATGAGGCGCTGCCTCCTACGCTGGACCCAGCAAGGGACTCCCTATCTATGGGGTCCTCACTATCTGCTGGCGTCCCTGTGCTATCATTTTCTTCCTCCTCCTCAGACTCTTCAGGGCTCCCCTCAGACCCACCACCCTCATGGTGTGAGACCCGGGCCCTCTCCTCACTGTGCTCACGCTCCCAGTCATCCTTCTGCCATTGGATCAGGTTACCCCTAAGTTGGGACTGGGTGTCTGACTCATTCACTGCAATGTCTCTCTCTTCGCAAAACTCTCTCAGTTCATGCATAAACAGACCCCAGACATTAAAAGCAGACTCCATCTTGGCAGGATGCTTACAGACACGTGCAACACAGGGGACTTAACTGTCAGAGCTGAAGCAAGAGTACAAAATTACAAAGGTATTCAGCAAGCTCTCTACCCCAGAGAACTCACACTCACTTGTCTAGTGCCACACACCATTCATCCACACACAACACTCCCCTCGGACTGGTAAGGCAGTTTCTACCACCCCTGATTCCTCAACCTGACCACACGTGACACAGGTACCAAACTCTGGGCGCAGGGTGGGGGACAAATGTACCGGACACAATTGCACAATGATACCTTCAGGAGAAGAAAATAATGGAACTTCATAAAAACAATCCCCTAAAATGTGGTAATCTAAAATGCAGAGTTTTGTAGTGCGGCCAGTTGCCACTGTGGTACAACGCAAACACAAATCCTCATCCTCACCGCTTGCCGCCAATGTTAGAAATGGGATCCCTGGCTGGCCAGGGCTTGCGCCAAAGTCAGTCAGAGACCACCACTCCTAAGTCAGGGCAAGGGAGTTACACGCCAAGATAACCCCTGCTCACCCTCTAGGTAACGTGGCGCGAGCAGCAAGGCTAAACTCGGAGGCGATGTGAGTTAAGTGTTTGCGCTTGCACCCCCAGCGATAACACCCAAGGCCCACCACAAAGGAAACTCCACACAAGGTTATATTTAAAAATAGCCTTTGTATTACACCAAAACACATTAGATGAAAACACACACTTTACAATGTGCCAGAGGCACGGGCAGAATTTACAGGGGATATGTACAAGACAGGGCCACCTGGACCACTGTCAGGAACCAGCACTTTTAGAAGGAACACTTTTAGAAATAGCACTTAGTAAAATTAGCACTTAGAACATAGAATATAGCACAAAATATAAAAATAGAGCACACAACCAGTAACTAGTGGTAACCAGGACCTCACTAGCACCACCTGCACTAGGAGAAAAACCACCTAAGTATCACAATACCTGTAGGGGTGTAAGCACATAACACATGATGCATCAACAATACATTCAGAGGTGTAAGGAAGGAAAACACATGATGCATCAACAATACATTCAGAGGTGTAGCAAAAGAACAATTGCGCCAAACCCACAGACGTCACCACCTGTGACGGTCCCTAGGCCAACTGGCCTCTCTAGGGCTAGGACGCCCTGTGTCCCAAATGTCAGGGGGCCTAAACGTGGCAGCTGCCCACGAAGTGCTGGGCAGCTGGAGATGATGGGGCAAACACGATGGGGGAGCCTCACAGGCTCTGTAGAAATGACTGTCCCCTTTTTGGAGCCTCGCTGGGCTCTGGGTAAATAAATGGCCCCTGAGCCTCGCTGGGCTCTTTAAACAAATGGTGCGCTGCTGAGCCTCTCTCAGGGCTCAAGAACACAACAATGGGGGCACTCAGGAGCCTCTCTGGGCTCGTGGACAAAGAACTGGCCCTCCTGAGCCTCTCAGGGCTCGTAAAACCACTGTGCCCCCTTGAGCCTCTGTGGCTCGCCAAACAGAGAAATGCCGCCTGGAGCCCTCGTGGCTCTGAGAACAACTGTGGCAGGGGGGCGGCCCTCTGGTGGAGCCTTGCAGCGCTCCAAACAAACAATGCCCCCACGAGCCTCTCTGGGCACGTCACTATCGTTGGAGTCCCTCCCGGGGGACTCGAAATAAAAACAAATGGGCCCCGAGCCTCTCTGGGCCCTCAGCAACGAAATGCCCCACTGGTTGGAGCGGCCCCCCTGGCAACCGGGGCCGCTTTGCGCACAAAGCGGAAACTGTCCTGCACACGGGGAGAGAGCACTGGGGGGGGGGGCGGGCACCGGCAATGGGCCCGACGCCTCCCCCTTCTCTGGGCAACACTGCTTCACTCACCCGGTCCTGCGGCGGCGGCTCTGGTGCCGCGGGCGGGGCTCCTCTCCTCCGGGGCCTCGCTGCACTTCAGCTGGGATCCTCCGGGCAGGGTTTCCCGGCTCCTGCGCTGTGCTCCGGGGCTCTCCCTTGCTCTCGGGAGCCCCAGGGGAGGGACGCCGGCTGCGGGGCGGGACTTCCGGTCGGCCGCGCTCGGATTGGCTGGCCGGCCAACCACTTCCGGGTCGTCACGGGCAGCGCGGCGGCCTGTTCCAGTTCACCAATTCACCATTTAAAGCAAAAAATTTTAGGGGTGAACCTGCCAGAAGGGCCAAGTCCAACAGTGACGCTAGGTCTGCGGGATTTGTAGTGTCATAGGACGGCTAATAATCGCGGCTAAGTGAAGAAGGAAGACTGCCACGAGCAACACCTAGAAGATGGATTCTGCTAAATATTGTAAATTGTTATTTAATAGATGTGGCGTAGTACTATGTGTTTTAACTTTGCTATGTGTTTTATTAGCTTGTGTGGGTTGGGTTACTCACACTTTACGGCCAACATCTGTACCTACACCTACCTCTCACCCTATGTCTTTTCGCACTACTGCTTCCCCACACCAATTTCATACGCTACAAGAGCATGAGCAAATTAGGAGAATGGAGTATTACAACAATTACTTCATTCAATTGTTACACCCACATCAATTGGTGATCAATACCAGCGATTGCTGGGTTTGTGGACTTTTTCCCCATAATACAGATAGAGGAATGCCATATTAAGTTCTACCCTTCTCCCTAAACGGATCTGCTTGGGCTTACACCTCTATGTTTGCCAATGCCTATGACAACCAACATCGACATCCAGTTGGTCCATATAGAGATGGAATTGATGTTAGTCATGACGCACTGATAAGAGGAATAGTGGCTATGTCAAAACATTATAAGAAATTTAATGAATTTCCCAC
The DNA here is from genome assembly GCF_964261635.1 of Lissotriton helveticus. Taxonomy (NCBI): domain Eukaryota; kingdom Metazoa; phylum Chordata; class Amphibia; order Caudata; family Salamandridae; genus Lissotriton; species Lissotriton helveticus. The sequence continues at coordinate 470,409,631 of NC_136062.1, forward strand.
TGACGAACGACAAGCATACATTGACTGGAATGTGACACATTACGTCACTAGTCTTACGGACAGAGCCAAAAGGAAAAGATCCCCACCTATATATACTGTACCCCACCAAGGTCACCTATGTCTCGAAGCAAATGGTCAAAGTCCTAAGGCTCAATTGGGAAAGAGCACTTGTACCATTACCTACATCTATACATCCCGAACATCTTCACCACTGGTAGCGTCTCAAGGAACATATTTTGTTTGCCATGACAGAGCCTATACATGGCTACCAGCCGATTTCTCAGGAACTTGTTATATGGCTTTTCTCCTCCCTCCAAAATATACAGCTCCTTCGGGACATCACAAGACAAGGTACTGTAGAGGGGTTATTACTTTGGAAGACACAGTAGGACAAGAAGGGGGCGACTTCCTTAAAGGATTCCTCCCGTTTTGAGGCCCTATGGCCAATAGTAGAAATATCAGGCATCTCCTTCGGGTAGTCGGAGCAACAATAAATGAAACTGTTGGAGCACTGAGTAATATCACTGCTGAGCTTCAGGCGGATCGCCTTATGACATTGCAAAACAGAATGGTGTTAGACATCATTCTCGCAGATCGTGGTGGAGTCTGTAAATTGATTGGATCCAGTTGTTGCATTTATATACCTGATAACGCCCCCACAGTATACCAAGCCATCTCTAAATTGTACCACATTGCGGAGTCCATCCACCAGGACGAAGGAAATTGGTCTCTGAAGGGATGGTTTTGGGGACTACTGTCCACATGGGGATGGAGGGTACTGACTTTCGTTGGAGTAGTCTTGGCCATCATCTTTTCGTGTTGCCTTTGTTTGCAATGTGGCCCCGCAATCTGTGGTCTTTGTGCTACCATGTGTGTCCCAAGACCCATGTCACAGAAAACAGAAAATATGAAGATGATGGTGCAGCAATAGCTTGACGACCTCATGACCATCGACATCGATTCAGATTAGCGTGAGTCTTTGTGTATTGCCTGCGTAATGGAAAAAGGAGAATCTGAGGTTCTTTAACTTCGACTCCATTTTACATTCGCCACCATTTTGTGTTGCCTTTACACAGGCTGCTCGATTCACGAAGTGTCTCTGCCCCTTGGACTGCAACGTGTCAAAACCCCCTCCGTCCTTGTCTTGAAACCCATCTCAGACCCTAGCCGGCCTAAACTAATCCTAGTCTGGACTACCTAATCTCTATATCAACTATCTGTTAGCCTTTAGTATTCTTCTCGTGCCGTATCTTATCTTTTGGCCTTCGCTATTCTCTCCCTGTGTTTTCCTATTCCACAACCTTTCTTTTGAAACATACAGACATGTCCTTCCATTACAACCCAGTAATGGGTACCGGTATTGATTAACTTTGGGGGCTGGATAACACACAACTGCAAGCAGAAAGCATTCTGGTTGCACAACACCTTGTTTTCAAACTCTTCTGATTGGCTAAAACTTTGTTTACTGGGTGTATGTTTGCACAGATGTATTTTGCCTGTAAAAAGCCTGTGAGCCAAAGTAAAGTGGCAGTCTCCTGAGAACCTACGTGTGTGTACTTCTTGGACAACTGTTCTTAGCTGCAGCTAATAAACTTGGTTTTCTACGCCAGCAGAGTATTCCGTGTCTCTGAGTAACAAGGCAGGTGAACTCGAAGATTTCAGGCGTGCCCTGCGCCGCCAGGCCCAAAGGCCCGGTTCTTCACATCGCCTGGTTCCTTCCTGGTTCCATCCTGGTCACTGGCTAGTGACCCAGACTCTGTCCCCTCTGCTTTCAGGTACTCTTCATCCTCGATCCACCCTTGGATCCACCCGGACACTTCTCTCCTGGTCGCCTGCAGCATCTTTCTCCAAGGCTCCATAGGAATCAGCGACGAAACCCGACACACTTTGACACCTGTGCACCCACTTCCTGTGGGTGAGGTAACGCGAGTATTTTGGTACTCCTGTGGGTATTGACTATCCTAGTGTCCTAGTTTCAAGTAGCTTTTTCGTAGTCTATCCGGAAGTGTCCTAAAATAACTAGTTTCCATTTCTTTCGTTCCCATTCTAACTCTATGGTAACTTGTGTGCGTGTAAAGACACTGCACGCGCATCCCGTGGGCCTCCTGTTCCCTAACCTTTGGTAGTACAGCGTAACCCCAGCGATTCTCCAGGCCCTAGGCCTTTCCTTTGTTCGTGACGTGGTCCTTATACCACTATTTTAGTATATAGTTCGAAGTGCCCCTAGGGTATTACTGTATTTTGTGCAACTTATTGTATTTTTATTAAGTATCTTGTTATGTGCTGGTGCCTCTGACCTCATAAAGAGTTCAGAGGATTGTGTTAGAAATAAACACATATATATTTTGATATACAACCTGTGAGGTGTCCTTTCACTTGGTATTAAGGGGAATGCATATGGTAAAACAGCTGGCTTCACATGCCCTCTTGAGTTTAGCCTAAGACTGCTTTGTCCATGCTACCACCAGGATAGCTGGTCTATAAGGTTGACTTTACAACCATCACCATAAGGGTTGCTTGGACTGATACAAGGTGCCCACTAGAATAGTGGACATCACATATCAGGCCAACTTCTCACAGGCACTACTATCTTAAACCTATTTTTGTTGTTCAGAATATTAGAAACCACAAAGTTGCCTTGAATATTTTACTTGCTTTAAATGACTACTTAAGTGTTAATGCTGTTCTTTTTATCTTTAAGGCTTTTCATTTGAGGAAAAGTATTATGTACTAGATTTAATTGGCCTTGGAAATTGGTTAATCATATATCGGGCCATTGAATATGTGTGTTATCTGTATCTATGCACTTTAGCTTTCTTGTGTCATCTGAAAATGTGTTTATGTTTTTATCAATGTTCTTTGTATGTACTATGTACTTTTATGGCTGTTTTTAACTTGTTGAATAAAGTTTTGAACCAATGTCACATTCTCTTGTTGCAGTATGTTGTGTCCTCGGGTTTTCACAAGGTTGTCATCTTCTCGATTGTTTTGCCGGGTGCAATGTCCTCATGGTTAATGGTGCGGTATTTTCAGTCTCTCGGTATTTTCAGTCTATCCTTAGCCTGTCAAATGGTGCCATTTTTGTACTATTGAGTAGTTTGGAACCCTTCTACCAGAAGTGCAGTAAGTAGCAAGCATAATGTATATGAGAACTGTAGCACTGTCTATTTATGTTTTAATATATATAGATTACTGCTTTGGCCCCCAACGTTGATGATTCTTTCAGGCACAATTCTGAGTGCTCAATGCTTCTGACCAAATTCAAGGCAGTTTCCAAGTCTGGATCTTCTGTGAACAAAAGTATTTCTTGCTTCTTTTGTTATTTGTTCTATGAACTGATCTCTAATTACTTTTTAATTTTAAGGAATTAACTGCAATTGTTAGAAACTACTGTCACAGCGGTTGCTGTCAATACATTTTACTGTTTGCTGCCGGTCTTCTTTGGAATGACACAGCCCAGCAGCAAAGAGTATTCCTTTTGTCTTTTCAATAAGAAAACCCCGAAACAGGATTTTCTTTTTGAGAAGAAAAAATATAATGTTCTCCATTGTTTCCCATGACAAGGCTTGCACTGGAATGATTTTACTATTTCTTACCGCCAGGTTTTAACTGGCGGTAAAGAACAGTCAAAAATTACTACATGTCTGCCCATCCAAATCAGGGGGGACCTTTCTATTGGTGGGAAATATACTCCATTGCTGTTGTGACAGAGTATGCATACCACCAATAAATAAATTGGGCTTAAACAATCAATGGATTCACCAGGAAACAGGCCCTGCTGGAGAAATCTGTGTCCATTTTTTCTTAGATTTAATCTCTTATTCAATGTTTTTTACTCTTTCTGAAAATAGTACCAACAGCGCTTCCCAGTTGTGTTTGTACCTTTTGGAAGTGGCCACTTGGATGGACAACACCTGCCTAAAGTTAAATGGTGAGAAGGGTTTCCATGTCGGAAAGGCTGGCATGGAAACCCTGCCGGAAACTGTGCATCGTAATCCAGGAAGCGCAAACTCCTTCCATTTCCGACTTGCAGACGGGCTCCTGGAGCCCATTGGAAGCCAGCCGGAATGGCAGATCGGTTTCAATTCTGACCGGCTGTAACATATTCAGCCGTTTGGCATTGAAACTGTCGATGAGTGTCAAAAAGCCTCCACCTGAGGTCGGAGGTTTTCCGGCACACATCGTAATCGGCCCCTAAATGTTGCAGGTAACTCAACTGCAGGTTTGAAGGACGTTTAGAGTAGCCTTGTGCACAGTAACTTGAGGGAAAAAAATAATGTCTTAATGTGTGAATTACATGTAGGAGTATCAAATGTTAGAACAGAGGGCCTGATTCACAGAACTATCTTAAGACAAAATCCTAAACTTACTACCATTTTGGTATTCACAGAAGGCACTTACTCATTTTGGTATTCACAGAAGGCACGTACTCATTTCGGTATTCACAGATTCCCAAAAAAAAGTCTCGGCCCAATCGTGATCAAACTCATCCATGGTACACCGTAGCAGTAGCAACAAAAAAAAGAACCGTAAGATCCTTGAACGCGCCTGGAGACACTCTTATGACCCCTCAGCAAAAATTAACTACAGGGCAGCCACGAAAGCATATCATAAACTCATACAAAAAACGAATGCTGCATTCTATACTAACCAGTCATAATCCTTCCAAAACCATCTTCTCACTGGTAAAAGATATGACCAAAATCCCTGAGGGTACCCTCAACACTATCACTTCTAACACGCAATGTGAAGTACTGGCCCAGTTTTTTATCAACAAAGTTCAAGAAATTTACACGTCACTGGATGCTAGAAGGCCCACCCCGATCTGGTCAATTGACCTATTCACCTGACTACCTCCCACTCTTGCAAACCCTGCCCCTAATTACTCATAAAGATCTTGAGTTCCTGACTACTAGGTGAAGTCTGGGTCCCCTGATGACCCCGTCAAACCTGATACCTTCCGACTTCTACGGGATTCCATCTTAATTGAGGGACGGGAACTGATCAACAGATCTCTTCTGTCATCCACCATCCCCAAGTCATGGAAACATGCTAAAGTTATCCCCCTGCTTAAAAAGCCGACCCTGGACCCTCCCGCCCGGAGAATTTTAGACCCATCTCCCTTCTGCCTTACCTGGCCAAGGTGATGGAAGCCCGTGTGAACTCCATCCTGACCAACCATCTAGAAACTAACGGGATCCTGGACGAGTCGCAAAATGGCTTCCGAGCAAATCATAGTACGGAGTCAGCCCTACTGGCAGTCACGGAACAACTGAGGGCCTCACAAGATCTGGGGAACACCTCTGCTCTCATATTACTTGACTTAAGCGCAGCGTTTGACACGGTCTCTCACGAGATTTTGCTCAAACGTCTCGGGGAGATCGGAGTCAGAGACGGTGCGCTCGCCTGGTTTGCTTCATTTCTATCGGACCGCTCCTTCCAGGTTCACGCCCCTCCCTACTCATCTAGCAGGCACCCTCTCAATTGCGGGGTCCCGCAGGGCTCTGCCCTCAGTGTGGTAAATAAATAATTAATTACCGGTTCTATTTTTGACTATAATTAATAAACAGTTAGCTCAATAAATAAGAGTCAAGATACGAGGTAGCTAGAGTATACAGGCTTTAATCAGGCATAAAAGGACTGGAACAGGACAGCCTGCATGGGAATGGGATGGCAGGGCCCGGCAGCTGCCGGGGCAGGATCTGGGAATGGCTAGCAAACTTTTAATAACAGTGCACAATATTTATAGTTAAACAAATACATTGTATTCAATACAGTAGGCGTAGCAGTAGGCGGAGTTTGTAGCAGTCGCGAAAGATAAGGCATAAAGTGGGTGTAACAAGAGGTGTGTACAAGGCGGATACATAGACATGTGATGCAAACGTAACAGAATATGTCATAAAAGGGGCGGAAACATGGAGGGGGCTACCTGAGCAGCTGGGACCTCTAACCTAGTGGTGCGCGCAAACTGACAATGACGTGTTACTAGGGAGAACTGGGGGGCTATGACTTCTGTGCTAGAAGAGGAGACGAAAGTCTGGAGTGTCAGAGCGACATGTACCTAAAGCCTATCTAGTATCTCGTGTTTAGAGAACATGTTGATAGAATCCAAAAGTTATCAGGATAAAGGCTAACAGACACTAAGACTGGTGCATGCATAATTCTATATGTAATGCGTGTGTGAGGAATATTCTATGAATATTAATACAGTATTTCTCTTACATGGAGACATAAAGGCTAGACCATGACGGAAACTATTGATGCGATTCAGTAGCTTAGGAATGCAGAGAAGGAGGGCTGGACTGATAACTAGAATCATAACATACTCTTGGCAGACTGGGAGGCAGAGCCAGGCCGAGCCGGGCACTGCGAGGCATGAAAGTAAGCTAAGGGTCAGGGATACAGGTGGGGGCTGTATCGCTCCTCGGAGAGGGTTCAGGAGACAGGAGCTGAATCTGAGTCCGGGCCCTTTTGAGGCCTAGAAACGGGGACTTTTCAATGAATTAACGTGCACACTGTAAAATGTGGCAACGTAGCTTTACATAGGCCTGATATTAGTTGTATTCACGATAACTGGAAACTGGCATACTAGAGATGGACACAACTGTAATTGCGTCTTTAATCGATCAGAAGGGGAATACATGCATATCGATCATGCACATATAACATAAGATGGGGAACACGTAGGCACATATAACATGGCAAAATTTACTTTTCCACATTCCCTCCTTGTGCCCTACGTTTCCATCAGGAAACATCTATATTCATGATACCATCTATCATTTCATATATCATCATTTGCTCGTCTCGAATTGTCTTGGAACAGGACTTAGGACTAGGAATACAAGAGGTAGCACAAATGCCGCAAATCGCAGGGCCACATTGTATACAGAGGCAGCAACTGAAAATGCTCATTACTGCAATACCTAGGAATGACAATACTTTCCATCCCCAGGCAGATAAGATACTCCAGAGCCAACCGGACCATGTCCAGGTGCCTGGATTCTGGTGTAACTGATGGGCAATTTTATGAAGTCTGGTTATAGCTGAATAAACAGACGGCGCGTTATTAGGAATGAAAATGCAGCAACTAGATCCGATGACTCTACATGCTCCTCCTCTATCGGCCAGTATGACGTCAAGAACGAGACGATTTTGGAGCACGACAAATCTCATAGCAGATTGCTCTTCGGTTAAGTTACCTAGAGCAGAAGTAGTCTCATTCACTACTGCTTCAAGGGTTCTGGTTAGTCTACGTATTAACTTACTATTCTGGATAGGTCCTATAAAGAAGAAGAAACCTTTATTGAAATCTTGATACTGTTCTAGAGTAGTTTCAGTTTGATCGACAATTGGGGACTCAATCTCCCTTCTATGTCTAATGTGTACTAGATGTGTGTTTCTATGATAATCAGATGGGGCTAGAAAAACTGGTGGCAGTAGGAAGGCAATGTAACATGTTCCATCCCAATCGAGGGGCAGACGAACATATGCGGTCTGACCACAAACAAAATAAGAATGACGTGAAGTTTTGAAAATAGATTTCCCACTGTCACTATACTCGACAGTAGTAGTACAATCACTATGTCCTACATGTGCGGAACCATTTTTTCTGACACATAATTCGCCTTTGACTGGTAGTACTGAAATAGCAGGTAAGTCTGGAGTAGTATCAGACTGAACATTCAGGACCATAAAATTCGAAGAATAATTACCTAAATTATAAACTTCATTTTCTAGATCTAACCCTGTTCTATGGGAGAGACCTTGCTTGTCTGGAAAACATGTTCTATTCAGAAGGGACATATCATTTGAAGATGACGTTAACGTGGACCATGCTCCACACGAACCATTATGTGAAAATGGATAAGGAAAGAGTGGCAGAACTCCCTTCGGTGTCTGGAAAGGGGGGAGTCGACCACACACCCAACAATTAGTAGCATTGCTGGTCTGGTGTGAATAGTGTAACATTCTGATGAATGTATTATTTCTCATAGCAAGACGATAGGATAACTCGTGAGGAGGCAGATCACTAAATGTGTGCTCTACTGTAGCATTAGAAAACTTATTTACATGAGAAATTGGAAAACATAAATGCAATGCATAACTTGTGCAGGTAACCATCAAACTTAGAAACAATAGAAAACTTAGAAAAATGATACATCTTATAGAGTTTTGACTAACTCTCTCACTATGGGGGTCTATCTCATACATGTCAGATACCTGTCTAACCGTTTCACCCGAGGGGGACTTAGACAATTAAACTGGCTGACTTATTTTACTAGACCGGAGCTTTAACTTATACTCCTGCTGCGGAGTTTTCTCAAACAGAGGAACTTTCAGTTCTGGATGTGTGTTAATGTCTGATTTAGAGTCTGGATTCAGGCAGTCTTTAATGATGGAACAGTCCTTGGAAATGTTCTTGGCAAATGTTTTATCACGGAGTCCATGAAATTTCTTGATATGCGACAGATGGACCCAACCCTTGCGGCCTTCCAACTTCACGGCCGTACGGGTGGTCAGAAGGACTAGTCTCGGCTCCTTCCAGCGAGGTTCCAGCGGACTTGAACGATCAAAATTCCGGACCAACACGAGGTCGCCTGGAATGACCTCATGTGGTTTCACTTCGGTATTGTCTGGAAATGCGGCGGCAACCTGTGAACGACAAGAGTGTAGGGCAGACATCAAGGAAGCTAGGTAATCTGTCAACATATTACCGGAAACATCTGTAATACTGCGAGGTCTAGGTGTACCCCACATATTTGGGGGACGGCCGAATACGACCTCATAAGGAGACAGACCTGATCTGGAGTGTGCGACCATGCGCATAAAGAATAGAGCAACTGGCAGGGCAACTAGCCAGACTACACCTTTCTCTTTGCATACTTTGGCAATACGGATTTTCAGGGTCTGATTATGTCTCTCTACGAGACCGGCTGCTTCAGGATGGCGTACACAATGGAACTTCCACTGGTACCCTAACAAAAGGGAAACATGCTTCATTAACTCAGATGAGAATGGCTGGCCGTTATCAGAATACACGACCCTAGGGAGTCCATAACGGGGGAAGAATTCACGAACCAGCTGCTTAGCAGTGGTCGCGGCTGTGTAATCTGGAACTGGATATGCTTCTGTCCACCTGGACAAAGCGCATACAACTACAAGAACATACTTGAAACCTCGACATCGCTCCATCTGAATATAATCCATCTGGAGGACTTCAAAAGGGTGGTCAGGAGGTTGGAATCCACCTTGTTCCACCGGGACACTTTTACCTGGATTGAACTGGCAACATATCATACAAGTACGGACCTTCTGCTTGGCTGCAGTTCGTAAGTGCTTGTTGAACCAAAGGTTCTGTATACTGTCTAACATAGCTTTTTCTCCTAGATGTGCTGGACTATGTGCGGTATTAATAATGACTTGAACCATAGAGTCGGGGAGAAACCATGTGGCTTTTCCCTTCGTCACCCATCCCTGATCTGTCTGGACCCCTCCTTGTTCGGACCATTTCTTGATTTCTTCGGGAGTAGCATGTAACTGTATGTCTATGACATCTTGTGTAGGGTCCTTAACTGTCATACAAGTAGTCTGTTCTGGAGTGGATGTCTGTGTCTTGTTAACTGGAATGTCTGGTGTCTGAGCTGTAAGCTTGGCTGTTCGATCTGCTAGATCATTACCTTGGGAAATGATGTCAGTAACTTTCGTATGTGCCTTGCACTTCATAATAGCGATAGCTGTCGGTAAATGTATTGCATCTAACAGAGCTTGAATGAGGAGACCATGCTGAATCTTGGTTCCATGAGAAGTCATGAAACCTCTCTCCTGCCAGAGTACTCCGAAGTCGTGTACAACTCCGAATGCGTAACGTGAATCTGTATATATATTTACTTTCAAGTTCTTGGCACGTATGCAGGCTTGGGTCAGAGCAACTAGCTCTGCTGCTTGAGCAGACAGGGTGTCAATACGGTGTGTTTCAATAACTTCAGTTTCAGTAGTCACTGCATACGCGGCTACTAGATCTCCTGTACTTGTTCTCATACATGAACCATCCACATAAAGTGTCAGGTCGGGATCAGGTAATGCAATGTCTGTCAGGTCTTGTCTTGGCTTGGTCATAGTGTTAACTACTTCTACGCAGTCATGTGTGGCAGGATTTGAAGTAACTGACGGTAACAGAGTAGCAGGATTTAAAACGTTGCAGCGTCTGATTTCTATGTGTGGCTGGAACAGTGTCAGTTCATAACCTGTTAAACGTGCAATGGTCAAGTGCTGAGTCTGTGTTCGGTTTAAAAGAACTTCCACGGAGTGTGGAACTTGTACTGTCAGGGAGTGTCCTAACACTATGGAATCACTTTGTCTGATTGCTAGAGCTGTTGCTGCAACTGACTTGAGGCACGCAGGCAGAGCCTGGGCTACTGGATCTAGTGTGCTCGAAAAATAAGCACAGGGCTTGTACTGTCCGGCTTGATCTTGTGTGAGAACAGATAATGCAGCACCATTACGTTCTGTGACAAAAAGTGTAAAAGGCTTACTGTAGTTCGGTGTAGCTAGAACAGGTGCTTGGCATAAGGCTTTCTTTAATTCATTAAAACTAAGTGTATGTTCGGATGTCCAAGGGAGAACAGTCGATACGGCTGCCTCCTGTGTCGTTAACTGTATCAGTGGCTTGGCTAGAAATGCATACTGAGGAATCCATTGTCTGCAATAAGAAGTGAGGCCAATAAAAGCACGTACCTCCTTCTGTGTCTTGGGCTGTGGAAGACTCGCTATCAACTGGATACGGTCTGGTGTCAACTGCCTACCCCACTTGGACAGTGTTAGAACCGGGAGTCTCTGGTTGGCAAAGGTAAGTACCTTGGCCCAAGTAGGGACCCCTAGCTCCGGTCAGGGCAACGGAATAACCCTCTGAGATAACCCCTGCTCACCCTCTAGGTAGCATGGCGCGAGCAGTCTAGGCTAAACTCGGAGACAATGTGGATAACATTTGCACTTAACACAACAATAATCCCCAATCCACCACAAACTGAGACCACACAAGTAAGTATATTTTTATAAAAATATATAACTTTATCTAGTTTCAGCATGTAAATGAAGCAGTTGCATGATAATCACTTCTTTAAAACACATAGCATTTCTAACTTAAAGGTTGCACGTTAAATACTTCATTTAGAACAAGGTTGCACTTAATTCTTAATGGTTCTTGTAAATAGGCAGTCCTCAGAATCAAAACAAAAATAGTCTCTAGTCCCTCGGTATCAAAAACAACGAGTAATACTGATTGACTTTATATTAGCCCTAAAAACGAGCAAGGAAAACAAGGTGGATGCCAACCTGTGCCAGAGGAATCATCCCCTACCGCTGAGAAGCCTAAGCGCTACAAGCGCGTCTCACCCGAGGGCCGGGGGGGACTCCTTTTCCCTCCCCCGGCACTTCTCCTGCCTCAGGTGGACCTCGCTGGGGAGCGCTCATTCACGCTCGGGCCCGGCCGGTCTCAGCAGGCTCTCCGCCTGCTCTCAATCCTTCGGGGAGCGGCGGGGAGCAGAGACGGCAGGCCGGGGGCTCGAGCACTTCTCCAGATCCCTCGGCGAGGTCGGGTCAGTCTTCCCCGGTCCCGGCGGTGATCACAGCACTTCCTCGGCTCTCGCAGCAGCTTCAGCGAAGCCAGCCAATCCCGTCGCGGCGTTTCTGCCGAGCCCTCAGTGACGTCCGCAGCTCTGGGGGGAATCAGCCAATCCGGTCGCGGCACTTCTGCCGAGCCCTCCGCGACGTCACCGCAGCTTTGGGGGAATCGGCCAATCCGGTCGCGGCACTTCTCTACCAGCCTCCGGCCACGGCCAATCACCGCACGGCCCCTTCGTGACTGCAAGCAGACCCTCGAGGTCGATTTCAGGGCCCGGGCCCGCCGCGGTGATGATGCAGGCAAGCGGAATTAACCCGCGCTGCGCTGGGGGAGCTTCAGAACCCCTCGGCCCCCACGAGCACGTGTCGATGAACACGCCGATCTCGGGGCAAAGCAGGCAGCAATCAGCGCGGCGCTCTCAATCAGAGCAGAGAGCAGCCAGCGCGCTATCCGGGACACACAGCCAGGCTTAGTCGAGCAGTCCCCGATGTTCACTGCACACAGCAGTTTCACGATCTCCCCGGCCCACAGCTTCAGGGGGGGGGCACAGCAGAGTCTTGCAGTCCTTGGGCAACCTTTATGTTCCTGGGTTGCAGACAGGGAGCCAGCTCTTCTCAGGCCCTTGGAGATTCAAGCTGTAGGCACAGCACACAGCAAAGTCTCAGCAGTTTCAAGCAGGCAGGGACACAGCCCACAGCAAAGTCCCTTTCCCCTCCTCAGCTTCCAGTGATACAGCAGAACAGGTCAGCCCTTAGAGCACACAGCAAGGCAATCTTCCTTTTGTTCTCTCGCCGTCCTCCTTCCAGCAGAGGGTCCGTCTTGATTGTAGAGTTTCAGAATCTAACTTTCTGCAGACAGGGGTCCTTTCCTTATACCCCCAATGTCTTTGAAGTTCTTGGTGCATGGAGGCCCTGGGTCCAGCCTAAACCAGTTCTGGGGGTTGCGGAGCACTGAGGTGTCTCTGGCTTTCTGCTTCCTGTCAGCTTCAGGGCCAGGGGGGTCAGTTGACCACCAGGAGAGAGCGAATGTGTGGGAGGTAGGCAGGCACAGCCCAGCACTTATCTGGCATTCCTTCCTCCCTCCTCCCAAGCAGGCAGATGTGCCCTTTCATCCCCGGGATGGCTCCGACCCTCTCCTCTGGGGCTCTGCAGCCCCTTCCTGTCACATCCAGACCAGGCAGACATTCCACAAACCCAGGCACACAGAAAAAGGTTTAGACAAGAGAACAGCCACTTTCTAAAAGTGCTATTCTCCAACACAGGATTTAAAAACACCCTTCACTAAAAGATGTGTCATTAAATTCTGAGTCCAGGGATATCTTTCACTTATGTCCCATCTTGTTCCTATGGGGAGATAGGCTGGTATCACATGGGCCCAGCCCCCCTCCATGTTACTCTATGGAGCAAGATAGCCTTACAGCAGTGAGCACACAAAATGGCTGTAGCCCACTACCAGAGCATAGTACCTGCACTAGCACATGCTCTACCTTATCCCTACACTGCACCCTGCCCAGGGGGGTACCTTGAGCCTTCCATAGGGGTGACTGATGTGCACAGACAGGGAAGGATTGGGCCTAGCCAGTGGGGACACTGGCCAGGCTGACATGGCAGTCACTGACTGCACACAGGCCCTGCGCTGGCAGGCCTGAGTCACCATTTTAAAGCTACTCATGTGGGTGGCGCAATCTGCGCTGCAGGCCCACTAGCAGCATTTGTCATCACCAGCCCTGGCACACACAGTGCCCTCTACTAGGGACTTCGTGGTGATACAAATATGCCAATTCGGTATACTCAATCAATATCACAATTTACAGAAGGAGCACTTACACTCTGACACTGATCAGCAGTGGCAGAGTGTCCAAAACATCTAAATCAGCAAAAACGAAATCCAGCACAGCATCAAAACACATGAGTCAGAGGCAAAAAGATGGGGGAAGAACCACGCCAAAAGGTGTCAGGTCTAACACGTGTCCCCTCCAGCTGAAAGTGGGGAGAACTACCCAACCTCTTGGGAGTCCTCATCACTAAGGCGGAAGAATCTGGACAGACCGTCAGCGTTGGCGTGATCTGTACCAGGGCGGTGCTCCACCGTAAAGTCCATCCCCTGTAGGGAAATGGACCACCTCAACAATTTTGGATTCTCACCCCTCATCTGCATTAACCATCTGAGGGGCCTGTGGTCGGTCTGAACGCGGAAGTGAGTCCCAAACAGGTAGGGCCTCAGCTTCTTCAGAGCCCAGACCACAGCGAAAGCTTCTCTTTCAATGGCACTCCATTTTTGTTCCCTGGGGATCAGCCTCCGGCTAATGAAAGCCACAGGTTGGTCTCCTCCCTCATCATTGATCTGTGAGAGCACTGCTCCCACGCCTTGCTCTGAAGCGTCAGTTTGCACAATGAACTCACTTGAAAAGTCAGGTGCCTTAAGCACCGGTGCTGTGCACATGGCGGTTTTGAGGGTGTCAAAAGCAGTTTGACAGGCCTCAGTCCAATTCACTTTCCTGGGCTGATTCCTAGATGTCAGCTCTGTCAAAGGGGCCACAATGGTGCCATAGCCTTTGACAAACCGTCTGTAATACCCGGTGAGACCTAGAAAGGCTCTCACCTCCGTCTGGGTCTTGGGGGGTTCCCAAGCCAGAATGGTATCAATCTTTGCCTGTAGGGGCGCCACCTTGCCGCTCCCCACCTGGTGTCCCAAGTACACCACAGATCCCTGCCCTATCTGGCATTTACTGGCCTTGATAGTGAGGCCTGCCTTCTGCAGAGCCTTCAACACTTCAGTGAGGTGTTGCAGGTGTTCCTCCCAAGTGGAGCTGAACACCGCAATGTCATCCAGGTAGGCTGCGCTGAATTGCTCCAGCCCTGCCAGTACCTGGTTGACCAATCTCTGAAATGTGGCGGGGGCATTTTTCAACCCAAAGGGCATGACACGAAACTGGAAGTGTCCTTCTGGCGTTGAAAATGCTGACCTCTCCTTTGCCCCGTCAGTTAAGGCAATCTGCCAGTACCCTGAAGTCAAATCAAAAGTACTCAGGTATTGGGCAGCTCCCAACCGATCCACCAGCTCATCAGCTCTGGGGATGGGGTGCGCGTCAGTCTTTGTGACCGCATTGAGCCCACGGTAGTCCACGCAGAACCGAAGTTCTGGGGGGCCACCGGGGGTAGCAGCTTTCTTAGGCACTAAGACCACTGGGCTAGCCCAGGGGCTGCTGGAGGGCTCAATAACCCCAAGCGCCAACATCTTGGAAACTTCTTCCTTGATGCTAGCTCTGACCTTGTCAGCCACCCTGTAAAACTTCTGTTTCACAGGCATGCTGTCTCCAGTGTCCACGTCGTGGACGCACCATTTGGTGACACCTGGGGTCAGGGAGAACAGTGGGGCGAACTGACCCAAGACTTGGCGACAGTCCTCCTGCTGTTCTGGGGTCAGGGTGGGGGAGAGGACCACACCATCCACTGACCCATCTTGCTCCTTGACTGCCAGGAGGTCAGGGAGAGGATCACTATCCTCCTCCCCTCCAACATCTGTAGCCATGAGCATAGTCACTTCAGTTCTTTCAAAGTGGGGTTTGAGGCGGTTCACATGGAGCACTCTCAGGGGCTGCCTGGGAGTCTTCAGGTTAACCAAATAGGTAACCTCGCTCTTGCGCTCCACCACCTCATATGGGCCAGACCACTTGTCACGGAGCGCACAAGGCTCCACTGGCGCCATCACCCACACCTTCTGACCAGGTTGGAACTCAACCAGAGAAGTGTTCTGGTCATACCACCTCTTCATTTCCTCCTGGCTAGCCTCCAGGTTCTCTTGAGCGAGCTTCCTGAAGCGCTTGGTCTGGTTGCGAATGGCCAGCACATAGCTGAACACATCCTGAGGGGTTTTCCCACGGGATTTCTCCCACCCCTCCTTCACCAGAGCCAGAGGCCCTCTGACAGGGTGACCATACAGCAACTCAAAGGGACTGAACCCTAATGATTTCTGAGGCACCTCCCTGTAGGCAAACAACAGGCATGGCAACAAGACATCCCATTTCCGCCTCATGGGCTCTTCCAGGCCCATAATCATGCCCTTCAATGTGCGGTTGAATCTCTCAACCAAACCATTTCCTTGAGGGTGGTAAGGAGTGGTGAATTTGTAAGTCACCCCACACTCACTCCACAGGGACTTCATATATTTAGAAATGAAGTTTGTCCCGCGGTCCGAAACGACCTCCTTCGGAAATCCCACCCGGGAAAAGATCCCCATCAGGGCACGGCCCACCACTGGGGCGGTGACTGTCCTGAGCGGAAGGGCTTCCGGGTACCGAGTGGCATGGTCCACCAAGACCAGGATAAACCTGTTGCCTAGGGCTGTCTTGGGATCCAGGGGCCCCACGATGTCAATGCCCACCCGCTCAAAAGGGGTGCTCACCACGGGAAAGGGTTGGAGGGGTGCCACGCGCTTCCCTCCACTCTTGCCACTGGCCTGACAAGTCTGACAAGACTTACAAAAGGCAGAGACGTGCGTCTTCATCTGGGGCCAGTAGAAATGGGTGACAAGCCTGTGATAGGTCTTGTCTTGCCCCAGATGTCCTGCGAGAGGCACGTCATGAGCCAGACCCAGTAGGAAGTTCCTGAAGCGCTTCGGTACTACCAGCACACGGGCTGCGCCGGGCTCAGCGAACTTAGGCTCACTATAAAGTAAGTCATCCTCCCAATAGATCAAATGCTCCTTGGACCCCAGGCCTGCGGCCTGGTCAGCAGCCTGCTGCCGCACACCAATGAGAGAAGGGCACTCCTTCTGAGCCTGGCAGAATTCCTCCCTGGAGGGACCACCTTCCTGCTGCCACTGGGACAGCTCAGGCAATTCCCCTAGTTCGGCCACCTGCTCCCCCGTAGGTTCCAGGGCATCCCCCTCTGGGTCTGCCTCCTCCTGGACCGTGGGAACAGTGGGGGCCGGTTTCCCGCGCCCTCTACCCCTTCCTCTCTTGGCAGGTCCCTGGGCCATTGTTCCAGGCTCCAGCTCTGTTAGACCGCCCTCTCTTATTGTCATTGCACGGGTGGACACACAGATCCACGCAGGCAAACCCAACATCTCCAAGTGAGTCCGGTGCTCCACCTCTTTCCATGGGGAGCTCTCCAGGTCATTACCTAATAGACAATCTACAGGCAAGGCATCACTTACTACAATCTCCAAAATACCGGAGACTCCTCCCCATTCAAATGGAACTTTCGCCAGCCTGCAGTAGCGCACTGAACTGTCAGCTGCCACCACAGGCCGGAGTACCTGGGGAACAATTTGCTCTTCAGACACCCACTGACACCTAACAGATGTCACGCTGGCCCCTGTGTCTCTCAGAGCCTCCACCACCTGTCCATTGATGGTCACCTTCTGCCCGTATTTCTTGGTGTTTTGGGGCAGCAAGGTTTCCTGGGCCATCTCTCGGTCTCCTAAAGAGACAAGGGTCATCACTGCTAACCCTTCCTCCCCACTAGAGATCAAATCCCCTCCCAAAGCTACACTGGCCAATGCCGGTGCTGGAGCACCAGAGGGTGCTGGAGGTTTCTTTGGACATTTGGGGGCAATGTGCCCCACCGCCCCACATGTAAAGCAGGTAGGCGGGGGCCTGTTGTCCTGCTTGCCCTTACGGGGCCAGGACTTCTTAGACTTGGGGGGTTGAGACACCTTCTCCTGGGAACCAGTTTGGGGCCCTTTAGAAGACTCCTTTTGATTACCCGTGTCCCCCCCACTCTTCTGTTGGGGACCCTGTCCACCTTTGGCGGGGGTACTTACCACCCCCTTGTGGATCCTGGTGCTAGTCCACCGGTCCGCCTCTTTAGCAAGCTCACTGGGATCAGTTAACTTACTATCCAAAAGATGCTGGCGCAGCTCTGGGACACACAAACTACTTAAGTGCTCCCTACTAATCAAGTGACACAACCCCACATAATCAGTAACTTTGCTGCCCTTCATCCAACCTTCCAGTGCACGCGTGTACATACTCACACACTCCACCCAAGTACTTGAATCAAGCTTCTTGAAGTTCCTAAACTTCTGGCGGTACTGTTCAGCAGTGAGCCCATACCTGAGGCACAAAGCCTCCTTCATGGCGGAGTAGGACAAAGCATCCTCTGCTTCTAAGGGTGCCAAAACATCCCTCCCAGAGGCCTCAAAATGCTTCCACAATCCTGCTCCCCAATTCTTCTCAGGCACCTCATTCATCTTTAAGGCAAGTTCATACGCTCTGAACCACGCATAAATATCCTCACCCCTCTGATAATTCTGTACCAGATCCTTTGGTATGTATACCTTACCCGCCTGTACTGGTTGTGCGCTGCCACCATTAGAACTGGACCCCCTCTCTTTATATTTGAAATCCAATTCCTTCATGCTCCTCTCATGAGCCAATTGGAGCTTCTTTTCCTCCAAAGCGAGAGCATGCCTCCTCTCCTGTGCCTCTTTCTCAATTTCCAGGCGCAGTTTCTTCTCATCGGCTTCCGCCCTGAGCTTCAAAAGCTCAATCTCATGGGCCCTAGCTCTCTGATTCTCCTCCAACTCCTCTGGAGAAATAATCCTACTGGAGTGGGTGCTGCCGGCCCTAGACGCTGGCTTTGCCACTGGCAATTCACTGGGCAAAAACCCAATCTCCTGAGCGCCACCCTCTTCCATAGGAGCTTCTGGGACACCATGTTTGGCCTCCCACCAGGCCCTCAGAGCTGTCCTTAGCTCTTCCTTATTTGCGCCGCCCCTCACTGGGCATTCAAGCTGTTTGCAGACTTTTCTCAGTTGCTCCTTGTTATAGGTTAACAACTTCTGGATTTCAAATTCCACCTCCACGTCTCCATTCACGCTTGGCGCTTTCCGAGACATGATGCTTCCTACCCTTTTTCAACTAAAAAGGTTTCACCAAAAAGAAAAAGTCTTGCGCAACCTGTTCTGCTAAACTAGACTAGTGATGTACAAGAAATCACTGCCGGTCAAGTGCAATTATTAGTTCAAAATCCGCACCGCGAGCCACCAATGTTAGAACCGGGAGTCTCTGGTTGGCAAAGGTAAGTACCTTGGCCCAAGTAGGGACCCCTAGCTCCGGTCAGGGCAACGGAATAACCCTCTGAGATAACCCCTGCTCACCCTCTAGGTAGCATGGCGCGAGCAGTCTAGGCTAAACTCGGAGACAATGTGGATAACATTTGCACTTAACACAACAATAATCCCCAATCCACCACAAACTGAGACCACACAAGTAAGTATATTTTTATAAAAATATATAACTTTATCTAGTTTCAGCATGTAAATGAAGCAGTTGCATGATAATCACTTCTTTAAAACACATAGCATTTCTAACTTAAAGGTTGCACGTTAAATACTTCATTTAGAACAAGGTTGCACTTAATTCTTAATGGTTCTTGTAAATAGGCAGTCCTCAGAATCAAAACAAAAATAGTCTCTAGTCCCTCGGTATCAAAAACAACGAGTAATACTGATTGACTTTATATTAGCCCTAAAAACGAGCAAGGAAAACAAGGTGGATGCCAACCTGTGCCAGAGGAATCATCCCCTACCGCTGAGAAGCCTAAGCGCTACAAGCGCGTCTCACCCGAGGGCCGGGGGGGACTCCTTTTCCCTCCCCCGGCACTTCTCCTGCCTCAGGTGGACCTCGCTGGGGAGCGCTCATTCACGCTCGGGCCCGGCCGGTCTCAGCAGGCTCTCCGCCTGCTCTCAATCCTTCGGGGAGCGGCGGGGAGCAGAGACGGCAGGCCGGGGGCTCGAGCACTTCTCCAGATCCCTCGGCGAGGTCGGGTCAGTCTTCCCCGGTCCCGGCGGTGATCACAGCACTTCCTCGGCTCTCGCAGCAGCTTCAGCGAAGCCAGCCAATCCCGTCGCGGCGTTTCTGCCGAGCCCTCAGTGACGTCCGCAGCTCTGGGGGGAATCAGCCAATCCGGTCGCGGCACTTCTGCCGAGCCCTCCGCGACGTCACCGCAGCTTTGGGGGAATCGGCCAATCCGGTCGCGGCACTTCTCTACCAGCCTCCGGCCACGGCCAATCACCGCACGGCCCCTTCGTGACTGCAAGCAGACCCTCGAGGTCGATTTCAGGGCCCGGGCCCGCGGCGGTGATGATGCAGGCAAGCGGAATTAACCCGCGCTGCGCTGGGGGAGCTTCAGAACCCCTCGGCCCCCACGAGCACGTGTCGATGAACACGCCGATCTCGGGGCAAAGCAGGCAGCAATCAGCGCGGCGCTCTCAATCAGAGCAGAGAGCAGCCAGCGCGCTATCCGGGACACACAGCCAGGCTTAGTCGAGCAGTCCCCGATGTTCACTGCACACAGCAGTTTCACGATCTCCCCGGCCCACAGCTTCAGGGGGGGGCACAGCAGAGTCTTGCAGTCCTTGGGCAACCTTTATGTTCCTGGGTTGCAGACAGGGAGCCAGCTCTTCTCAGGCCCTTGGAGATTCAAGCTGTAGGCACAGCACACAGCAAAGTCTCAGCAGTTTCAAGCAGGCAGGGACACAGCCCACAGCAAAGTCCCTTTCCCCTCCTCAGCTTCCAGTGATACAGCAGAACAGGTCAGCCCTTAGAGCACACAGCAAGGCAATCTTCCTTTTGTTCTCTCGCCGTCCTCCTTCCAGCAGAGGGTCCGTCTTGATTGTAGAGTTTCAGAATCTAACTTTCTGCAGACAGGGGTCCTTTCCTTATACCCCCAATGTCTTTGAAGTTCTTGGTGCATGGAGGCCCTGGGTCCAGCCTAAACCAGTTCTGGGGGTTGCGGAGCACTGAGGTGTCTCTGGCTTTCTGCTTCCTGTCAGCTTCAGGGCCAGGGGGGTCAGTTGACCACCAGGAGAGAGCGAATGTGTGGGAGGTAGGCAGGCACAGCCCAGCACTTATCTGGCATTCCTTCCTCCCTCCTCCCAAGCAGGCAGATGTGCCCTTTCATCCCCGGGATGGCTCCGACCCTCTCCTCTGGGGCTCTGCAGCCCCTTCCTGTCACATCCAGACCAGGCAGACATTCCACAAACCCAGGCACACAGAAAAAGGTTTAGACAAGAGAACAGCCACTTTCTAAAAGTGCTATTCTCCAACACAGGATTTAAAAACACCCTTCACTAAAAGATGTGTCATTAAATTCTGAGTCCAGGGATATCTTTCACTTATGTCCCATCTTGTTCCTATGGGGAGATAGGCTGGTATCACATGGGCCCAGCCCCCCTCCATGTTACTCTATGGAGCAAGATAGCCTTACAGCAGTGAGCACACAAAATGGCTGTAGCCCACTACCAGAGCATAGTACCTGCACTAGCACATGCTCTACCTTATCCCTACACTGCACCCTGCCCAGGGGGGTACCTTGAGCCTTCCATAGGGGTGACTGATGTGCACAGACAGGGAAGGATTGGGCCTAGCCAGTGGGGACACTGGCCAGGCTGACATGGCAGTCACTGACTGCACACAGGCCCTGCGCTGGCAGGCCTGAGTCACCATTTTAAAGCTACTCATGTGGGTGGCGCAATCTGCGCTGCAGGCCCACTAGCAGCATTTGTCATCACCAGCCCTGGCACACACAGTGCCCTCTACTAGGGACTTCGTGGTGATACAAATATGCCAATTCGGTATACTCAATCAATATCACAATTTACAGAAGGAGCACTTACACTCTGACACTGATCAGCAGTGGCAGAGTGTCCAAAACATCTAAATCAGCAAAAACGAAATCCAGCACAGCATCAAAACACATGAGTCAGAGGCAAAAAGATGGGGGAAGAACCACGCCAAAAGGTGTCAGGTCTAACAGACAGTAAGTGGCCTAAGTAGATCACTTGCTGGACACAGAACTGAAGCTTCGAAGGGGACACCTTGTGCCCCATCTCGGCTAGGAAATACAGGACTGTAAGTGACGCTCGCTCGCAGTCACGTTCAGAACGGGCTGTGATCAGTAGATCATCGACATACTGGAGCAGGGCAGTGTCAGCTGGCATGTGAATATTGTCTAGTTGTCTCTTAAGTGCTTGACTGTAAATGCTAGGACTTTCTGTGAAACCTTGAGGAGCTCGTGTGAATTTATAGCTCCTTCCATTTAAACAAAAACCGAAAAGGTACTGGCTGTCTGGATGAATGGGAACACTGAAAAATGCATTCTTGAGGTCTATTACAGTAAAAAATGTAGCTTCGGGATCAATAGCTGTCAATAAGGATGAAATATCTGGGACTACTGGATACTGGGGTATGATACATTTATTAAGTTCTCGAAGGTCAATCACTAATCGATATACTGGAGGTGCATTTGGATCAGTACGTTTCATGACTGGAATGATAGGAGAATTACATACATTGGAGTCAGTTTCTACAACCACTCCTTGAGCAATGAGCTCGTCAATAATTTTGGATAAGGCTGCTACAGCCTCAGGTGGCAATCTGTACTGTCTGATCCGTGGCAGGACTATACCTTGCTTGAGAGTCACACGATGGGGTGTGATTTGCATAAAACCTACATCAGTTGGACCTTGCGCCCATAAATGCTGCGGTACATTGGACAATCTTGGATCAAAATCACGTAATACATAGTGACCTTTAAAATCCCTTAAAAACAATCGTATTCCTTCTGGGGAACAGCAAATAACTGCACCTAATTTTTTCAATGTTTTAATACCTAACAAATTTTCTGGACATGACTTCGTAAGTAACAAATCAGTAGTTCGGGACAATGGACCAACTTCTAGAGTAACTGGCTTTGATATCTCGTTTACAATAGGCTTTCCTGAAAATCCAAGGGAAACATTCCTAGAGCCTGAGAGCGGAGCCCCTGGAACCTCGTCATGACTGATAGTAGTCCTACTTGCCCCTGTATCAATCAAAAACTTTCTGTCTTTCCCTAATACTTGACTGTGTACATAGGGACCCTCTTGATCTACAGGTATCTCGATGAGAGGCAAGCCTACCTCCCTCTCTAGGCTGTTTCATGAATACGGTTGATACTCTGGATACTCTGTCTGGGCATACTGGTACATCTGCTGTGTAACATGCTGTGTTGCAGCGATAGGCTGCGGTGCTGGAGCTGTCTGTTGTGCATTCTGTGGTGACTGAGAAGTCTGTGAAACTTGCTCTTGTCTAGGCGGACGTGGTCTTTCTTTAGTCTTACCAGTTGCTATGTTGTGTTTCAGAACTGCACACTCGTTTATAAAATGACCTGGCTGTTTACAATAATTGCATGTCCCTTTAACGGGAGCTGCAGGATGACTGGCTTGATTCGGACCCCTCTTCTGACTGTCTTGTGGAACAGATTGTGCAACTAGTACTTTCATTTTCGTGTCTTTCATACGTCTCCTTTCGTGTTCTTGCTCTTCCCTGATTCTATTCTGGTGATACTGGAGCATCTGTAACATTT